>NC_133407.1:23762500-24387500 GCF_049350105.2 Macaca mulatta
ATATGGGGTAAAGCAGAGACAATGCTTATAGTACACGAATCAGAGGCACAGGGAGGCATCAGGTGACCCATGGGCTGCTAAAGCATCCTTGCTTTAAAAGATCTTGAAATCTATTGAAGGAGAAAAGTTACCTACTCATAAGCCTAAAGATATAATGAAATACATAAGTGCCAAAACAGTGACGGTGAAATTATAGTTTAGTTGGTATTCAGAGGAAGGAGAGAATCCTTGTGAGCAGAAATGTTCAAGAAAAGTATCATGGCAAGATATGTGAACTGGCTTTTAGGGTTAATTTTTTACTTTGGATATCAGTGGCTCCACAAATATGCATTAGTAGCAGGGGAAAGGGGGATTAAAAGTGATTGTTAGAATGAATTAAATGACTACCATTATTTCATGGTTAAGTCATTTGTGTGAATGTTAGTTGATCTTAAATAAGATTTTTAAAATTTTTTTATTTCAATAGTTTTGAGGTACAGGTGGTTTTTGGTTACATGAATAAATTCTTTAGTGGTGATTTCTGAGATATTAATGCACCTGTTACCTAAGTAGTATACACTGTTTTCAGTATGTAGTCTTTTATCCCTCACATCCCTTCCAATCTTCCCTCTCAAGTCCCCAAAGTCCATTATATCATTCTTATTCCTTTGCATCCTCATACATACCTCCCACTTACAAGTGAGAACATATGATATTTGGTTTTCTATTCCAGAGTTACTTCACTTAGAATAATGGCCTCTAGCTCCATCCTAGTTGTGGCAAAAGATTATTTCATTCCTTTTTATAGCTGAGTAGTATTCCCATATATATATAGATTAGTTTTTTTTGCAATTGCAAATTGTGCTGCTATGAACATGCATGTGCAGGTGTCTTTTTCATACAATAACTTCTTTTTCTTTGGTTAGATGCTCAGTACTAGGATTGTTGGATTGAATGGTGGTTCTACTTTTAGCTCTTAAATAAGATATTTTAAATAAGACATGAATCCATGGGTAAGTTACAAAAAGTGATTCTCCAAAGAGAGAGCAGAAATATTTCCATTTCTCGAGTTTTAGTACATTCAAAGTTTGAAGAAGTGCCCCCATTAAGTTCATAAAAATTACTACTTCTCAAATCTCGAGGAGACATTTGCACTCCCATGCAAAATAGCCAAGAGGTGGAAACAACCTAAATGTCCATCAATCAATGAATGGATAAAGAAGATGTATATACGTTCAACAGAGTATTATTTAGCCTTTAAGAAGGACATTCTGACACATGTTACAGTGTGGATAAACCTTAAGAACATTATGCTAAATGAAATAAGTCAGTCACAGAAGGACTTCACTTACATGAGGTATCTAAAATTGTGAAATTCAAAGAATCAGAAAGCAGAATAGTAGTTACCATAGGCTGGTGGATAAGGGAAAATGAGAAGTTACTGTTCAATGAGTATAGAGTTTCAGCATATAAGTAAAAATAGTTCTGGAGATCTGCTGTACAACAATGTGCATAGAGTTAACAATACTGTACTATTCTCTCAGACATTTAAAAGGATAAATTTCATGTTGTGTTATTTAGCACAATTTAAAAATTCAGTATGTTTTAAATGCTTACATTGTGTGAATACCATTTTCATCACATCACACAGATAATAATAGTCAATATTTATTAATAGTTTCTGTTGCATAAAAGGGCATATTCTCATTGCACCCTTACAAATCCATAAAGTGCTTGTTATTATCCCTATCACACAGTTGAGGAGACTCAGTCAGAGGAGATTATGTGTGGTGCCTGAAGTCACACAGTACTAAGATGTAGAGCCAGAATTGGAAACCAGGTAGCTGACTCCAGAACCCATGCTCTCAATTAATATACCATAAAACTGCTGGTATATTCTCATCCACAGAAAATGTTACTGGCTAAATTTAAAGTCTTTCAGAAATGTGACTCTACTTTCTGTCATAGGCTTTGAAGAGACATGCAAACGAACAACTTAGGTACATCTGCATGTTTAGAAGAATTATATTCTTGAATTTTAGTCACTAGGACCAGGAGTTGGGGATCAACCCCTGACATAGAAAAGCCTCAAAAGAAACATTCTCCGTATCCAAAGACCAACAGTGAATGCCTAAGCTTCTGTCCTGAGCTCTGTCCCTCAGGCATCAAATTCTACATTCACACAAGCATGGAATAAAATTACACCAACTAATTGTGTTCTGCGGCTCCTCATAGGTTACCATGAGAGCAAAGGGACAGCATTTCTGGTAATTAAGTCTCAAAATCAGCTCCCCATTAAAATGAATGAAGAAAGTTCATTTCTCCTAATGATACTGTATTAGTCTGCCTGCTTATTCTGCAAAATTAGCAGAGATTAATTTACATTCTCAAAAACGACGGGTGAGGGAAAATGGAAATGCCTCATGGAAAAGAAGGCAAATTTAGGTCATGGCTAGAGATCTCAATGAAATGGGCCAAAATACAGTTTATTTATATCTGCTAAATCCCAACTGCTAGCATCTGACCACAGCATGACAAGCTTGGAATAGGGAAACCTGGACTCTACTCCAGTTTTGCCCCTTACTAGCACCATGACCTTGGAAAAGGTATTTGACCTCTCTGAGTTTCATTATCCTCACCACTGAAATAAGGATCATCTTCTAAACTCACAAGGCTGGGGTGTGGGTGGAGGGTGGTGTCTTCATGGATACAATATGTTAGAAGTCCTTTTTTGGACTCCAGAAGCTATAAATGATGCAACCGTATTTATTAATCATTAATATGAACAGGGCCAACCATTTCTGTATTATTAACACTGCTTCTACCCTAATGATTCAATTCAGATGACAAATTTACAAAGCACTTCACACCAAGAGCTGAGGATTAGGGCCACTTCGTTCTTCCCGACACAGTGCCTCCAAGCCAAAATTGGTAGAACCAAGAGTTCTACTCTTAAAGCAGGACCCCTCTAGCCTTCCATTATCTGGATGAAAATGAGCTTACTAATTTAGAAACACAAGTGAGTGTAATCTAGGCTAACCAAATTAATTCTTCTCTAATTATTGAGAACATTAAATGCCACAAGCTGATCTTAAAATGTTAGTAAAATAAGTTAAATTGTTTTGAAATGCAGGAAATGTGATAATGGGGTAGAAATTGGGAAAAACGAGACAGAATTGAAATATTATATTAATCAAGTACTAACTGTGGTTTGAGTGGGTGAATGCAAGAGAAGACCTTTCTTCCTTCTATTGCTAAAAGGGAGCATGCCAAGATGGTAGACAGAAGCAGCTCAAGATGTAAAGAAGGAACCAACCCACTGGGGGAACAAGTATATGCTCTTCTGAAAATGGACTATTTCTGTCCCCATAAGCTCACATGTAGTACACAGAACCCCCTAGCTTTCCTGGAACTTTTATTAAAAATCGATTATTGACAATGAATATAAAGCATAAGAAAACTGAGTGGAAAAATTCTATATCATATAATTACTTGGACACTTAAAAAACAGTGGCTTGAAAGAATCATCTTTTTAACATCCCATTATCCATCTTCATTCCTCTTAAATGCTCATTTTCCTGTCATCATATCCCCATGTCTTCCTCAACATTTAACGTTTTTCTCCAAAAATTATATATTTTTCATCAATTTTCTCTGAAAGTTTATTTATAGCTAATGGATATAAATATTTAAATGTGTGTTTATACATACTAATAGTATAAGAAGTATTAGTGTACAGTTTTAAAATTAGAAACTGTCTATAATTTCATTTTGTTGAATCTGACAATTATTTTTTAAATCATATACTTATATATAAATATTTGTAGTCCAGTTTACATACAATTTTGAGTTCCATTGTTTTATGTAACACTATCTTATAAATATTTCCATGTTAGATTTCTCCCAGTAAAAGCGATCAATGGTCATATCTTAAACAACATGTAGATTAGCCAGCTTTCTAGAATATCTTGGATACCTTTTTATTCTAAAAATTCAATTATAATCAATAGAACAACATTGGTAATAACAAGGATAGTGATAACAGTGGCTCACAGAGTTGCCACATATGGTTGTGTACTTTGAACGTGGCACAATTCTAAAGGCTATCACACTTGTGGTGACCGTAGATTTACACTTTTCTTACGCCAGTATTGCAAAAGATGGCAGGAAATTATCTGGGTAAGGACTGGCTTGGTCTAACTAGATGGCTGAGCTAAGGTGGGCTGCTCTTATTTACTAAATGTTTACCATGTGCCAGGCTCTGTTCAGTGAGCTTTTCCCAGATTCTGTCATTTGATACTCTCAACAACTGTGCAAGTATAGAAACTGTTATCGTTAGCTCCATTTTACAGATGAAGAAACTAAGACTTCAGTTCACTCAGTTTCCAAGTTGCAGGATGAGACTGATCTAAGTTCATTCCAACTGCAGAATCAAAATCCACCCAACTGTTAGTGAAAATTAGTTGTCATTTTACTGACTTTTAACGAAAATCAATCTGTGTGGCCAAATAAATCCTGCTTTTCTTCTTTTAGATTCTTTCCTCAAGGTAGAATTATAGTTAAAGGGTAGACCCATTTTAGGGTCACATAATCTACTCTGTCACCAGTAATGTAGTTAAGTTCTGTTACATCTTTTCATTCTTCATTCAGAAAATATTTATTGATCAACTACTATGTATCAGGCACTGTTTAAGGAGTTGGAGAAACAGCAGTGAGCAAATTGCCCTCTTTCCTGTTTTGAAGAAGCTTAACATTAAGCAGGAAGTGGATGAACCAGTTGTTACTCTCTTTCCTTTTTCTGAATTTGACTGGTATAAAATAATCTCACCACTGAAATATACATTTTTAATGAACAATACAGGTTAATATGGATCCCAGTGGGCTTTAGAAATAATTACTATGGTGAATATGGAGGAGGGGTGGAAACTGAAGCAGAAAAGGCAAAAAGGGACAGGAATTATTTCCTCCTTCTGTTCAATCCTATAGTATTTTCTTCATACAATATTATAATGCTTTATGATTTAGTTATCTGGATAAGTGTCAGATTCAAAATTTTTTCAGGCAGGAGTCACATTATACGAAACTTTTACAAAACATGTTTCTTTGTTAGCATTTGATATAGTTCAGATGTTTGTCCCCACCAAATCTTATATTGAAATGCAATCCCCAGTGCTGGAGGTGGGGCCTAGTAGGAGGTGTTTGGGTCATGGAGGTGGCTCCCTCATGAATGCCTTAATGGCATCCCCTTGGTGATGGGTGAGTTCTCACTATGAGAAGATGTGGCTATTTAAAAGTATGTGGTACCTGCCCCCTCTCTCACTCCTACTCTTGCCATATGATGTGCCTGCTCCCCCTCTGCCTTCTGCCATGACTGTAAGCTTCCTGAGGCCCTCACCACAAGTAGATGCTGGAGTCATGCTGGTATAGCCTGCAGAACAGTGAGCCAATTAAACCTCTTTTCTTTATAAATTACCCAGCTTCCGGTATTTCTTTATAGTGATGCAAAAATGGCCTAATATAGCACTCAATAAACATCTGTCAAATTAGTGAAAACACTACATGAATGACCAATAATATGAAAGATCTGAATAAAAATTAAATAATTACAAATGTATTCCTCATATGTGTGTTCATGTCTTTTTATTTTTAAGGAAGCTTTGGAAACCAGACTTCACATACATGATTTTTTGAGCACACAAAATATGCCAAGGCAATGTTAGATATCATTTATTTGTAATACTCGTTTGCATGATTTCCAAATCTTGCCTGATCATAAAAATTGGTTTTGAAAAACAGTAATTCCCAGGACCCTCCTGACGGAATGTGATCTAGTTGGTCTAAGAATCTAATTTGAACAGGTATTACAGGTGAGTCTTACAATCTGGAAAAATTTTAAAAACTACTTTTACAAAATGTGTGACATGAGAGCTCTGAATAGGTGAGCACAATTTCTAGTACCTTATTTAATGCAAATATAATGGATAAGATTTGGAGATTACCTGTATGCCTGCTAAAAGTGGATTTGAAGCTATTCTGTTACATTCTCACCTTCAGCTTTGAAAATGGGTTCCAAACGTGTCATTGTATGGGAGAAATAATAATTTATTAAGTTCCCTAACAAGATAGATGCTCCATATAATAGTAATAGTACAAATAGACTAGAAAGGGTTACCAATTTGGAAAATGCTCTCCCAACGATAAAATTTGAATTAAATGATGGCCATGCACTAATGCTATGGGAGAAGGCATCTTGCCTGTTTTAAGCAATCCTCAGTTGAGTTGTACATGTATCATTCTACTCATATAAACTTCAAAAATTTCCTAAGTATAACCCAGCAGAAATATCCTTATATGTTCCCACTGATGCCCAAGAATACAAAAATGTTTATCCACAAGAATAGTCATGGAAGCCATATTCCTAGTATCACCAAAATAGAAACAATCCAAATATCCATCAACCGTAACATACTTAAATAAATTGAGATACATTCCCACAAGGGAATATTTCAGAGCAATGACAATAAACACATTATTACCACAAACAGCCACGCAGATGAATCTCACAAACATAATGTTTGTGAAAAAGAAGTCAGGCATAAAGGAATAAATATTGTGTGATTTTGTTTATACAAAATACAAAAAACAGGCTAACTAATCTACAGTATTAGATGGCAGGAGAGTGATTACATATGGTGGCTGTTTACTGGGAGGACAAGGGGGCTTCTGGTGGTGCTTGATATAGGTGCTGGTCACACAGGTATGTTCATTTTTATGAAAATTTATTGAGATTACACTTAATAGTTTTTGCACATTTCTGAAGGTACGCCATTCATCAATATACTATTTACTTCCTGAAAAAATGTGAATATTATTCTGAATTTCTTCCCAAATTCTATGGCTGCTAATAGGGTGGGGAAATTGTTTCTGGTTATTTTCGCTAATATAAAATCTCCTGTCCTACAGAAAAGAGCTACAGAGAGTTTGTATAAGAAATGCATGACAGTTTTCAAATGAAAAGATTATGCCTTTTATCTATTTCCAATCTATTATTTACTTTGAATGTGTTTTCCGATAATGGCCTTATATTTGTGCTGATTCATCCTCATGACCCTGCCAGATTTGCTGCTTACTAAGGAGTATACTCTGTGAGGATAGAACAGAAAGAAGAATCTATAACTCATTATGCTGGTGCTTCTAATGAAGTCTTTGAGAAAGAACAGACAAGGGCTCAGCTCTCCAAGAGTCACCTCTGTCAGCCCTACCCCAATCAGCTGCTTCTTCCATGTCAAGGGACACTGTGGTTGAGTGTGTTGACAGTATGTATGTATGTATGTATATATGTATGTGTGTATATATATACACACACACACATATGTATATATGTATATGTGTATGTGTGTGTATATATATCTCACTATGATTAGAAGGACAAATCAGTGAGCCAATAGAACTACTGAGGGAAAGGACAGTGAGATTGGTGCTATTAAGTGGAGGGACTTTTGAAAAATCAATATTGGAAAACGGATTCTGTAGCAAATAATGTGAGTGCTGCCCCAAGATCCCCACTCATCCCTTTTTACTATCCAGGGGCACCTCCCCACAAACATTTGGTGTGCTCTCAGATCCAACAGTCAGCGCCTATTATTCCTTTCTCAGAGGATTTTTGGAAGCTCCTAGAGCTGCTTTATCAGCATTTGCAGAGACCTAGAAGTCTTGAAATTTATCCCTAGTGACAGCTCCAGCTCCTCTACTTCTATTTCGGAGACCACTGAGGCAGGACTAGGACAAGGATGAGGTGAGGGAGGCACATGGTTTAAGGGGGCACCAAAAACACGGCTGTCAAGATAAAGAAATAATATTTTAAGGTGATATTTTTAAAAATTCAGAATGAATGTTAAAAATCGATGACATTCAACATACAGAAATTTTAAATAAAGGCAGGATCAGTATCATCAATATTTCCTTTTACCTCAGGTTCCAATATGGCTTCACACAGCACTACTCCAAGGTGTAACTCACTCACGCTCCAGGGCTCTCTCCTAGATGTTTTTCCCATGTCCGGGTGGAGGCAAGTGATGAAATGGGTCATGTGTCATTTTGATTTTTTGGTTTTCTTTTGCCTCACAGGATCTTTAGTCCCTCCTCCCCCCAGCTCCCACCTTTTCTTCCCCAAACTCCACACAGTTTCCAAAGGGAGCATCCCGCAAAAGTGTTGGCTTGCCCCGGCCAACACTCTCCTCTCTGAGTCCTTTCCCTGGGCTCAATGTACTGACCTACCAGGACTCCTTTCCAATATTGCATCTGGTCTTCTTTTTCATATGACTTGAGCTCAATCTCCTCTTTCTCTTTCGCACAGCCATTTTGCTTCTCGCACCCCAACCCCCGCCCCCAACCGGCCCCACCACCTACCCTACCGTAACCCAGCTTGAGGCAAATATGCAAGGCACAAGAGAAAGTTTCTGTGGAATATTTTCTTTTTCTACCCACAGGTAACATGGAGTCTCTTGTGCCAAAGGCGTAGGGTATATGTAATCTTATTTGTTCTTCCCATTCATCTGTATAATTATGGGGCTTTTTGGAGAGCTGGACTTATAGTCAGTTGCCATTATCTTTGGCTCCCAATATCCCCCTGCACTGGTGATCCCTGTGGAGAGCCAGCTGAATCCAGAGCCATTGCCCAGGCTGCTACCTCAGTCCGATCTTTTTCCTGAATGCTTTCTCCTATCCTCAGGATGACAACATCAGAAGTGGAAAATGTGAAGCAAAGAAGAGTGTATAAACCTTAGCATTCAAAGTATAATATCCCTTTCACAGAAAATAATAACCTTCTCTAAAAATATTTTACAATTCATTACAATTCATGAAGTTCCACTATGAAAATCAAAACCCTGTCACATAAAAAGCTCTAACTACACATGTAAACAACTACATACTCTAAGTGGAATATAATGTTGGATTCATGTCTTTAAATTTATTTTATTACGAGCTATATTGTGGCAAATGAAGTGCTGGGAAGCTGAAACAAGAAGTGACTGCATAGGTTTCTTGGTTCATGAGTTTCATAACATACATTTAAGGTGCCATCTCCTGGTGATAGCTTTTCTATACCTCTAATCCACGGCATGCATTTTGTCTTTGTGCTGAAATAGGCTGTAACAATGGCCTCTGGCACCTATGTTTCTAAAATAAGTATTAAAAATCTTTTGTTATTATTTAGTCAGTTAAAAGTATGAGTCTTCTGAATAAGCTCTGTGGATAACATCAAAGTCAGTGTCCTGGTTTTGGTATTGTACTACAGTGATGCAAGATGTCAATGCTGGGGGAGGCTGGGTGAAGGGTTCAGGGGAGTCCTGTGTACATTTATTTGCAACATCCTGTGAATCTATAATTATTTCAAAATAAATATTCATAAAGATTTTTTAAAAGGTTTTTCTTGTCCTACAGAATAGCTTTTGGCTTGAAACATGGGGCAGTGCTAGTTAGCAGAGACCCAAGAGGCAATCCATGCAGGGCACACATCTTGCCCAGCAACCTAAATTCTATTGCAGATGATGTCATCTATAAATGCCTTATCAATGGAGCATGGCTCATGTGCATCTGCGACATTTATCTACACTGATACCCAGAGCTACATGAACGGCTATTTTAGTACTTCAGCAGACAGCTGACAATTGTCCGGGGACTGCTTGTTCTAATTCTAGCCTGCCATGCTAGTAAGTCTTCCGGAGAACAACTTATACATCCCACAGTAGTTGGCTGTTTGTAGTAGGTTGAATAAAATCTCCCAAAGTATTAGATTCCAATTCGTAGAACTTAAAATTATTACCTTGTTTGGAATAATGTAGATGTGATTAAGAGTCTTGAGGTGGGGAGATCATCCTAGATTATCTAAATGCCCTAAATGCAATCATAAGTCTCCTTGTAAGAGAAAATCTGAGATCCTGTGAGATTCCACACAGACATGCACAAAGAAGTCAATCTCAAGATGGTAGAGAGAGAGATTTAAAGATTCCTTCCTTGAAGAACGGAGAGATGCTGCCATAAGCCAGGGAATGCCCGCAGCCACACAGGCTGGAAGAGGCAAAGAATGGATCGTCTTCTAGAGTCTCTGGAGAGAGTACAGGCCTGTAGACACACTGACTTCAGCAGAGTAATATGGTGCTGGAATTCTGGAACTGTAAGAGGATACATTTCTCTTGTTCTAAGGCATCAAGTTTGTCATATTTCGGTACAGCAGCCACAGGAAACGGATACAGCACTATAGGAGGAAATTCAGGGCACTGATCCAGAACATAAAAAGAGGAGACCCTTTGGGAACTGTGGAAGCAGCACTAGACAGGAAGCCCTTACCCTCTGGTTGATATCTGAGATCTTTTTCTGACACAAAGATACTAGTATATTTCTAAATTCTGCTCTGTTGCAACCTCTGTGCTCCATGAAAAAAAAAAAAACACAAAAAGTCTTCCCAAAGTTAGTGTAATCTTTTCTTATACTGCAAAAGGCATGTCCAAATGCTAATTAAAGTTCACCGTCTTATCCTACCACATCCTGAGTATGTACTCTAATTGGTTCCAAACCTGCCCTTTCCATTTCTCATTATGTTGGTATAATGTTTTCTAGGACACTGCAATTCAAAATGTGATTTACAGGGCAGCTGCATCAATGTCACCTGAGAGCTGGTTAGCAATGCAGGATCTCAGGCCCCACCCCAGGCCTGTTGAATGAAGAGTCTGCATTTTAACAAATCCCCAGCTGATTGTATTAAAGCACAGGAAGTGCTGCCCTAGGACTACAGAAATAAACAGCATCTTGAAATGGCCTCCACTAGCTGAGCCTACATGGAAATCCACAGCCAGTCGTAGTAGTAACCTACCAGGAAATCTCAGTGTTTTAAAGAACATCTTAATGATGCACGGATACAGCACTGAATTCGGCACTGGTTAGCAGAAGACTGTTTTGACATCATACATACCATTGGTAACACTGCAAACATGGTATTTTCTCTAAGAAATAAAGACTATGTCTTTTCCTCAGGATTTTCTAAAATACACCTTTTATTTGGGGCTCTCCATGTGCCAGGTTTCATGTTGTTTTCTTCAGGCAATGTTATTCCGGTGCCAGCTGAGAAGGGTAAGCTTAGCCCAGCCGGGTTTTCCATTTCTTATTGTTGCTTGCTTGGAAGTTACAGCCTCGCCTTCTTTGGTACCCAGTTTGAGAGCTCCGTGGGTGTTCTCTGGGCTGGTAATTGCAGGGAGTTTGTTTGGGAACAGTAATGTGTCCACAGTTCCAATTGCTCTGTTTGTCTGGCTCCCAGTTACCAATGTTTTCAGTCTCATTGAGGGATACAAGGCAAACTTGTTCATATTTATTTGGCCTGGAAACCTTGTTTGCAACAACGTGGCATTTAACCTGATATCACAAAAATAGGTAGGGTAATTTCTCCCTGTATTTCCCTAATTAGTTAGTTCGAAGTGTTTTAAATTTGGCCTATTTTGTCAGGATTAAAGCAAAAGTTAGAGTCAATCTACTTTTAGCTGTTCTAACCTACATTCCATTGACATGAAAGGGGCATTCTTGAAGTTGATATATGTGGACACATTATTTTGTTTTCCTATTTGTTTTGAGTGAAAATGTTTCTCTTGGCTATGTTTGTCCACTAGAAAAGAGTCAATGATCACCAATAGAGAAGAAACCAAAATGATAACTAATTACTTAAAGAAAAACTCTTTACTAATGACTTATTGTGAAAGAAAGATACAAAACTCATGCACAACTGATTTTAATACTAATTCTGCTTTCTGGAATGTCTCCTGGGGCTACAGACTATGCCATCAAAGCCACCAACAGCAAATAATCCAGGAAATCACCAGGGCTGGAAGGTAAATATGAGCAAGTGAAGTTTAATTCTCCTCTCCTGGAAAGGAAAGCAGTTACAGGATAATTAGAAATGGATTCAAATGCTACTCTTTCTTCCATCCAAATATTTATTTAAAATAACCATATGGAAAAAAAATTGATATTTGCCTTTACTTTCTATTTCCTCCTAGGCAAACAAATAAATGGCGGTGTTTTTAAATGGATAAACTGGCTTTAAATGGAAACTGTATAGCAAAGTCAGATTGATTTGGATGTGAGAATCATATGAAAGTCAATGAGGGCATTACTTTTGCTTAAGAAGAAAGCTTTTTTAGTGACCAAGAACTTTGAAGTTGCTATTTTCTGAGAGTAATTCTTCTCCTATCACCTGATATTTCATATTATCTACTGCTAGACACTGATTTTAATTCAAAATTAGTATAGATTCTATTATTCACATGGTAAGCAGCCATCATAAAAGGGAAACACCCTTGGTATTGCCAATGCATGTTTCTTTCAGAAACCATCCATGAAATGAAGGATGATGTCAATAGAGTTTGGGAATTTACAGAGAACTGTATAAAAGTGTGTTGCAACTCTGCAGTAACAATCTAAGATGAGGAAGAAGGAATTATCAGTTTGACCTTGTCAGGATTGTATAACCTTGGTTGAACGTACTTTCTGAGACTCAGTTTATTGCCATGTAAGATGTAGAGTTATATTGGCATACTTTAAAGGGTGTTTGTAAAGACTAAACGAGATCTCAAAAGTCAGCCCCCTACAGTATTCCGCCTGGCACATAGTAGCTCAGTTCCTTGCTTGTTGTTCTTTTTACTAACAACTACATTTTCAAGGGCTTGCCCTTTAGTGTATTAATCATACATCATTGTAAAAAAAAAAAAAAACAGTTAAGTCTTCATAACCTGCTATGTTTCTATCCCTAAAATACTCCCACATAAATTCAGTCCCCCATTGGGTTACTACAAATTTTTCCTTGAGTATGACTGAGGATTATTCCCTTTCCTCATCATTCCTACTCCTAAGGTTTGACCCAGTTGAAGACGCTGATCCTTCTGGTTCACGTCTCTAAAGAGGAGATAAGCTTCATTTAACTGAACCAGAGAGGGCCTGAGTTTTCAGCTTTGACCAGGATGGAGGGGTCCTGGAAGCCTCACCCTGTGACCCTGTCTTCCGAAAGCATGACGTCCTACAGAAAAACACAGCAGCCCTGAGGCCCATCCATGAGTTGCACACTCTGCCAATGGATGCAGTCAGGAAACTGCCACAATATATACTTGTTAATTGACTCTGTAAATGTAAGTTGTTGGTTCATATAAATAGCTTGCATTTATGACTTTTTAGTTTGCACCATTTATTTCTTAAGTATCTCTAGGAACAAAATGTTATATTTATATACTACTAAAAGTAAGGACATCAAAATGATGCAGTATTCCTAAAACAATGTATTTTTTTCTAAGCTAACAAACAGCTTGATCAGTCCACAGACATCACATATACATAAAGTAAACTCTGACTTTTTATATATAAGCCTTGTGCATGTTACTTTTTTGCTTGAAATTTATATAGCTTGAATTTAATGAGAAACATAACTTTAGATAGTAATAAAAACTATAAAGAAGTGATTATATATAGGTTAGCTAATACTGTGTAGCAAATTACCCCAAAATTCAGTGACTTAAATCAGTAAGAATTTACTATTGCTACAGATCAGCTAAATGAATGGTTCTTCTGGGCTCAGCCAGGCTTAATCTTGTCAATGGACAATAGCGTATTGGGTCAATGGTTCTACTGATCTTGGCATGAGTCTGTTTGACGTATGGGGATCAGTACTGACAATGGCTGAGACAATTGAGCTGTCCTACACTTGGGCTGTCAAACTCCAGCAGACCATGCTTGCGCTCATGTTGCTTCAGTTTCATTCTATTGGCCAGATCAAATCTAAAAGACCAACACAGATTCAAGTGGTAGGAAAGTAGATTCTACCACTTGATGAGAGGCAAAAGGTATGGGTACATAAAGGGATGGAAAATTGCTGGCATTTTTTAAGTCAATCTATCCCAGTAACTTTATGGCCACTTGGAGAACAGTCGTCACAGAAGCTTCTTGAGGTAGGTGACTTTTGAGTTAAGGATGAGTTGGCCATGTGAAGACTCAGGGACCTGCCCTGAAGAGTAGGCAGCACATGTGAAATCCCTGAGGTGAGTCTCTGTGACTTTGATATTTTCAAGGAATGAACACAAATCCTTTTTGGTTATCCTTCTTTTCTCCTCTATCGTGTAGAAGCCACTTTTGTAGGTTGTACATTTGGCAGAAAAGATCAAGATGAAAAGCTTAAGAGTAGAGGTAGAGGAACTAAAGATCTAAGATTCTAGGGACTAGAACTAGGTCTATCTCCTTTGTCATAATGAAAAGCAGTATCATTGCTTCCACACAGAACTCCCCATTTTGTAATGCTTCCTATCTCTCACAATTTACAGAGGCATTCAGGGTTGGATTTCCAGATGTAGGACACTTGCAAAGATCAAAATAGAGAATTTGTTACTACAGAAGACACTAAACACTATCTCTAGAGTAGATAACTTTCATCCCTGCCCGCAAATACTATGAAGTTTTTCTTTCTCAGTTAGGACTATAGAATTTTCCTAAGTAGTTTTATTTGATCGCTTTTTGGCACTATCTTCACAAAAACATTCCTTCCAGTAACTCAAAGTATAGAAAAGTCTAACTCATCGCACGAGGGAAATGAATACAGAAACTGCAAGAGGGAGAAGGGCAGTTCAAGGCAAAGTCAAGATTCTGGCCCACGTTCCCATATCATCTCCACAGCCAGTATTCTATTAGTCATTTTAATGCCTAACAAGTGGAGTCTCTAAAGTAGGAGTCAAGAAGGCTTGGGCTCTAGCCTGGATCTGAGCCAGAAAACAAGGTCTATGTCTTGTTCATCTTTATGGAATTAGCAATTTTAAGAAGAATTTTAAGAAGCATTTAGGCAGGCTAAATGCTGGCTAACTGGTTGGTTGGTTGGCCAGCAGTCTGCCTGGTGACTGGTAAATGAAGGAGAATGAAGGGAGTAAAAAGAGCACAGTTGAGAGTGAGATTGTCCAAAACCAGAAAGAAATGCCTGAGACATTGCCAATGGATGATTAGTTTTCTCTTAGTTGACCATGTATAAGAAAAGACATTGTATGCATTTCCAAATGAATTATCATACCACCCCACAAAGACTGAAATCAGGGATGTGATTTTGAGCAAGTCTATCAAACTTCCTAGGCATCAACATTCTCATCTCTAAAATGGAACAGCTGGACTAGATGATTTCTAGCTCTAATACTCTAGTGTTCTATTATATGCACTTCTCATCTCTCTGGTGATGAGAAATGTGTTTTGGAAGATCATCAGTATATGGGCAGTGGCTCTTTATGCCATTTTCTTTTTTCAATGAAAAAAGTGCTTAGAAAACACTACTTATTGACATCATTTAAAATATTGGAATTAGGTAATGTGGAATTAAGCATTTTAAATATATGGAATTTTTACAGTGAGAGAAAAAAGAAACACTAAATTCATTTTCTCTGTGGATTTTTTTATTCTGTAACTCATCCTGTAATGGGGTCAAGAATCCGTTTGACAAGAGACTAATTCCGCTGCACCCTTCAAAAATCTCCATCTGATATGTCTGCTGATTGGTCAGAATTCTGTTCCTTGTTTATAACCCCTCTCCCGACTATTTTCACAGGGCGTTTCCTTTTCTCATTCCATGTTGTTCTGGTGACTGTCAAGCATGTCACCAAGTTCCACCACCAGACACAGAAATGGGCGCAAAACCAGAAGTGTCCATTCACATTCTACTTTCTAGGAGTTGATTCTTGGATGGCTACATGAAGAGACATAAGTGTTTTTAGAGTTGAGTCATTCAAGGACAGTCTGCAGTAGAGAAACAGCTGAAGGTATTCTGGTCCTAAAATTTCAGGCATGATTTTCCAACTCAAGCTTACATCAGAATCACCTGAGGGCTTGTTATAACACCACCCACTCCAAGATTTGTGGCTTAATAAGTTTGATGTGGGGATGAGAATTTCCAATTCTAACATGTTCCAAAGTGATATTGATGCTTCTGGTTTAGGAATAACACTTTGATAACTAATTATTTCCAGAACTACCCTGTATCCTTTCTATTGAGGACTGGTTTTCCAATGCCTCCCTCAAACTATAAACTATTCAGCATCCTTCTCACAAATTCAATTTTCTTGTGTAAGTTACTTGGGGTTGGTCAGATCCTATAACTTCTAATAGAATGTTGAAAACAGATTTTTCTGATGCATGGGATGCAGTAGTCAATAGCTTAAGTACTCTCAGTCAATGAAATACTTGCATTCACAAAGTCCACAGAAACGCAGATGAATCCTGCCATTTACTGCTCCTTCCCTGAGTCTCTGTCTACTCAAGACTTTCCCATAGTCATGCTCCAACCCCAGCACTGCCTGAATTTCCTCTGTTCCAAATACCTGTGATTTGAGCTAGTTCCTAGTTTCATAATCACCCACATTGCATGCATCCAGATGGGCAGGAGCCTTGACTAAACCCATTGTTCTAGGAAGTCTCCCTTTTCTTCCCTCTTCTTTGAAAACAAACCTTACATTGCTTATGTATTTTAAATCTTCATTTTGCTTGACATCCAAACTAAGTTTTATTTTGTGTATTAAGTTACCGTGGTGGTCTTAAAAATGTTCTTCCCATAGCATCCCCAAAATAAATACTCATATTCAGGATACTCTCCTACTCTGCTGGGAGCAGTTTCCAGAAATTTCAGCAACTTGCTTCAAAGCCAGCTGCTCTCTTTATAGCTTCTGAATTTAACAACCCTCAAAGCTGAACTGAAGATGTCTAATCTTTGCTAGTGTTTTACAAGATGATAAACTTCAAGTTCACATAGATTGAGAGAAGAAGTTCCTTTTATCTGACTAACTCCTTCTGTTCCTCTGGAATCTCAGCTTCATTGTCACCTCCTCTGGGAAGTCATTCCTGCCACCTGCCTCAGGACTGATGTTGTTGCCCAGCCTGTAGTTCCCATAGCAACTTCTTCTTCCCCTATTAAGTCAAACCACCTTCTTTTCTGATACTTCTGATACATGTCAGTATTTTCTCTTTCGTCCATCCAATGGTAAGCTTCTTGGTAATT
Organism: Macaca mulatta; assembly: GCF_049350105.2. NCBI lineage: Eukaryota > Metazoa > Chordata > Mammalia > Primates > Cercopithecidae > Macaca > Macaca mulatta. Next base: position 23,779,536 of record NC_133407.1, read on the forward strand.
CTCTCTTAATATATCCCCAGTACCTAGGAGAGTGCCTTATCTGCTGAAGGCACTAAAAAATATTCATTGAACATTGTGTAGATATAAAATGTATTATACTTGATGAGTATACATTTGAGTATACATTGTTTTTGCCTGTCCAGCATTCATTTCCTCCTTCTCATAACTGCACTAGGGCATTCCTTTGGTTTATTCATCTTTCCCACACCCTCAATTAATGTGCTTTGAATCTGGCAGACTCCACTCTGGGATCCTGGGAGAGGTACAGGATCAAAGCTTAATATTTTAAGCATCTTTGACCAAGAGTCTATGTATATTTTTCCCTGGCTTTAATTAATGAAATGATTCTTTGATAAAGTAGAGAAGAACTCTGAAATAGCTCAAAGCATTTTCCAACAAAGGTCCTTTAGTTTTTTTGCCCAAGAAAAATTGCCACACAGCAAAAGTCCAAAGGTCCTCTTTGGAGTGCATATAAGCCACATTTTCTAAAAGACCCCTGGCATACCTGGCCATTTTGTAAGAGCACCCTGGCATGCCTGGCAAGTCCTATCTTTTCAATGCCAGTGACTAGTTCACGAATGGAAATGACACTTCACCAATCTGAGAGTCTGGCTAGCTGGGCAAAAAGCCCCCCTCTCTCTGCTGGGTTGACTAAGCCTGGAGGTGCTGGTGACCACCCTTACATCCTCATAAGAACAGTTTCTCTGAGAATTAAGCCAACATCAAGAGTAAAAATGCAGAACTGAAACCAGGAGGAGAAAGATTCTGATAAAAATCCTTTGAGCACCTGGATTCATCTATGCTTGAAGTGAGATTGGTCTTGAACTTCTTTGCAAGAGTCAATAAAATCCCTCTTTTGCTTAAGCCAGTTTGAGCTCAGCTTCTTCAGTTTTCAATTATAAATCTGAACTACTGGATTGTGCAATATAATTGCTTAACTAACATTCTTAGGTAGAAGTTATTAATTTTCTAGTTTTAAAGGTACAGTTATTAGCATATGGAGGTTGTCTCCCACTATGTGAACTTCTCCAATGTCACACAATTAATAAGTGACAGAATCAAGAACCTGAACCTGGTTCACCCTAGCTACAAACGCCAGGTTCTCACCACTGTGTGACACCACCACCTACATAGGGGGAAACAGAAACACAAAACAGAAAGGCAAGTTAATCCATGCCATGTTGTCAGGACGCACAACTTATTAAGAGAACTCCTAACCTTAAGATCCATACAGCTCCTCATGCAGCATATAATGGCATGGAGGTGGGGAAGGGAATCCAGTATGTTCTCTTTACTTGCAAAAACAACATTTTACAGACACCTTTCACTGACGGTGAACCACAAATATCCACTTATCATAATAGCTTTCTCTCGGTAACTTTCCATCCTACTTGATAGGCCACAGAATCCAAGATTTCTTAGAGATTTTTAGAGATTATATTTGTATCTAGTCACTCATATGCCATGAAGGGTCCCAGAGAAAGAAAACAAATTGGCTGTTATAAACCACAAAGAGAGAATAAAGGGCCAAGTTTCAAATTCTTCACTCTCCCTGACCAGTAGCCTAGAACTGTTTCTACTATGGTTCAGGGTTGCTGTTGAATAGGCTGGTTTTGTCCACATTATACTGAGATTTGCTAAGGAATCCCTACCATTCATGAGGTTCCAGAATTGTACCAGGCACACTGCAGTTGCAAGGTCTGAGTTACACCCAATCCTCCCAAAGCAACTCCTACCATACTCTGGCTTCGGTAAGACAGCTGGCATCATTTCAGGGGTCATCAACCTCCCTGGTTTCCAAACCTTTAAGGCGAATCTCATGAGAAGTCCATCTGGGGACTAGGGTGTGTTGAGATAAGAAAGAAAGCGGGTCCATGTAGGGAAACCTAGTTGATTTGGTTCCTCACTTGGTCCCTCACTTTGCAGAAGAACTTGCCTCTGCCAGAGAACTATCGTTTAAGGGTAGACAAATGCTTAAGCATTGGATCTGTCTGGCTTAGATGTGAATCCTTGTATGACCTTGGGCAAGTTACTTAACCTTTCTAAGTGTGAACTTCCTCGTCTGTAAAGTGCAGATGATAAAAGTATCTGCCACAGAGTACTGTTGCAAGGATTAAATAATTCTGGTATATATTAAGGACTCAACACATGTTAGCATTATTAGTATGTATACCTATGGTACAGGTATTTTGACTGAAAGGCAACAAAGCAAGTGTCTGAGTTGTTAGCACCCAAGAGACCAGCATTCCCTGATATGTCTGGAAAATTTAATAACATGCCATATTTTGAGCTTGTTTGCTAAAGACTTTGCTTCCATAGATCCAGTTTGCAAAATCCTCCAATAATTTATTTTATGTTTACTTTTCCCTTTCTTTAATGTTCAGGTATATCCTAATTGTAGTGGCTGCTTTAAGGTCTGGCTTAATACAAGCGCTTCTATGTGTGGAACTGGCCTCAAATGCACATGATTGCTAGTGAGACAGTATCTGCCTGCCTTCCTCCATTCTACACAAATTTTAAACCTTCCATTTGTTCTTCTGGACATCTTCTTTCAAGCTGATGCTTGTCTGTCTTAAAGATTCTCCCTTAAACCTAAGATGGTCTGATTTTCAGGAAGAGCTTCCAATCCCCAATTCCTTCTTCATCCTTTGGGTTTGGCTTAACACAAATATCTCAGTAGCAGGTAATACTTTACACCTCTTATGAGGCATTGCCTCTTTGATGCCAATAGCAGGGTAAGACAGGAATCTGAATAGATCTTTTGACTCATTAGTCATGGTAGATTGCTTAAGACCATGGAATGCCACTGAAAATTCTATAGAACTGGAAAAATCAGCCAAAAAAGGAAAGTTAGAGCCTCCAGAGACAAACTTCTACCCCGATTATGTACAAGCAATTTTATTTAAATGGAACTGATGCGGTTAGGTAATGACAGAATTTAGGCTTCTTTAAATATTAACAAATACTGGTGGTATATAGTTTCTTTCTCCCCTACTCATTATTTACACTCCCTTTTGCTGATGACATTGTAAGTTATAAATGTCTCTTCTATGGTTTTGATTCTGTATTATAAAGCCCTTTTCATATGATAACCACATGCAACTTGTTATTCTCTTTAGAGTTTGTACAATTTCATTAGAAATAGAAAAGCTTTTGGAATGTTACTAGATTGGCAGTGTTCTCATGGCAATAGTTCTTGGCCTTAATAGGACAGGATTGGATTGAATTAAATGACTAAATTCCTAAGTGAATGATCCAAAAATGTTGGAGGAATAGCAAGAATGCTTGCCAAACTGAAATAGATACCTGTGGATACAGGCATGTGAAAGATTCTTTTACTCTGTGTACTTTAAATGGTATATTATTTATTTCACCAGGAGCCTAATAAAATGGTTTATTGAAATAGTTACTATTTAAAAAAACTTTATAAATTTTTTTTAAAAAACATTGTATGTTATTTTATTCAAAATAATGATATCATTGCTTACTTTTGAATTATAAAATACTTGCTTTAGCTTAACATATGATTATAACTCAAAGTGTTTTCTCTGTGACATTAGCTGAGCAGCTAGAGTGGTGGTTCTCAGCTGGGAACAATTTTTTCCCCAGAGGACATCTGGCAATGTCTGGAAACATTTTTAGTTGTCACAACCATGGGTGGATTTAACTAGCATCTATTGAGTAGAGGCTGAGGATGCTGCCAAGTGATGGTTAATTTGCTATTCTCTGCATTTTAGGAAGGATTGACAGAGCAAAAAATAGCATAGTTAACTCTCAAATTATCAACATACGTGTTGAAATAATAGAAAATACAAAATCATCATTGAAAAAAATGAATCAAATGTGCTCAGAATGGATTTTATGTAAACTTGGCTAAAGTTATAACCAGTAATGTAAAGCATACTTACCATTCTAATATTCATATATAATAAAAGTAATCAATAACATGTAATAATTAAGAAACACTAAATATAAATTACTTGTTTTAAAAAATGGCCCCAAATATATGATATATGAAAATAGTATGCTATTGCCTGTTTCTTAGCTGGCCAGATTAAACCTATCTCATCCCCAAATATTAAATAAGAACCAGAAATAGGTCAGCAATACAATTCCAACTATTTTCTACATCACTTCCTCATTTAATTCCTCCTTTAACACAGTGCTGATGCCATGGGGACATAATCCTTAACTGTATTCCTCCTCTCCTCCCTCTGTGGTCAATCTCTGCTTTTGTCTCAGGAAGGGTTGTGATCAAAATAGGAAGTGATAATCTGGTCGACTATGGAATTGAAGCTTTATTCCCAAAGTATAGTGCATAACTATGGCACTGTGATTACTCTGAAATCCCAAGCTATTAATACTTTACAACATGGATTTTTTTCTTGCTGTTTTGTAGCAATATTAATTTTTCCTATATTAATGCCTATTTAAAAATGAAACCTACAATTAAATTGCAGATCTACATATCTTTTTTTTATATCATCAGAAGGTAACATTTGTCTTCTTTGGAGCACAATAGATTTAGTTTTTATATAATAAAATAACCAGCTGATAAGCTGTAAACCTGAGAAAAACATCCTAAAGAAGCCTAATGAGTGGAATTCCTTTCTTAAAAAGTCAGTTAGCTGAGTTAGGTCCCTGTTTGTCTATACAGTTGGATACTGAAGCAGTAGGATAACACAGCAATGCCATATAGTTCCAATATCCTGTCTTTTTCTCTGTGGTTCCTTTATACAATAATACTATCATATATCTACTGCTACTGCAGTCAACACATGCTGCTGATATATTTATCCTTGGCCAAAAACGGAAATATTACATTAAAATAAGACATTATCTTATGAAGAGGAGATGAAATATCAATGCTCCAACTCCCTAAAAAAGAGATAATAGAATTGTCTCTGGTCTAAAAAGCTTTCACCTGGTTGAATGAATGACTTAAACAACAAAAGTGTCGTCTAAATCTAGGTTTCAGATCACACCTGTTTAATCTCCCACTAACAGCTTTTGGTAATACATCTGCCCACACATGAAGAATCCCAAGATAACTCAAAACTTTATAATCACATGGAAAATGTCCAAAGGAAAGATAATTGTCTGTGAGAAAGACAGGAATTAAAAATCTGCATAAAAGCAGACATTATAGTCACCCAGTTTGCAATACTTGAGAACATTAGGGAAAGAAAATAAACAATTGAGCTTCACACAGACATTTCAACATGTTTAATAATGTTATAGTAAAGAAACATGTTTTTAAAATTATGTTTCAGGACTATGAACCAAATATGTAGTTTGTTATAGTTGGAGTTCCAGAGGGGAGGAATGAATGAAGGGGAGATAGTAGTTTGTTATAGTTGGAGTTCCAGAGGGGAGGAATGAATGAAGGGGAGAAAGAATGAAGCATACAAAATATAATTAAAGAAGTAATGGCCAGACTGGGTGCAGTAGCACATGCCTGTAATCCCAGAACCCTCGGAGTCCAAGGCTGGTGGATCACCTGAGGTCAGGAGTTTGCAACCAGCCTGGCCAACATGGTGAAACCCCGTCTCTACTAAAAATACAAAAAATTAGCTGGGCATGGTGGTGGGTGCCTGTAATCCCAGCTCTTCAAGAGGCTGAGGCAGGAGAATCGCTTGAATCTGGGAGGCAGAGGTTGCAGGGAGCCAAGATTGCACCATTGCACTCCAGCCTGGGCAACAAGAGTGAAACTCCATCTCAAAAAAAAAAAAAAAAAAAAAAGAGAGAGAGAGAAAGAATGGCTAAACATGTTCCCAAGTTGGTGGAACACATAAATTTATGAATTCAAGAAGTTTAGCAAGGTTCTAACAAGATAAACACAAAGAAAATCACACCAAGATATACCTTGGCCAAGCTGTTAATTTTGAAAAGTAAACTCAAAACCAGCTAGAGAAAAGTGACATTACGTAGAGGGAACAAATCAAAATATTGCTGCCTTTCCATCAGAAACAATTAAAAGAGGGTGAAATAACACGTTCAAGAGCTAAAAGAAAATACAAACTGTCAATCCAGATTCCCATATTCAGCAAAAACATCCTTCAAGAATGAGTGTAAAATATAGATAGGTCCAGATGAAAGAAAATTAAGAGATTATATTACCAGCAGACCTGCACTACAGTAAATGCTAAAAGAAGCATTGGTTTAGGCTAAATGAAATGATACCAAATAAATATATAAATTTTCAGAAAAGAATGAAGGGCAGTAGAAATAAATAATTCCCTTCTTTAATATTTTACATTAGCTAGTGCAATATCAACCCTAAATTAACAGCGACAAGATACTTATTTTAATTCTTAGAACAACCAACAAAATCCTCAGTTATAGCTTAAAAATTATTAATTAAATTAAAATAGAATTATAAAAAATGTTCAAAATCCAAATGAAACTACATAAGGAGAAATAGAAACAAAAAACTAGTTAGGAGATAAACAAAAATTTAAAAGTAAAATGGTAGAGTTAAATTTTCTCGTCAAAAATTTTCTTTAACTTTTAAGTTCAGAGGTACATGTGCAGGTTTAAATGTTGATAAAATAAGCATGCCAATTTAAAGGAAAAAAAATTTAATACTTTTTAAAAGCATGACCCAACTATGTACCTTTCACGAGACAGACAGAAAGTAAATAGTTAGAAACATATTTACCATGACAACAGTAAGCTTAAGAAGGTTTAAGTGACTACATTAATATCCGATAAATAAAACTTCATGACAAAGAAGAAACATAGTAAAATGGGTCAGTTCATTAGAAAGACATAGGAAACATAAATATGTATATCTCTGATGAATAGTTTCAAAATCCATGAAGTAAAAATTGACAGAATTAAAGTGAGAAGTGGACAATTCTATCATCATAATTGAAGATTTTTTAATACCCTCTCTCAGAAATTAATAGAATTAGGAAAAAATATAAAGAAAAACGTAGAAGATTTCAACACTACTAACCACTTGGTTCTAACTGGCATTGATAGAAGACTACACCCCAAAATTGTGGAAGGCGTACATTCTTTGTAAACATATGGTACATTCACCAAAACCATCTTTCAGACCACTACCAAAAGCTCAATAAAACTGAAAGAACTAAAACCATGATTGTGTTCTCTGACAATAAGAAAAAAGTAGATAACTATAACAAAAAGAAAGTCTAGAAAAACCCAAATTTTTGAAAACGAAACCATATGTTTCTAAAGAATCCTTGAGTTAAAAAAAAAAGAAATGTAAAATATGTCAAATTGAGTATTTTGAAATTCCACATATCAAATACTGGGAATTCATTTAAAGTAGTGCTTAGAACAGGAGTGTCCAATCTTTTGGCTTCCCTGGGCCTCATTGGAAGAAGAATTGTCTTGGGCCACACATAAAATACACTAACACTAATGATAGCAGATGAGCTAAAAAAAATTTAAAAATCACAAAAAAATTTCATAATGTTTTAAGAAAGTGTATGAACTTGTGTGGGATCACATTCAAAGCCATCCTGGGCTGCATGTGGACTGCGGGCCACAGTTTGGAGGAGCTTGACTTAGAGAAAACTTTATAACAGTAAATGTTTTATATTAGAAATGAAGAAAAATCTAAAAAAAAAAAAGATGTGAATTTCCTACCTCAAGAAGCTAGAAAAAAGAAGAGCACAGTAAGCATAAAGGAAGTAGAAGTAAGAAAACACTTAAGAGCAGAATTAACAAAATAGAAAACAGACAAATAATAGGGGAAATTGGCAAAGTTAAAAGTTCATTCTTCAAAAAGATAGCCCTCATATAGAAAAATAAAAAAAAATCTCCAAGACAATCCTAAGTCAAAAGAACAAAGCTGGAGGCATCACACTACCTGACTTCAAACTATACTACAAGGCTACAGTAACCAAAACAGCATGGTACTGGTACCAAAACAGAGATATAGACCAGTGGAACAGAACAGAGTCCTCAGAAATAATACCACACATCTACAGCCATCTGATCTTTGATAAACCTGAGAAAAACAAGAAATGGGGAAAGGATTCCCTATTTAATAAATGGTGCTGGGAAAATTGGCTAGCCATAAGTAGAAAGCTGAAACTGGATCCTTTCCTTACTCCTTATACAAAAATTAATTCAAGATGGATTAGAGACTTAAATGTTAGACCTAATACCATAAAAACCCTAGAAGAAAACCTAGGTAATACCATTCAGGACATAGGCATGGGCAAGGACTTCATGTCTAAAACACCAAAAGCAACGGCAATAAGAGCCAAAATTGACAAATGGGATCTAATTAAACTAAAGAGCTTCTGCACAGCAAAAGAAACTACCATCAGAATGAACAGGCAACCTACAGAATGGGAGAAAATTTTTGCAATCTACTCATCAGACAAAGGGCTAATATCCAGAGCCTACAAAGAACTCAAACAAATTTACAAGAAAAAAACAAACAACCCCATCAGAAAGTGGGCAAAGGATATGAATAGACATTTCTCCAAAGAGGACATTCATACAGCCAACAGACACATGAAAAAAATGCTCATCATCACTGGCCATCAGAGAAATGCAAATCAAAACCACAATGAGATACCATCTCACACCAGTTAGAATGGCAATCATTAAAAAGTCAGGAAACAACAGGTGCTGGAGAGGATGTGGAGAAATAGGAACACTTTTACACTGTTGGTGGGATTGTAAACTAGTTCAACCATTATGGAAAACAGTATGGCGATTCCTCAAGGATCTAGAACTAGAAGTACCATATGACCCAGCCATCCCATTACTGGGTATATACCCAAAGGATTATAAATCATGCTGCTATAAAGACACATGCACACGTATGTTTAACGGCACTATTCACAATAGCAAAGACTTGGAATCAACCCTAATGTCTGTCAGTGACAGACTGGATTAAGAAAATGTGGCACATATACACCATGGAATACTATGCAGCCATAAAAAAGGATGAGTTTGTGTCCTTTGTAGGGACATGGATGCAGCTGGAAACCATCATTCTCAGCAAACTATCGCAAGAACAGAAAACCAAACACCGCATGTTCTCACGCATAGGTGGGAACTGAACAATGAGATCACTTGGACTCGGGAAGGGGAACATCACACACTGGGGCCTATCACGGGGACAGGGGAGGGGGAGGGATTGCATTGGGAGTTATACCTGATGTAAATGACGAGTTGATGGGTGCTGACGAGTTGATGGGTGCAGCATACCAACATGGCACAAGTATACATATGTAACAAACCTGCATGTTATACACATGGACCCTAGAACTTAAAGTATAATAAAAATAATAATAATAAATAAATAAAAGAAAAAAAAACAAAAAACAAAAATTACTGAGATCACACATAAAAGAAGACTGTATTTATAGATCTGTGTGCTGGTTTTATAGTTGTATTCCTTTTATAAAAATGTATTCAGGGGGTGCTGGCAAGATGGCTGAATAGGAAAGGCTCCAGTCTGCAGCTCCCAGCGAGACCAATGCAGAAGGCAGGTGATTCCTGCATTTCCAACTGAGGTACCTGGATCATCTCATTGGGACTGGTTAGAAAGTGGATGTAGTGCACAGAGGGAGAACAGAAGCAGGATGGAGTGTTACCTCACCCAGGAAATGCAAGGGGTCAGGGAACTCCCTCCCCTAGCCAAGGGAAGCTGTGAGGGACTGTGCCAGGAGGGACGGTGCTATCCAGCTCAGATACTATGCTTTTCCCATGGTTTTCCCCCAGACCAGGAGATTCCTTCAGGTGCCTATACCACCAGGGCCCTGGGTTTCAAGTACAAAACGAGACTGCCTTTGGGCAGATATTGAGCTAGCTGCAGGAGGTTTTTTGTTTGTTTGTACCCCAGTGGTACCAGCAAGACAGAACAGTTCACTCCCCTGGAAAGGGGGCTAAAGCCAGAGAGCCAAATGGTCTTGCTCAGCAGATCCCACACCCACAGAGCCCAACAAGCTAAGATCCACTGACTTGAAATTCTCATGGCCAGCACAGCAGTCTGAAGTTGACCTAGGATGCTTGAGCTTGTTGTGGGGAGGGGCGTCTGCCATTACTGAGGGTTGAGTAGGCAGTTTTCCCGTCACAGTGTAAACAAAGCCTTGGAGAAGTGTGAACAGGGTGCAGAACCCACCACAGTGAAGCAAAGCCACTGTAGCCAGACTGCCTCTCTAGATTCCTCCTCTCTGGACAGGGCATCTCTGAAAGAAAGGCAGCAGCCCCACTCAGGGGGTTACAGATAAAACTCCCATCTCCCTGGGATAGAGCACCTGGGGAAAGAGGCAGCTGTGAGCACAGCTCCAACAGACTTAAACATTCCTGCCTGCCAGCTCTGAAGAGAGCAGCGGATCTCCCAGCACAGTGCTCAAGCTCTGCTAAGGGACAGACTGACTCCTCAAGGGGCCCCTGACTCCTGTGCCTCCTGTCTGGGAGACACCTCCCAGCAGGGTTGACAGACACCTCATCCAGGAGAGCTCTGGCTGGCATCTGATGGATGCCTCTCTGGGACAAAACTTCCAGAGAAAGGAGCAGGCAGCAATCTTTGTTGTTCTGCAGCCTCTACTGGTGATACCCAGGCAAACAGGGTCTGCAATGGACCTCCAGTAAACTCCAACAGACTGGCAGCAGAGGGGCCTGACTGTTAGAAGGAAAACTAATAAACAGAAAGTAATAGCATCAACATCAACAAAAAGAACGCCCATGCAAAAACCCCATCTGAAGGTCTCCAACATCAAAGACCAAAGGTAGATAAATCCACAAAGATGAGGAAAAACCAGCACAAAAAGGCTGAAAATTCCAAAAACCAGAATGCCTCTTCTCCTCCAAAGGATCACAACTCCTCACCAGCAAGGGAACAAAACTGGATGGAGAATAAGTATGACAAATTGACGGAAATGGGCTTCAGAAGGTAAGTAATAACAAACTCCTCCGAGCTAAAGGAGCATGTTCTAACCCAATGCAAGGAAGCTAAGAACCTTTATAAAAGGTTAGAGGAACTGCTAACTAGAATAAACAGTTCAGAGAAGAACATAAATGACCTGATAGACCTGAAAAACACAGCATGAAAACTTCGTGAAGTATACACAACTTTCAATAGCCAAGTGGAAAAAATGATATCAGAGATTGAGGATAAGCTTAATGAAATAAAGCATGAAGACAAGATTAGAGAAAATAGAATGTAAAGGAACAAACAAAGCCTCCAAGAAATATAGAACTATGTGAAAAGACCAAATTTATGTTTGATTGGGATACCTGGAAGTGACATGGAGAATGGAACCAAGTTGGAAAACACACTTGAGAATATTATTCAGGAGCACTTCCCCAACCTAGCAAGGCATTCAAATTCAGGAAATATAGAGAACACCACAAGCATACTCCTTGAGAAGAGCAACTTCAAGACACATAATCGTCAGATTCACCAATGTTGAAATCAAGGAAAAAATGTTAAGGGCAGCCAGAGAGAAAGGTCGGGTTACCCACAAAGGGAAGCCCATCAGACAAACAGTGGACCTCTCTGCAAAAATCCTACAAGCCAGAAGACAGTGGGGGCCAATATTCAACATTCTTAAAGAAAAGAATTTTCAACCCAGAATTTCATATCCAGCCATACTAAGCTTCATAAGCAAAGGAGAAATAAAATCCTTTACAGACAAGCAAACGCTGAGGGATTTTGTCACCACCAGGCCAGCCTTACAAGAGCTCCTGAAGGAAGCACTAAATATGGAAAGGAAAAACCAGTAACAGCCACTGCAAAAACATACCAAAATGTAAAGACCATCAACACTGTGAAGATACTGCATCAACTAATGGGCAAAATAACCAGCTAGCATCATAATGACAGAAACAAATTCACACATAACAATATTAATCTTAAATGTAAATGGGCTAAATGCCCCAATTAAAAGACATAGATTGGCATATCGGATAAAGAGTCAAAACCCATTGGTGTGCTGCATTCAGGAGACCCATCTCATGTTCAAAGACACACACAGGTTCAAAATAAAGGGATGGAGGAATATTTACCAAGCAAATGGAAAGCAAAAAAAAAAGCAGGGATTGGAATCCTAGTCTCTGATAAAGCAGACTTTAAACCAACAAAGATCAAAAAAGACAAAGAAGGGTATTACATAATAGTTACGGGATCAATGCAACAAGAAGAGCTAACTCTACTAAATATATCTTCACCCAATACAGGAGCACCCAGATTCATAAATCAAGTTATTAGAGACCTACAACGAGACTTAGACTCCCACACAATAATAATGGGAGACTTTAACATCCCACTGTCAATATTAGACAGATCAAGACAGAAAATTAACGAGGATATTCAGGACTTGAACTCAGTCCTGGACCAAACAGACCTAATAGACATCTACAGAACTCTCCACCCCAAATCAACAAAATATACATTCTTCTCGGCACCACATAGCACTTATTCTGAAACTGACCACATAATTGGAAGTAAAATACTCCTCAGCAAATGTAAAAGTGTGCAAATCGTAACAAACAGTCTCTCAGACCACAGTGCAATCAAATTAGAACTCAGAATTAAGAAACTCACTCAAAAGCACATGACAACATTGAAACTAAACAACCTGCTCCTGAATGACTGCTGGGTAAATAACGAAATTTAGGCAAAAATAAATAAGTTCTTTGAAATCAATGAGAACAAAGACACAATGCACCATAATCTCTGCAACACAGCTAAAGCAGTGTTTAGAGGGAAATTTATAGCACTAAATGCCCACAAGAGAAAGTGAGAAAGATCTAAAATTGACACCCTAACTTCACCATAAAAAGAACTACAGAAGCAAGAGCAAACAAATTCAAAAGCTAGCAGAAGGCAAGAAATAACTATCATCAGAGCAGAACTGAAGGAGATAGACACATGAAAAACCCTTCAAAAGATCAATGAATCCAGTAGCTGTTTTTTGGAAAAGGTTAACAAATAGATAGACTACTTGCCAGATTAATAAAGAAGAAAAGAGAGAAGACTCAAATAGACACAATAAAAAATGATAAAGGGGATATCACCACTGATCCCACAGAAATACAAACTACCATCAGAGAATATTATAAATACCTCTACACAAATAAACTACAAAATCAAAAAGAAATGGATAAATTCCTGGACACATAACCCTCAGAATACTAAACCAAGAAGTAAAACCCCTGAATAGACCAATAACAAGTTCTGAAATTGAGGTAGCATTTAATAGCCTACCAACCAAATAAAGTCCAGGACCAGACAGATTCACAGCCAAATTCTACCAGAGGTACAATGAGGAGCTGGTACCATTCCTTCTGAAACCACTCCAAACAACAGAAAAATAAGGACTCCTCCTTAACTCACTTTATGAGGCCAGCATCATCCTGATACCAAAACCTGGCAGAGACATAATAAAAAAAGAAAATTTCAGGCCAGTATCCCCGATGAACATCAATGTAAAAATCCTCAATGAAGACTGGGCATGGTGGCTCATGCCTGTGATCCCAGCACTTTGGGAGGCTGAGGTAGGTGGATCACCTGACATCAAGAGTTCGAGACCAGCCTGACCAACATGGAGAAACCCTGTCTCTACTAAAAATACAAAATTAGCTGGGTGTGGTGGTGCCTGCCTGTAATCCCAGCTACTCGGGAGGCTGAGGCAGGAGAATTGTTTGAACCCAGGAGGCGGAGGTTGCAGTGAGCTGAGATCATGCCGTTGCACTCCAGCCTGGGCAACAAGAGCAAAGCTCTGTCTCAAAAAAACAAACAAAAGAAAAAATCCTCAATGGCAAACCAAATCCAGCAGCACATCAAAAAGCTTATCTGCCATGATCAAGTCAGCTTCATCCTTGAAATGCAAGGCAGGTCCAACATACACAAATCAATAAATGTAATCCATCACATAAACAGAACCAATGACAAAAACCGCATGACTATCTCAATAGATGCAGAAAAGGTTTTCAATAAAATTCTACACCCCTTCATGCCAAAAACACTCAATAAACTACGTATTGATGGAACGTATCTCAAAACAATAAGACCTATTTATGACAAACCCACAGCCAATATCATACTGAATAGGCAAAAGCTGGAAGCATTCCCTTTCAAAACCGGCACAAGACAAGGATGCCCTCTCTCATCATTCCTATTCAACATAGTATTGGAAGTTCTGGCCAGGGCAATCAGGCAAGAGAGAGAAATAAAGCATATTCAATTGGGAAGAGATGAAGTCAAATTGTCTCTATTTGTAGATGACATGATTGTATATTTAGAAAACCCCATCATCTCAGCCCAAAAACCCCTTAAGCTGATAAACAACTTCAACAAACTCTCAGGATATAAAATCAATGTGCAAAAATCACAAGAATTCCTATACACCAATAATAGACAAACAGCCAAATCATGAGGGAACTCCCATTCACAATTGCTACAAAGAGAATAAAATAGCTAGGAATACAACTTACAAGGGATGTGAAGGACGTCTTCAAGGAGATCTACAAACCACTGCTTAAGGAAATAAGAGAGGACACAAACAAATGGAAAAACATTCCATGCTCATGGATAGGAAAAATTGATTTTGCGAAAATGGCCATACTGCTCAAAGTAACGTGTAGATTCAATGCTAATCCCATCCAGCCACCATCGACTTTCTTCACAGAATTAGAAAAAACTACTTTAAATTTCATACAGAACGAAAAAAGAGCCTGTATAGCCAAGACTATCCTAAACACAAAGAACAAAGCTGGAGGTATCATGCTACCTGACTTCAAACTATACTACGAGGCTACAGTAACCAAAACAGCATGATCCTGGTACCAAAACATATATATAGACCAATGGAACAGAACAGAGGACTCAGAAATAACACCACACATCTGCAACCATGTAATCTTTGACAAACCTGACAAAAACATGCAATGGAGAAAGTATTCCCTATTAAATAAATGGTGTTGGGAAAACTGACTAACCATATGCAGAAAACTGAAACTGGACCCCTTCCTTATGCCTTATACAAAATTTAACTCAAGATGAATTAAATACTTAAATATTAGACCTAAAACCACAAAAACCCTAGAAGAAAACCTAGGCAATACCATTCAGGAAATAGGCATGGACAAAGACTTCATGACTAAAACACCAAAAGCAATGACAACAAAAGCCAAAATTGACAAATGGCATCTAATTAAAATAAATAGCTTCTGCACAGCCAAAGAAACTATCATCAGAGTGAACAGGCAACCTACAGAATGGGAGAACATTTTTGCCATCTATCCATTTGACTAATATCCAGACTCTACAAGGAACTTAAACAAATTTACAAGAAAAATAAACAAACAATCCCATCGAAAAGTGCGCAAAGGATATAACAGACACTTCTCAAAAGAAGACATTTATGTGGCAAACAAACATATATAAAAAAAGCTCATCATCACTGTTGATTAGAGAAATGCAAATCAAAACCATAAGATATCATGTCACACCAATTAGAATGGCGATCATTAAAATGTCAGGAAACAACAGATGCTGGAGAGGATGTGGAGAAATAGGAATGCTTTTACACTGCTGGTGGGAGTGTAAATTAGTTCAACCATTGTGGAAGACAGTGTAGAAATTCCTTAAGGATCTAGAACCAGAAATACCATTTGACCCAGCAATCCCATAACTGGGTATATACCCAAAGGATTGTAAATCATTCTACTATAAAGACACATGCACATGTATGTTATTGCAGCACTATTCACAACAGCTAAGACTTGAAACCAACCCGAATGCCCATCAGTGATAAACTGGATAAAGAAAATGTAACACATATACACCATGGAATTTTATGCAGCCATGAAAAAGAATGAATTCATGTCCTTTCCAGGGACCTGGAGGAAGCTGGAAGCCATCATTCTCAGCAAACTAACACAGGAACAGAAAACCAAACACCACATGTTCTCACTCATAAGTGGGAGGTGAACAATGAGAACATATGGGCACAGGGAGGAGAACATCACACACCAGGGCCTGTCGGAGAGGTAGGGGTAAGGAGAGGGATAGCCTTAGGAGAAATGCCTAATGTAGATGATGAATTGATGGGTGCAGCAAACCAACATGGCACATGTATACCTATGCAACAAACCTGCATGATCTACACGTGTATCCCAGAACTTCAAGTATAATAAAGCATAATAATAAAAAAAGGAAGCCGTACCCTTGCTTAAACTGCAAAAAAAAAAAAAAAAAAAAAGTATTGAGATCCACACTTATCATTTGTGAATTTCATTTATATTGAACTTCCACAAATAGTTTACCTAAGAAGAACAAGAGTTCTGAGAATAGAAAGTACTATGCTTGGATCTTTGATTGCTCTCGAAGTTTGAAGAAGGGATAAAATCAAACAGCGGGTATATTCATTAGCTCAGGCTGCCACGACAAAGCGTCACAGACTGGGGGCTTAAATGACAGAAATGTATTGTCTCATGATACTGAAGGCTGGAAGTCCACGGTGTGACAGGGTGACAGCCTGGTTGGTTCTGGTGGGGGCTGTCTTCCTGACTTGCAGATGGCTGTCTTCTGGCTGTGTCCCCACATGGCTTTTCCCTGGGTGCATATGTATGTGGAAAGACAGATCTCTCCCTTTCTCTTCTTTTAAAGCCACCAATCATATTGGATCAGGGGCCTACTCTCATGAACTCACTTAACCTTAATTACCTTCTAAAAGTTTTATCTCCAAATACACTCCCCTTGGGGACTAGGGCATCAACGTATGAATCTGGGGGAACAAAACTAAGTTCACTAACAGATTCTGATATGGCATGCAAGATATTTACTAGAAAGTGTCCTTAAGATCAACACCTGAGGAAAGGAGGAGAAAGAGGCATGACTGCACAGAAGAAGAGGGAGTGAGATGCAGTCTTAGCAAAGGCCTCAGCTGACCCAGGGGGAAGCTCTGGCACTGGACGGTCCTTGGGAGTTGCCCCAGTTAAGAAAAGGGAACAAGGCCTCTGTTCCCTTACACTGACCAGTCACTGGAATTAGGCTGACCTGGGAAAGGGGATGATTTGGGGGGCAAGATGACTATCATTAGCAGTGGCAATTCTGGAGATGAGTAACAGCTGACAACCTCCCCAACAGCAGGGTGAATGAATCCTTCAGTCCCGATGGAGCAATCTGGACAGTGCAACACAGCATCCTCAAAAGGTTATTGCCTAGGGAAAGTTAACTGTACACCCTCGTCTTGGTGACAGACCCTCAGCCTAGCAAAGCTGTTCTGACCAAGGATACTAACTGAACTTGATGAGGTTCACAAAGGCTGATATATGCAATCATCATATCAATTAATTAATTTGCAATGATCTCTATATATTTGACAAGGTAAAACTCATGAGTTTCCAATCTATAATCAATAAATTCTTGCTTAGCCTAGGAATAAAACAAGAACTAGTCATCATTTGAATGTTTAATGACATCAAGCCCTGATAACCCAATATTCACAGAATGAAGTAGAGTCCAATTTGTGCCAGTTCTGTAATATAATAAAAGAGCTGTGTTAGCCATATTATGGAGCAGTTAAATTTATTACTCCTGTATTTTAGGCTTTCTCACTTCCTCCTCTTTGTCTATAGCAATTAAAGTAAAAATACTCCAAAACCTGACCCTGAGGGGCAGTCAACACTCTGCTCCCTAAAGAAATCAAACTGAATGATGAATCCAGTAATGCGGAAAAAAATGAATCACTTTCCCCTTTGGGATATCAGGAAGCTGTTGTCAGGGGACTAGTGAAAATTTCAGTTCTCTGTGCTCTTTTGTGCTTGACTGATAAAATAGAAAGCATCACTATTTATCTGATAGAACTACAAAATGGAGTCAGCCTGAGGTTTACGTAATTAGATGAGCAGGACCTTCAAACAGCACAAATGGAGAGGGGTAGATCACAGATACAACAAACAGAAGAGATTCCTCAGAACGGAGTATAAAGAAAAGTGAATCCATCTAGACTATGTTAGAGAAAAAAATGGATAGTTTCTTGGGGGTGAGGAGATATTTTTATTTCTGGAAATAACTCTTTCTTGACAAGTCCAGGTTTGATCTTTAAAATGATGTTATTACTCACGTAAAAATATGGATAAATCTCATAGACATGTTGGGCTAAATACAAAATAGAATACACAGTATTTTCTGTTCATATGAAATACAAAGTCTGATATAATTATTTGATGGAGATAGAGTTTACATCAGTGGTTACTTCTGGAGGAAAGTATTGACTGAGGGAGGCCATGAGGCCATCTATGGGACGGGAAATGTTCTGTATTTTTATATAGGTGGTGGTCGCATGAGCGTATACATTTGAAAAAACCCCACCAAGCTATAAACTTAAGATCTACACACTTTTATAGTGTAATAAATTGTACTTTGAAAGGAAGTACAAAGCGAAAAGAATAAAGTGAGATTTCATCTGTTCTTGTGAATCATGCTATCTACAGTTTACTAATTCGGGGGAAAGAAGCTCTATGTAAAAATTTGCATAAATACTTATATTTGATTCATAACAATTACAGAATCATAGAATGTTACGACTTCCTGAATTATTCATCAGGTAATTGGTATATGTTAATTTCCTACTATGGGTAGCATTTCACATACGTGATTTATTTGAAACTTCACAATTATCATCTCCAATTTACAGGTGAAAAAAAATAAGCCATAAAATGGCTAAACGAAGTCAACAATTTGCTGGGTGCCACAGGGGAGATTTGATCTCCAGGTCTATCTGTTCTCATGTTCTCTTCACTTCATAATTCTACTTTGCTGGAATCAGCTGAGATGACACTGTTTCCACTTCCTATAAATTGGGGGGTGTTTCCAAAGTTCAAAAAAACAGGGTCAGTCAGACATACTTGCCCAAACCACTTCTTAACATCCCTCCTTTTGAAACCAAAACGACTAGCTAAGGATAATCATATAGACTAGAAGAGAAGCAAGTATAAGTATCTAATGTGGTGTGATTTGAGGGGTGCTAGAAAGTTTCACCACCTAAAATTGTTCATCCCAGCCCCTTGCTCTTGCTCACTCCCTTCCCATTATGATATCCTAAATGTAATATGCAAAATCAATTAATTCCTTGGGATTTTAAATGATTTTTTTTTAAGTTGTTCTTATGCTATAGTCTGAATGTTTGTGTCTGCCCAAAAGTCATGTGTGAAAATCCTAACCCCCAAGGTGATGGTATTAGGAGGGACCTTTGGAAGATACCTTAGATCATGAGGATAGAGCCCTCATGAATGGGATTATGTACTGCCCTTATATAAGAAGCCCCAGAGAGATTCCTTATCCCTTCTCACCACGTGAAGTTATAGCAAAAAGACAGTGGTCTAAGAGAGCAGTCCCCAACCTTTTTGGTACCAGAGGCTAGTTTGTGGATGACAATTTTTCCACAGAACTGGGTGGGGGGATGGTTTCAGGATGATTCAAGAGCATTACCTTTACTGTGCTCTTTATTCCTATTATTATTACATTGTAACATATAATGAAATAATTATACAACTCAACATAATGTAACATCAGTGGGAACCCCATTTGGGGTGATGGGAGACAGATAGATCATCAGGAATTAGATTCTCTTAAGGAGTGCACAACCTAGATCTCTCGCATGTGCAATTCACAATAGGGCTTTGCATTCCTATGAGAATCTAATGCTGCTGCTGATCTGACAGGAGGCAGAGCTTAGGCTGTAATGCAAGCAATGTGGGGGTGGCTATAAATACCGATGATGCTTTGCTTGCTTTACTTGCTCGTCTGCCAATCACCTCTGGCTTTGAAGCCCAGTTCCGCTATCAGTCTGTGGTTTGGGAGTTGGGGACCCCTAGCCTAGGAAGCAGGCCCTCACAGACAGTGAATCTGCCAGTACTTTGATCTTGGACTTCCTAGCCTCCAGAACCGTAAGAAATCAATTTCTGTTGTTTATAAGCCACTTAGTCTATGGTATTTTGTTATAGCAACCTAAATGAACTAAGACATCTTATTAACATTCAGATACTCCTAGTGTGTCTAGAAATGAGAAAGAAGAAATATGACAATGCAAATCACCACAGCCAAGCTTTATCTTCTTAATGAACTTGCCTATGGCCATCTTTGTCTCTGTTTATGTAAATAGTACCAATTAAATAATTCTGGTAATCCAGCTCTCATATTATAGCCATAATTTCTGCAGCAATAACATTTACAATTATTTCAGCCACAAGAATAGTGTGGTGATGGCCTTGACACTACATTACCAGTATTTAGCTGACAAGCTTTTATTGAGAATACTATGTATGCATAGAGCTATGCTTGGCGCTGGTGAATCAGCAGCAAAAAAGGATAGCAGAGCCTCCCTGCCCTCCTCAAAGAGCTCACATTCCAGTGGAGGAGACAGCCCTCACGTATCTAAACAATAGTAATTACAAAACATTCATTATAAAATCACAGAAATTTTTAAATTATAGTTCTTACAAAATTGAAATCAGTGCTGTGAGGGAAAAAGATTTCTTTTTTTTTTTTTTTTTTTGAGGCGGAGTCTCGCTCTGTCCCCCAGGCTGGAGTGCAGCGGCACGATCTCGGCTCACTGCAAGCTCCGCCTCCCGGGTTTACGCCATTCTCCCGCCTCAGCCTCCCGAGTAGCTGGGACTACAGGCGCCGCCACCACGCCCGGCTAATTTTTTTGTATTTTTAGTGGAGACGGGGTTTCATTGTGTTAGCCAGGATGGTCTCGATCTCCTGACCTCGTGATCCGCCCGTCTCGGCCTCCCAGAGTGCTGGGATTACAGGCTTGAGCCACCGCGCCCGGCAGGAAAAAGATTTCTAAGACTAAAAAAATAATAATGGTGAGAGACTTTAGACAGGGTGACTTTAAGTCAGCCCTAATGTTGTACAGGGTCAGAGGGGGTAAACATCACTCTCACAAACATTCATGAGACAATTTAGTTGGAGTGAAACCTGAAAGGAAAGCCAAAGTCACAAAAGGGTAACAGACAGTTTGATAGAGCTTATGTGGAAATGCAAAAATACGGTCCCACTGATTTCGTTTTGAAAGGTAGAAGCTTAGGAGTTATGTTTCAGATTATTATGGGCTTATAAGATACAAATATTCTTACTGCCAGCATTGGCCCTCCCTGGATCCTTCACCAACCTTTTAAGCAGTAATCCTGTCTAGTAACCCTCCCAGATTCTCTCTGGGCAAAATGCTGAGGAGGGCAGCTCTTGCTTGGGATTTCTTTCACGATTGCAGTTGGTTATCTGCAGCAGCTGCAGTCATTTAGGCTCAGCTGAGCTGGCCATGGGCAATGCTTCACTCACATGGCTGGGAGTCTGTGCTGGCTGTTGTCTGGGTACGAAGCTGGGCAGTCAACTTGAGTGGCTACACGTGTCCTCTCCAGCATGGTGGTGTCAGTGTGGTTATACATCTTACATGGCACCTGGCTACCAAAGTTTTTTGAGTTTCTAGATCTATGGCAATAAAACCCAAACATCCATAAGCAGACGATGACTTTGGTTTAAGGGTGGAGTGGGAATGAATGTAATCCTGCCTTAAATGCAGAGTTCTGCAGAGGACATAAGCTGCAAAATCAAGCTAGGTGCATTTTCTAGAAAGTACATGGTAACCCACCTCCTCTAAGGTTTCCAAATACCTGAACTAGGAAACACAAGATTAATATTCTTATTAAGAGGAAAAATAGATAGCTATGCCTACTCGTTTGACTAGAAAGGCTTTTACGTGTCAATAAAATGCTGGTTTTCAACATTATGTGGCATGCAGGCACATAAAGAACAGTTGCTGAAAGTCTTGGAACATTCAGATAAAAATAAAACTGCTGAACAAAAGCTATATTGTACATAGACCTAAACTTGAGTAGCTAGAGGGGGTTTTATATGAGTGTTTTTAGCTACATACTCTGAGAATATACCTAACTCTAATTCAGTGCTTATTGAAGTGCCAGAAGTGTTTATGAGCAAATGTATTTGACTGAGCTATACACATTGTTAAGGATTACTGTATACATTCAAGTACATGGATTTCACATCTCAAAGCCAAAGTTATCTGTTGATAAACAACAAGCTTATGAGAAAGTGGGCAAGTGATTTAATGTTTCACTTTTAAAAACATAATTTCTGAATGTGGTAGCAAAACTACTTGTGGAAACCAAAACCACAGTAAGTTTTGGGGAAAGAGTGAGTCACAGCATCATACTGTCCCTGATCTCAGTCCACAGCCTAGGAACTTGGAAAATTCTTACTTAAAATTGTTCTGGCCACAAGACGAAAAGGCAATTGTAAAAAGCAAAGCTAAAAATACTATATGTACAATACCAATTATCTGCAGGACCCCTGGTCCACTCTGGGCTCCTGGAGTCCTGCATGTTCCCTGTCCTGTGGCTCCAGGATGCTCCACTCAACCAATGCCCCAGCCTGGAGACCTCCACACAATCCAGGAGCTGCAATGCCTTGGGAATTAATCAGGTAGGTAGCTGGAGATTTCTGAATCTAGCAGTGTGTAGACAAAGACATCAAATCACCCTCTGCTATAGACTGAATGTTTATGCCCCCTAAATTCATATGCTGAAATCCTAACTTCCAAGATGATGGTATGAGGAGATGGGGCCTTTGGGAAGTAATACGTCATGAGTGCAGAGTCCTCAGAATGAGGCTAGTGCCCTTACAAAGTAGGCTGGAGAGAGGTCCCTTGCCTTGTGTACCATGTGAGGACACAGTGAAAAGACAGTCATCTATGACCCAAGAAGTGGGCCCTCACCAGTCACCAAGTCTGCCAACTTCTTCATCTTGGACTTCTTCCCAACCTCCAGAACTGTGAGAAATCAATTTCTGTTGTTTATAAGCCACTGAGTCTGTGGCATTTTGTTATAACAGCCAGAGCGAACTAAGACAATCTCATAGAGGAAAATTCATGTTGACTAGTGTTTGGCCGTCTTCCTAACTTTCTAATGCCGTTGTATTACTGACCCAATTTATTAATCATAGAAAAATGTCCCCATTCAAGGGACTGCGTGGGAAAACTGACCAACTTTTGAAGTATTATTCTAGAGTATTGACTTTATTTTCATGTAAATGATGAAATTTACATTGTTGATCATGCCTGGAATTTCTTTACAATTGTGCAGGGCAGTACACTGTACATAGAGGCCGGGAACCTGGGACTTCATCTCTTTTCCTAGCTCTTATCTTCGGTAAATCAAGATCTTTCTCCGTCCTTTAATTGATTCTCATATGGTAGAAAATTTTTTAGTGTTTTCTAGTTATACAAATAAATTACAACAAGAAAACAGTAACCTGGCTCTCAGGATAAAGAAACATCTTTAGGTTAAGATGCTAAAAACTGTGGAATAGGACATTACAGAAATACATTGTATATTAACACAAGGAGCACGCTGGTAGCAATTAATTAATCCAGTTTCATGAAAGATTTCAGGATGCTTTTTTTTGTTTATCCCATACATAAGCATCACACAAATAGGACTGGGAAAGTGAGCTGGAAATTCACAATAGGTAAAAGTAGTACCTATAAGGTAAAACTAATAATTTGCAAGCATTTAGTATTTATTTTCTCTTTAATCAACAAATTATGTTGTTACCTTTCAGCAGACTAATAATTTTCAAGCATTTCAATGAATTTTTGACTAACAATTTGAATGTTATTTTTTTTTCAACTAACACTTTTCAAACTAATTTTGAAGCATTTAGTATTCATTGTATTCTTTAATCAACAAATCCTGTTCAGTCATCTTTTGTGTACTGGTTACCATTGTGTGTTGAGAACAAACACTAATTACAGGTTGACTTCGGATAAATAAAAATATTCAGTTAACGCTTCTGAAGCTTCCATTTTATTTTTCTGTTCTCCATTTTTTAAACTGTTAGTTTGACTTGAAGATGTGGCTATGATTATTTGGAGTCTCTTTCAGCCTTTTATTCATTATTTATAATTTTGTGTTTGATTTTTATATAACAGACTTTTTCTTCACAGCTTGGTAGGTGCTATGGTTTGAATGTACCCATCCAAACTCATTTGTTGGAAACTTAATCCCCAATGCAGCAAGGTTAAGAGGTGAGATCCTTAAGAGGGCAAAGCCCTCCTTAATGAAGTACTGCTGTTATGGTGGGAGTAGGTTAGCTACAGCGGGAGTGGTCTCCTGATAAAAGGATGAATTGGGGCCTCTTCCCTCCTCTTGCACTGTCTGTTGCTCTTTCACTTCTGCCGTAGGATGACGCAGCATGAGGGCCCTCACAGGTGGGGGCTCCTTGACCTTGAACTTGCCAGCCTCCAGCATTGTCATAAACCTCTGTTCTTTATAAATTACCCAGTCACAGGTACTCTGTTATAGCAGCAGAAAACACACCAAAACAGTAGAATTGACCTGGGTTCTAGAGGAAAACATTTGCGAGACTGGAGATTAAAAAGAAAGTGAGATCATCCACCCAACCCCCGACCTCCCGTCAAAGTCAGATCCCTAACGCAGAGGTCCCATAGATCAAGTCACAGAGAAGGTGGCAACTGAAGGAGTGGACCAGCACTTGCCAGGCTTCTTTCTGTAGAGAAGCTATAGTTGTATAGAAAATCACCATGACTAGTGGATGGGCAGAGAAGTTGAGGATCATTCTAGAAATGGATCTAAGAAATAATTGTTAGCAGTGATAATGAAACTGATTTCTATCAATTACAAGTGTAATGTGCGCGAATACTCGATGATACAAGAAAATCAGCAATAACAGCCACAGTCAAGTGGTCATTTCAAAAGGAAATTTTTAAATAGCATTTTTTTCTTTCGATACCTGATACCACAGCAACCAATGACTCATATGTTTAAGTAAATATCCAATTTAATAAAATTACATCTTGGTTTCCCATTATATATAAAATGTAAATTAATATGTATTCACGGTCATGTTTTTAACAATGTCACATACTACACATTTTAGAAACAAACATTTAGCAGAAATGAAATACTCTGATATATAAAAAGAATCACAAACCGTTGTTTTGTCCTGAATATTCAATAAAAAATACCAAGTTTCCTAAGAATGTGATAATGATCTGAGCAGTAATGACCTTGAAAGCGAAACAAATTTTTAGAAATGACTATCGGGATCCGACACAATTGAATGAAAATGTGGCTCAGAAGTACCACCAGATGGCAGGAGAGGAAAAAGAATTCCAAGTGTGACAAGATGCTCCGCTCGCGTGACAGAGGGTGACATTTTTTAAAATAAATATTTGTCTACTAAGCTGTCAGCTTAATATTTCCTCCTCTCCAGCTATTGAGAACATATAAAGCCTCTGAAATTAAGTCAGGAGTTCAGGACATTTTGCAAAAACCTCTGTAGTGGAAAGTTGACACATCTCTTAACTGAAATTCAGCCATAGAAAATGCCAGAAGCCATCATACCTACGAGTCCCAGGGCCTCCAGGGTCGGCCTTGTGGTCTTGGTCCTGCCATTCACTGGCAGCAGGACTGGGAGCAAGTCACATGACCTAAGCTCTTTGCGCGGCAGTTTTTTTTTTTTTTTTTTAGTACATCAACTACTGCATAATACTCAAGAACTTATAATTAAAAAAAAAAAAAAAAAGGAGTGTCCTCTGAATACTTTTCTAACTTTGTCTTCCTTTTAGGCAATATTTAACAAGATCTGTACTGCTCTTTAAGATTCCACAGTTAATGGCCTTGATACAGAGCTGCCACATTGCCCAACTCCAGGGTGCCATTATCATACCATCTTTGCAAACAGAGCAGCTGCCAGTTATGCCTTGAACCTCCTGAGTAGCTGCACTCAGTGGCCCTGCCCTGTTAAACTGCAGGTCAAAGAGCTTAGTGATCTATAGATTCTCTGAAAGCATTTACAACAGCCCCAAATTGCAATTCCTTTATAATTTCCCTAGGTAATTTTTTGAAAAGGCATATGTGTGTCTGCATATGTGTATATGAGGAATGCATTACATTATATGTTACATTACATGACTTTACTTTGACTCACAAAGTTAGAATCTCAAAGTCTGAATTCTTTTTTTATCCCTTACTTAGCTGTATGGCTTAAAGCAAATTACTTAAATCCTCTGTGCCTCAATTTTCTCATCTACAAAGTAGGGTTAACCATAATTTCTATTAAGTAAAATCATTGTGAGCAGGGCAATGATAAAACTTTCATAGGCACTTTGATAGTCTTACTTTACAAAATAGCAAGCACATTTTCAAAAGGACATACATTCCTTATTAAATATAGGCAATTGTTTCTAAAATATTTAAGGGATTTTATCATTTTGTTGTAAAATTGATTAATATTAATTTCAATTTTGTGGTTTTCCTTTCATATTTTCTTTTTCATCTTTTTCTTTTTTTCTTTTTTCTTTTTTTTTTTTTTTGTGTGTGTGAGATGGAGTTTTGCTCTTTTTGCCCAGGCTGGAGTGCAATGGCATAATCTCGGCTCACTTCAACTTTCGTCTCCAGGGTTCAAACCATTCCCCTACCTCAGCCTCCCAAGTAACTGGGATTACAGGCATGCACCACCACGCCCAGCTAACTTTTTGTATTTTTTTTTTTTAGTAGAGATGGGGTTTCACCATGTTGGTCGGCTGGTCTCGAAGTCCAGACCTCAGGTGATCCACCCACCTCGGCCTCCCAAAGTGCTGGGATTATAGGCATGAGCCACTGTGCCCAGCCTCCTTTCATGCTTTCACCAAGTCTCTCATACCTTGTTGTTGAGCCATAGGCCATAGTCACCATGCCTGTAGCGGTAATACATATTACATCTCTCACTGTGAAGTTTAAATGAGATCATCCACATGAAGTGATTCAAACTGTGCTGACCCATAAAAAGCTTTCAACGAATGTCAGCTGAGATTACTCATCATCTTGACTTCCTAACTCCTGAGGCTATCCAGAGACATAAGAAAAGACCAACAAGAACCAGAATGTTGGCGAGCTAGCTAATAGTTACCAACCCTGGCTGCGTATTTGAATCACTCACAGATTTTTAAATCCTGATACCCAGGCCACTTGCCGACTCAGTTACAACAGACTCTGGGAGTGGAAGTTGGGCAACGGGCGTTGTAATGCTACCCAGGTGATTCCAATGAACAAAGCTGAAATCACTTAGCTAAGCAGCGAGGTGTACATTCCCCACGCACCTCCACAGTCATTAATTCGCCTCTTTCAAAAATAAGAATGTTTTTCTTAAAGCCATGGTTCTCAAAGATTAGTCCCCAGACCAGCAACATTGGAATCATTTGGGAACCTAGAAAAACCCACATTCTCAAGCCCCACTGAATCAGAAATGGTGGAGGCCCAGCTATTTGTCTTCTAACAGACTTTCTGATACACAGTACCTTTTGAAAACCACTACTTTAAAGAAACACATCTGTATTCTGTCAACTCTCAAGATTTCATAATTGACTATTTAAAAAGAATAATTCTAGGACAACAGGGCTTGAAAATGTCCAATATAATTTGGGTCACAGTACATTTTATTTTCTTCAAAGAATTGACCAGCAGAATCTTAACGCCTCCACCTCAAACCACCCGCTCAGGTAACAGCCACACTTCAAACAAACAGATTCAATTGTCAAAATTATCTTTCTTCATATACTATACGTTCAACTCACCCAGTCCATACTCACTCTTCTCAAGAGCTGAAGATGTAGTGAGTGGAATCAGAATTTCTTCTTTCTCCATCATCTACAATCTGTAAATTCTGCTTCCACAAACATCCTTTGCAAACCTCTATCAGCTCATTTCTTTCTAGACTTCCAGCCACATAAGCACTTTTTTGAACCTTCTTCAGACAACCTTCCCCCTGCCTGAGAGCCAGTTCTACACCAAAGGTGTGCCTCGGTCCAATCAGTGGGCAGGATGGGCGTGGCCTCTCGCATAGGGCTCCCGGGTACGTCTTTCTCCTGCTCTTTCTCACCTCTATTTGATGGGTGTGCCTAT
Source organism: Macaca mulatta (assembly GCF_049350105.2). Lineage (NCBI taxonomy): Eukaryota > Metazoa > Chordata > Mammalia > Primates > Cercopithecidae > Macaca > Macaca mulatta. The sequence continues at coordinate 23,807,469 of NC_133407.1, forward strand.
TTGATGGGTGATATTTGGCTTTTTTAATACTCTTACTAAATTAATCTAAAATTTTCATTTTGCATCTGTCATATCTCATCAAATAGCCCTGTTGAATATCACCTCACTTAGCAACGCCAACGATTCCAATGCGTTTGAAGGGCAACCTTCAAAGTACTACAAATCTCTTCCAGTTTGGTCACGATTTAAAAATGTCAAGTGCCTTTTCTCTAGGATGGTGGATATAGTCTGAATAAAGAGCCTGGCTGCCCTTTACTTATCTTCATCCAAGTCCTTCCCCAAATCCCAAGTTTCTTTGGGCTTCTAATGGACTGAGACATGCCCCAATAGCCGCTCCATATAACCTCTACCTCCTTCTCTCTATTCTGATGTAACTGCTTTGGACTGAAACATGGACATCAGGAGTTTTTTAAAGTTCTCCTGGAGGTTCTGACATGCAGCAAAATGAGAACCACAGCAAAATGAGAACCACTGGTCTAGAGGGAAGCTTCCCTGCTAAGTAACATGGCCCCTACACCTGCGAATCAGCGTTGCCGCAGGCCGCAGGCCCAACTGCCTGGCACTTTGCTGCCCTCTGCTGGCTTCTCTCAGCGGAGCTTCAATTATAATGGGCTCAGCTCTGAAAGCTGTAAAAAGAACTCTGGTTTAAAAGTGATTGGAAAACTAGGTTGCAGGTTTTCAAGACATGTAATATACTCTAACTCTCTCCTTTTCCTTCCTTTTCATTTGTTTTTTTCACCTGAAACAGTTTCTGGGCAGGAAATCAGATTATTTTCTATAGCCTATTTTCTTGACTGAGTAGGAGATATGAATGAGCCCCGGGGTCAGGAAAGACCAGAGCAGGTGACGTCTATTCCAAGACAGCCCTGATCGTGAGGATCAGGACAAGTTCTGTGGAATATAGAGATGTATCTTGACTCGCTGACAATGCTGGAGAAATACAATTTTAAAGTGAATATTTCCTTTTCTGTGCTTTGAACTATAACTCACGCTGTACTTTATCACAATGAAAACAGCAATATTTGTTGATTTTTTTTTTTTAGTTTTTACTCTGTGTCAGCCACAGTTGTGGATGATTTACGTGTCATCTCACAACAATATTTTACCCCTACATTAATGATGAGGGAGAGATCTCAGGAGAATTAAGTGACTTGCCCAAGAAAACATAGTAAGTGTTATAGGCTGGAATTCTGTCTCCCCAAATATTGATATGTTATTGATATGATATGATATGAAATATTGATATGATATGTTGAAGTATGAATCCCCAGTGCCTCACAATGTAATCATTTTTTAAAATAGGGTCTTTAAGGAGGTAATTAAATTGAGGTCATTAAGATGGACCCTAATCCAATATGACTGGTATCCTTAAAAGAAGAGGAACTCTGGACACAGACACATACAGAGGGAAGATGACGCCCCTCCACAAGCCAACAGAGAGGCCTGGAGCACAGCCTTCCCTCACAGCCCTCAGAAAGAACCAGCCCCACCTACATCTGGATCTTAGACTTCTGACCTCCAGAACTGTGAGAAAATTAATGTCTACGGTTAAAGCCACTGAGTCTGTGGTGCTTTGTTAAATACATTTCTGTTGTTTAAGCCACCCATTCTGCAGTACTTTGTTACGGTAACCCTAGCAAACAAATACAGTGATAAAGTCAGAATTTGAACCCATGCATGACTAATTTCAAACCTTTGCTCACTCAACCACACCACAACATTAATCTTGACAAATATAAGCTATTTTATAAACTATTATTTTATATAAAACAAAATATTATGCCCATGCATAGTAATGACCCCTTATTTTCACTTCTCGAATAGTGATTTTTTTTTGCATTTCAGCAGCCAAAAAGTCTTCCTTTGGTGAAATTAGCTGTATACAGTAACTGACAATATATCTTCATATGTTTTTTTAAATGTTTGCTTTTCCTCTCTCTGGCTTTGCTACAAAATTCACTTTCAATGCTTGAACTTCAGCACCCTTTAGGTCCAATTCAATCTAAAATTGTTTTTATTCATCTTTTTAAAATCATAAACATACCCCATTTTTCATCTCTATTATCTGATTTGCCTTCTGTGGTTACGCTTTCAGTAGTTCTTCTGTACTCATGAAAATTCTGAACACTTACATATTTTTCCACACTAAAAAACAGATAACCATGCTCTACTTTTTTCCAATAACCAACTAGATAATTCAAACTGCCCCTTTTATCCAAACCCCGTGATTAGCTAATGAGCTCAGAAGCTGCTCAGAAAAGGATTCATCCATCTTTTGCTAATTTGGACATTTTTTTTTTCCTCCTTTTTCTATAATAAGATGCGTGTTGATTTTCACTGTAAGATATCAAAAAACTGCCCACCCTTTGATCATCTTTACTGTTGTGAGTAAATAACAACAACATATTTCTGAATCTCACTTCCTTCTACTTGCCCCCTCTTTGGTTCATTCGTTTTTTTTTTAAAAAAAAGCTTATGTTATTGCCTTTTTGGCATTTTGAGGCCAGCAGGCAAGATTTGTAGATCATATTCCTATTGCAACATCAGGATGAAAATACCACAAATGTTTCCTGGGTCTCCATAGCCCACCTGAGGTTTTCCTATGACTCAGAAAATTGAGGCTGTCTCTGTGAATCATGTAGTCAGGCGACCACAGGACTAACCTCACTCCTCAACTGCTGAGGATAAACATCTGTATATAGACACTTCTTTTGCGCAACCAAGCAGACTTTTCTGTAGGCTTTCGAGTGAGTTGGGTCCTGGAGTTCTTTTGGAAATGCAGCCTGCATCCTACATGCTTGTGGGTTTAGAATGTTCCTCTCTCAGAAGAGGAGATTTAATGTGCTGTTTGCGGAGTTCTCAGTGCATAATTCAAGCTTTTTAGTTGGAAGAAACAAAGTGAATCTGGATAACAGAAGCAGAAAAATAATTTATTGAAAAAATATTAGATAGCTTCCAGAATTACTATGGAAGCCAGGGAGCCGAGCTTAAACAACAGAAAACAAGAGAAAGTGGACAGTAGCCACACCACACCTTGGCACAGATCTAGTCCAGAAAGGACAGTACTTTCAGGTCCACTCAAGCCTGAATGCTACTGTGGCTTCTAAAAATCGGATGCTGCTTGGTTCAAAAATGTATTCTTCTCTGGTTGTAGCTTCTTTGCATCTCTATCTCCAGACTCAAACGCAGGCCAAGCAAGTGTGACTGGCCAAACCCATGCCAGGTGCCTGCTTCTTAGTTGCCAGATATACCTGATAATTGAGCATCCAGTCTTTTAAAATTATAACTAGAAATTAGTCTCCGTCCCCTCTCAGGACTCATAAAATGAGTAGCAAACAGAAAATACAATGTCCTCTGCAGTTTGCCCCATTAGCAGCTCAACATCCTACTTCTTATTACAGACTTTATGATATTGCACCTACTGGGTTAATACATTTATTTCCCCTTGATATATCTAAAAATTCACTCTTGTCAAAGAGAAAAAGTTTGCATCTCATTATTTACTGCATCCAGATCTAGTTTAGAATTTCTGGATGAGGTAAATTATTCTGATTTTATCATGATTCTGTCTCTGTCTTCTCCTCTGGACTCAACTGGATAGTTAATCATTCCCAACCCATGATATATAACACAATAGCATAAAGGAAAAGTCAAGAAAATCAAGTGAATAAATAGTATAAATGTAAAAGCACATATATATGTGTACATATATACGTGTGTGTATATATATACATACATATACATTACTAGAAGGAGAGAAGAGTAGGTAGAAACTATAAGGTTATGTTACTCATTTTTATAACTAGTTCCTTTCTGCCAGTCTCCATTGAAAATTATTACAACCTCAGCTCTTTAGAGTTCTTTATCTGGTAAGATGGCCTGAACTTCCATTTCTGAGGCTTCTGAGTAACATGGGAGATACCCCAAGTACTGTACTAATTCCTCTCTGTCCCCATTGTATAATAGCAACCCAATTTCTCCTTGACAGCCTGCTTCTCGGCCATCAGTTATCAAAGACAACACCATAACCTACTTTGACTTGTTCACCCAAAGGCAATAGGAGCCAAAAATGACCTAGGCAAAAATGTATAACATTTTCATGTTTGTAACCGAGGTTTTATTTGTTATATTTAATTTAGATATTTCCTAAGGATGTGGAAGATAGCAGAGGTTTATTAATCTCATTAAGTACAGGATTTCTTCAAGGTGTAGAACTAGAATGTCTACTCTTGTCACCTATACCTGCTCCATAGGCCACCTCATTCACACTCACCAACTCAAGTACTAACTCTTTGTGAATTGCCCACTCATTTTTATCTCTAGGATAAAGGAGCCAAAGGTGGCAGTTTCAGTTAACAATTCAAGAAAAGCATTTTTGTGTAGAAGCATTCATGTCTAGCATGTCAAAATATCTAAACCAGCAGCTTTTAGAGTCACAGGAAAAGAAACCACATTTTTTTCAGTTGATTCATTAGGAAAAATAGTGATGGGCACAGCCCTCCCTCTCATCACTTGGTTCTTGAGCCCTTATGTAGGCTATGAAAAACCAAACTGCATCCTATACAGGTCATTCACTCAGAGTATATACACATCTTACAAGACAGCACCCAAATCGTATAGTGTGTAGTCTCCTAGTGGGTTCCATAACACAGTTTCAACAAACCATGCCACCATTCAGGGGTCATTTTCTGTACAGGAAATAGAGTATATGATCAGACCAGCCAATCCTGGGAGCATCAGCATCAGCCCATCTCTCTTTAAGTCAGCGCCTCATTTGGAATATCACAGAACATCATGAGGGTGTACGGGCATTCAGGAAGTCTGTAGATAGTGCTGGAAGAAGCACGGCAGGAGGAAGGGCAAATCCAAATTCACAGTAAGAGTTTTGTTTGTTTGCTTCATGACAGAAAGGGCTTACTAGATGATAACGCAGCACGTACCATCTACAACGAAAGGCTGAAGACAACTCTTAGGCAAAACTTATTCTTGAGTCTGTAGAAATAGTAAACCTCAAAATAAAAGTAAAGAATGCACACAAAACTTTAGACAAAAAGGCGCTAAGGCCTAGAGTTTTAGGTACATAGAATGTGCTTAAAATAATCATTGTTTCTCTTCTTGTTTACCCTGAGAGTGAGATTTAAAAACATGTAACTAATTTTTCATTTATTCATTCAATAAACACTTTTGGATGGTAAAACGTGTCAAATAAACCATTGCATATATAAGTAAGGAAGAGTTCAAAAGAGAGTTTTGAGCTAGAGACAAAAATTAGTGGGCACTTGACATAGAGTTAGTACCTGAGTTGGTGAGCGTGAATGAGATGGCCTACAAAGCAGGTCTAAGTGGGAAGGTAGACATTCTAGTTCCAAACTTTGAGGAAATTCAATATTTTATGAGATTAACAAACCTCTGCTATCTTCCATGTCCCTAGGATACATCTAAATTAAATATAACAAAACCTTAATTACAAACATGAAAATGTTCTGTATTATGAAAAATAACACAAATAAGGTTATATAAAGATCAACGAAAAAATTTGGTGCCTAGGAAAAGGAGCATTAAATTCATTCCAGGTGTCTCCTAGTACTATTCAAGGGGAGATGAGATGGGTTGATTCATCTGGAGAAAAACTCAGCCTAAAGTGGAGCAGCTTATCAGTTTACATATGTGTACAGATTTCCAAACACAGTTTCTCCAATCCTGCCTAGGCAGGAGAGTGATGGTTCCTAGACAGGCTTGAGGGGAAAGGGGGACTTACCCTTTGAGCCTGGAGGAAAGAAGGTAAGAATAGTTGTGTATACAAAGTGTACAGCGTAAAGGCAGGCAAGTAGGGAGGACACGCACGATGACTCAGAGTTGGCAGCGAGTCCTGATGGATAAGATGGGTGCTGGTTGAAGAATGAGGACATTTTAAAATTCAATAAATAAGGGAAATGGAACAAATAGCTGGCAGAGAACTCATAACAGAACACACAGGTAATGTTGAGATTCCTGTTCAGGTAAGTAAGCATGAATTTTATATAGGTGGCTTTATATACACTTCAAATAAAACTGTCTTTATAACAAGCTTGTCTAGCCCATGGCCCATGGGCTACATGCGGCCCAGGACATTTTTTAATGTGGCCCAACACAAATTTGTTAACTTTCTAAAACATTATGAGATTTTTTGTGTGTGATTTTTTTTTTTTTTGGCTCATCAGCTATCATTAGTGTTAGTGTATTTTATGTGTGGCCCAAGATAGTTCTTCTTCCACGTGGCCCGGGGAAGCCAAAACGTGAGACATCCTTCCTTTATAGCATTAGTAGTACCTTAACTTATGGTGGCTGTCACCCAAACAATCAGCTAGTTAATTTTTCTGTAAAAACTGAGTATTAGACAAAATTATTGACTAGCTGAAATTTCACTTTGGAGACAGTTGTTTTTGATGGTGCAGATAGAACTCAGTTTTTCCCACTGAACTAAAGCAACTAATCTGCTATTTCATAGATCTTCTCTAAAAAAAATTACAGAGAGAGGCTTGGTTAAACAAAAAACAGAAAACAAAAACAACCTGTGCCACAAGCCAAGCCTAGATTACCATTAACCATCCTCTACCCTCTCTGTCTCACTTCCTACCCCACCATAGAAGGTACTAAAAGAGACTTTCAGTCCCGCAAGCCCCACCCACCACTATGCTTCTTAGCTTAGGACAATGGCTGACCACAAGGCTCTAAATCTTAGGGATTCCTCTTACCTGTGGAGCTAGAGTATGGTTAATCATGGAGACCTGAGGCCAGTCTCGCAGGAGAGCTTGCACAACTGCAGGCAGCAGCCCAATTATACCATATGTATATGTCTGCCCCTTCACAAAGTTGATGAGGTTAGAAAGATTTTGTTAGTGTGGTTTTTTTTGTGTGTGTGTGTGTGTTTTTTTTTTGTTTTTTTTTTTTTTTGCACCAAAATGAAGTCAAAGCTAAGAGAAATCAATGATATGTCTGAGAGCAATGGATAAGTAAGTAAAATACTTGGTCTCATTCCACATTATATTTCTTTTTACCAGGCGATATGAACTTCCTCCTACGTACCTGAACACTGTTATAGAGCCTCCTGGAACTTAATTTTATTTTTCTGAAGAAATGTTACCAGTTCCTAAAGACAGGAAGATTCTTTCAGAATGCCACTCCTGCCTATTTCTGTAAAATATACATTAGGCGAATAATTCATTGATAAGTCCCTATTCTAAGTTATTCAAGTGCTATTTTTAAAATGTTAGATAAAAATTCCATTTTCAGATATTCATTTCTCCAAGGAGCTTTAGAGGAAATTACTGAATTATATCAGTACACTGTGTTTTTCTACATGTTTTTCTAGCCAGTCTCTCCATTAGTGAAATCAACTTGAACAGCCAACGAAATAATTCAATGAGATAGCAGAATTTTAATACTGGCTAATGAAACTAATTTCTTGATTCATCCATTTGCTTTTTTCAAGGGCATCCAAACAAACAAGCTTTCAGAAAAATTAATATGTTGGCTTCCTATTATTAAATCAACTCTGAGAGATTAGTAAAAAGCATTGCAGAAACAAAGTTCAGTTGTACCTTTCAAATCCTACTGGGCAACCAGACTGAATCCACTGTTTCTGGCACATCAAAAAAGCAATGGCCTAATTAAGATATATATGAAATTTGGGGGCAAGTGTCATTTTACATGTTTACCTCTTTAGCACTGATTTGCTCTCAGTGAAGGTTTACACACTTGGTCTGCTCTCTTTCTTTGAATTGGCAAGGGTTTCTATTCCGTCTGTACACCATCTTTAAAAACCGGTGAGTGCTACCAGTGTTATTTTGAATTTCATAGAGAAAGAAGCCCCAGATTCTCTCTACTCTGCAACAATCCCTCTTGATAAATATTAATCTTTATAATTTAAATTGTTATATATTTATTGTTTATTTTAGAATCTTATTACCATTTAGAAAAGAGCATGTAATGCTAATAAAAGCTTAAAAATATGTAAACTATATATCCACTGTCATCATCATCATTCTCTCTGCCCTCCTCACCCCTTTCTCCCTTGCTAATATTATATTATCTCTGTTTCTATCTCTTATCTTTCCTGAATTCTGGATTACTAAAATTTCCTCTGTAGGGACACCACTAATAGCCTACCCAGATCCCCGGGAATCCCCACAAGCCTTACCTACCAGCTTCTCACTGTATGAACAAAAGGAACTTTTCTTTATTAAAGCCACCAAAAAAAAAAAATCATATTTTCTGTTCTTAGCAAATGAACACACTCATAATTAATGCACAAAGAGATCTCATGAAGGAGATGTGTTGGTAAAGAAAATAACCTGTTAATTAATTTATTACCTTAACATTGTAACCTTTAAAGCACTTATATCAGGATAAAAGTTTCCAATATTGATGATTCTTTTATCAAATTCTGACACAAAGATGCTTATTTGCATTATTACTTTGTTGCAAGATTATAATTAGTGAGTATAAAATCTGATTTTTCAACTATAAAGGTACATTTATTAACAAGATTCTTATCTCAATCTTCCTTTATTTCAATTCAGAAATAACACTGTTGCTTTAGGTATTTTTCCCTCAATAATAGTTTTTGTTTTTTGTTTTTTGTGTTTTTTCGTTTGTTTGTTTTTTGAGACAGAGTCTTGCTCTGTCACCAGACTGGAGGGCAGTGGCACGATCTCGGCTCACCGCAACTTCCAACTCCCAGGTTCAAGCGATTCTCTTGCCTCAGCCTCCCAAGTAGCTGGGATTACAGGCGCGTGCCACCACACCCAGATAATTTTTGTATTTTTAGTAGAGATGGGGTTTCACCATGTTGGCCAGGATGGTCTTGATATTTTGAGCTTGTGATCCCCACCCCCCTTGGCCTTCCAAAGTGCTGGGATTACTGGCGTGAGGCTCCACACCCAGCCAGTAATGGTATTTGTATAGATGTATCTGGTCAACTTGGCTTTTCTACATAATTAATGATCTCAAAAAGACATATTCGCAAGTATTTTCTATTTATAATTTTACCAAGAATAGTAAAGGCAAATACCTGACATCCTCCAGCATACTTTCTCCTTCTGAGCAAGGCATGACCTCAAATTTGTTCTTCTGAAAAAAAATTAAAATCTCTCTATTTCAGACACCTACTACCATCCTATCAAATTTGGCACACAACATGCAACCTATGTACAGCCTTGGCTTAGTGGTTTAGCAATTAGTTTAATAAATAGGATAACTTGGCTTCATTTTAGTCAGTTAGCAGATGATTTAAGCATAAAACTATTATTTCCCTTACCATATGTCAAGTAAAATAAGTAAAATAGAGCCCACTACAGCTGACAATGTCACTGAGTCCACAATCTCACAGATCCAAAGTCACCCAAAATATAATAACCACAAACAGAAAAAGCTTTATATAACATCCTTAATTTATGAGTTAAATTAAAGAAGTCTACCACTTATTTCTTTTGCTATAACAATTTCAAATAATGAACTTAAATGCAAGTAATTTCACTTGACTCCATGATTACCATATATGTGTGCATGTGTATACATACACACACACAAATATGTGATCTTCATATCCAAATGTGTGTTACACATGTGCATTTTCAAGCTTTTGAAATGACTCAGAAGAAAGGAAGATAAAAGACCGAAATGTCTTTTTATCCACATTTAGAACCTGGCAACCAAAATATAAAACTGACCAATTCAGATGGATGTAGTGGAAAAAATATCAGCTTTGCGATCAGACAAAACTGGGTTTGAATCTTAAATCATGAGATTTACTTTATTGAGTTACCATGAGTTTTAAATAGAACCTTATTAGCTCATAAACAAAGAGACTGTAATAGGCTCTCAGTAATGTTATACCTTTTTCATTCTATTAGAACTGGACTGTACACATTTGTAGGGCTGAAATTATGCCCTACCCACCATTATAACCACAGACTCTACAGTACAAAAGAAATGGTCACAGTTTATAGAACCAATGATCAACCAGTCATTTTAAAAGGGTAATAATGCTGTGCTTGGTGGTCAACAGTGATAAAAGAAAGACTTCCCTTTCAGCAGGCCTTGAATGCATGGCTCTTGTGCACCTCTGGACTATGCCATGCAGAAGGAGACTTAATGAAAAAATTCATTCAGCATGACAACAGCTATGGCAAAGTTCAATGTCACCGTGGCAGCAACTTGCAATACTGCCTGCTCCCAGAATTCAGTGGATTGTCCGTCCTTACAATGAATTTCTGCCTGCAGTTAAATGAGTAGAAATGCCTCCTCTGCATATATATATATATATATATATATATATATATATATATATATATATATTATAGGAATGATCTAGTATTCTTCTTCTTCACCATTTATTAACAAAAATGCACAAGAGCGGATGCAAACTGACAGGCAGGTGTCTATGACTCATTGTGCTGGGCATGAAATAAAAGTAGAGCTGATGCAGATGCTACTACAATAAAATGAGGACATAGGAACCCTGATTTTTCTGGCCGTTGAAGCAACCTCTTGAGAGAAGATGTTGTATTATTTGATTTGGATGCTAAGCATAATCTATCACAACCTACAAAATAGTAAGAAGATTCCATTCCTTTGGCAGCCTATTTTTGAGAGGGAAGGAAAAGGCATCTTAGTAATCATTTTTTCCTTTGATCTGGATCACTCTTGTCATCTGCCTTCATACTGTGTGCCTGTGTGTGTGTGTGTGTGTGTGTGTGTGTGTGTGTGTGTGTGTGTGTAATCCTAAATGCCACATCATTGCAGCAACCTCCTCCGCAGCCCTCGAGCGAAGGTTGGGGTGTGAAGGGGAAGCAGGTTCCCCTACCCTGCCTGGTCTCCTTTCAGAAGAGCTAGTGATACCTAATCAGCTTGCTAACTCCTTTCTCAATGTGAATATGAATGGCATTGTTATTTATCGCCTTTAATATTTTTAGTACTCATATCTGAAATTAGATCAATGACCTGATCCATTTAACTCTAATAGGTTACCGGTGGCTGAGAACTGATAGAAGGCCATAACTTTGACATCTTACAATGGCTGATGATCACTGTTATGTAAGAGTCATGAAATAAATGATAAAATATGTTAAATATTATCTTAGAAGGAGGGAAAATTTGTAGATCATGTTGTAATTATAACAACCTTACAGAGAAAGAGATTTCTAATGTATCAAGGAAAAAAATCCTGGCAACTTGGATAAATAGTCTATATAATTTCAAACATAGGCATATCTTAGAGATACTGCAGGTTAAGTTCCAGATCGTCACAATAAAGCAATGTCACAATAAAGGGAGTCACCTGAATTTTTTGGTTTCCCAGTGCATATAAGATTTGTATTTACTATTCTTCAGTCTGTGAAGTGTGCGATAGCATTGTGTCTAAAAATAACCATGTACATAACTTAATTAAAAATTACTTTATTGCTTAAAAAGGCTGACACAGAGGCACAGAATGAGCACATGTTATTGGACAAATGACACCAATAGACTCATTCTACACAGCATTGCCACAAACCTTCCATCTGTAAAAAATGCAGTATCTGCACAGTGCAATAAAGCAAAGCACAGTAAAATGAGGTATGCCTGTATTAGATTTGCAGGCATTTTCATTCCTGAATAGATATTGGTTTAAATACCTCAAAGTTCCTTTTACTAAAAGCAACTGAAATCTGGGGAAAAAATGTTTAAAATCTTTTAAAATGTATTGTGAAGCTGGCAGAAAAAGAAAAGGAATCCACAGAATCAAGAAAAAAGAGAAAAGTAAAGAAATAGGGAAATCTGGGGTACAAGCAGGTTCACCTGTGAATTCTGCAGAATCCCTGTGACCTTGGACCTCTGGAGTTTGATGATGATTCAGGAGACAGGACAAAGCAGGGATCCAAATGGGCTCATCTTAGTAAGAAATAATGCTGTAACACAGATGAGAGAATGAGGATGCTAGTCTGTCTCGTCTCAACCCTGCTAGACAGAAAAATAATGCTGTCCTGAGAATCCATAGTAAGTCAGCCAGGTGTGGATCCAGAACTCCTGGGGCCCAAGCTTCAGCAAGCTAGGAAAGGAGGCCTCATTAACAATAAGAATATAAGATTACAAATATGAGGTTTTAGACTAAGGAAATACATCACTTTGAAATATACATCTCTAAAAGCTGACAAATATCACAAACATCAGAAAATCCAGAATAATAGAGCATGTCTTATTAAATAATTGCCTAACACATCACTTTACTAGTATTTTTCTACACTTTTTCACTGCAAATTCCTTGACTACCTCTTCATATGCCAAGATGTTTGTCACATCAACTCTACTAAGAAGATAGATAATTTTATCTCTTTATTCCAGCATGTTTGGTCAGAAACATTTTTTGTTTATGTGTGTGTTTGTTTTAGACAGGATCTGCACTACATCCAGGCTGGACTGCTGTGGTACGATCATGGCTCACTGCAGCCTTGACTTTCCAGGCTCCAGCAATCCTCCCACCTCAGCCTCCTGAGTAGCTGGGACTACAGGTGCACACTACCCTACCTGGCTAATTTTTGTACTTTTTGTAGAGACGAGGTTTTGCCATGTTGCCCAGATGAGTTTCGCCACGTTGGCTGCTCACTTAACTCCTGAGCTCAAGTAATCATTCTGCCTCGGCTTCTCAAAGTGCTGGGTTCTAAGCATGAGCCACCACACCTGGCCCAAAAACAAAATTTTAATCAATATTTAAAATAGCTTCCTTCTGCTTCACAACTTACTATTGCTAACACAGAAATATTTAAGATTATTGTCAAGTACAGCAAAACCTATACGGTTTCTTCATTTTTGATCTAGAGGGCTTCAGGGAACTTTGTATTTTCTTGCACAGTGACCAATCTTAAGCACTCTGAATTGATGATATTCATTAAGCAGTTTGTCATCTATGTCCTCATTATGCTAACATAGTATGCATTTTATGTTTTCATCTTCAGTGTTAATATTACCTGTCAAAACAGCACAGAGCTTAAATCTTTTTAATGTGTTTATGTGTCTCATCTCTTTTCCTCAGTTGGATTATAAAACAATCCAAGATTCTATTCACTATTTCCATTTGAAATTTATCTCATCCTCTTAATGAAATACTGCTTTCGGTATGATAGATTCAAAACAAATTTGTTGTTAAACAATTTGTCTCGATGTCAGGATAATTCCTTTTAATTTCGTTAGTCATCTTTATTGCTTTTGTTTCAAATTCCTTTTTTTAATCTGAGTTATCTCTCAATATTTTAGGAAATAAATTTAAAGATGACAAAATATGTCTTAGTTTGTGCCAATGAAACTAAATGCTGAAGACTGGGTAATTTGCAAGAAACAGAAATTTATTTCTCACAGTTCTACAGGCTGGGAAGTCTAAGGTCAAAGTAGCAGCAGGTTTGGTGTCTGGTGAGGGCTCTATCTCTGCTTCAAGATGTTGTCGTGTTGCTGTATCCTCTGGAGGAGAGGAATACTGTGTTCTCACATGGCAGAAGGGATGGAAAGGCAAGAAGGCAAACCTACTCCCTCAAGCCCCTGTATAACGGCCTTCATCCCATCCGTGAAGGCTCCGCCCTCATGACTAAATCACCTCCTAAAGGCTACACCTCAATATTAACACATTGGTAATTAAGTTTTCACATATGAATTTTGGAAACATATTCAGACCATAGCAATGTCTAGTAGAAGCCTATAATTAATTACCTGTTTTATTAAAGTATTCCAAAGTATCCTTCCAATTTTAGTAAAAATATTACATTCCCAGCTCAGTTCTTACTCAGATCCCCAGGAAGCCTAAGGTTGCTCCAGTACTACCTAATATGAAGGGAGGTGTGACAGAAGGACATTGGAGCAACCGCGGTGACTGTCAATACCAAACGCTGTCAAGGGCGTGGAGCAATTGGAACTCTCGTACACTGATCCTTGGTACGGACATTGGTAGAGCCACTTTGGAAAATGCTTGACATTATCTACTAAAGTTAAATATGTATATACTGCAGGATCCAGTGTTTTATGTTTATCTGTATGTACAAAATAAATGGTTACACATGTATAACAAAAATGAATCAATAATATCATACTTTTACAATATTGATAAAACATATGACCCAGTAAGCATATTGCTAAGACTTCTCTAGGCCTTGGAAGAGGCCCTTGTAAGGAAGGAATCCCACAGGAGCCTGTAGCTAAAGCTTCATTATTTACCCAGGAAATCTACTTTTCAGGCTAACCCTCATAAGCATAAAAAGCTGGAATTACTGCTACATGTGTAGTACAGAAAGCATGAAGAGCAAAATTTAATTTAAGGTAATTCCCAATTGGTAGGACCAGCCCCAGGCAACTGAAGAAAAAAAAAAAAAAAAAAAGCACTTTGAAGTCTCCTCTGGAGGGATTAACTTTTTATTCTTATCTCAAAACACTTCCATCATGATTGAGGGTCTGATGAAGTCACAGACATCAGAATGAGATGTGTAAAACATTGGATATTGGAATTTTGGTGTCTGTAGTAGAAAATAAGTATATATTGAATACATTCAATATCATTAAAGATAGGCAGGCAGAAAAATATGGATGAGAAACAAGAGTCTATTTTTAAAAACATATCTAAAAATGAATCAAATAAAACTGTAAAAATTTTAACTAAAAACTCAATACATGGGTTAAACAACAAATAAGGCACGCATGAAGAAGTTATTAGTGAACTGGAAGAGAAACCTAAAGAAATTTCAAAAGTGAACCAAAAAAGACTAAGAGAAGAAAAATATTAGAGGTTGCAAAGCACAAGGGCTATGTTATGAAGACATAACAAATGTCAAATGAATATTCTAGATGAATATTATAAACAGAATGTTGAAGAGGCACTGTTGAAGAGATTATGCCTGAGAACTTTCCAGGCTTATTAATAGGCAAAAATTCTCACATTCAGAAAGCCCACCGAATCTCAAACAGGATAAATATAAAAAGACACATCTACACAGACACAGCATAGTCAAACTGTACAAAAGCAAAAAAAAAAAAAAAAAAGAAAAAGGAAAGATAAAAGAAAACATTTTAAAAGAAAACAGATTACCAAATAAAAAACAGCATATACACTGATGGCTAAGTTCTCAACAACAATGGAAAGCTGAAAACAATAGACTTATATCTTCAGAATCCTGAGAAAAATAACTATCAATCCAAAATTAAATGCCTCAAGAAATTAATTTTCAAAAATGGTAGTAAAATAAAAAGACCATTAGACAAATCAAAACAAAACTGAGAAAATTTATTACTTACAACTAGTAGACCCTCACTAAAGTAAAATATCTAAATGATTTTGTTCAAGCACAAATAAAATTATTATTGCAATTATGCTAAAACACAAGAAAGAAGAAATATGTATCTATAAATATATGGATAAATCTAAACAAATAAGGCTATATGAAATAATTAGAACAATAACTATGGCTAATTTGTGGAGTAAAAATATAACAGAAATGAAATAGTTTAACACAAAAACACTTAAGTTGGAAGGAGATGGTCTGAAATGTTCTAAGATCCCTCGTGTTCTTCAGTAGGAGGCAAAAATATTGATTAACAATAGACTTGGTTAAAGTTACACATTCAGATGTAGGATAAACACTGAAAATGGAAATATAGAGAGTATACTTTTCAAAATAATAGGAGGATAAAATTTGAATAAGAAGTAAAACATTCAAAAATAAAAGGAGAAAATAAAACAGAAAAAGTGAGACAAACAGAAAGCACAAAATAAGATAACAGAAATAGAACCAAACACATGAGTATTCACAATCATTGCAAATTGATTAAACACTCAACTAAATGATAAAAAAAATCATCAGATTAGACTAAAACACCAAATCCAGCTATTTTTTCTTGTTGCGAGACATATATAAGCTACAAAGCTATAGAAAAATTCAACATAGAAGGATGGAAAAGGCATAAGGAAAACAATGACAGGCTGGGCGCGGTGGCTCATGCCTGTAATCCCAGCACTTTGGGAGGCCGAAGTGGATGGATCATGAGGTCAGGAGATCGAGACCATCCTGGCTAACATGGTGAAACCCTGTCTCCATTAAAAATAGAAAAATTAGCCAGGCGTGGTGGCACACGCCTGTAGTCCCAGCTACTCGGAAGGCTGAAACAGAAGAATTGCTTGAACCCAGGAGATGGAGCTTGCAGTGAGCCAAGATTGCGCCACTGCACTCCAGCCTGAGCGACAGAGCGAGGCTCAATTCAAAAAAAAAAAAGAAAGAAAGACAGACAAATGGTAATAAAATGGTTCAGGGCAAATGATGTAAGTGCAATTATTTTGTAAGATAGAAAAATATTCTGAAGTTATATTTACTGAATATATTTTCCTCAAAAGAGTTCCTTTAGTGAAAAAATTAGGAGAAATCAGAAAATGCAACCATCATGCTTGAATTGTTTAGCATAACTCTCTCTGTCATTGATAGATTAAAAATATCATTGAGGATACAGATTTGAGATATCCAATAAAATACATTATCTAATGTAAGGGTAAAATCTTGGTTGGGCGCAGCGGCTCACGCCTGTAATCCCAACACTTTGGGAGACCAAGGCGGATCATGAGGTCAGGAGATTGAGACCATCCTGGCCAACATGGTGAAAAACCCCGTCTCTACTAAAAATACAAAATTACAAAATACGAATTACAAAAATACAAAAATTAGCTGGGCGTGGTGGCGGGCGCCTGTAATCCCAGCTACTTGGGAGGCTGAGGCAGGAGAATCGCTTGAACCTGGGAGGCAGAGGTTGCAGTGAGCCGACATCGTGCCACTGCCCTCCAGTCTGGTGACAGAGCAAGGCTCAGTCTCAAAAAAACAAAAAATAGTCGGGCGTGGTGGCTCACGCCTGTAATCCCAGCACTTTGGGAGGCCGAGGTGGGCGGATCACAAGGTCAGGAGATCGAGACCATGGTGAAACCCCGTCTCTACTAAAAATAGAAAAAATTAGCCTGGCGCAGGGGCGGGCGCCTGTAGTCCCAGCTACTCGGGAGGCTGAGGCAGGAGAATGGCGTGAACCCGGGAGGCGGAGCTTGCAGTGAGCCGAGATTGAGCCACTGCACTCCAGCCTGGGTGACAGAGCGAGACTCCGTCTCAAAAAAAAAAAAAAACAAAAAGCAAAAAACAAAAAAAAGGCAAAAACTTTTATATACATAAACACAGCATTACACAACTAAGGAATACATATTCTTATAAAGCACCACATGAAACATTTATAAAAATTGACCATGAGCTAAGCCATATAGAAGACTTCAACACATTTCAGAATATTGGTATCAAACATACTACACATGTGTCATTGAACTAAAAATCAAAACAAAATTAAGAGAAATCTCATTACTTTGAAAACAAAACACATATATTTCTAAACAAAATGAGAGCCCTGGGGCAAAATAAAAACAAAAACAAACAAAAAACAGTTGTGAATAAAAATTAGAATATATTTAGACCTTAATGATGAAATATTTGCAGATCAAAACTTGTGCAACATAGCCAAAGTGGTACAGGAAAATTTATAGCCTTATATGATTACTGATGAGGAAAAAGGCAAAGATTGTGTTAAAAATTGACTAAGAAGTTAGAATAAAACGCAAAATAAACCCCAATTGAGTGGTAAATAACAAAATGAAGAAAGAATCTCAAGAGTGACATTAGCAAAATGACTGACTACAGAAGTCTGGCACTCCTCTCCTACAAGACAGGATCAAGGCAACGAACAAACATAAGATTTGGCTGGAGTGTTGAGCGGAGAGCTCTAGAGTGCAGCCGGGGAGTGAAGATGCACCTGTAGTGATTGGAAGTACAAGGGGACCATATGGAGGCACTCAGCCTCTGCAGCCTGTGTCCCCTATCCAGATCGCATCTTCTAGGACAAGCCTACTTTCAAGCCAGCCAAACCACTGTGTATCCTTCCCTGAGCAGGAGAGGCCCCTGAGCCCCCAGGCTGGCAGAGTGGCTACACACCAGCATTCAGGATCTAAAAAACGGTCTCCTGCAGACACGTTCCTGGTCTGCCCAAGGGCCCTGCACCTGCAATAATGGCCTGAGAAACAGTCTGCTCCCAGTAGACCTGCTCCTGAGCTGCCAAGCAGCCTTGCACCTCTGTCCCAGACCTGAGAAAGAGCCCCATGGGCCTCTCCCAGAAAATGATGCTCCCAGCCAGACCAACGTGCTATGTGCCCATGTCCCAAGCCCAAGAAACAGCCTCATGAGCCACCTCTAGTGGACATGCCCCGAGGCCAACAGAGCAGGCCTATGCTTGCACTGTAGGCTTACGAAACAGCTCCACGGATCATCCCCCAACAGAAATACCACCAGGCCTGCCAAGCAGCAATGCAGCCATATTACAGGCCTGGAGGAGCAGTCCTGTGGGCTGTACCTGGTAGATATACCCACAGGTCAGGTGAGCAGCTGTGCACCCATGTCCTGAGCCAGAGAAACAGCCCTGTCAGACTTGAGGGAGTCACCCTCAGCAGACATACACGCATGATCACATGGCTTAGGCCCAAGAAGAATTTGTTTACCCCTGGCAAACACACCCCTCAGGCCAACAAAGTAGCTGTGCAGCTGTGCCCCAGGCCTTAGAAACAACCCTGCAGTTCACCCCTGGTGGGCACTCCCCTAGACCAACCAAGAGTCTTGGCTTGAGAAACATCGAAACATCCCTCAGGCTGCCCCTGATGGCTATGTCTCCAGGCCAGCTAAGCACCTGTATGCCCATATCCTAGGCCTAAGAAACCACCCTGCAAGCTGCTCCTGGCAGGCACACCCCTAGGCTGCCTGAGTCATCATATGGCTGTGCTTGCAGCCAGAGTAACAGTTCCATGACCTGAACCCAAGTGAGACAGACCCAAAGGTGACTGAACTGCTATGTGCATGCACATACCCCTGACCTGAGAAACAGCCCAGCAAGCCTACCCCTGGTAAAGCCACACTACTGTCACCACAAACTCTCTCAACCTAGGCCACTGAGAAACTCACAAACACCATTAGTATGAAATACAGCAAAAGAAGCTACACAGATACCACACTACTGCATCCACTAGAACCAAGGCCAATGCACTCCACCAAACCAACACCCCAAGACTCATTCATACAAATAAGTCTTTCTCTACTAAACCTACTCCATAAAATGGAAGAGATGACTTTTCTGCCAGATTCATAGAAATCAACATAGTGACACATTAATCATGAAAAAGCAAGCACATATCACTCCCAAAGGAAAACAATAATTTTACAGTAACAGATTTCAATCACAAGAAAATATATGAAATGCCTGAAAAAGAATTCAAAATAATAATCTGAGGGAAACTCAGTAAGATATAAGATAATACAGAAGACAATTCAATGAAATCAAGAAAACAATTTCTGATGAAAACTAATAATTGAAAAATTCAACAAAGAAATAGATATCTAAAAAAGAACTAAATAGAAATCTTTGAGCTGAAGAATTCAATGAATAAAATAAAAAATAAAATCAGGAGCTTCAACAACAGATTAGACCAAGTAGAAGGATTAATTTCTAAACTTGAAGACAGATCTTTTGAAATAACACAAGCAGGGAAAACATGAAAAGAGAACAAACAAAAATGAAGAAAGCCTACAGAATTTATGGGACACCAGTAAGCAAACAAAATTTTATATTATGGGTGTTCCAGAAGGATAAGAGAAAGGAAGAGGTGAGAAAAACATATTTAATGAAATTATAGCAAAAACTTCCTGTCTTGGGAGACAAATGGACATCCAGGTCCAGGAAGCTTTAAAAAGACAAAGCTTCAGATTTGCCCCTCTGAGGCAAATTATAGTTAAATTGTCAAAGTCAAAGACAAAGAAAATGTACTAAGAGCAACAAAAGTGTCAAGTCACATATAAGATAATTCCTATTCAACTAACAATTATTTCTCAGTAGAAGCCTTTCAGGCCAGGAGAGAATGAGATCATATATTTGAAGAATGGAAAGAAAAAAAAAAAAAACCATTAGCCAAGAATAGTATATACCCAGAAAAGCTATCATTCCAAGATGAAGGAGAAATAAATCTTTCACAGACAAGCAAAATCTGAGAAAATTCGTCACCACTAGGCTGGAGTTACAGGAAATGCTCAAGGCTTACATCTGGAAGTGAAAAGACAATAACCCTCATGACAACTACAAAACTATAAAACTCACTGATGGAGCCAATACACAAAGGAGAAGGCAAAAAAATCTAATCATCTCACTACAGCAAACCACCCAATCTAAAAATACACAATAAAAGAGGAAGTGAGGAACAAAGGATAAATAAAAAAAAATAACCAGAAAACAACCAATAAAATTACAGGAATAAGTCTTTATCTATCAGTAATAACCCTGAATGTACAATGGCCAGGCACTGTGACTCACACTTGTAATCCCAGGATTTTGGGAGGCTGCGGCAGGTGGATCACCTGAGATCAGGAGTTTGAGATCAGTCTTGGCAACATGGTGAAACCCTGTCTCTACTGAAAATACAAACATTAGCTGGGTGTGGTGGCACACACCTGTAATCCTAGCTACTTGGGAGGCTGAGGCATGAGAATCGCTTGAACCCAGGAGGTGGAGGTTGCAGTGAGCTAAGATCGCATCACTGCACTCCAGCCTGGGCGACGGAGACTCTGTCTCTCAAAAATTACAAATAAAAGGATATAGCCTAGCTAAATGGATTAAGAAAATACAAGACTCTACTACTGCTGCCCACAAGAAACTCACTTCACCTGTAAAGACACATAGAATCTGAAAGTGAAGGGATGGGGCAAAATATTCCACACAAACGGAAACCAAAAGTGAGCAGGAGTAGCTATACTCATAGCAGACAAAACAGACTTACAGTTTAAAAATGTAAAAAGAGACAAGGAAGGACATTATATAATAATTAAGGAATCAATTCAGCAAGATAATATAACAATTATAAATATATATGCATCCAACACCAAAGCATCCAGATGTATAAAGCAAATATTATTAGATCTAAAGGAAGTGATACATTAATAAAATAATAGCTGAGGACTTCAACACCCCACTCTCAGCATAAGATAGATCATCTAGACAGAAAACTAACAAACAAACATCGGCTTATTTGCAAACTGCACCATGGACCAAATGGACCTACCAGACATTTACAGAACATTTCACCCAACAGCTTCAGAATACATTCTTTTTATAAGCATATGAAATATTCTCTAGGATTGATCATATGCTAGGACATTAAAAAGTCTCAGCAAATATTTAAAAATTGAAATCATGTCAAATATCATATCGACCACATTGAAATAAAATTAAATATCAATAAAAAGAGGTACATTCAAAAACTGTACAAATACATGGAAATTAAACAGCATACTCCTGAACAGCCAATGGGTGAAGCAATAAATTAAGGATGAAATTTAAAAATTCATTGAAACAAATAAAAATAGAAACACAACATTAAAACCTATGAGACACAGCAAAATGATATTAAGCAGCAAATATGTAACAATAGATGTATACATCAAAAAACTAGAAAGATGTCAAATAAACAACCTAACAATGCGTCTCAAGGGACTAGAAAATAAGAACAAACCAAACCCCAAATTAGCAGAAGAAAAGAAATAATAATGATCAGAGCAGAAATAAACCATACTGAGACTAATAAAATAATACAAAAGATCAAAAAAAAGCTCTTTTTTAAGAAGATAAACAAAATCAACAAACCATTACCAAGGCTGAGAAAAAAAGAGAGACAATCCAAATAAATAAAATTATAAATAAAAGACAACAAAAAGGATGTCATTATGGATGGCACAGAAATACAAAGGATTACTACAGACTACTATAAAGAATCATATGCCAATAAATTTGAAAATCTAAGAGAAATGGATACATTTCTGGACACATACAATCTATCAAGATTGAACCACTAAGAAACAGAAAACTTGAACAGAACAATAACAAGTAAGAAGATTGAATCGGTAATAAAAATCTTCCAACAAAGAAAAATCCAGGACCAGATGGCTTTACCACTGAATTCTACTGCATCTTTAAAGACTAATCAATAAAAATATTTCTCAAACTATTTCAAAAAATAAAAGCGTAGGGAATTCTTCCTAATTCATTATACAAGGCCAGCATAATCCTGATACCCAAACCAGATAAGTACACTACAAAAAAGACAACCACAAAACAACATCCCTGATATACATGCAAAAATTCTCAACAAAATACTATCAAACTAAATCCAAGAATACATCAGAAAGATAAGACACCATGATCCAGTGAGATGCATTTTAGGAATGCTAACATGGTCTAGCATATGCAAGTCAATAAACATCTCACATCACATCAATGGAGTGAAGGACAAAAACCATATGATCATCTCAATTGATGCAGAAGAAGCTTTTGATAAAATTCAGCTTCCCTTCATGATAAAACAAAAACACTCCGAATAAATTAGATATAGAAGGAAAGTGCAGCATAGTAATGATGATATACAACAAACCCACAGCTTACATCTTATTGAACAGGGAAAAGCTGAAATGTTTTCCTCTAAGAACTGGAACAAGACAAGGATGTTCACTCTTACCACTCTCATTCAACATAGCACCGGACATTCTATCAGAGAAATTTGTCAAGAGAAAGAAATAAGGCACATTCAAATTGGAATGGAGGAAGTCAAATTTTCCATTTGCAGATGGCATCATCTTGGGAAAGGCTAGTCTCTTCAATAAATGGTTCTGGGGAAACTGGATGTCTGTATGCAGAAGAATGAAACTAGACTCCTATCTCCTACCCTACACAAAAATAGACTCACAATGGATTAAAGATTTAAATGTAAGACCTCAAATGATAAAACTATGAGAAGAAACTATGGAGGAAATTCTTCAGGACATAGTCTAGGAAAAGATTTTATAATTAAGACCTCACAGGCTACAAAAGCAAGAGTGGAAAAATGGGACTTCATTAAACTAAAAAGCTTCTGCACAGCAAGGAAACAATCAACGGAGTGAAATAACAATCTACAGAATGGGAGAAAATATTTGCAAACTACTCATCTACGGGAGATTCATATCCAGAATACACAAGGAACTCAAATATTTCAACAGCGAAAAAAAAAATCTGATTTATGAAGTGGGCAAATGATATGAACAAACGTTTATCGAAGGAAGACATACTACTGGCCAACAGATATACGCAAAAATGCCCAGCATCACTAATCATCAGGGAAATGCAAATCAGAACCACAATAAGGTATCATCTTACCCGTCAGGATGGTTATTAACAAAAAGACAAAAAATAGCAAATGCTGGGGAGGATTTGTTATTTTTGTTCCTGGAAGAAAGGGAATGCTTAAACACTGCTGGTGGGAATGTAAACTAGTAAAGCCACTGTCGATAAGAATATGAACTACACAAAACTACAAATAGAACTATCATATGATCCAGTAATCATACTACTGGGAATTTATCTAAAGGAAATCATTACACCAAAGAGACATCTGCATCCTCATATTTACTGCAGCGCTATTTACAACAGGCAAGATAGGGAACCAACCTAGTGTCCAACAACAGATGACTGGACAAAGAAAATATGGTATATACACACAATGGAATACTCTTCAGCCATAAAAAGAATGAAATCCTGTCATTTACAGCAACATAGGTGGAACTTGAGGACATTTTGTTAAGTAAAATAAGCCAAGAATAGATAAACCCTGCATGTTCTCACTCATAGGTGGAAGCTAAAAACAGTTGATCTTATAAACATAAAACGTAGAACAGAGGAGAGTAGAGGCTTGGAAGAGTAAGGGGATGGAAATAATCAGGAGAGATTTGTTAAAAGATAAAAATTACAACTAGATAAAAGGAATAAATTCTAGTGTTCTATGCCACTGTAGGATGACAATAAATAACAATAATAAATAGTTTCAAATAGCTAGACGGAGGATATTGAATATTTCCCAAAGAAATGATAAATGTTTGAGGTGATGGATATGCTAGTTACTTTGATTTGATTACTATCCATTATATATATTGAAACATAAAAAATACAAATAATTTTAAAAAGCGATCTCACAACCCTTTAATAATGTACTAGATTATTTAATCAAATTGCTATTTGCTAATTGTCTATCGCTACAAATGCAAATGCTGGAAAACTATTTTCAAAATTATTTCAGCAGTATTAAATTCCTAAATAAAATAATAAGAAATTACCAGGCCAACCTTCAAGAGAAACTGGAAGTGTATAGACACAAACCTGGTATTTAGAACCTCTTTTGCCCTTAGGATTGCTAATTTAGAAGAGCTTCTTAGAGTTGGTTGCATGAATGCTGAAGACTAGCACTTGCACAGAATGAGAATCCTCATAAATCACTGCATGATTACATAGAGAACAAAACTGTACCTAAGAAGTAACAGTAATATGGAAGTAAAACATCCCTCCCAAGACTGCAGCCTGAGTCACTTGAGTAGCCTGGAAAATATCAAGCCCTGGAATTGGATTAAGTTTATCTTATAGTACTAGTGCCTGTAGGTGCCTGGCAAAAGTTACAAATCCTCTTAGAGGAGGACAACATGTTTCTTAGCCTAAAATTATTTCCATAGATAATTAATTATAATATCCAGCTCAAAATTATTGATATAAAAGCAAACTAAGAGATGAATGAAAATCAGAAACAAAAGACAATATAGGCAGATGGATAAGGATTTCAAACATTGGAACTTTAAGACCCAGATTTTAAACAAGTTATGCTTAATAAAGCTAAGAAGATAAAAGACACGCTTGGAAATTTTGATAGAGAACTGAGGTCATACAAATGCCAGAGAAATTCTGACAAAGAACTAAATAGAAGTCCTAGCATTAAACAATATTTAATAAACCCAACTCAACAAATGTGTTTTATAGAAAATGAGATACAACTGAGATAAAATTAGTAAAATGGAATGTAGGTCAAAGAAATTATCCTGAATGGCCAGGTGTGGTGGCTCATGCCTGTAATCCCAGCACTTTGGGAGGCCAAGATGGGAGGAACACTGGAGCCCAGGAGTTCAAGAGCAGTCTGGGAAACATGGTGAAACCCTGTCTCTACAAAAACACACACACAAAAAAATAAAATTAGCTAGGCATGGGGGTGTATGCCTGTAATCCCAGCTACTTGGGAGGCTGAGGCACAAGAATCACTTGAACCCAGGAGGCCGAGGTTGCAGTGGGCTGAGATCATGCCACTGCACTCCAGCCTGGGAAACAGAGTGAGATCTTGTCTCAAAAAAAAAAAAATTATTCTGAGTGAAGTATAGAGACAAAAACTGATCAGATATATGGAGGAGACAGTGAGCAACATTGAGGTTACAATAAAAAGGTAAACATTTAATTGGAGTCCCAGAGAGAGAAGAAAGGAAGAATGAGGCAGAAGCAGCACTTGACAAGATAATGGCTGAGAGCTTCTCAAAACTGATAAAACATACCAATATACTGATTCAAGAATACCAATAAATCCCAAGCAGGAAAATTTGAAAGAAAAAAACTCATACTTAGGCACATCACATCAAAATGCCAGAAAGTTCAGAGACAAAGAGAAAAACCATAAAAGTAAGGCTAAGACAGACTTTATCTTCAAAAGGATAGCAGTTAGATTAACACCAATAGAAACGAGAAAATAGTAGGGTAACATTTTCAATATGCTTCCTAAAATCCTGACAACCAAGAATATTAAACCCAGAAAAAATGTCTTTCAAGATTAGAGGTAAAAATATTAAAATTTAGGAAAACAAAAACCAAGAGAATTTACTGCTAGCAGACTGACACTAAAAAATAGAGGTGGAAGAAAAAGTGGAAAAAGGTGGAAAAATCACAAAAATAAAAAGTACATAGAAGGCAGAAGGAAAAAAAATGATCACAGGTTGAAAACTGGAAAGAGAGAGAAGACTGGAGAACAGACAAAATCGTGAGTATATCAGTAATACTAAATACAATTTGACTGTATTAACAGTCAAATGGGACTATATAATAAAAAACATAGAATTAAAATACCCCAGTATCATAGCACATAAGTCAGGAGAAAAATATTAAATTAAAGCATTCTAAGTTCCTTTTGCTCTCTGGAGTCAAGTTCTATACAATGAAAAATTAACATAAAGTATTGATTAGCGAAGGATTTTATTTTCTAGAGTAACTACTCTAAAAAGAAGAAAGTATGTAACTTTCAAACAAAGAAAAAAGGGAAAAATAAAAACTTACCAGTCCCAAAGAAAAGAAAAAGACAAAAAAAAGGGGGGGGGATATACACTGGAAAGTAGATAATACAACAGTAGATATAAATCCAAATGTTTCACTAATTGCATTAAGTATAAGTGAAATATAGACAAAGCTTCTCAAACTAGATTTACATATACCTGTATATATACACATAAAAACACATTATTTCATAAGACATAGATCTAAAAACATAAGGATTCATGAGGGTTAAAGTAAAATAGTGATAAAGATGAATCATGTAAACACTAAACAAAGATTGTGTAGCTTTATCAATATCAAAGTAAACTTTAAGGCAAAAAAATAACATTATTTAGGATCAAGATGGTCTATTCCTAATTATTATTTACCAGAAAGGGATGATGATTCTACATTTGTATGTACCTAAACTCAACTTAAAGTGTTTATGTAAGTAAAATCTGAGAGAAATACAATAAGAAATTAACTCCACAAAGTGATAGATTTTTAATTTTTTTGACACTTTTTCAAACATGTACCAAAAATATTGATAATCTAATCAAATAACTAATCAATATTTCACTCAATGGCTGCAGAAACACTTTCTTTTCAAACACAAACAACATTTACAAAATTGATTATTTACTGGGACACAAAACATCTATTGAGAAATGTCGAAGGGCTAATAACATACAGAGTTTCCTAATCATAATTCATTTAAGCAGGAAATGAAAAGCTTCAGTCAATCAAAAAAGAGGAGAAATTTTCCATATGGTTATAAGTGACAGCTTAAAGCTATAAATCACACATGATTAAAGAAGTAATCAAAATGCAAATTAGAAAGTATTCTTAACTTAGTTTTAACAAAATGCTACATTTCAAAATTTACAGAATATCCTAAATCAGGTTTTCTCAATTTCAGCACAATTGATGTTTAGGCATAAATAATTCTTTGTGATGACTGGCTGTCCAGTGCATTGTAGGATGTTTAGCATCCCTGGTTTCACCTGCGAAAGGCAAATAAGCATTTTCTCCTAGTGTAACCACCAAATTTGTCTAGAGATACTGCCAAATGTCCCCAGGCAGGCAAAATCACCACAGGTCGAGAACCACTGTTACAAAGAAAACAGAAAGAAAAAAAAAAAAGACTGAACCTCATGAGTGAAGCATACATCTATTTATATCCACTTAAAGAATTTCATAAAAATAGCATATTTAAACTTACAAATGAAGGGAAAATAATGTAATAAATACAAGCAGAAAGTTAAAAATAGAAAATGAAATAAAGGGAATCAACAAAGCCAAAATTTCTTTTTGGAAAGATTAATAAAATTTATACACCTGAGGCAAGACTAATCAAGAATAGCAAGGAAAATACAAATAACCAGTAACAGCAATGAAAAATAATTACAGGACATCCTTTAAACATTAAAAAGATTAAATGATATTAATAACTTTTATCTGAATAAAATGTTGAAAAATTAGATAAATGAAAAAATGTCTAGAAAACTACATTCAAAAGATGAAATAGAAACCCTCAGTAATCCTAAAACCATTAAAATAAATCTATAATTAGATACCCCTCCTCCACGCATACACACAACAAGTATAAAACAAAAAAATACCACTCCAGGCTCTGGATGCTACACTGGAAAATGGTACCAAATGTCAAAGGAAAAAATAACATTTATTCTCTACTAGAAAGAGAAGGAATAATGATCACCAATTCATTTTATGAAATAGCAAAATCTTGACACTGAAAACCAACACAGAATAAGAAAAAAAAATCACAAGCCAATCTCATGTGTAACCATAAACACAAAACCTCTAGACTCAATATTATCTAACAGAATCCAGCAATATACGAAAAAGATAAAATATTATGAGCAAATTGAATTTATTACAGGAAGATAAGATTAATTTAATATAAAAAAATCAACCACATAATTAACAGACGAAAAAAGAAATTTATGACTATTTTAGTTGATGTAGAAAAAAAGCATTTGATGAAAGTTAACATTATGTCAAATGTGTTTAACAATCTAATAATGTAATGGAAAATCTTTAATATGGGACAGGGGCGATGGCTCACGCCTGTATCCCAGCACTTTGGGAAGCCAAGGTGGGTGGATCACCTGAGGTGAGGAGTTCCAGACCAGCCTGGCCAACATGGTGAAAGCCTGTCTCTACTAAAAATCCAAAAATTAGCTGGACGTGGTGGCAGTCACCTGTAATTCCAGCCACTCCAGAGGCTGAGGCACAAGAATCACTTAAACCTGAAGGCAGAGGTTGCAATGAGCTGAGAGCGTGCCACTGCACTCCTGCCTAGGTGACAGAGCAAGACTCTGTCTCAAAAAACAAGAAATTCTTTAATATAATAAAAGGTAACTACTCCTTCCCAAAAAATCCTACAGCCACATCATACTTAAAATTAAAACATTTAAACCTTTCCCTTTGAAATGCGAAACACAGCGAAGCTGACCCCTTCTCTGTGACGCTGCACTGAAGAGCCCAACCAAAGTCAAGAGGCGATAAAGCCAAACAAAAGATCAAGAACTTGGAAAGAAGAAATAAAACTGACACCATTTGTTGATAATATAATTGTTTACACAGAATATCCAAAAGCATCTATGGACAAGTTATTAACATTATTAAGAGAGTTAAGCAAAGCAGCTGAATACCAAATTAATTCCATAAAAATCAACTACATTTATATTCCAGCAACAAACAGAAAATGAAACATTTTAAACAGTATTTATATTAGCATTAAGGTTTGCAATACATTTTAATTTTCAATCTATTTACACATACAATTTTGATAAAAATCAAAAAGAACAAATCAAGCAAATTATCACTCAAAACACATAGTGAATAATTTGTTGTTCTCACTGTTGCCATAAAAGTTTTCAAATATATCTTTTCTTAAACAAAAATGAAATCCATCCAATATGGAGTGCTTACCTTCAAGGACTCTGCTAAACAATTTGTTTCATTTACTCTTGAAACAACAAAGTGGCAGAAACATTTATCCTCATGTGTAGATTAGGAAGTGTGACAGGGTGGGAGCCATGTCTGGAACTCAAGTCTTTCTGACTTCAAAGTGCACTCTCTTTTCATGATATTTACTTTTTTAAAAAACCGGTCTACTTAATAATAGACAAATCCCATTTATGTAAATGTTCATGTTCACCCAAAATGTCCTTTTGATAAACTTTAATGTGATATTGGCAACAAATCAATATCATTTCACTACTTTTTAAACTAAATTAGTAACACACTTTAATTAAAGAATTTGACAAGTTTATATACTATATTCAATGTAATAGCCAGGACATAAAAATTCTGGTACTTATAGTCATCAAACTAATATTTTCCCAAGTTATTATGGTTAACCTTTGTAGTTTTGTTTCTATTATGAAGTTATTGAATTAAGTATTTTCCAAAATTTATTCATAATATTCTGCATATTGGGTTCACGGAAGGAGGTGAGGATAGTTAAAAGGCTTTGTAACTATGAATGAGAGCAGGTCATCATTGTTCTGCCCTTTCTACAGATCTTCAAGTTTATTAATTAATTTCACAAATAACCTACTGCATACCACCTGTCTGTGAGACCTTCATTCCTTTATTTATGTATTAATTCAATGAGAATATATTGTGTGCCAGTCACCAAACTATGTTCTGGGGATATAGTTGTGAACAAAAGAGACAAGTCCCCTGTCCTCATTCCAGCAGGGCTTTGTGTCCATGCAGAGAAAGTTACCAAACCCAAATGTGGGAGGATTTCCAAAGCCGTGGAGAACACTCTCTACAGTGCTTTCTGGGTATGTAAACCACCTCTCTCAGCTAATAACCTAACTGCTCAGTGAATGATGCTGCAGAGACTATAATGTTTTCCAATTTGCAGCAAAAATTTATAGTCAGAAAAATGAATAATGGCTCTATTTATTCTTTGATTAATGAGTTAAATGTAAAGTGACTAAAAGAGAGTATCCTTAAGTCTTATCACAATGACTATTTTAGAAGCCAGACCTCTAATCTTCATCTTACTTGGGCAGGTTGCATAAGAGAAGCGGTGGTAGACTCATAAACAAAACGGAACTCATGTTTCTATTTCAAGCATTTGGTGTTAAATAACTGGAGAGTGTTAGTAAAAAGCAAGTTTGATCTGTGCTCAAATTCTGAATTCCAATTAATACATATGTTGAAGTACTTAGAGAGAAGTACACTGATGACTGCAACTTGGTTTGAAACACCTCAAAAATATGATATATTGATGAATGGCTAGAGGCATGAATATGTGATAAGGGAAACATTGAAATATTAATTACAGAATCTAGCTGGGATGTCTGGATGTTCATTGCACAACTCTTTCAATTTCTGTGTATGCTTGAAAATCTTTATAATAACATGTTGAGAAAACATGAAGTACAAAAATGTTAAACAAAACAAAATGTTTTTAAAGCATATATTACTACTTTTCTGGCGATAACATTTAATTTCATTAAGTTTTAATTATACAAATATGCCCAAGTACATTCATAAAAAATGTTCAAACATTAAAGATAAAATCTTCCTTGACCAACACCCTAAATCCTAGACCACTCGCTAGAACTAAACCTTGTTTTGAAATATACGTTTTCTCCAGATGTATCTGTATATATGTTTCTGGAGAAATATATCAGTCTTTCCCTAAGTAGACTACAGTTCTATTAAGATGGGTAGCATTGATGTCTTTTTCAGTTCTATACGTAGTATCTAGAGTTGTATCTGATGGATAGTAGGTGCTTAAGAAATATGTGCTAAATGAATAATTATGAATAATGAATAATTAAATTAGCCTGAACACAGACTAATTAAATGAATCACAAATTCCAACAAATAGCAGGATAGCAACAGTATATTATAGAAAACCAGTTTTTCTATGATCTCCAAATGCCAATTTGGAGCTGATCTCCCACTCCAAATGGACAAAAAGTTAGGTATCGCATTTAATTGATAAAATAAACATTTTCTAAAGTTAAGTAGTCTTAGCAAAGTATAATTTAGTAATTCCCTTACTTATGCATTCATGCAGTCAACAAGCATTTATTGACATCCTATGTACAAAGCGCTACGCTTAAGCCTTCAGGTCACAACAGTTTTCCACTACAGTATTATTGACAACTTGAACCAGACAATTCTTTGTTGTGGGGGCTGTTCTGTGAAATGCAGAATGTTTACTGCAATTCACTGGTCTCTATTCATTACCTGCCAGTAGCACCACTCCTCCCAGTTGTGACAACCAAAAATGTTTCTAGATATGGCCAAGTATCCCTGGGGGGACAGTATTACCCCCAGTTGAGAACTGCTAGGTCACAATAAGGTTGTGGTCTCTAACTTCATAGGAAGAGGCCTTAGGCTTCTCTAGCTGTGAGTACCTGAAGCCTACACCACCCTCCCTAGCCCCTATCTCTTAGGTGTTTAGAAACTTATATTTTTAGAAACATAAACAGAAAAAATATATAATTACAGTACATTTCCAGACAATAAAGCTACTATCCCTTCCTTTTTCAAATGACCTATACTTCTGAAGGAGGAAATGCAGATGATGTTGAAGAAGCTGGAAGAACAAGATGAGAAATCATCCTCAATCCATCAAAGATGAGTTCTGCTCTCCTCTGATGGAGAAAATTTCTTGACCCTCTGTGAAGCTAAATAAAACAAGCATAAATTTAATCTTTACTAGGGCATTATGCTACATACCTAGGCTCCCTAAGTCAGGAGAATTCCCTGAGGGTCACCTGAAAAACTGAAATCTAACTCTTTAAACGTAATTCTGTAAGCACCGGACTTAGTATAAGGATTGGTACATAGCAGGCACTCAATAAAAACGTGTTGAATGGATAGATGAATCAGGCTTCGTGATAGCAATGTCTATCAAACTATTGCTATTGTCTATAGAAATATGCTGGCCGTGCTCTGTGATTAAAGAGCAGATATACACATTTTCTCCTTTTCATTTGCAACACTACAAAATGCATTTTGCTTTATTTCATTGGACATTAACCTTTACATGATGGTTAACCAACCTTCACACCAATTTAATGAAGGTATGTTTTAAAAAATAATTTTTAAAAAATAAAGTTTTAAAAATCTACATGCCAAAACTAAAATGTTCATAGGAATAATTCAGTTTAATGATATTATAAGAAATATTTCAATTCTATTTTATGCTGTCCCATATTTCTGCTGGATGTTAAAGTAAATGTGATTCATTAAAACCTCATTCATTCATTATGAAAATAGAGTAGCAACTTATATTCATTGTAAATGGACTCATTATGGGAGTAATTTGCAAACTATATTAAGTCCTTACTTTCTAAAGGAAACTACATATTTTATTCACATTGCAAGCTAATTATCATTTTAAAAGTCCTACACCATATTCCTTATTTTACAAATTTTGCTTTGCACAAATCCCTCCAGTTAGTTATATCTTCTACATAACAAATTATAGCCTGTATATCTGCCCAGCAGAATTATAATTTAACCACTTACATAAAGCTTGAAATAAAGGTAAAAATACTCACTTAGTGTATTCTATATTTATACATAATTTTCTTTCCCTCTCTGATTTGTATATTCCTGCCTTGACCCTGAGAAACTGTAAAATCATCTTCTATTTCTTTTCTATTTTTGTACTATGTTAATTTTTAAACTCTAAAATGCAACACAGAATTTAAGCAGCATGAGAAGAACTTTAAACACAGTTTAACCCCCTTTGGAGACATAAAATCTGTCATCCAAAGCAGGTTTGATGTACTTCCTGTTACAAGACTCATACTACTGTTTATTACTGAGAACAGTACAGTACAATTGAGTTTCCCGGGAGAAAGAAAAAGGGCCTATTTATTACTCATAGAGATGTCCCATACAGTAAAGTCAGTCATTCTTTAGCAAGCTCTAATTGAAAAGCCAGAAGATGTTATTTTTGGAGGATAATTTGCCAACAAAAGCAGTCGCACCAGATTGCTTCGAGATGGCATCAACATGGACTGTCAATAACTGTAAGTGGGTGTCAAGAGGAACCAGAGGGACAGGCTCACTTCTGCTGCTTGATCCCTTCCCTGATTCTAAATGCCTTCACGGAGACAGATGACCACTAGTCAGAATTCTTAAATGGAAAACTTTGGCCTTTTACAGTTTTTACGATGTAGTTTCACAAAGCATCCCAGTTTAAACAACTATAGCTATTTAATCTTATTCAGGAACATGATAAAATAAATATTTAATGCTGGTAAGATAAAAAAAAAACTTGGATGTTAGTGTGGCTCAGATTCTAAACTTAAATAAGAGTATAATATAGGGATTGTTTATAAAGATAACTAAATTTTAACATTTGAGTTAAAGTGTTGATGCTTTAATATATAAATGAATGTCTTGATAGAGAAAGAATAGATGATGTCAGATATAATTGCCTTATGAAAACTTAGTTGACTGTGTCAGTTTAAAATTTTTATTTTTCTAGAAATGGCTAAGATGAGTGCCAGTGTTATGTTCCTTGGCATATATCTGGAAATTATTGGTGAACAATTCAGATCACATTTAATTATATTTCATCCTTTATTTTCTTCACAGGCCTCTTAAAATTAAACCTACTAGGTATAAAAAGAGTAATGCTGTGGTTTGAATGTGTCTCCCAAAAGTTCATATGTTGGAAATTTAATCCCCAACACAACTGTGTTCAGAGGTGTGATCTAATTAGAAGTGATTGGGTCATGAAGGCAGAGCCCTTATGAGTGAACTAATGTCATTATCATGAGAGCAGATTGGTTATTGGGAGAGTGGGTTGTTATAAAATGAGTCCAGTCCTTGGTGAGTCTCTCTTTCTCATGGGTTTAACTCGTCCATCTTCTGCCCTTTCACCACAGGATGATCCCCTCCAGATGCCAGGGCCATAATGTTGGACTTCCCAGCCTTCAGAACTGCAAGTCAAATAAACTTCTGTTATTTCTATTACCCAGTCTATAGTATTCTGTTATTGCAGCAGAAAATGACCTAATACAAGTAAGTAGTAACAAAGTGTTCAGGAAAGCTTGCTAGATATGGAAGATGGTAATGTGTCATGAGAATATCAAGGAATCTAGGACTTTTGTTTGTTTCTCTTTTATAAACACAAATAAAAAAATGTAGTCAGTCTCAAGCCACCAAACTAGGTATGCAAAAATGTATCTTAATTTTAGCTTAATTTCTTTAAATCAACTTGGTAAAATATTCAACCTTACTCTCTGGAAATGATATTCAACCTTCGCTATTCTAGGGTCCGTCCCACCTCCTCAGCTAACCTCCACCAAACCCCAGAGATTAGGCTAACCTCCACCAAACCCCAGAGATTAGGCTAACCTCCACCAAACCCCAGAGATTAGGCTAACCTCCACCAAACCCCAGAGATTGGGCTAACCTCCACCAAACCCCAGAGATTAGGCCAAGGTTTGGAGGTGTGTTAGAGTACACAGAAGAATTGAAAAGGTCCTTAGTCACCACCAAACTTTTACACAGGTTTCCTCCTAGACCCCAGCTGTCCTGCTTCACACAGTCTCTATTCTGTTAGTACTCTGGGGGCACAGAAATATTTTCAGACACTGAGAACTCAGGGGTAAGGTTAGCACTCCTGGATGTACCCCATGACCATTACCTGCTTAAGTCTAGCTACATAGTAGGGTGATAGCCAATAGCATTTTCTCTAATTTGTTGCAAGTAACATTCATTTTTATAGTATCTGGCTGGGACATCACCAGTAGCCCCTGAATAAAGTGAAAAAAGGTAACTAATCTCTACAGATGGGCCCCACATGAACCACGACTCCTGGTATTCAGACTCTTGAACAGTCCCGTTCTACATTGAATGCGACTGATCCTGTGACTTGAATCAACAAAATGTGGGAGAAGTGAGCTGTATCAGATCTGGGCTTATGCCAAAAGAACTGGCAACTTCCAACACTGCAGTTCTGGGAGCCCTGAGTCTCACTGCAAAAAGTCCAGACACCATACAGATGGATACTTGGGAGAGAAAAATACAGAAAGGGAGGCTTGACCAGGTGCAGTGGCTCACGCCTGTAATCCCATTGTGGGAGGCAGGGGCAGACAAATCACTTGAGATCAGGAGTTTGAAACCAGCCTGGACAACATGGTGAAACCCCATCTCCACTAAAAAAAAATAATAAATAAATAAATAAAAGCGGGGTGTGGTGGTTCATGCCTGTAATTCCAGCTACTTGCAAGTCTGAGGCAGGAGAATCACTTAGTGAGAGTCTGTCTCTAAAAAAAAAAAAAAGAGAGAGAGAGAGAAAAAAAAAAGAGAGAGAGAGAGAAGGAAAAAGAGGTCTGAAACCACATATGGAATGACACCCAATCCTGGCCACCATCTGACTGCAGTTATCTGGGAGACTCCAACTAAGACCATCAAAAATAAACAAATAAATAAATGTTCACCTAAGCCCCAGTTAACCCACAAAATCCTGAGAAATAACAAAACAGTCATTTTAAACTCAAACTTTTGGAGTGGTTTGTTTTATAGTAATAGAAAACCAAAACAAATAGAGAAAAGATATCTGCCATCTTGTATTAAATACTTGCTGGTTAACTAACACTGTTTTTATCCATTCCTTACCCTCTTTAACTTTCTCTATTGTATTGTTGCTTACCCAATACTACTAGAGTCCGGGAAAGTATACCATACCGGCGAGATGTGCATTCCCTGCTTATTTCCCCACTCTGGCTCTACCAAAACATGGGGGAGGAGGTCAAGCGGTTTGATAGCAGAGAACGGGCTCCCCACCAACACCACCTGGGTCTCCTCCCTCTCCCCAACAGGAGCTGATATGGGCTGTAGCTCTTACTCTCCTGCTCAGCCCCTGTGCACCTGTTATGCATACATGGTGGAGGCTCCCACTAGGGAAGTGACCAGAAGACACTGGCTGGCTGGGTCGCACTGGCTGATGTGCTCTTGCACTCCTCGCTGGCCCTGCCCCCTGTGGACACACACGTCTCCCCGCCAGGTTCAGGGACCCGGTCAGTGACGCAGCCGCGCCTTGCGCCCTGAGCCCAGGCTGAGTGAGCAGCCTTGTTCCAGAAAAGTGCTGAGAAAGCAGCCTCAGTTGCATGAACCCACCTGCTTCCACCCGGAAGGCTGCAGGCAATCGTGGAGAGAAACCCAAGACTTTCAAGACCCTTATTTTTATGTCTTCTGGGCGAGGGGTGAGAGGCATGGACAGTGGTGAAATTCAGGGTCGGTCCATGCCTCACCCCCAAATCCCGGGCGGGAGGAGTCACCACAGGGGGACCCTGGTGAGGGTTGGGCTCCCAACGCAGGATCTGCCCTTCCTTGTCTCTAGTCTCTTGCTGCCTCTTGAGCGCAGCCCTGAAAATACCTTCTCCTGAGGCGCCAGGAATCTTCCAGGAGGATTTGTTACCATCAGAGCCTTTTCCTACCGCCTCCAGCTTCAGCTGATCGCGTGCTTGTTTTCCACTTCTCAGCTGTACACTAACATCAGGGGAGAGATGTTAAAAAATAGCCACTCCTGATCATGGGCTTTCTTTTGTTATACAGGACATTATCGGAAAAATTTACAAAATCTCAATAAGGTTTACAGATTACGTAACAGTTATGTTAACTTCCTGATTTTTAATGGTTGTTCTGTGGTTATGTATGAGAATTCCTCATATTTGGGAGATATTTGGGGATAAAGGGGCATCATATCCACAACATACTCTCAAAGAGGTTCAGAGTATTATATATATAAAGAGAGAAACAGGAGAGAGAGAGAGAGAGAGAGAGAGAGAGATTTGGCTGAAGGGTGAATTCTTTATTCTAATGCAACTTTTCTGCAGGTCTGAAATTGTATCAAAGTAAAAAAAAAAAATTATTTTTAAATAACTCATGCCTGGGTTCCACCAAAACTATTTAACCAGATTCTGGGAGTAGGGCCTGGGCATCAGTATTTATAGTTTCCAGTCGATTCTGATGAACAACCCAAATTGAGAAACGGTACACCAGATCTGCCAACGGAAGGACCCTGTGAGGGAAACTAAAAAGCAAGGCCGGGAGATGGAAGTGAGAGCCAGCTTGTTCAAGCTCAGATTGTACAAGTGCAGGTGGATGTAAGACAGCTGTCAAAGCTGATTTTCTACTAACATCTCCTGGGTTTGCCCCAGAGATATAGTTGAAAAATGACAATTACTTGACAAATAATGTATCTTTAAAACAACCATAAGCAATGATGATGGCAGTGATGCCTTGCTATTATGGTGAGCTAGAAAATCTATTACCCTCACTCCCACTCCATCAAGCACAACTCATTAAATTATCAGCTCGACTCATTTTTCACCTGTTGGAATTTCACTCCCTTGAATAAGAGTTAACCATGTCTTACAGAAATTAAATGTTGTAAAGTTTGAATGGTATGGGCCACTTTTAGGAATTTTTTCCTCTAGTCTGTGTTTCCAAACTATATATTTTACATATGCAGTATATTTTTGAACATGAATTGAAAGGAAGAAATCTTAAAGCAGAAATTACATAAATATCTTCGAGTTGCTGCAAGATTCAGAAGTTGGCAATGAATTTATCTAAGACCAGAATGTACATCTCCTTCACAGGAAGGTTTGGATTTTTATCATACATCATTTCTATGGCCAACATTTACTCCACTGAGAACTTCTAACTGTTTACACAAATGTTTCCATACATCATTAACAGGGGAGCTGTTTTTGAGTTTATCCTCCTGAATTTGGATGCAGCGGTTGCAAGTAACAGGAACCCCAAAGCAAGTGGGCCTGAGAAACATACTCTCACTCCACATAAAGTCCTGATTTGGAACCAGCTCTGTGATCAGATGGCTCCGTGGTCAGCAGCTGCATCTAGACTGGGCTCTCTCTGTGCTCCCATGGTGCCTTCCTCAGTGAAGTAGCTTTGTGCACAAGCTGCTCGCCTTATGGTCCCAAGATGGCCACTGAATCTCCAGGACTCACAATGATGCCCAACACAGAGAAGAGAAGGGAGACAACATCTCTTCATTGCTTATTTAGGAGCAGTAAGCTGTTCTCAAAATCCACCCAGTAGAATTCCCTTTGTCTCATATTGGCTGCAATTGGGTCACATTCCCATTTCTTTCTTTCATTTTTTTTTTTTTTTTTGAGATGGAGTCTCACCCTGTCACCCAGGCTGGAGTGCAATGGTGCGATCTTGGCTCACTGCAACCTCTGCCTCCCTGGTTCATACGATTCTCCTGCTTCAGCCTCCCTAGTAGCTGGGATTGCAGGCACCTGCCACCACGCCCAGCTAATTTTTGTATTTTTAGTAGATATAGGGTTTCACCATGTTGGACAGCCTGGTCTTGAACTCCTGAACTGGTGATCCACCTGCCTCGGCCTCCCAGAGGGTTGGGATTACAGGTGTGAGCCACTGTGCCTGGCCCACATTCCCATTTCTAATGTAAACATTGACAAGGGGAATGAGATTGCCACGTTTGGTGTTGGCTACTCCGGATCCACATCTTGGAACTGGAAATTGAGTTTGCATTCCCTGAAGTCTTACTCCTCAAAATGTGCATCATAGAGGTGCAGAACTGGCTCTACTGGGGAGCCTGTTAGAAATGCAGATTACCAGGCTCCTTCCCAGACCTACTGAGTCAGAATTTGCATTTTAGCTAGCTCCTCAGGTGACTCCTAGGCACATTGAAGTTCAAGAAGGCTTGCCCTCAAAACAGGGCTTAATGGTGGAAAGTAGATACCCAAACAAAATATAAACAGGCAAGTTTGGTAGAAGGAAAATTGGCTGAGGGAAAACAGTCACTGGTTCGTTCGGCACCACATCTGCCATGCTATTCCTTTATAAAAGCAGCACTTCTAATTGAGTCTGAAGGTCTAAGGAGTACGGACTTAACAAAACCTTGAGTCTTTTAGGTCAAAAGGCATTGTTGATTTTTTCCTTAATATGGATACCTTTAGTGTTTTTCAGAAGTGTATTTTTAAAAATACACTGCTGTCCAGTGCTTTTAAAATAATAACTTGGGGAAAGGAGAATGGAAGTGAATTCCTTGCTTTTGATCATCAGTGTTTCTCAAGAGTGCTATTCCCTTTTTTATCTGCCTGAAGCAAGTTGTAGTTCCAATAAAATTATGGACTCTGGGGGGTGTCAGTGACCCCTGCTTCTTCAGTTACAGACATAACAGGACTTATTTTGAGGCCATTAGAATTCTGAGTTCATGGTGCATTGGCAAATGGGTTCTCTGCTAATGGGCATTCTGCATTTTCCCATCAAGCTCAAAGATAAAATCATTATGATTTTCAAGAAAGCAGCAGCAGAGCGTTGAACCAAGCATGAGTTCCTTCTTAGAGGCTACTTCCTTCCTAATGGTTCTGTCCAGGAAGTTGGGCTCAAGGACTTTCTACTTCATTACTTCCTGTCTCCACTTTCCCAATTCTAAGGGAATTGTTTATCTAGTTTTGAAAATGAAAGCAAATCTTTCCCCTTTATTTTTTCCTAAACCTTGTGTCTATACCCAGAATTCTCTCCATTTCTCCAAAGGCTTAAACCATTTGTTCAGACCAAGAAAGCACATGGGCTTTGTGCGTCCCTATCTCTGCCCCCTATGTCTTAACTCTTTTCCAGGTTGGCCACTGTGGAGGAGCTTTCTGGGATCTTCCTTGTGTTTTCTGGCACCTTATTTCCCCTGCTGGTTTTACTTGTTTGATGAGTAATTGGTAAAGAATACCTAGCCTATCCTGGCTTTTTTTTCTAGAGTCTGTGGTTTTGACCATTTTGTTTCCAGTTGCAAAATCACTACCCAGATCGTATTTCTTAGAACTAGAAAAGCTTGATTAAGTCATCCAGGTGTGGAGAGGCTCTGGAAATGTGTTTAGGCAGCTAAAGAACTAATGCATTATGGTTAAATAGAGCTGTATAGGTCAAAATAAACTAGCTCCATGGAAGAGTTAGCAAGAACTAATGCATTAATGGTTAAATAGAGCAAGAACTAATGCAATATAGTTCTTGCTCTATATATAGCAAGAACTTGCTCTATCTATAGCAAGAACTAATGCAATATAATGCAAAATAGAGCAAGAACTAATGCATTATGGTTAAATAGAGCTGTATAGGTCAAAATAAACTAGCTCCATGGAAGAGTTAAAGAGGCACTGAAAACTATGCCATTTATTCCTAATTTTGTAATAAAATATGACTGACACCAAATGAAATATGACTGACACCAAATTTCTCCTTCAACACACATTCTTTTAAAAAACTCAATAAAATCATTTTTATTGAGAACAGATTTTGATGTTTCTTTTAGCTCCTTAAATAAATAACCAGATTTCTTTTAAACACAAATTACATGGGTATAGTTAATTATATGTAAATGAAAATGTATTTAAAATATTTGATATTGCTGTGTAGGTAATTAGTCAGAAGCAATGTGAAAACCATATTGACTGAAAGTATTTTTATTTTAAAATTGTCTGCCTTGCAGAAGGAAACTGGCATAGACTACTGAAGAAATATTTCTCTCCTAAACACTTTATTGGACTGCCTGTGTACATAGAAAAAGCAATCTCCCTATGTGAATATATGGGTGTTAAGGTAAATGGAGGGAACTTTAGAATCATTTACAATCATTTGTTTATAGTCACGGTTCATAGATGAAGGAAAAACAAATTCTGGCAAAG
The DNA here is from genome assembly GCF_049350105.2 of Macaca mulatta. Classification (NCBI taxonomy): domain Eukaryota; kingdom Metazoa; phylum Chordata; class Mammalia; order Primates; family Cercopithecidae; genus Macaca; species Macaca mulatta. Next base: position 23,848,418 of record NC_133407.1, read on the forward strand.
TAAAAACAAGTTTAATTGTCTTTCTCACCAGTATTATCTCATTAAAGTCAAGCTCTCAAAGCCTGACACTTCCAAGTAAGAGCAAATTACTTTGCATTCATATCACTAACTGTTTCTTTGTCAAAATTCAAATGGGGAGCATATAACAGTGAGAAGCAAAAGAACACACGAATTTTAGGTCACAGGAGTAAGGTACAGAGAGAAGGCTGTGTACTTATAAAGGCTATTGCATTATGCCACTCCAGAGGGCACCATTTACACTGCATTCCACATCAGGCAACACAGTGACCCTGGCATTCATTTTCCCATTGTTTCTTAATGTTTCTTGTTATTTCCAAATTTGGAACAGAGGTTAGAAACATGGTGACTGCTTAGTTTTGGATCATCCCACTTCTCCTCCTGGAAACCAAATAGAGCAACAAGGAGAACAAAAATAAAGTGATGAAATACATTTTTGGTGAAAGTAGGAGACAGAGAAAAATCCACAAACTCCAAATTATGTATAAGTGTGGCCAAAAGAAACTGAGATCAGCAAGTCCTGTGCAGGAAGCTGTCACAGTGTACTGGGGAAGAGCAGGGAATAGAGAGGAGGGCTTTTGGGATCAAATGTCAGAAATCAACAAATACCCGACTCTAAGGAAGACCTATTTTAACAAATTAAATATAACAGGGCATAATTGATGGAGAAGGTAGAGAAAGGCATGAAAATTTGGAGTAGAACCCAGAGAAGACAAATCTCAAAAAGTGACACCTGAAAATAAAAAAGAAGAAGAAGAAGAAAGAACATTTTGAAAGACGGGGGCTATGTCTCCTGGTAGTAGCAGCCAGCGAAGGACTCTAAGGAGTTCAGGAATGGTGATAGAAGCATTCCAAAGTCCAGTCAGTTTCTTAGAGTCAAAGGAAGGCCAGCTACACAGCTTTATCAGCAAGAAACAATCCATCATGGTAGCAACAAAGGAAGAAGAAGAAGCAGAAAAACCCTGCAAACTCATCTATTCCCACCGCCCACCTTGTACTCCACAGATAGAGGAACGTCCGCAAATAGCTAGTCCAGGACAATGCAAGTCATTCAAATTTGCTAACAGGAATATAAATAAACTGATTTTCAGTTTTAGTTTTGACAAGTGAAGAGCTCAGGAGTCGTCACACCATCCTTATAACAAGCAAAGGCTGAACAAACTAAAAGTCAGTAACATATCTTAGATATATTAGAGAACTGAGGTTGCAAGGCAAGTCACCACCCTGAAATCTGGAGAGACAGGTGAATCTAGGTTGCTTGGAGACTGAGTGTGGACTAACGTGAGAATGAGAATATCTTGGGGTCACTGCCCTTTGGTAGGCTTTGCCTTCAGTAGTCCTATCAATGTCTCACAGTGAAGATCCAAGAAGCCCCTCATGACTCTAGGAAGAGAAAGCAGAAAGAGTAATTATTGTGAAATATGCCCAGAGTATTCTCCATAACAAAAGCCTATTCTCCAGGGGGAAAGATACTGTAAGAGCTTCATCCCACCCAGTGGAAGGGCTTCTCTGACTTCATCCTCCTCTAATCCGTCTCATCTAAAGAGTGGGGGTTAGGAAAGATAAACTAAAAAACATTTGAAAAGGTCATGGTCCCGGAACACAGGCTCAGAAAAAGAATAAAAATTAATCATAAGATTATAGAATGCTTTCCCTGTCCCATACCTTACCACGACAACAGAACTCTAGTGGGATGGTGAATTAAAACTGTAAGAGTTGCAAGATGCACTCAGAGGAAGAGCTCTTAGGGAAGTTCAAAGACAATAAGAAGACAAAAACAATGACACCAGAGGAATTTGAAGCCTTTGGTAACTACAGCTACAAAAAGCATGAAATATAGCCCAGTTCTTAGCCAACTTAACATAAAACTTACACTAAATGTTGATTTACTATTGACCAATTTATTATGTCTAGCTTTCAACAAAAAATTACAAGGCATGCTGAAAGGCAGAGAAAACAGTCCAAAGAGACAAAGTAAGCATCAGAACCAGACACAGATTATAGAATTATCAGGTGGAGAATTTAAAATAAATATGATTAATATGTTAAGAGCTCTAATGGAAAAAGTAGACACATACAAGAACAGATGAATAATATTAACCAATAGAGAGATGGAGACTCTAAGAAAGAGTCAAACAGAAATGCTAGAAATCAGAAGCACCATAACCAAAATAAAGAATGCTGAACATTTTTGATGGCTTCATCAGTAGATTAAACATGGCAAAAGAAACAATTAGTGAGCTTGAAACTAGGTCAATAGAAACTTCCCAAACTAAAATACAAAGAGAAAAAGGAATGAAAAAAAAATAGAACAGAACATCTAAGAACTGTGGGACAGTTTTACAGGATGTATCATAAATGTAGTTGAAATACCAGAAGAAGAGAGAAGTAAGCAAAAAACAAACAAAAAGTGTTGAACTGAATAATAGATGAAAAATTTTGAAAATTAATGACAATCACTAAACCATAGATACAGGAAATGCAAAGAATGCCAGTCAGGATAAATATCAAAATGTCTCACCCACATGTATGTTATTCAAACTGCAGAAAACTAAAGACAAAGAAAAAATCTTGAAAGAAGCTAAGGAAATTAAATACCTTACCTACTGGAGGAAAAAGATAAGAAATATAGCAGGCTACTCATCAGATGCCATGGAATCAAGAAGAGAGTGAAAATTTTAATGTGCTGAAAGAAAGAAACCCACCAACATAGAATTCTATATCCAGAAAATTATTCTTCAAGAAGAGAAGAATAAAGACTTTGTCAGACAAATAAAAACTGAGAGAATTTATTGTCAGCAGACCTGCTCTAAAAAAGATGTTAAAAGAAGTACTTCACAGAGAAGAAAAATCAGATAGTTCTAACACTTAGATGTCCACATGAAAGGAAAAATCATCATAGAAGGAATATATAAAGGTAAATTGTAATCTGTTTTCTTTATTCTTAATTGATCTAATGGATAAATGTTTGCTCAAAGTAGTAATAGTAACAATGTATTGAGTGATTTTAGCATAAGGATAAGTGAAATGAATGATAACAATTTTATAAAAGATAGGAGGAAGAAATTGGGAAAAGTTTGTTACAAGATACTTGTCCTACCCATGGAGTGGTATAGAGTTAATTGAACGTAGACTTACATTAGTTATAAATATATACTACAGTATCTAGGGCCATCGTTACAAAAATTTTTAAACAAGTATAGTTAATATGCCAAGAGAGAATATAACATTAAATCATTTAAAATGTGCAATTCAAACCAGATAAGGCAGAAGAAGATGAGGAGGAAGAAACAAAGAACAAGTGGAAAAAATAGTTACAAACATGGTTGCTATTAATCAAATTATATCAATAATAATTTTAAATGTGAATGGTCTAAATATACTAATTAAACAGGTTCTAAGAGGGGATTAAAAAATATCCAGCTGTATTTTGTCTACAGGCAACTCATTTTAAATATAACGACTCAGAAGGTTAAAAGTAAAGGAATAGAAAAGGCTATGCCATGCTACACTAATCAAAAGAAAGCTGGAATAGCTATATTAATTTCAGGCAAAGCAGATTGCAGAACAAAAGAAATAATTATCAGAGATAAAGAGAAATATTACACAATGATAAAAGCATCAATTCTCCAAAATGACACGACAATCAACAGTTTAAAGAAGAAAATAGTATTATATTAAGTAATGCAGAAAAAGTGTTGACAAAATCCAACACATATTCATTTTAAAAATTTTCATCAAACTAAGAATAGGGAAGCTTACTCAACTTTATAAAGAACATCTACCAAAAACTTACGGCTAATATCATAATTAAACATGAGAAGCTGGATGGTTTCCCTCTATAATAGGAAACAGCAAGGGTGTCCTCTTTCACAAATTCTGTCCAACATTATACTGGAAATTCTAGCCAGTACAATAAGAAAAAAGGAAATAAAGAGATATGGATTGGGAAAGAAGAAACAAATCTGTCTTTATTTACACACAACATGAATGTGCATGTAGAAAATTCACCTCTCAAAAAAAAAAAAAAAAAAAATCAACAAAAATCTCCTGTAACTAACAAGTGACCATAACAAGGTAACAGGATATAAGGTTAAAATCACTAATAGTGGTAGTATCCCCTTTATTATGTCTGTTTGATTCTTCTCTTTTTTCTTCTTTATTAGTCTGGCTAGCAGTCTATTTTGTTAACTTTTTCAAAAAAAACTAGCTCCTGGATTCATTGATTTTTTGGAGGTTTTTCTGTGTCTATTTCCTTCATTTCTGCTCTGAGCTTGTTATTTCTTGTCTTCCGCTAGCTTTTGAATTTGTTTGCTCTTGCTTCTCTAGTTATTTTAATTGTGATGTTGGGGTATCAATTTCAGATCTTTCTAGCTTTCTGATGTGGGCATAGGATGCTATAAATTTCCCTCTTAACACTGCTTTAGCTGTGTCCCAGAGATTCTGGTACATTGTCTCTTTGTTCTCATTGGATTCAAAGGATTCTTTATTTCTGCCTTAATTTTGTTATTTACCCAGGAGTCATTCAGGAGCATGTTGTTCATTTTCCATGTAGCTGTGCAGTTTTCAGTGAGTTTCTTAATCCTGAGTTCTAATTTGATTGCATTGTGGTCTGAAATACAAACAACCATCAGAGAATACTATAAACACCTCTATACAAATAAACTAGAATATGTAGAAGAAATAGATAAATTCCTGTACATGGAATTGTACATGGAACTGTACATGGAAATGGATAAATATACCCTCCCAAGACTAAACCAGAAAGAAGTTGAATCCATGAATAAACCAACAACAAGTTCTGAAATTGAGACAGTAATTAATAGCCTGCCAACCAAAAAAAAGCCCAGGACCAGATAGATCTACAGCCAAACTCTACCAGAGGTACAAAGAGGAGCTGGTACCATGCCTTCTGAAACTATTCCAAACAAGAGAAAAAGAGGGACTCCTCCCTAACACATTTTAGGAGGCCAGCATCATCCTGATACCAAAACCTGATAGAGATTCAACAAAAAAAGAAAATTTCAGGTCAATATCCCTAATGAACACCAATGCGAAAATAAATACTGGCAATCTGAATCCAGCAACACATCAAAAAGTTTATCCACTACGATCAAGTTGGCTTCATCCCTGGGATGCAAGGCTGGTTCAACATGTGCAAATCAATAAACATAATCCATCACATAAACAGAACCAATGACAAAACCCACATGATTATCTCAATAGATGCAGAAAGGCCTTTGATAAAACTCAACATCCCTTCATATTAAAAACTCTCAATAAACCATGTATTGATAAAACATATCTCAAAATAATAAGACTTATGTATGACAAGCCCACAACCAATATCATACTGAATGGGCAAAAGCTGGAAGCATTCCCTTTGAAAACCGGCACAAGACAAGAATGCCTTCTCTCACCACTCCTATTGAACATAGCATTGGAAATTCTGATCAGGGCAATCAGCCAAGAGAAAGAAATAACGGGTATTCAAATAAGAAGACAGGAAGTCAAAGTTTCCCTGTTTGCAGACGACATGATTGTATATTTAGAAAACCCCACCATCTCAGACCCAAAACTCCTTAAGCTGATAAGCAACTTCAGCAAAGTCTCAGAATACAAAATCAATGTGCAAAAATCACAAGCAATCCTATATACCAACAATAGACAAGCAGAGAGCTAAATCATGAGTGAACTCCCATTCACAATTGCTATAAAGAGAATAAAATACCTAGGAATACAATTTACAAGGGATGTGAAGGACCTCTTCAAGGAGAACTACAAAACACTGCTCAAGGACATGAGAGGACACAAACAAATGGAAAAACATTCCATGCTCATGGATAGGAAGAATTGATATTGTGAAAATGACCATACTGCCCAAAGTAATTTATAGGTTCAATGCTATTCCCATCAAGCTACCATTGACTTTCTTCATAGAATTAGAAAAAACTACTTTAAATTTCATATGGAACCAAAAAAGAGCCCATATAGTCAAGACAATCATAAGCAAAAAGAACAAAGCTGGAGGCATCATGCTGCCTGACTTCAAACTATACTACAAGGCTACAGTAACCAAAACAGCATGATATTGGTATCAAAACAGATATATAGAACAATGGAACAGAAAAGACCTCATAAATAACATCACACATCTACAGCCATCTAATCTTTGACAAACCTGACAAAAACAAGCAATGGGGAAAGGATTCCCTATTTAATAAATGGTGCTGGGAAAACTGGCTAGCTGTATACAGAAAACTGAAACTGGACCCCCTCCTTACACCTTATTCAAAAATTAACTCAAGATGGATTAAAGACATAAATGTAAAACCCAAAACCATAAAAACCCTAGAAGAAAACCTAGGCAATACCATTCAGGACATAGGCATGGGCAAAGACTTCATGACTAAAACACCAAAAGCAATGGCAACGAAAGCCAAAATTGACAAATGAGATCTAATTAAACTAAAGAACTTCTGCACAGCAAAAGAAACTATCATCAGAGTGAACAGGCAACCTACAGAATGGGAGAAAATTTTTGCAATCTATCCATCTGACAAAGGTCTAATATCCAGAATCTACACGGAACTTAAACAAATTTACAAGAAAAAAAACAGCCCCATCAAAAAGTGGGCAAAGGATCTGAACAGACACCTCTCAAAAGAAGACATTTATGTGGCCAACAAACATGAAAAAAGCGCATCATTATTGGTCATTAGAAAAAGGCAAATCAAAACCACAATGAGATACCATCTCATGCCAGTTAGAACGGTGATCATTAAAAAGTCGGGAAACAACAGATGCTGGCAAGGATGTGAAGAAATAGGAATGCTTTTACACTGTTGGTGGGAGTGTAATCAGTTCAACCATTATGGAAGACAATGTGGCAATTCCTCAAGGATCTAGAACCAGAAATGTCATTTGACCCAGCAATCCCGTTACTGGGTATATACCCAAAGCATTATAAATCATTCTACTATAAAGACACATGCACACGTATGTTTACTGCAGCACTATTTACAATAGCAGAGACTTGGAACCAACCCAAATGCCCATCAATGATAGACTGGATAAAGAAAATGTGACACATACACACCATGGAATGCTATGCAGCCATAAAAAGAATGAGTTCATGTCCTTTGCAGGGACATGGGTGAAGCTGGAAGCCATCATTCTCAGCAAACTAACACAGGAACAGAAAACCAAACACCACATGTTCTCACTCATAAGTGAGAGTTGGGCCGGGCGCGGTGGCTCAAGCCTGTAATCCCAGCACTTTGGGAGGCCAAGACGGGCGGATCACGAGGTCAGGAGATCGAGACCATCCTGGCTAACATGGTGAAACCCCGTCTCTACTAAAAAATACAAAAAACTAGCCGGGCGAGGTGGCGGGCGCCTATAGTCCCAGCTACTGGGGAGGGTGAGGCAGGAGAATGGCGTAAACCCGGGAGGCGGAGCTTGCAGTGAGCTGAGATCTGGCCACTGCACCCCAGCCTGGGCGACAAAGCGAGACTCTGTCTCAACAACAACAAAAAAATAAGTGAGAGTTGAACAATAACAACATATGGACACAGGGAGGGGAACATCACACACCAGGTCCTGTTGGGTGTTGGGGGACAAGGGGAGGGAGAGCATTAGGACAAACACCTAATGCATGTGGGGCTTAAGACCTTGATGATGGGTTGATAGGTGCAAGAAACCACAATGGCACATGTATACCTATGTAACAAACCTGCCTGTTCTGCGCATGTGTCCCAGAACTTTAAGTAAAAAATTTAAAAGAAAATACTAATAATATCAAAAAGTGCATTCATGTATCAAAAATGATAATACTGAAATCAATTGCTTTTCTATATACCAGCAATGAAAAATTGGAATTTGCTATATTTTTTAAAATACTATTTAAACTAGTGCTCCAAAATTAAACTATTAGATGGAAATCTAACAAAATATGCACAGAATTTATATGCTAAATAATTGCAGTGGCTCATGCCGGTAATCCCAGCACTTTGAGAGGCTGAGATAGGCTGATCACTTAAGTCCAGGAGTACTAGACCAGCCTTGGCAACATGCAAATCCTGTCACTACAAAAATTAGCTAGGCGTGGTGGTGCCTGTAGTCCCAGCTACTCACGAAGCTGAGGTGGGAGGATGGCTTGAGCCTGGGAGGTAGAGGCTGCAGTGAGCCGAGATCACACCACTGCACTCTAGTCTTGGCAAAAGAGTGAGACCCATATATATATAAATGGAAAAATAATTTATGATCATAAATGGAAGACTCAATATTGTGAAAATATTAATTATTCTCAACTTGGTCTATAGTCAATGCAATCTCAATAAATATCCCAGCAAGATATTATGTAGGTAACAACAAACTGAATATAAAGTTTATGTGGAAATGCAAAAGACCCAGAACAGTCAAGATAATACTGAAGAACAAAAATTTGAGAATTCTCACTACCTGACTTCAAGACTTACTACAAAGCTCTAGTAACCAAGCCATAGTTATCAGGAAAAATGTAGACATATACATCAAAGGAACAGAATAGAGAGTCTAGAAATAGGCTTATACAAGTATGGTAACCTGATATTTGACAAAGGAGCAAAAACAATTCAATGGAGAAAGGGTAGAGTTTTCAACAAATGCTGCTGAAACAATTGGATGTCTACATGCAAAATAATGAACTTATACACAGATCTTACACCTTTCACAAAAATTGACCCAAAATGAATTAGACCTAAATGGAAAATGCAAAACTGAAACACTAGAAGTAAACATAGGAGAAAATTCAGGCAACTTTGGATTTCCCAGTTAGGCTTTAGGTAAAACACCAAAACACGATTCAAGAAAAAAGAGATGATAAGTCGGACTTTATTCTGTTCTGTGACAGACACTGTTAAAATAATGAAAAGACAAGCCACACACCTGGAGAAAATATTTGCAAAATAAATATCTGATAAAGGACTTGTATCCAAAATATACAAAGAACTCTAAAAATCCAACAATATGAAAACAATCAAATTTTAAAATGGGCCAAAGATCTGAACAGATACCTCACCAAAGAAGATATACAGATGGCAAAAAAGCATATGAAAATATGTTCAATATCATTTATCATCGGGGAATTGCAAATTCAAACAACAAGATACCACCACATAACTATGCAAATAGCTAAAAAAAATTTTTTTTAATTTGACAATACCAATTGGTGGTGAGGACATGGAGCAGTTGGAATTCTCATTTATTCCTGTTGGGAAAAGAAAATCATACAGCTACTTTGGAAAAAAGTTTGGCAGTTTCTTACAAGCTAAACATAGTTACCATATGATCCAGCAATCATGTTGACTTGAAAATATATGTCCACACAAAATCTGCACATGAATGTTTGTAGCAGCTTTATTCATAATCATGAAAAACTAGAAGCAACCATAACTATAATGCATTAAAAAATAATGGTATGTCAGGCAGGAGTAGTGGCTCCTGCCTGTGCTCCCAGCTACTTGGGAAGCTTAGGTGGGAGGATCACTGGAGCCCAGGAATTCAAGGCTGCAGTGACCCATGATTGTGCCACTGCATTCCAGCCTGGGTGATAAGAGCGAGACCCTGTCTCAATAATAATAATAATAATAATAATAATACATCCACACAATGGAATATTATTCAGCAAAAACAGAAAATGTGTGATCAAGCCACAAACATGGCAAATCTTAAATGCAAATTGGTAAGTAAAAAGAAGCCAGCTTGAAAAAGCTACATACTATATATTTCCAATCATAAGATATTTTGCAAAAGGCAAATTATAGCAATAGTAAAAAGATTAATGATTGTCATGGATTCAGGAAGAAGTTGGGGAAGGTTAAATAAGTAAAGTGTAGGGAAATTTTTAAGGAAGCAAAACTATGCTTTGTGACACTATAATTATAGATACATAATATTATGCATGGTCAAAATCCAAAGAACTTTATATTATCAAGACTAAGCCTTAATGTATTAAAAAATTTAAAAACGCATTTAGGATGGAATGTAGAATGTGACAATTATCTAACTGTATTAAAAATGTATGAAACAATCTTACTTAAGGGACTAGAGAAAAAAGTTACTGACCTAAGAGACTTTGGAAATGAAGGGATTCTATAAGACTGAAGGCATATGTGTATATATATACTTTTATATATTTTATATATAGTGTGTATATATAATTTATATATAGTGTGCATATATAGTTTATATATATAAACTATATAGTGTATATTATAGTTTATATATATAAAGTATATGTAGCTTATATATATAAATTATATATTTAAACTATATGTAGTTTATATATATAAATCATATATTTATATATAAATCTATTTCCATCTTTATAATATATATATTTATATATTTGTCTTTATATATTTATAAAATATATTAAAACAAAAAATGATTTATACATATAAATATATTAAAATATAGTTATATAAATATATATAACTACTGTACTCTAATAAAATTGTTTATCAACAATACAGGTGATACTTATTAACAATTTTGATACTAGTATATGCTATTATACGGAACAATTAAGTAAATGGAATAGTGGATAGTTGGCCCAGGTTTCTCAATATTGGAGCTGGAGGTTATGTATAAGAAAAGGGAGGGTAATCCATGTGGTAATGGTTGGTGTTGGAACCATTGATATGAAATTATATTCAGTTCAATATAGATATAATGGTTACCTGTAGAAATATTTATAGATATCTGTATATATCCAAATTAGTATGCAAGCATATTGTTTTTGTTCTGTCATCTAAGAAGACCTAGAAGCAACAACGCTGTAGTAACAAGCACACATAGTGCCTATAGCTTAATTTCTAATACGATTCTCCAATGAAAGGAACCAGGGCTCCTTGAAGAAATGGAGGATTCCAGGACTGAGGCAGGAAACATACAAGATAACCCTGGAGCAGCTTAATGTCAGAAAGTAAGAAAGTGCAAATAAATAAATAACCTTCAGTGAAAGAGATATGTCAAAGGGACACAAGAGCCAGCTGAAAGAGCAACCAATGGCCAAAGGTTGAACAATTTCAGCAACAAAATAAATAAAGTACTATTGGATTATAACCCAATAAATTAAATAAATAACCATGAGTTAATATTGGTATAAATAGTTAAATAAATAAGAGATACTGCTCACAGGCAGAAAAATTCTAAATTTTATGTGTGTATATATATATATATATATATATATATATATATATATATATATATATACTCTTTCCTGAAAGAAGTGGTCATAACTCCTTACTCCTTAAGGATAACCTAGATATAATAACTTCCTTCCAAAGAATACAGTAGGGAAAAGGTGGGAAAAGTATAACTCTGCAGTAGAGGAACATGACAAACACTATCTCAGTCAGGATATCAAGGTCAGCATCAGCAATGATCAGCCATGTTGACATCATTTTCTTTGTTTGTTTGTTTTTGAGATGAAGTCTCTCTGCATAGCCCAGGCTGGAGTGCAGTGGCACGATCTTGGCTCACCCAAACTCTGCCCCACTGGGTTCAAGCGATTCTCCTGCCTCAGCCTCCCAAGTAGCTGAGATTACAGGTGCGCAGCACTGCACCCAGCTAATTTTTTGTATTTTTAGTAGAGACAGGGTTTCACCATGTTGGCCAGGCTGGTCTTGAACTCCCAACCTCAGATGATCCGCCGGCCTCGGCCTCCCAAAGTACTAGGATTAGAAGCGTAAGCCACCATGCCCAGCCAAAAAAGAAAAAAAAAAAAAATTCAATAAAACTTACCATGCAATTCAACAAATTTACAAAATACAATTCAATAAATGTATACATTGAAAAAGAACACTATAATGCAGATAAAATTAACCCAGAACAGTAAATGCTAAGATATACATTATTAGAATTATTAAAATTTAATTCAAGGAAAGAATTCTTTGGGCATGGAGATGAGATCAACTCATTTATAAAGGAAAAAGAGCTAAGCTGGCATCAGACCTTTCCACTACAACATTTAATACCAGAGCATGTGGATCAACTACAAGATACCCAGGAAAAGCATATGCAAGCCACACATTTTGCAGCCCACCAGACTGTCCTTCAAGAGTAAAGACTAGAAGCAAAGAGTTTTGGATATGAAAATTAGAGTGGATGGGGAAGGCTGGGGGAGAGGAAGATGAGGGTAGAAGGGATTAGACCAAATCTTTTTTTATTATTATTATACTGGCAAAGGACTAACTCTAACATGTCTTCAGAAATTCTAGATCATAGATTTGCAAATGAGATCTTACAAGAAGCGATCAAAAGTTTCAGATAGCTCTAGCTTCTGCCATCTCGAGTAATAAAATATGATTTACTACTCTGCGCCCTGCCAAGAATTACACAAGATGCATAGACTCATGTTGACTTAGGGTTCCTGCAAAAAATGAATTGACAGCAGTATGATTTCTGGATTTAAAACAGGTCATAAACAGACTTTGATAAGTGATATTTTATATAGTTTATGACCTACTTATCTAAGAGCAAAATTTGTAACATAAAAACTAAGCCATAATAACAAGAACTTTAGCTTTTTTAATAATCAAACCTAACTATCAATCTTAGTCTTTCAATAACCTTGCAAAAGTACAATGATACAAGAAGTGCTCATGACAGTGTTTTGGCAAGAAAAAAATTAGTTTTAAATACCATTAAGTAAGTTAATTTCATTTGCAGGTTCAAATCTTCTGATTCATGTTTTCAAAAATGTGATTTTTTTGCATAGTGATTTAACATTGAAATAATCCTTGAAAAGAGAGTGTAACATCTTTGTCTAAGTTAAAGCTCAATAATTTTCTTGGCTATGTACCCCAATCTAATCTGGAAACTTGTCAGGTAAGAATATCTAAAAGTGGCAATTTATTTAGCTATTAATGTTTAAGAAGAGGTCCATGGGGACTTCCTTGGTAATTTTTTCCTTTTTGCTCTGCATATCCATTTATATGGATTACTTTTACTCATTGTACCTGGCAGTGAAAGATGAAATACATGCGTACCCTTCATTCTTAATGCTATTAACAAAGCTCCAGGAAGTCATTTTTCTACTAGTTTGTAATTTGGGGGATAGCGTAGGAATCATTATGGGCTCTTTTGAGTATCTGATACAAGTTATAGGCCCTCTTCCTGGCAAATTTTCCTTTTTGTATATTCTTTGCATACCATTTCAGGAGAGTTGAGGACCCTGAAACCCATAGGTAAAGCCCCTCAGAACACAGACTCCAAGTTAAGCATTCTGTTTTTTAAAAGCATTCTTAATCTAACCCTTCACTAAAAGACACTGAGAAATTAATTTTTAAATAACGGATTTTTAGCTCATCTCAGTCACACATTCTAGTAAGCCATATTCTTGCAAAATAATTCCTTAAAGTAAACCTAAATTACATAAAGTCTCGTATCTGCTCTCCTCTTACTATTTTACGGTAAAGATCCTCTTTGGAAATTCCCTTCTTCATTTGAAAACTTATATTGGGCTGCAACTGAACTCCCTACTTTTGAGCCTTAATTGCTATAAGCTTTCTTTGAATCTTTGTTTTTCTAAATGGTATAATATATGTGAATTAGTAAATTATGATTATAATTATTTGTAGACACTAATAATTTCAGTAATGCATATTTTCGAAAAATAAAACATTTTTTGTTGTCTTTAAATTTGGACATGATAATCCCACAGTGGTTACTCATTTCTGTTCAAACAGGATTTGTAACTTGATCAAATTCACAGTATACTAAATGTGGATGGAACATTGCATAGTTTTGTAAAAAGTGCTTAAGACCAGGGTTGATTTCTATCCAAACTATAAAAACAAAAAATAAACTTATTCCAATGTCCAAACCACATACATGATATGACTATATTTGTTGTAACAGCCTAAGTAAAATAGCAACATATTTATTAACTCATTTTTTAACCTTAGAAACTGGCCTTATAGATGTTAATCAAAAAGAGCAAAGAAAGTATCTATCTATGACAGAAGATAGAAAGAAGGGAATTTTATTATATCAGATATTTTTATTCTAGGAAAGGAATTTTGGAAAATATATTAAAATACTGTGTTGGAGGAATAATGAAGAATGCTTCCCTAGTCAATTAATTACATAGCAAGGAGGCAAATTTTGTATTTTTCCAACACCTGTGACTTTAAGTATGTGATGAGTCAATACTACAGCTGAAATTCAACCTCTTAGAGCAGACAGAGGTCCTGGCAAAGACGGAACTTGCATGTACCAATCGCCTCTGTAAATTACCTCAGTCCTAATTACTGCAGTAAAAGGGCACCTTCTACATGTGATGACATTAAAATGAAAAAGCTTTATGTAAATCATGTGAAAAGTTAACCAAGCACAGACAACGGGTAGTTTTGTCAGCTCCATCTTGGGGCAAAAACTGGAGAAAAGATTGAAAGAAATTTGTGCAATAGACAAAGAATGTGATTATAAAGGGTAGGGTTGAGATTTTACATACAAGTGGTTAAACTGGACCTGGATGTATGAGCTCTGGATATTGTGAAGATATTTTTTCTCCAACATTTTTTGTTGTAGCCAGTGCAAATAAATGACACAGTTTCAAACATATGTTTGCCTCACCTAGTTTGTCTCATGTTATCACTGCAAGTAAGGTATGTTGGATGAGAAGTTCAAGGTCTTATTCTTGGGTTTTTTCAAAAATTGGTTAAGGATTATACTAGCCTGTGTCTTACTGACTCTCCCTGCCCCCTCATCATCTTCCCAGAGAGTTGAGCTCAAGAGAGTGTAGGTGTAGGCCAGAGGACGTATTTACCTTGTGTATTAGTCTGTTTCCATGCTGCCAATAAAGACATACCCAAGACTGGGCAATTTACAAAAGAAAGAGGTTTATTGGACTTATAGATCCACCTGACCAGAGAGGCTTCACAATCATAGTGGAAGGTGAAAGGCACGTCTCACATGGTGGCAGATAAGAAAAGAGAGAGCTTGTGCAGGAAAACTCCCCTTTTTAAAGTCATCAGATCTCTCTCTCTCTCTCTCTCTCTTTTTTTTTTTTTTTTTTGGTGACAATGTTTTGCTCTTGTTGCCCAGGCTGGAGTGCAATGGTGTGATCTCGGCTCACTGCAACCTCCACCCCCCAGGTTCAAGCAATTCTTCTGCCTGAGCCTCCCGAATAGCTAAGATTACAGGCATTCATCATCAAGCCCAGCTAATTTTGCATTTTTAATAGAGACATGGTTTCTCCATGTTGGTCAAGCTGATCTCAAACTCCTGACCTCAGGTGATCTGCCTGCCTCGGCCTCCCAAAGGGCTGGGATTACAGGCATGAGCCACAGCACCCAGACTAAAGCTATCAGGTCTCATGAGACTTACTCGCTATCATAAGAACAGCATGGGAACGGCTTGCTCCATGGTAATTGAATAATTACTTCCCACTGGGTCCCTCCCACAGCACGTGGGAATTAAAAATGAGATTTGGGTGGGTACACAGCCAAAGGATATGATTCTACCCCTGGCCCGTCCCAAATCTCATGTCCTCACATTTCAAAACTAATCATGCCTTCTCAACAGTCCCCCAAAGTCTTAACTCATTTCAGCATTAACTCAAAAGACCACAAAACCATTTTTTCTTCCTAGACCTCCAGGACTGTGATGGGAGGGGCTGCCATGAAGACCTCTGACATACCCTGAAGTCATTTTCTCCATTGACTTGGGGATTAACATTCGACTGCTCATTTCTTATGCAAATTTCTGCAACAGGCTTGAATTTCTCCTCAGAAAATGGGATTTTCTTTTTTATCACGTTGTCAGGCTGCAAATTTTCCACTTTTATACTCTGCTTCCCTAATAAAACTGAATGCCTTTGTTTCCACGGGGCTGATAAAGACATACCCAAGGCTGGGCAATTTACAAAAGAAAGAGGTTTATTGGACTTAGTTCCTCCGGTGAGGCCTCGCAATCATGGCAGAAGGTGAAAGGCACATCTGACATGGCAGCAGACAAGATAAGAGAGCTTGTGCAGGGAAACTCTCCATTTTAAAACCATCAGATCTCATGAGACTCATTCACTATCACAAGAACAGCAGAGGAGAGACCTGCCCCCATGGTAACTGAATAATTACCTCCCACTGGGTCCCTCCTACAACACATGGGAATTCATGATAAGGTTTGTGTGGGGACATGGTCAAACCATATCACCTTGTTTTCTCAGTACTCCCTTTTGGCAAATCTGTGTATTCTAAAAGGTATTTTTTAATGAATTAAGTGGACTTTTAAGGCAAAAAAAGCTTTTATGAGAAGATTTTTAAAGTCACCTTACACATTTAATACTACTTTAAGCCAATCAACATTCATTTACAGGAGATAACATTTACAAAGCCATTTTCACCAGAGTTCTGCCTAAGTACTTTGCAAGGAAATTTATCTATCAGCCTTAATCCTAATGGGAGACACATGGTAGATTTGTTGAAACAAGTCCTGAAATTAGTGTACTTGTTCTTGGATTATAGGTAGATGATTGACATGAAGAATGAATGGTACAGTCCTCCATTGGTAAAACTACTATGTGCCAGAGATTTCAGCAGATGCTGGGAATACAGTGGCATCCAAAGCGCTCTCCATCTAGCAAGATGCAGTCTTCATGATTACCAAATAGCTATTTCTAAGTAGATTTTAAAATATAGACCATTGGAATAGATTTTGCTGTATTTACAATCAGTACTAATAGATGTAGCCAAATCAGATTTAACACTTGATTTTGGTGATCATTTCATCACAGGACACAAAATTTAGCTACCATTATGGACAAAACTACCATTAGAGATATGGATTTAAGAGATTTATAAATTAATAAAATATCAAAGGGTGGGGCTTTTTGATATTTGTGTACTTAGAAGCCTCTACCTCAGAGACTTTGTGTCTAAGATGGTGATTTATACCACATATGTAATGCCCTTGTGCACAGGGGGTCAATTTGGGAACGTGATTAATTTTAATGTTGCCTTTAAAATATAAATTCTCAGAAATAGTATTTGATATTTGCATTAAATGAAGATCCTGGGGTTGAAAACCACGTGGAAGATAAGAATGATTCATGAATTGTAATCATTTACATTTAAAGAATTCTGGATTAGTTAATGTATAATCTGCCCTGTGTCTAACTGCTACCAAGATCCTTATTTAAAAAGTATCCTGTTTTCCTAAGAAATGGTCTTCATCTCATTTACTTGAAACAAATGAGTTTTTGTTTTTAATTGAAAAATGTGTCTTGTTTCCGGATATGACAGAGTAGGTAGAATCAGACCAACCCTCCCGCTGCGAACGTCTGTAAAAACTTGTGTAAAATTCAAAAAAACAAAGAACAAACAATGCAGCTATTTGAAGGCGCTGGAGGCAAAGCCAGTCAGCCACAGGGTTTTTAAAAACATAAGATTTACAACCTAATGTTTACAAAAGATATATTTAAAATAAAACAAATAAAAATAAAAAATAAAAGGATAAAAACAGTTTAAAAAATTAACAAAGGGAAGGCTAAAATAGAAATCCTAATATACGGCTAATTTTAATTCAAGGCAAAAGATAGTATAAGGCATTTTTTTAAAAAAGTGTATACTGGTAAAAGACCTAATAGAACAATAATTTTAGCCACCCAAAATGCATCCTCTCCTAACAACACAACTTCAGAACATTTACAAAATTTTAGTGAGAATTGTATTTATCAATAACTATAGTTGAGGATTTTTACATACCCTGTCTAAGAAACTTGCAGATCAAACAGATGAAAAGTCTGCAGATGTTTGGAAATAAATTGAGCAATTTAATTAATAAATTTAAGGAATTAGATACATATGAAACCATGAAACCAAGAAAAAGAAAACACATTCTTTTTGAGCACATTAGAGATATACACAAAAATTGACTGTACATTAGGCCACAAGAATAACTTCAATAAATTCCACAGATTCTCTGTAATATTGACTATATTCTCTTATTATAATGCAATAAATTTAGAAATTATAATTAAAAAACAGATTTTAAAAATTCCTCTTTTTAAGTTAGCTTAGCTATTTGTCATCTTTATTTTTTCACTTACGATTTATTGAATTCCTAAAAGAAATTTAAAAATTTTTATAATACAGGCAATTGTAACGCAATGCACATAGATTTAAAATGCTATGTGTAGAAACTAAATAGTGTATTGCCAAAAAGCTCTTGGACTAAAAAAGGAATAATGAAATGCTTAAAACTAAATGGCAATAAAACATTCTATATTCAAATTTATTTGACACAGCTAAAACAACACACGGAGATTTATAGCTTTAGTACATTGACCAGGAAACAGGAGAGGTTAAAAACCACACACTAAAAATTCAACTTAAGAAGTTAGAAAAATAGCATCAAAGAAAACCCAAAAAACATGATAGAAAAACAAAGATAGAAAACAACGGAATAGGAATTACAGTGCTTAGTAAAACTGGTAAATATATCACCTTGGAAAAATCTTTCTACACCATATATAACCAAATACAAATTATAAATAAAAATAAGAGACCAGTCCTGATAGGATCAAAAATTACAAAGTATCCAGAAATCACAAAGCATACACAAAAACCCTAAGGGGGAAAATTTAAAAATTGATTAAAAAAAATAGAAGATGATATAAATAAATGGGAATATATTCCATGTTATTGAACTGAGTTCATATGACGATGTCCATTAAAAATGATATGAATTCAATATACTCCAAATAAAATTTTTTAAAACTTTTTTTAGGAATTCAAGAAATTAAATTGTAAGTGAAAAACAAAGGTGACAAATAGCTAAGTTAACTTAAAAAGAGAAAGTAAGCTTGTCCTACCAGATATTAAACATAAAAAGCCAAAATTACAAAAACAGTATTCTATAGTCATGAGTCACTTAAGGATGGGGACACTTTCTGAGAAATTTGAACATCATAAAGCATACTTACACAAACTCAGATGTATAACCCACTGTACACTTAGGCTGTATGGTATATAGCCTACTGCTCCTGGGCTAGAAACATATACAGCATGTTACTGTACTGAATACTATAATACAGGCAATTGTAATACAATGCTAAGTATTTGTGTATCTAAACATGTATAAACATAGAAAAGTTACAGTAAAAATACAGCATTGTAATCTTAAGAAACCACAGTTGTATGTGTGGGTTGCTGTTGACCAAAACGTCATGATGTGGTACGTGACTATATTGATTCGAGAACAGAGAAATTGAGCTTTGGAAAAAATGGAGTGTTCAGGGAGGGAAAAAAAAAGTATGTGTATAAGAAAACATTATTATTGAGATAAAATCACAAACTAATGTGAAAAGAACCCATTATCAGCGCAGAGAAAACTGGCTCCTCTATGAGGAAAAGTAAAATTGAATAGCTGCCTAACATCTTATCAAGATAGACTCAGGATGTATGAAAAACCTAAGTGTGCAAGTTAAAACTAAAAAGGTAAGAGAAGATAATGTAGGGGAATATTCTTGTGTCTGAAGTGGGATTAAGGGAAAGAACTTCATTCATAATTAAAACTCTAAAAAATATGAATTATGGCAGCAAAAAAGAGGAATTGATTGTATAAGAAAATTACAACTTCCGTTCAATTAAGTACATTAGGAACAAAGGTAACAGCCAGTTGACAGACTAAAAGAAAAAAAACCCAGGGATCAATATCTAGAAAGTAAAAATAATTCCTGTAATTAACAAGAAAAAGACAGGGACCCTTCCAGCTACAAAATGAGTAACAGAATATTCATAATCAAGGAAACCTAAAAAGATGATTATCTCACTGTCGTTTTTGGTGGTAAGAAGTTGAAGGCAATCATCAAGGAATGGATGCAAAAATGGGGTAAATGTATTGCGTGGAATTTTAAAATTCCAAAATCTTTTAGAAATTCCAGAGGCAGCCATTGGTAGAGAAGGCCAGGGCATGTGGAGAGCAGTAAATTATAGCTTTCTTTCAAAATTCTAAGAGTGGGTATTGTGAGGAGAAGAAATACATGATGTACTATGGTATGTTCCATTTAGATCACATTTAATAAATATATAATAATATTTAAGAAATTTTTGTGGATCATCTTCTATGTGTCCAGTACTTGTGATATAAATATTTGTTGACTAGCAGATTGTTGTTTGTGACAGTTTTTGGATTATAAGAAAAAAAAGGGATTTATAGAATTATTTGCTATTAAAGTGATAGTTTTACCTTACAAAGTTGAAAATATATTTTTTTAATTTACTGTTTTACTCTTTCCCTTCAAAGATCTTTTTCTTTAAGGTTAACACACTGATTTCTTGTACATGTGGTGGTATTTGTGGATAACTTTTGTATAGTAAATCAAAGCTTTATAAGAATTTTGAGTGATTTCTTAAGCTGAATGGTTTTTTAATATTAATGATAATATTAATTTTAACATTAATATCTAAAATATATATGCATGTAAGTATATACTATACATAGAATATATTACATTTTTAAGATAAATGTTTAACATATAAAATATTTAATAACATAATTGTGAAACTTATCTATCAAAACACTCAGTCAACGCAGAAATACTCCTTATTTAAAGCAGTGTATTAAAATTTTACTATATTTATTTGTGGTAAAAGTTACATATTGCTTGAATGAAAACAGGAGGTTTTGAAAATATATATGAATAGTTCCTTATTTCCTTAGCATATAAAACTATTTAATCATATATAGACATATACGGTATATACATATATATACATATATACATATATAGTAGTATGATTTGTGAATTAATTTCAAATGAAGACAAGATTTTTATCTAGTTATTACTACACTCTTGAATATTCAAAAAGCACTGATTCATTTATTCATTCAGCAAATATTATTTTATTCAACATCTACTATATATCTGACTGCTTTTGAAAAGCCTTAAACATAAATTATTTTACTCCAAAGAACAGGAAATAATTTATTAATATTTTCAACTGTTTAATATCAAGCCAGACTTCACGAACCTCAACCAAAGTATCTTTAACCTATCTCGAGAAAGAGGAAAGAATTTCCAATTGTGTACTCTAAATGTAAGATTTATATACAAAATATCTCTTCCTGGATATCTTTTCAAGAATGCATGTGCATTATTTATTCCTTTGACTTCTTTGCAAGGGTGCTACCTTTGACTTTTCAAGCTGTATACTGCACAGGTGCCACCCCTAACAGGGGGCCATTTATATCATTATAATTTTTCTTATTTTGAAAAGTTTTGGTTGTAATTGATCAATTTTGTTCATAATTTTAAAGTTGACTGACAGATGGGAGTAAGCTCTTTTCTTCTAGCCAAATATATATTGTGAGTTTTCTGGCTGATGGAAATAAAGTGCTTTACTCTAACATGGTTGAAATGTATTGCTTATGAAAACTTACAAAGTAGAAACAATTTTAACAATTAAAACACCTTGTTGATCTAACAACATCTCAAGTAACCTGTGCCCCTAAAATGTAGCTGCTGTTCTTCAATGTTGCTCTCAGTGTGTTGGCTAAGTTTGATATTTGGGATTGATACTTACATATTCTAAACTCTACAACTACTTTAATTATGTCCTTAAATATGTGTGATAACCAAATTCATTTACCTTTAAAGATATATAAATACATATTATATCAACATAATCATACTAATATTCTAGTCACTGGGTTTTAAATTTCATTAGTATAAAAATTAATCACTTAAAATTGAGCAAGCTAAATGTTACAAATTCAAGACAAAATTTTTTTTCTGTTGCAAAATTGAAAATTTTATATAAAAGGCAGGATCAAAAAACAGAAAATGACAAGGTATTAAGATAAAAATTAAAAATAGTCTTTATATTATTAAATTTGAGGGAAAATAGCTAGAATACAAGAAAAGGATTTTAGAACTAATAATTTCTGCTACAAAATTTCTAATAATTTCTGCTTTCAGAGCTAGTAACTCACAGTTACATTATTAATAGATCAAAGAATGACTTATTTTCTAACATCATCTCAATCATAATATACTAATTTTAAAGAAAACTGGATGAGGAAAAATAATCTCCATTAAAATCAATGTTTTTCTGGCGACAGAGCTACATGGCAGCATAATCCAAATATTAAACAACAGCTGGCCTCATTGAATGTTATCCATTCCACGCATGAAACTTTAATTTTCCAAAAGATGAAATAGGTAATAAGGTTTTGAAATATGAAACACAAATTCTTTCAAATGGTAAAAATAAATCTATTTCTAGGAATTCCATACGGTGAACTTTGAGGGAATTTTTTTTGAAAGCTATCTATTTTCCCTTTGTTGCCTGTGCTTTTGTGTCATATTTAAGAAATCATTGCCAAATTTAATAGCATGAAGCCTTTCCTCTATGTTTTCTTCTAAGATTTTAATAGTTTTAGCTCGTACATTTAGGTCTTTGATCCATTTGGAATTAATTTTTTATACCGTGAAACGTAAGATTCCCACTTCTTTCTTTTGCATGAAGGTATTTAGTTGTCTCAGCACCATTTGTTGGAAAGACTGTTCTCTTCCCCACTGAATGGTCTTGGCACACTTGTCAAAAACCATTTCACCATATATGTGGGGTTTTATTTCTGGGTTTTTCATTCTATTGCATTCGTCTATGTTGGTCTTTATACCAGTACTGTATGTTTTTATTACTGTAGTTTTGTGATGTTTCAAAATCAGGAATTATGAGACATCCAAATTTGTTCTTTTTCAAGATTGTTATGGCTATCTAGCATCTCTAGAAAAGGTATATAAATTTTAAGATGAATTGCCTGTTTTTAAACACCCAATTTCTAGTAGAGGATCATCTGTAACATTATAGAAGCATGACAATGTTGGCAGAAACTGTAAAAAAGTTTTGATTATTTTAAGTCAGAATATCAATTCAGAATACCAACAATGAAACCAAAATATTACAGTAATTATGTAAAATATATGACCAAATACCTATAATTATAGCACATTCAGTGACTGAAATCTTTTAGAATAAGGTGAAGGAATTATAAATATTTCTAAATCATTCTCAACTTATGACATAAACAGTGTGAATCAGATAGCAATTCTTAATAGATTTATGGTTTCTCTAAAATATAAATATTTCTTTTTGAGAACATCTTGGAAAAATTTTTTTCAGTGACATGACTACACACACACACACACACACACACACATACACACACACATACACACACACACAGAAATGAAGATACTTTCCAAAGCAAAATCTAGACAAAAATAATATGTGGGTCCAGGGACACAATAAAACCACAAATGTGTATGGAAAATATAACAGCTTATAACAAAAATACTTTAAAAAATAAAACCTATAGATAATTCTTTATTACTTTTCTGCACATTTATTAAACTTAATAAATGAAAAATAAAGCAAAAACTTCAACACCACTCGATTTTTTATAGCTTCCAACAACTATACAGTGATCTTTGGGCTTCAGTGAATTATTGGAGTATATTTAATAAAATATTGATTTGAAACACATTTATCAAATATAAATTTGAAACTGTTATCAAATACACAGTGGGAAAGTGGTTGTCATGCTATCCAATAACTAAAACTTCAGTTAGAGGCAGTGAGCCATACTCTTTTACAAATTATCTATATTATTTGTAAAGTATAGACTGTGGAATAAAAGGTCTAGGAGGTAATATGATTCATTTAGAACAATTCATTACAAATAATGTATTTTCTAAAGGATGTATCACATATAATTATATTATACATAATTATTTTATAAAGGACTGTATTTAGAAACTGTAGTCCTTTAGAAAATAATTCTTTTAAAATGCATTTGCTTCTGACTAACTTGGCAGAATGATAAAATATTATAAGCAAAATGATGCAAGATTAAAAATTCAGTGAACCTATCACCTTGAATATATCAAAGGGTTAAGAAATTATTCCAAGAAAAATAAAGCTATCTTTATAAATATATAATTATATATTATATGTATATAATTATATATATAATATATATATTATTGATCATGTGGTGGGTTCTAAGATGTACTGCCGAGATTCCCCTTTTGCTGGGAGGACAGACAGATAACCGTTCTCAGCGGTCAGTCCCTTTCCTGAATTGCCTTTCCTAAAGAGACCCACCTTGTCCAAGAACATATCCCCTTCCTGGGGCAGCCAGCAACTTAACTTCTAATCAGCATGGGGGTATAATGGACAGTTACCTTACCCCATCTCTGAACAACTACAAAGAGCCATCTCAGCTCCAGGTCCTGCTGTGTAGTCGGCTTTGTCCTTGTTGAGACTACATTACAGCCCAACTTTCCCTCTACTCAATCCTGATTCCTTCTCTTTCCTCACTTCCCTCTTCCTCCCAAAGGTGTTGATCTCAATAGAGAGTTCACCAATACATTTCTTGCATGCTAATATGTATCTCAATTTTACTTCTTAGGGAACCCAACCTACAGCACTCACTAAACAAACGGCACCCCCGACATTGACCACAATGTCTCCAATGTAGAAAATACTAGTGAAAAAAGGTGAAAGGAAACTGATTTCTCCTGCAAATCTGATGATCAACCTATATATGACGCAACAATATCATCTTAAAGAAAAGTTTAAGATACTGAAAGAATGACATGTTCTTTTTCTTGCTCCAGATCCGTGTCAGTCTTTGTTTTGACACAAGCAAGATAAAGGTCACAGAAGTTGAAATACATCATTTGTAATGAATTGTTCTAAATGAATCATATTACTTCTTAGACCTTTTAGTTATTTAATCATCACATATTTAATCAGCCCTTTATTAGGTATCCATTGCTGCATAATAAATTACTCCAAAATGTAGCAGCGTAAAACAACAAACATCTATTACACAGTTTCTGAGGATCGGGAGGCAAGAGCATCTTAGCTAGGTGAAATGCTCCTCCCCAGAGGTTGCACAAAAGCTGTTGACTTGTGTTGGTCTGCAGTCATCTCAAAGCTCAACTTGGGCTGGAGGGTCCACCTCTCAGCTCACTCACACAGTTGTAGACAGGGCTTAGTTCCTTTCTGCTGTTGACCAAAGGCTTCAGTTCCTTTCCTCATGAGCCTCTTTATAGTGTTTCTCACCACATGGCAGCTAGCTTCCCCCAGAAGAGAAAGACAGCACCCAAGATGGAAATTGCAGTACGCTATTGTCTCATCTCAGAAGTGATGTACTATCGTCTCCGCAGCATTCCACTGGTTACAAAAGAGATCAATTCTGCTACATGTAGGAGGGGACTAACTAGACTGTGGACACCAGGAGGTGGAAATAAGTGGGGTCATCTTGGAGGCTGGCTACCACAAGAACCTTCTCTTGGCTAAGCAACGCACTAGCGACTAGGGGTAAAACAGACATGATCCTTTCGTGGATCTTCTATTCTAAAAGCAAAACTGACATTAAACAATTATGTCTCTATTGCTACAAAACTTGTCATGATGTTACAGGCAGGTATAACAGGGAAATCACTGAAGGCTTCTCTGAGGAGGTGTCATGTCAACTAAGTCCTATGGGATGAATAGGAGTGATTGGATGAAGAAGCTTCAAAGGCAATTTGTGAGATTTTGTTTTGAGAGAAGATGGTGTTGAAATAAGCCTCAAAATTGACAGAATGTAGAAGAAAAGCTTATATGCGCTGCTTTAGAAAAATACAGGATTCGAAATAAATTTTTCCATTAAGAATGGAAGTCAGTTTCTGAAAAGCAAATAACTTGGTAGCTCAATTCGGAAGACTAAGAGGTTAAGTGTCAAAGCAGCCAAATGTCTGATTTCACTAAATTTCTTAAGCTCCTGACACCCAAGGACAAGGCAGAAATTTTCCTAGCGCCAATAAACCTGTTAATTTACTTTCTTGTTACACACATTAAGGCCCTTCATGTAATAGTTGTTTAAGATGCTTGCAAAACGTCATTTAGTTAATTACTTGAGTCATAAAACAACAGCTATTGTGAAAATTAATGATGGGTTAACAACGATAACTGTGGTTGTAAATGATTAACAAGTAAGCTTACTAAGCTTTTCCTAAAGGTGTATTATACTCAAAAGCAATAAAAATACAATTTGGAAATGTGTCATTAAAAGAGCTATCCTATAGTTTTATTTCTACTGCAGTAGAAATTTTTTAATAAGGTAATTTCTAAAAGTCCTTTTCCATAAAACTAAGACTTGTAGATGCTGGGGAAAAAGATGTGAAAAAAAGCTCTTCTCTAACTTATCGTAGCAGTTTACAAATCTTAGCAATTTTATATTAAATACACTGTTTGTTAAAACAGATGCCTGCCTGACCTCTCAACACAGTCTGCCTAGGACTTTTCCAGTTTTAGCACTTACAGTTCCGTATCCTGGGGAGCCCCTGTCTCATTTCATCAGCCTTTGATAACATATGAGTTATCTCTCTTTTTCAGTGGTTGTCATCCAGAGGCCATTTTGCTTCAGGAAACATTTGAGAATATTTGAAGACATTTTTGTTTTACACAACTAGGGGCAAATGTACTACTGGCATGTAGTGGGTAGAAGGTGGGGATGCTGCTAAACATTCCACAATGCACAGGAAAGTCTCCAACAACACAAAATAAGTATCCCTTCAAAAGTCAATAGTGTGAAGGTTGACAAATCCTCTTGTGTTCCATAAAGTTTCCATATCTTTGCAGGTATAAAAACAGGTAGAAATCCTTCCAAGATCCCTAAAATCCCAACTTATCCCACAAATACTGCCAAGAATGTCACCTTGTCCCAACCTAAGAACCAGAATTTGCAGGGATACTGATGGGTGAAAGCAGCAAAGACCCCAAAATATCATAGCGCATGCTTACTTAGCTGATTAGTGCCTGGATTCGTGGAAGGACCAAAAGGTCTGTGACTTCTGAGATGTCCTCAAATGTAAATTTTGCATTGACAAGCACAGCTGATGCTAAAGCCTCTCTTTTATTGTTTCCTTCATGACTCTGCTCAGGATCTCACCCATTCTTTACTGTTTGTACCACCATGCATTCCATCAACTTCAGAGCCCAGATCAGGTTCAAAGACCAACCTCTTTGAATGCCCAGGGCATGCTAATAAGGCTTGAGGTCCTAGAACACCTGGCCTGGTCCCTGTGCTGTCCTAATAGAAATAATTTTCTTTCAAATGTGTGCCAACCATATTCTGCTTCTAAGACCCAAACTTTGCAAAGAACGACAAGTTTACTTTTCATTGTATCTTATGGATACTAGTTAGAGGTAAATTAACCTAGCTCTTTTTTTTAATGCAAGACTGTTTACTCATTTGAAACTATTTATTCCTGGCTGACCATAAGTTTGAGTTTTTATTTCATTCTACTATTCATCAATTTTAAAGGCAGAATAGAATTCTATTACATGAGTAAGCTATAAACAATCTCTTATTAGGTTGGTGCAGAAGTGGTTGCGATGTATTCTATTTTTCACTATTATAAACAACATTTTGACAGGCATCCTTGTCCTTATATTTTTATATCATGTTTGATTGCTTCCTTAAGCTACATTTCTAAAGTGGAATTACTGATTCAAGAGGCATGACCATTTTGAAGTACATTTATAACATTTGAACCCACCAAACTTGTGTGAAAGTTCCTGCTTCCCCACATTCTCTCCTACTCTGAGTTTTGTCAGATTTTAAAATCTTTCCAAACATATAAAGTGAAAAAACATCTTTTATTTCTAGTGTAGACTGTGAATAATTTCAATGTTTATTATCACTGTACTTTTTTGTGAAGTTATTTTTTCTGAGTTGGTGTTTCTTTTTTTTAATTTAAAAAGTTTCTGTTTGTCTTTTCTAGGTGTATATATTACAAATGTCTTACCGAGGTTATTTTTAAACTTTATTTTATAGTATGTTTTTCTACATAGAGGTTAAGGTTTTTTTCTGTAGCCAGATCCACCAATTTCATGTACTTCCTAGCTTTGTGAGGAGTGTTCTTACATCCCACCACCCCATTTCTCCCTTTGTTATTTGGAGAGGGGTGGTGGCCAGGATGGGGAGATATGAAGACTGAGGTATAGCTTTAAGTTATTATTTTGATTTGTCTTGGTTTGGTTTAGAATAATTTATGTTTTGCCTCATTGATTTTAAATGGCCCTTCCACAATGTGTCTAATACTGTGCCAGCTAACGTTCTATTATATGGCAGACAAGTCTTTCTTCGTGACTGTTTTTTTCCATATCTTATACATTTTGTTTTTCTCAAGTTACTTTACATTTAAAAAAAGAATCCTCATTGGTTTATCTTGAAAATAAGGTAAAATTTGAGTAGATTTAGTAGAAATTGACACCTTTACTATACTGAGATATCTTAATAAAAACATGGTATGCTTCTAATGAAACATTATAGATGGTTATTAAGTTATTATAACTATATATCTATTGTTTAAGCAGAAAAAGTAAACTGTGGTAGCAAAACACCCTCACACATGTCAGATGTGCCTTCACCCTCCCCAGGCCTCACTCGCCTCTCTCCATACTCCAGCATCTCCACGGATGCTCCAAGACAAAGAACTAGTGCACATTCATTTGCTGCAAGTTTTGTTCTCTGAGCAACCTGGGTTAAGACAATAAAAACCCAACAGGGAAATGGATAAAAGGCTTGAAAAGGTACTTCAGAGAAACCTCACATTAGTACAAAACCAATTAGCTACCAATAACTTAATAAATAAAAATATATACTAAGTCTCACTAATATATATTATCAGGAAAATGCAACCTAAAACCGCCCTCAGGTACTGTTATAAAGCTACAAGATGAGAAACACCAACAAGTGTCGGGGAGAGGGTGGGAACGTTCTCTGCCAAAATTGTAAATTGATCCAACCACTTGAAAAATAGTACAGCATTACTCAGAAATGTTTAAAATGTCCCTATCCTATAATCCTACAACCCCACTGTGAGGTTTATATATACAAACATACAAGTATGTGTACCACAGGAGATGCACTCAAAATGTTCACAGCAACATTATTTGCAATCTTTAAGTATTAGAAACCATCCATACGTTCATCATCAGTAGAACAGATAAATAAATAACGGTGTATTCACACAACAAAATACCTCACAACAATGAAAATGAATGAATTGCAACCACATGCAACAATATGAACAAATTTCACTACCATAGTGTTTTGCAAAAGAAAAAACACAAAGAGATACATATAGTATATTTATGTAAAGTTTAAAAGCAGAAAAAACTGAACAATATTTTTAGGGATGCATATGTAGATGATAAACTATAAAGGAAAGCAAAAGAATAGTTATCACAAAAGTTAAGAAAATGGTTACTTCTAAAAAGGGAGGAAGGGGAAACACCACCAGGGTCAGACATGCGGCTTGTAGATGATAATATTCTTTGTCTCATTTCAACAGTGGTAATATGTGTGTTTGCTTCATTATAATTCTTTAAAAGTTATATACATTTTATATTCTTTTCTGTATGTGTGTTACATTTCACAATTTTTACTGAGAAAATAAAAGTATCCAGCTCACCACAGTCTTCCCCAAGCATCTCATCAGATGCTAGGCATCTGTTCCATCCTCCTCCTTCTTCACACACAGAGATAGGCCTTTCAATCTTATACAGAAGAAGCAACCACATCAAACATAATTAATGCATAATTATTTGAGTAGTTTGGTTTAAAGAAAGATAATGAGAAACAGCTCAAATGTCTAAAATAATATCTCCTTGTCTTATCCATTCTCCAGATTTGGGGCACACAAGATATTTTGAGTATATTGCTCCATCTCAGAGAGAAGGTTTGAAGGGCTCTTGACCCACAGTCAGTCACCTTACTGTAGGTTCCTTCAAAGGCCTGAGCAGTATCTCTGGGGGTTCAAAGATCTGCCTACCCTAGAGGAAATGTTGGCATCTTAGACCTCTTTAGTCTGGTTAAAGTATCCATGGCTTCAGCCAGACAGGATCAATCAAAATATTTTTTCACATCCAATATACATGAATAAAAGTCATGTGTTATCTTAGTTGGGATTCTTAATTGTAAGCAACAGAAGTTGCCTCTGGTTTGTGAAGCAGAAAATAAGTTTTTGCAAATAATATTGTCCATTTCACAGAATCACTGGGAGAATGGAAATCCACATCCAAGCTCAGCTTCCAGGAACAGTGTCCAATACTCCACAGCAGAACTGACCTGGTGAGGAGAGAAGGACCACAGCTCCTGCCATCCATCAATGTCACTCCTGGGACAGAAGCTCAGGCTCACACCTGTGGCCACCCTAGAAGCCGGAGGCCTCTGCATGCCACCCTGCCATGGAGTCTATATGGCACTTCCTTCTCAAGTTGCTCACTCCCAAACTGAGGTGTCACAGTGAATGTGTCTGACTGGAAGAACTCAGGATGCTGTGGTTACAGCTACAAGGGAAACTGAGAATGACGTTTTGGGGTTCTACCAATACACTGGGCAGCTAGAAATCAACAATGTCTACTTCAGGTGGTTCATCTGTGCTCTTTTGCATATAAAACTTTCTGTGTGGTATAACTTATGGAATAACAAAAATCCAGTTACTGCCAATTTCTAACTACATGATTGATGATATTTTTAACTCTCCAAAAAAAGCATGAAATCTCACCATCTGTTTTGCTCTTTTGTCCCTTGTGGGCAATAAATTTCACAAAGTCCCCATGATTCAGAGGAGACAGAGGTGGAGCCTTTTTCTGGATCTGCATGCATATTTTATATCCATTTTCCATATCCTTTGGAAGGGATCTGGTAACCAGAAATGTCTGATTCAACCATTTGGGGGAAGCAGCTGGCATACGAGAGCCTTGAGGAGGCGAAAATCCACCTTTACAGGTGATTCTAAAACCCTGAAGTCTCTAGGTGAGGATGGATCGAGAATGGTCACAGGCTGGACTGGATGCCAAACTGTGATGGCTAGCGGCCATGCAGCTCCCTCACAAGCTGTTGTATTTTGAAGCTATCCTGAAAGAATTTCTGGCACGTTGGAGAGAGATTTAAGAGTGTGAAAGGCAGACTCCTTGTTTTCTATTCTGCTTGGTAATTTAATACATTTGCTTTCTACACTGAGACCTTCCATCTCAAAGGATGGCATCTCTGCACACTAAAAATCGATGTTTACATAGGAATTCAAGGTACCTGGTGAGACTGAGAGAAAAAGTGGAAGGGGAAGAGGCAAAAAGCTGCTGGGATTTTTTTTTTCCCCCTTGCTTAAAATAATTTAAAGCAATTTTTTTAAATCTTATTATCTTTGTTATTGTTATTACTATTTTTTCTTAGAAAACAGCTCAGAATTTATCATCAGTCCAAGTTTTTAAAATGGTTTTCAAAATAGGGCTTCAGATACATGGGGAAAATGTGCCTTTTCTTCTGTTTTAATTTTCAAAGCACTTAAGGCAACAGCGTTGAGTTTCTGCTCCCCTTATATTCTGTGGTGTCTGATTTAGGGGGATGGTTGGATCAGGGCTTACATAGGTAGCTGTGGGATGGATGAGGCCTCAGACTCCAGGCATGGCACCTGGGACTAATGAGATTAGAGAAAAATTGGATTCAATCCGGGAGAAAGGCTAATGGGGTTGGCATTTTGAGAGAATATATGGTGCCCTGCTGCTCATTTTCCTAAGAGAATCTGTGTCTCTTCTCTTTTCAGAATATTGGGATGAGATTTCAGTGTTTACTGAAGTCACAGGGAAGTACATCACCGTGTTTAAGACATTGGTGCCCCCTCCTTATGTTATTTTAAAATATGTGGAATCCTTTAGGCTTCAGATAGAACAGAAAACAATGTGTGTGCCAAGGAGTTCATCTCCAAAATGGGAGCTGGGAGCAGGTCAGCAGCTTCTGCTCTGGAAACTTTTAAGAGAAAGCAGCTGTCAAATGAACCAATAAAGTGATGAGTGGGACATAAAGAGATTCCAAAAATATATTCTATAAGACATGGGAAGGTAATATATGATTAAGCCACCATCCCAATTCACTGAAAAAGGATGGATGTTATAGTCAACTCAGTTGGGTCACTTGCTTATCCATCTGGAAGAAATAAAAGTAGATCCCTTTCTAACACCTTATATAAACAGAAATGGGTGGATTAAAAAGAGCTAATATTTCTAGCATAAAAATATCAGAAGAAAGTATAAGTGACTATGCATATAATTTAAGGATAGGTGAAAAGTGTCTCTTTAACACATACACACAAAAACAGACCGCACAGTAAAAAAAGTTGACTAATGTACATCCAAATGAAAAACTACATAGCAAAGATGCCATAAACAAACTAAAAGCAAATTTTAGATGGGAAGAAATTATTTGCCACCTTGTGGTCAATATCCATGATATATTAAAAGCTGCAACATATTGATCATTAACACTCAAAAGTGAGCAAAAGATGTGCAGTACAAATAGTGACTGAACATATGAAAATATGCTCAATCTCACTCTTGTTTGGGAAATTAAAACAACAGTAAAAGGCAATTATTTTTGTAAAGAAAAAAGAGCAAATTATAGGTTTTTAAACTATATTTATAGTATAATCTTGTTTTCTTAAGAAAGAAAAAGAGAAAAAGGAGGAAGAGAGAGAAAGGCCCTAGCTATGCATATGTATGTTTTGGAGGAGACATCTCAAAATGTTAAATTAATTACCTCAAGGCCAGGGGGAGAAACTGAGATGAAAGAGCTGAAATTTAATTTTCTCTTCATTTATCTTTATAGAGCTTTACTTGTTTTAAAGAGGATTTAAAAAAAAATCCAACAATAAAGTATTGTTTTAAAATTAAATGGGTGATTGATTATTGTGATGAATTAGGACAAATAAAGAGTCAAAGTTAAGCCCTAGACTCTGGTTTGGCTTATTGGCTGAGATAAAGACATTTCCATTGCAATAAACAACTGTTCTTACATATAAATTTTTGTCCATTTATACAGAGGGTAAATATCAGTCCACAAACTAAGGTTCAAAAAAGATTACTTCTTTCTTTCATCAAAATAATTTTGACCCTGAATTCATCCATCACATGAGGCTGTTGGGACATTTGGTCTCCATCATGATTGGACCCTGCCCCCATCCAAGGTCCCACCGTACCCTGAAAAATGACAAAGCTGCCACAACCATCAAGAAGCATGGGAGAGGAGGCCCGGACTTAGAGACAGCAGATGTGAGTGGCGGTGGTCTTACACCTTCCAAATGGTCCTGGGCATGTTGCTGCTACTCTCTGAGCCTCAGTTTCCTCATCTATGAAATAGGATTGATATTATTTGTTCTGCATGCCTCAGAGAGGTATCATGGATCATAGCCCTTTAACATTAACCTGAATCCCTTCATGATACTGTTGAAGTGACTTTCTCTGAAGCTCATGGTGATCTTGTGCCTGGTTGAATGACTGCCAACTGAACTGTGTGAAGAAAGGCAGGTCTTTGAGAAGATAATGTGTTTACAATGAAGAGATGTTGGAGAAGCAGGCAGAGATGGGGGAGAGGGAAGATAACGGTGATCTGAAATTCAGATCTCAGAAACTAAGTCACCAGAAGCCTCAACTGATCTAAGACCTCTTAACATCTTGCTCAGTGCTTCCTCCAACAGAACTGTTGCATGGAATGGTGGTTTGTTCTTTATAAAATAATTATAAATGAAATAATCTTGATTTCTGTTTTTCGCTTGTCACACAGAAATTCTTGTCGAATGACTAAAGACTTCATTTAAAATTTATTGGATAGCTCTTTAGAGAGATGTTTATCATCTAGATCCTTCTCCCAAAACTCTAAGAGAACAAGGAA
Organism: Macaca mulatta; assembly: GCF_049350105.2. Classification (NCBI taxonomy): domain Eukaryota; kingdom Metazoa; phylum Chordata; class Mammalia; order Primates; family Cercopithecidae; genus Macaca; species Macaca mulatta. The sequence continues at coordinate 23,882,219 of NC_133407.1, forward strand.
ATGATTTATGAAATGTTCAATGAATATCTATAATATCTACACTTGTGTTTACAGCCACAGTTTAGAACCATTTCTCTGAGTAGGAGCACATTGCACTCGAACAGTATTTCAGCAGTGCCTCATTTACTCTGTACAGGCTATGTCACAGAAGGGTTAGATGTTGTTTAGGAAATATGAGCCCTAGTTTTATCCTAAATTGGTCATCCATTGAAGTGTGGACACTGGGCCAGTGGCTCTCCCCAAGCCCTTGTTTTCCCCTCAAGGTAAATAAGGCAATTTTACAATCTGGGATTTAGATGATGATTTTCTGCTTTAACATGATAATAGAAGGGTCCAGCTAGTGGGTTTTGCTTTTAAATTCATTGTCTACAGTTTGTTTCACTTTGTGTTTCTTGGGCAACTTTTAACCTCTACATACCATGATTCAACTTCAATAATGACTGTAATGTTTCGTATGCATTAGAGAATTCTTGCTTTGAATTTGAAATGAAACCAATTATACTAATAATTGACATTTACTGCTATTTTATTAGCAATAACTAATAATGAGATTAGGACAGGTTCTGTGCTATGTAGAACTGCTCATTGACATGCTGTAACTTCACTACAAATTCACTCACCTGGTATGACCCACCAGTAGAGGAATCAGCAAACTACGCCCCCGTGGGCCAAATCCAACATGCTGCTTGTTTCGGGAAATAAAGTTGTATTAGAACACAGCCACATGCATTTCTTGATGTGCTGCCTATAGCTGCTTTCATGCTACAACAGCACACTTGAGTAATTGCAACAGAGACGGTATGACCCACAAAGCCTAAAATATTTACTATCTGGACCTTTACCAAAAAAAAATTTGCCAACCCTTGCACTAGTGTATCTCTCCCCTTAATTGGAAGGCTTTGATCCATTGGAGAAGGTCTGTACTCCTTGAACTGACATTTGGGCTTCTCTCCTTCCTTCCTTCCTTCCTTCCTTCCTTCCTTCCTTCCTTCCTTCCTTTATTTCTTTTCTTCCTTTCCTTTCTCTTTCTTTTTTTTTCTTTCTCTTTCTTTCTTTCCCTCTTTCCTTCTTTCTTTGTCTTTCTCTTTCCTTCTTTCTTTCTTTTCTCTCTTTTCTCTTTGTTTTCTTTTTTTTTCTTTCTCTCTCTCTCTTCCTTCCTTCCTTCTTTTTTTTTTTTTTTTGATGGAGTTTCGCTCTTATTGCCTAGGCTGGAGTGCAGTGGTGAGATCTCAGCTCACTGCAACCTCCACCTCCCAGGTTCAAGTGATTCTTCTTCCTCAGCCTCCCGAGTAGCTGAGATTACAGGTGTCCACCACCATGCCTGGTTAATTTTTTGTATTTTTAGTAGAGACAGGATTTCATCATGTTGGCCAGGCTGGTCTTGAACTCCTGACCTCAGATGATCCACCCACCTCGGCCTCCCAAAGTGCTGGGATTACAGGTGTGAGCCACTGCGCCCAGCCTAGGGCCTCACTTTCTGAGCCAAGTGACTTTTCATTTTTCCCTTCCCTGAAGCCTCTACTTCAGCCAAGCTACTCTAGTCCCTTTTCTACTTCCTCCAGATGAAATATGCTCCTACCCATTTGACATACAGCTCACACCGTGGCCCTAATTCATATACAGTAGTCCTTGCCTCTCAAAGTATGGTCCATGAATCCCCAACATCATCACCTAGGAGCTTGGTAGAATTACAGACTCTCAGGCCTCAACCCAGACCAACTGAATCAGAATCTGAATTTTAACAAGATCCTCAGGTAATTTGAAGCACTTCTCTAGAGCAGTTCTGTTCAATAGAACTTCCCGTGATAATGGAAATGTTCTTTACTTAACAAGCTCCACTATGGTAGCCATTAACCACGTGTGACTATCGAGCATTTGAAATGAAGCTAGTGAAACTGAGGAACTGAATTATTTTTTAACCGAATTTTAAGTTTAAATAGCCACATTTGGCTGGTGGCTACCATATTAAAGAGTGCAGTTCCACACTGTGCCCTCAGAAAAGGATCTCAGGTAGGACACTTATGGCTCACTCTCATAAGCCACCAAAGTCACCCGGAGCATTCCCGTATCAGCCTGAGTCCTAAAGAGGATCTGCCTTATGGAACATCCAGCAAGGTCTATGGGAAGTGTGTGCTATGTCTTGAGTGCCAAATGTATCCCCAAGAGGCATTACAGGGGCATTGGCTGTAAGTAGAAACTCAAAGGCCAAATCCTCCCAAAGCACCCATTGGTCCCAGGTAGTAGTTGAGACACAAGGAGGATCAGATCTAAGGATCATTCCAGCAGGGTGGCGGAGAGAGGCAATAGCTCCATCAAGCTGGTACATCCCATTGAGGGAGCCAGTCCACAAGGCAAAGTCTTGCAGACTCCGGCCTGACTGTCCCCTTACTGAAACTATACAGGCTTATGGACAAGGAGGTCCCAGGCACAAAGACCTTTAGAGGCCATCTTGTGTAACTTTTAAAAATAAATGATTAATGTTACTGAGGTCCTCAGAGAGTGAGGAATTTGTACAAAGATAGACAGGGAGTCAGTGACAAAGTGAGCTGTGAGCCTAGGTAATCTTTTCATAATTTCATGGATGCAGCACTTCCATCTCAAGACAGGGCAGGCAAAGACCCTTCTGTCTTGTCTGGTTTAGAGTCTATATCCCCACTGAGACTGGGACCCCCCCCAAACCCAGTACTCAGTGCCTCACACCATATGCTTATGGTCTGGGAGCTGCTACTAAGGAAAGCTGAGGAATGCCCTGAGGGGCCCGACTCTTACCTCTTTCATCTCAGATTCAGTTTCCTAGAAAAGCTCTGCCTGTCATAAGCTCAGTATATTCGTTTCCTAGGGCTGCCATGAGTAATTGCCACAAACTTGTTGGCTTAAAATAATAGAAATATATTTCTTACAGTGCTGGAGGACAGAAGTCTGCAATCCAAGTGTCAGAAGGGCCACACTCCCTCCAAAGGTTCCAGGGCTGAATCATCCCTTGCTCCTTTCAGATTCCGGGGTCTCCTGCTGTTTCTTGGCTTGTGGCGACATAACTCCAATATCTGTTTCCATCTTCATGTGGTCTTCTTGCCTGTGTCTTTTTGCATCTTCTCCTTTCCTATCTCCTAGGGCCCATCCTAATCCAGGATGATCTTATCTTGAGATCCTTACCTTAATTACATTTGCAAAGACCCTATTTCCAAATAAGATCCTTTCACCTGATACTGGGGTTCAGGACTTGAGCATGTCTTTCTGGGGCCACTATTCAGCCCACTATACGCAGTGTCCGGGATCAGTGTAAATACTTATAGAACCATTTAATTCAAATAAAGAAACACTCAGGGTCATAAACCAATTTATTCTCACTACTCAAGAGATAAAAAATGCCAGAGTTTGAATTCCTTAAAACAGTTTTATAATTTCAGTTGCTAGGTTAAGACTGTGTTTATATAGTCTTTCATTATCAGAAAGCACTTTGCAAATTACTTTACAGCTTTTCTAGTGAATGGATTTGATTAAAAACTCACCGTAATGACAAACACCCCGTATTATTCTCACATTTATTTACTGAAGGTGTTACCAGCAAATTACCTAATCGAAACCCTTTATTCTCTTTTAGCATTGCCCATGCCTTGACCTTTGTCCCAGTGTTTGTAAAACAATTCCACTCTCATGAGTAGTATATTAATTGTGAAAGAAAGAAAGGAAGGAAGGAAGGGCAAAAGAAAGGAAGGAAGGGCAAAAGAAAGGAAGAAAGAAAAAAAAAGCTGAATTTTCTTGCTTTCAGCCTAAACTTATTGACATATCTCTAACATTTGCTATTCAATGGATTTCTTTTCTGAAACATCTTTCTCCCTTACATCTTTATCCATGTAACTTCTTCCTTTTTAGCCCCTTGGTATTTGATACTACCTTCATCTTACATCTTTGGCTTTGGTTCCTGTTTTCCTAATTTTATTCAACATCTCCCATTTCTAAGTCCTTTTAGTTCATTTATTTAACGATCAATAAGTGACATTACTAATGGATTGTCAAACATAGACATAAAGGAAGTTGAGTTGACAATGGCCTATCAGTCTTAGTTATAGGTTCCTGAGTACATGTGGCCAAATTCTTGATATTAAAATATTTAATCCCACAAGAGCTTGCAGACATTTCTAAGACATAGGCCAACAGTTATCTTATATAATTACAGGGTGAAAAGCTTAATATTTTGAACATAGCAAAGTGATTTTTAAAAATGCATTGTGTGCCTCTACATGTCAGGCATCATGCCAAGGGTGTGGGGAAACAATAGTGTATAAGAAAACTTCAGACACTAACAATTCATGAAGCTAACAACTAAGTGTAAGAGATGGGCTTTAATATACAATAACAAATTGTTATTTTACAGTTATTGGGAATGCTATGAAAGAGACAGGGTGCTGTAAAAGGGTGTATGATTGTCGTACATGGCCCACTCCGGGAATCATGGAAAGTTGCTCTAATAAAACTGACATTTAGGCTGAGTCCTCAAGAATCAATACCTGTTGGCTAGGTAAAGAGAGGGAAGAGAAGTGTTCCCACTAAGACAATAGCATGCTCCAAGGTCCTGAAGCTGGATGGAGCTTAGTAAATAAGAAAGACCATAAGAAAGTTAGTGTGGCTCAAATAAAGAAATCAAGGTAAAGAAAGCTCAATTTGAGAACTGGAGAGATAGGCAATGGTCAAAGCTGGTGGGTTCTGAGTGGGCAGACAGTGAAGGATTTTAGTCAGGGAAATTACATGATAATATTTGCATTTTAAGAGCATGCTAGTTGTACTGGGGTGAATGGATTGGAAGAGGTGGGGACAGGACTAAAAGGAAGGAGACCAATTAGGATGTTGTTGGTTCAGGAGGGAGATGATGATGAATTGGACTGGGGTAGCAGCTGTGGAAACAGATAGAAGTAGAAGGATTTGGGATATATTTAGAAAATAGAATCACTAGAAGCAAATGTTTGATTCTACTGATTTTACTTCCTAAATATATTCCAAATCTATATTATATATAAACTCTAAATCTTTCCATTCATCTGTGTGCATATATGTGTTAGATCATGGAGTCAAGCAAGTAATTATTTCACTTTGCTCCAAGCTATGGCCACCAGCTCCAATATCAGCTCAGGACTTCCATATTTGGAAGTCTGTTAGTCACTAGAGGACTGATGGATAGATCTAGACACTGGATGGACAATGGCACCCAAAGCCATCATTAACAGTGGAAAAAAATAACTTGCAACATGTATTCTATTGACCATGCTGTCATTACATTTGCATAGAAGGAACAACCAATATACATGAATACAAATAAATATTCTTATCTAACACGATTGAAAGTAAAGTACTCTATTTTATCAAATATGGGTTACCAGCTTTCCAAGCATGAGTAAATGATAAATTTTAGAACATAAATGTTCCTTGGACTCAGGAGAACACAGCACTACCTAATACGACCTATTTCATAGACACATTCTGTTACTTAAACAATATGTTACATTAGAAACTATAGGCCGGGCACGGTGGCTCAAGCCCGTAATCCCAGCACTTTGGGAGGCCGAGACGGGCGGATCACGAGATCAGGAGATCGAGACCATCCTGGCGAACACCGTGAAACCCTGTCTCTACTAAAAAATACAAAAAACTAGCCGGGCGAGGTGGCGGGCCCCTGTAGTCCCAGCTACTCAGGAGGCTGAGGCAGGAGAATGGCGTGAACCCAGCAGGCGGAGCTTGCAGTGAGCTGAGATCCGGCCACTGCACTCCAGCCTGGGCGACAGAGCGAGACTCCGTCTCAAAAAAAAAAAAAAAATAGAAACTATATTAAAGTTTCTGCCACATAGTGGGTATAAAAGAAATGATAGCTAAGACTTTTATCCTGAGAATCATCGTGAATATTACTTATTGTGTTACACTTTTTCAAGCTGGCTAACAGTTTCAGTTGACTATGCTGAATAACCCAGCCTTTTCTACACGTGTTTTTAACCCTGACTGTGGTATTTGGAAATGACTAACTTTAGAAAATTAAAAACTTGGCTATTTAAAGCTATGTGTGTGGTACACTATCATGAGTCCTGGTACATGCCCCACACCTTCCTGAAGAATCCTCAGAATTCTGATTTCTATCTTTGCATTTTCAGGCAATGTCAAAGGTTACCAGACATTATCAATTTATGAAGGTCTGTATAAGGCTAAAAAAAAGTTTCCAATAGGAATTATGCTACTGAATATGTTCTCTTAAAAGATATAACAGGTCTGATCAAAGATTTTTCAGAACTGATTATTATATCTACTGCAAAGGTATTCATATATCACAAGGTTGCTTGTAGAGTCAAGATGACAGCTGATGAGCATTTCAACCAAAAGATTAATAGAATACTAGAATATCCCTTTAGCTATGCAATTATTAAACTGGTTATCTCATGTATTTTGTTTATGGAAATTAAAACAATAATCAAAACTTATAATGGATGTTTATATTTTGAAGTTTAGTTGTTTGATGTCAGCTTCAAATAGAAAAGTACATTTTCAAAATAGAAAAATGCAAAAAGATTTATGGATATTCTTTAAAACAAGCTTCCAGTGTACCATTTCTTCATGCATTATTGTAAAACTGCCATTATCACACATTATATTATATACAAATATATAATAGACTAACATATGCTATAATAGAATCCAATTTTCTAAAGGGAGGAAGAAAGTAAACCCAAAGTGATTTTAACTAGAAGACATAATTATTTTTTCATAAAATCATTGGCTAGGTGAGGGTTACTCGACACAATTCTAAACTCATTTTGAATATACACTATTTCCCTGAAGCAATAAACCCTCCTTGTCATGTTTTGCAAACACTCCTCTATCGTGACTCACTCAATCCCTGGCTGCTCAAGCCTGTTTTCTCCCCACTGATCCAGACCTCAATTCTAATTGCTCCTGGGAATCCAAACCCTTGTCCCATTCTCTTATGATTCTGGCTTGGTTTTACAGTGAGTGGCAATGAGTTATCAGTCAGGTAAATGTGTTCCTTATGATATATCAGGCAACTAATATGTGACCGCCTCTTAGGTGGCAAAATGCATTTCTCGCCTTTGGGAGAACCCTAATAAATGAAGTGGATGGAAACTTCAGACAATATGATAGGCCAGGGGTAGAAATACTTTTAGTTCACATAAGTAGCTATAGAGTTCTGGAGAATATGTTGCCTTCTCTTCAAACCTGGATGAAACTTCATCATCTTCAGGCCTGAACTGCAGGCCCCACAAGCTCAACCTGAATATATCCTCTCTTATTGAGACTTCAGATATTATTGTTATGAAGATAATCCCCAAATCTCTCTCTCTCTTTAAGTTTAACCTCCAGTATATTCCGGTCTCCAGTTTGCTTACTATCTACTGAATATTTCCACACGGGGTCCTGCTGGCATATCAAATTCAATATATCTAAAATGGAACTCCTCTCCCTGTATTCAATCTCTTTATCTAATTTCTTTGTTTTCTATTAACAGTATCTCATTTTTTTCAGGTAGTTTAGGCTTAAGAGTCTATATTTACTGACTCCTCCCTTTTTTCCTTTTTCTCTTCCTTATACCCTCAACTTCCAGGAGCCCTAATAGAAAAAGATAAAGGACAGCAACATACCTCCCTGTGAACTCTGGGCTGCTCAGTCTCTATGTGGAGTACTGTCTGATTCTAGCTACCCTCATTTAATGTAGTATATCGACAAATGGAAAGGCTTCTAGAAAATAGTGAATATTCAAAATTTGTATTAAGCAGAAACAGGATGGTTGTTATAGAACAGAACAGACATATATTGTACTTTGTGAGACACTAAAGTTAGATGTGAGAGCAATCACCAAAAAACAAATTTTCAAATGAAATATTGAGAACCGGTCACAGGATACATGACCCTTCATCTAGATTAAGAATTTAAAAGAGCTAGCTTTTGTATAAGGAAAGAAAAATTGTGAAGCAACCTCTTCAGAGACAGTTGTGCATTCCATTTCAATCCCCTCATTCCCAAGCCCAAGCCCAGTGTGTGTTCTTCAGTGTGGTGGGAGAGATGGATGTGCATTTCCTGCACCTGAAGGACAGAGGGACTGGGGTTTCATTCATCTCTTGGAAAGTTACAGAGCTCTATGGCTGCTCAGAAAACATGGCTGTCTAGGAAGCAGCAGTACTCATGTCAAAATGAAGATCAAAATTAGTGAAACCCAAGGGCCAGAGGTGTTATCTGTGGAAACTGACTCTGAGGTTATATTGAAAAGTATTCTGACCAAGCGGGTGGCCTTCCAGGGTTAGGGTCCCCAGCAGTAAGGGGCAATGATGTATAACACTGTGGGCTGGAGTTGAAAGACAACTCACTGAAGGAGCAATGTTTCCTGTATTAAAAGAATTATAGTGAGTGGACCAAAAGGACTCTCTAAATCCTTGTTACTCAGAGCATGGACCATAGACTAGCACCATTTGCAGCAGCTGGGAGCTTATCCTAAATGCAAAATCTCAGACATCATCCCATATGTACTGATTCAGAATCTTCATTGTGATAAGATTTCCACATGATTAATGTGCACATTAAACTTTAAGACTTAGGAGCTGGTTTGGGGTGGTATTAGTCAAGTAAGAACTTTCCTGTGCTCCCTTAACTTTTCTCTCTCCCCTGCTGAGATCTCTGTGTTTGGGAGCAGCAGTGACAGAGTTGGAAGATGAGCAAGGGAGAACGTAGAGAAGGCTGCCATGCTCTCATCCTTAAAGGCTGGAGGCAGGAGTATGGAAGATGACTTAATTCCAGTGAAAATGAAAAATCAATTAATATGTTTGATTGGGACACTTTAAATAACTGTTTTATTTTAGTATTTACAACTTAAAGTAATGGTAGAATATCTCATTCCCTGAGTTTGAGCAGAAATGGCTTGGGCATGGCACTGCAGGGGGCTGAATACCTCTGAGCAGACTCAAAAGGAAGTGGGAGACGAAAGAGGAGATGCTTTTTGAAGACTATCTGTGATCCTGGAGCTTCTGATTACCATTCCACACTGGGTAACTCTTGTCTCCTCATATTTGGATGTCTATTATGTAGAAAAACACCAAACACTGGTCAAATGGCAGACATTACCAAACATTACTATGAGATTTGGGTTGGCAGACTGTAAAAATCTTCTGTGATTGCTAATGACTTCTAATCAAAAAAGAGAAGTGCATTGTCATATAGAGCGACGCATTCCTTACTCCACTAAGACCTAAGTAGAGAAAAAAAAAAAAATACCTGTCTGGCCCAGGATGCTATATTGAGACTTTCTCCTTCAGGTGAGAGATATGGTTTATATTGACCCTAAAGGTCTATAACTTTTTGCTATAATCAAAGTTGTGCCCTCAAGGACTATTTGAGATGATGGGTTTGTCTTTCTCTATATTGGTGACCAAAACTATTACCAAAGCTTCCTGACTTTTTATATCTATGGCTCTTTACATTTTTATGTTTCTTCCCTTGATGTCATCTTATCAGCTATTAGATCTCACTTGCTTCCTACTCAGTCTTAATTTGCTGTTTCTAATCATCTGTGGGTTGCAAAAACATATGGCCAAGCTTCGGAGAACTGTGTACAAACAAAGTAAACAAGCTCTGAAAGTGCTGTCCCTTCTGATACATAGAGAATTTGGACTTTGTTCCATCTATTTGGCTGCTTAGGGGTCTTCTCCTCTTACAATCTAGTTCTCGGGAATGTATCAAATGGGCAAGTTTGGTAGCCAAAGAAGTCATTGTTATTGTCACAGCAAACCATAGCGAAGTGGTAGTTTAAGATGCTGTAAGCATCCTTGCAGGGCAGATAGTTTAACATACGAAATACACATCTCGGGGTACAAATTCGGATTCTATTACTAGTAGTTGGTAATCCAAAAGTGAGACTGTTAACCTCCAAAGCCTTACTGTTTTCATTTGTAAATGAGGTAATAATACATTTTGTAGGGTTCTGGAAACAAAATGAGCCAGTGGTTGTGATGCACTTGGCTTGTGTATAACCCGGTCAGTTTTTGTTCCCTTTCCCCACCCAATCTTACCTTCTCTTCAACTCTTGGAACTACAATGTATAAGGAATATAAATACACTGAAATACTTGAAGGAGGAAATAAAATCATGTCACACGAGCAGCAATTCAAAGACCTGGACACATTTGCTCTGAATAAGCAAAGATTCAGCAAATAACAATTGTCCTCAAAGGTTTGAAGGAGAGGCTGACGGCAGAAGGGTCAACTTTGATCAATATCTGATCAGAAAAGGAATTCCTCCTCTTTATTTTTGGATTCTATTCTGAGCTGTCCATCCTCCTGCCACCACTTCATGCCAGGTAGTCATTATCTGTCACCTGGACCCCTGTAGCCACCTACATACTCAGCTTCCTGACTCTAATCCAGTCCATTTTCTACATGACATCCAAAATGACCTTTCAAAACACAACGCTGGCCATGCCCTTCTGTTTAGGATTCTTCAGGCCCCCTTTGACATACGCCGCATTCGCACAATAGGCCATTTGTGTCTATTATTCAGCCTTATTTGCCCCCACTTCCGTGGCTCCACTCCTACCTGCTGCTCCCCTCACCTATATATACCTCTTGTTCAACAAAACCAAACCATGAGAATTTCCTCAGAGATACTGATCTGCCTCGCTGTCTTTAGGCCTGTCTGCTTGGAACATCCTCCAACTTGCCCATGGGGTGAAATGCTTAAAACTGAGTCATATTCTCTGGGAAGCCTTCCTATTCTGTCCTCTGCCCCACCTTCCGCCCACAGGATTATTCACTCCTTCTGTCCTACTTCTGTATCTCTACTGTGAAGTGTATTATATTTACACATTTGCCTGTGAGTCTCTCCTTGTTGACTGTGAGCTTCCTCACCACACACATTCTAACCATGTCTCCAGTACAGTGCCAGGAGTTCACCACGGAAAAGCCATAGCACTTAACAACCTCCAGCCCAGGCTGAGCTGCCAGGAGGATGTTCAGTGGCAGAGTAAACCATCCAGGTTCTTCTACCTTGAAGATTCACTGTCTTCAGGTTTTGATGGTATATTTTTAAGATATCTTAATTTATACTGAGTTCCTTTAATTTGGAAATGCCATTATAAAGAGGAAGTATTAGGCTGACTAGAGCTTCTCAAATTTAATGTCAAGAGTCACCTAGAAAGTCTTGTTAAAATGGAGCTTCTGATTCAGCAGATCTGGGTTGAGGCTTAAGATTCTACATTTCTAACAAGTTCCCAGATGCTGCTGGTCCATAGACCATATGTTGAGTGGCAGTGGTTTATAGATTATCAAATTCAGCTGAAGTTTGGGTGTTAGGTTTACAATGAAATTGAAGCAGAAAATCTAGAAGTCAACATTTAAAAAACTTAAGCCAACACAAAACTAATAAACCAGTTCAATTATACCAGTGATGGAGAAATAAAGACTACTTTTTAAAAATGAGATTTTAACATAACATTTCAGAAATCCATCTACTGAATAAAGCATAAAACTTAAGACATGTATATAATTTGTAAACTTTTTAAAAAGTACTTTAATGAATAATTCTTTTCAAAGAGTTGGCTGACTATACGTAGAGGTAGCAGTTCAAAGAGATTAAATGCAGAAAAAAGTTAGTTACTAAATTATCATTTTTAACTGTTAAAGCTTTCTATTTGACTGGAAAATAAGTTAAGCTAATTACTTGTTTTTAAAAAGAAACAGAACTGCTTCTCCTCCAGAGGTTTCTATGGTTTCATTTAATACTTTTCTATTAATAAATACATTAAAATAGGTTTTTGAAACTCAATGGACACTAATTATGAGGAGAGAAACAAAGATTCAAATATATAGAAACTGAAACATTGCTTTATGTTCCCTGGGTCAATGACTCACAAACAGAAAATCTGTGCAGAACATTATTCATTCATGTTGCTGGTGTTGAAATGATAAAGAAGCATTTCCAGATCTTGTGACTTAGGAAATTATTGGTGAGACATAAAGAGTTAGAGAGCTACAGGATAGGGAATGTGTAACTTATCAGGCTAGAAAAACAGTAGAGTTTATAAAGCCATTCAGAGGGCAAGAGTCCACAATCCTTTAGTCAGTCATATTTCTATTAAAAATGGATATAGGGACGTGCTGCAATATCCAAAGAACAATACAAACATTTCATGGGCAAATGTCACATGCTGCCATCTCTCATCAGTAGCAAATGTGACATTCTTTATCAAAGAGGTGTGTTTTGCACATTGCTCTGCAAACTGAGAGTCTTAAGAAGATATTCGTATTGTTCTGTTCTTACGTAGATGAAGTGATCCCACACTCATTCTCTACTCAGAAAGAATGTATTTGTTGACTCAACAGAGTCACGTATGTTTTCTCACAATGGTTTATTGACATCCACAAACACATTCACTATGGGATTCTAAAGTAAAGCCCCCCTCCTCCTGAAGCTGAGCTATACTCTACATGCCTATAACGAATCCTGTCCCAACAATGCCAAGTGTGATTCTGATCCAAGCTTCTGTCATCTTCTTTGGAAATCCTTCCAAACTCAGGGCCAGGAAACAATGATTATTTCTAAAGAGACTGAATTTACTTAATAACATCTTGACAGATGAAAAAAAGAGAGAGAATTTACATAGACCACACGAGATTTGAACTAAAAATATCAACAAAAACACATGATCACTGATTTTAGGGAAAAAAAATAAAAATAAAAACCAGAACATTTTTCTCCCAATAAGAATGCAAAGTAATCTCTTTGGTTTTTTTATTTTTTTTTCTATCATCTCAGTCAGGAAACTAGGACTTCTTTGCTCAAAGATTAGCTCCCAGAGGAAAACTTCATCAAAATAGTGAAAACATGAGCCTGTTCCTGCCCCCTAAAGTGTTATGCTTATACATGGTCATATTTTTCCCATTAGAAAGTGTGGGTGCCTTTTACTCTTTGTAAGCAATGTTTTCATTTGTTTTCTTTTTTCCACTTTCCAGCAGAAGAGATTGGCATGAATCTTTGTCACTCCTAGGAATAAGCATTGGTGTAAAAGTTTATTAGCTTAATTCACTACAGCCAGCTAATGAGGTCAATGCCATGAATTCAGTCCTGGGAGAGAGAAGGAAAACTTAGTTCCAAGCATTAGATAGTCTAAACCTTCTTGTCATATTTGCACACCCACATCTGTGGTTTTCAAATGTATCTGTACATAAGGATCACTTTGCCTTTCCTTTAAAGCTGCATCAAGTCAATTGAGAGTGACCTGTTGAATCTGCCTCTTTAATCACTGCCCCATGTCGTGCTGATTCAGGTGGCCTGGAACCTTAATTCGGGAAACTCTTTAAACTCATTGGTCTGTCCAAAAGTCTGCGAGTTGGGAAATCAAATGACTGAGAAAGAGAGTAAATGCAAGTCGGAGCAAAGCTATGGCCCACTGAAGAAAGAGGTTAAAGAATGATCATCATGGAATAAAAATAACTTATAGGGCAAATCAGGGGAAAAATATCTCTTACTAATTTAGATCACAAAGTACATACCTGCTCAGCAATGTATAATAAACTCTTCTTACCCAGTTCTTTGCCTTAAAGGCTTTCCTAATAAGAGAATGCAGAGAGAGCTGTCAGTTTTGTTCAGAATTGCTGCAGTTGGTTTAAACTTTACACATCAACAGTTCCAGGAACTGTTGGGCTAGAGATATAAATAGAAAGCAATAACAGAAGTAATATATCATAAGAGCTAAAGCAATGGTACTTTCAGACTATTAAAACAATTTATTACCTTGGAGTAGGGAAAGAGAGGGTGGTGGGCATAGAATCAGGCTTGCTCTGCTTGCTTTTATCTTAGCTGCAACAATCATAGGAAATATCTGGATTTCCGGATGTTCCTCAGAAACTCCAGTTTTAATGAATTGAGAAGAGTTGCATGCAGGAAGTTGATATGTACCTACCTTTTCCATCTGTTATTTTATCCATGAAGCTTCATTTTTTAGATCAAGAATTTGCAGTGGTTACCATTTCCATGAGTGGCAGCTTACAGGTAGGAGTGTAAGAGTTGGGTTGGGGTGAGGGAGGGTCTACAGGTGAAAATGGGGGTACAGGAGGGTCTGTAATGGGTACAAGCCAGAAGAGAGAAGAAGACAGTTGAGTGCTTCGTTTCTGTCTTAGGCCAAGTTCTTCTGAGACTTGTTGCTCCATAGGTGACTGGGGGTAAGAGTTCAGGGAGAGGGATGATAAAGTGGGTGAAATTGGTGAATGTCTTTGATGAATGTCTTGTCATGGGTTTCCCCAAAACATGTCCTGAGACATGGATGTGTTACAAGAGGCTATTCAGCAGGTAATACCAGCAGGTGGAGAACTTAGGACCATTGCCTTTGGGGAACTCTGATTAATTGTGTAGAACATACTTCAGTATTATCCCAACTAAGGCAGGAGGCAGCTGGGTTATTCTCCACCGAGAGCATTATTTCCTGGGTTATTCTCCACCTTTCTCAGTCCTGGTTAAAGCTGGCTTTCAGGTGTTACCTCCTAGGCATTTCTGGTCTGGCCCACACATGGACTAGGTGAATCCCAGGGGCCAGAGAAAACCCTGGGGGGAAAAGTCACAAGAGCTTACGAATTGGGGTGCCCAGAAATGGGGAGCTGAGGGAATATGAGTGGGACACCAACAGTAACTGCTACCAGGGAAGACACAGGATGAACTGTGAGTCAAAGATTACAGTAACCAGACAGGGTAGCTCAGTTTCATGTGAAAGATCAAATAATCTCTTTTGTTAAAAATAAATGCTCAACTTCATTTTTTTCCTACTGCAGAAATATATCTTCTGTGGCCAATCTGCCTCAACGAAAACAAAACCCTGTAGCAAGCTATATAATTTAAATGTAATATGGCATCATTTCACATCATATCATATAATTCATTAATAACTTTCTTAGTAGGAAATGGGAACAATGTTTTTCTGTTGTCTGCCCACTACACTACCACCATCATTTTCAAAATGATGTTGATGGTAGCAATAAACTTATTATTCAATAACAAGTTTTAAAATATAGCTAAGGATGTCCTCTGGGTAGTTTCCTGGTGGAGAGGTATCGATTCCTCCCATAAGGATTGCCTAGTTATCATTGTCATATTTTATTTCTTCCATAATTAGCTTGGTAATTGTTGTCTGGGAATTAAAAATTTCAGCTCTTTTTTTCCTTCATTTCTCCCTTTCTTTCTTTTCTTCATTTCTGCCTTTCTTTCTTCCTTCTTTTCTTCCTTCCATTTTTCTTCCTCCCTTTCCTCCTTTCTTTTCCTCATTTTGCTTGTTTATATTTGCTTTTAAAGTTTTTTACAATTTGTTTTTAAGTTAAAGGAGTCAGGGAGTTGGAAATCACTCTTGGGTTTCTCTGGGTTTCTGGTTTCAATAGGGGTTTGGAATGAGAATTATTCCAGGCTCCCAGCCCTTCCCATGGCTCCTTGCTGACCGTACCTGAGCTGCCGGACTGCTGTGGTATTCCATGTTTGCAGCTGACGCGCGTGCACCATGAGAAAAGAAAGGTTGGCTACTCTGCACTTCTCTCTTGGTGACTGTCCAGAATTTTGTTTAGACTCTAGAAGGGCTATTCCCTTGCTGCTGCAACGCTAATCCTGTGTTACCAAACTACCTGCCAAGGCAGCTTTGGGGCTGAGACAGATAGAATGGGGAGATAAGTCCAAGGAGACTGCTCATATGACCCTAAGCCACACTTGAGAGTACCCCAGAGGGTGCACTGGAGGGAAGAAATCAGATATCAGATCCCCCCAAGTAGAAATTTCCCAATGCACTCCATTTACCACTAACTGCTTGGTTCAAATGAAAATTCCCAGAGACCCACAGGAGCTTGGCAGAAGGCTGTATCAGCTGGAAGGCTGGGTTTTAGAGAGATGGTTTACCATATCACTAAAGTCAAATCTTGGGAATCCTCATAATTCCCTGCAAATCCAGAATGTTTACAAGCTCCTATGATATGATTACTCCAAGTTCCCACTGGTACCCACATATAAAGCAGCTTCAATTAACCACAATGGGTAGAGACTTAGTCATTCTGCTTCATTTAACTTTTCTGGTTACAAAACCTTTCTTTTGTTTCAAGTCTTATTTAAATTTTCTTAAATCTTCTTAACTCACTAAAAAGTCTAAAGAGCAGACAAATTTTATTCATTCTCTGAGCCATTTTTGCATTTAAAATTGATCATTCGAAACATATTATATTTCACTGTGTACTATTTTTGTTGCAATTAGAGAAGGCAGATAGAATATTAGATTCTCAATAGACACTAAGGTCAGCTTGTTTTCTAATGTTTCTGTTCTTTCTTTAAAACTCTACAGTAATTAAGGGCTGTGTTTTGTATGGTTGTGATGAGTTGACGTTTAGCAGTGGTAAGTTTACCCTATGTTTATTTGCCCTTGCTGATACATTTCTTTAGATGTGATTTTAAGAGTTTTTAAATTTTGACTTGGTTCACCAGTGCAGCTATATTGCAAAGCAACTCAAAGGGAAGGCACTCACTTGAATTCAATATAGCAAATGTCTCCAGAATATCTGCGTGCCAGGCACCTGACTTCAGTGGTTTTTCTATTTGCCCATATTACAGTGTTTAATCCCTTAGGAATCACTCAACCCATGTGTTTGGCGGGTACACAAGTGTGCTATTAGGACCATCATTGTGATGTTCGTGACTTGTCACTTTCTGTCTCTTTTATTTGTAGTTCTCATGAAAATCTCCTCAAATACAACTATCACCCACACTTCCAGTTCTTTGCTAGTGGGATTATTATTTTCTTCTTTCAAATATCGCAGCATTTTGGATGCTCGGGGTTCATGGTCAGCCCCAGAAGAACCTATCCACTGGACACAGCCAAACCTGGTGACACATGCATCAAAGCAAGGCGATGCTTTCATCCCTTTTATAGCTTCTGCTGGTGCAAAAATTGGGGCTGTACTGCGGGATATTGAATCACACTTTCAAAGCTTTTTCAAGAAACTGAGGAAAAGGCTTCTTTTTGCCCCATTTTTAAAAATACCAATGTTAAACCTATGAGCAAGTATAATGTCTGGACAAAGCTTCCCAAGGAAATTCACAGAGCATGACAGATTTCCTTACTTTGCCGCACTATGATATAATTAATTTGAGAAGGGACAGTCAGAGCATTTTAGAAGTCCGCTTTAGGAACAGTGATCATAACACAGTGATTCCATCTCTGTTCTAGGGAAAAGAAGAATAACCACACGGGCCGTGTTGTAAAGCCTCTTTGCCCAAAAAGGGCTTTTTAAAGAATTCTCACAATGGTAAATTTGTCATTTGCAACTTGAAACACATTTCCCTCTAGAAATTATGTATAAATAGCAGTGTTTTCAGGTAGGAATTTCTTCCCAGAATTTCATGAGAAACCATTTTCCAAATCCTAGATTCCAAGAAAAACTGAAAAACCAGGAAAATAGGGAAAAGAATTATAATTCTCCTGTAAGAATTAAACCTCACCAATCAACCTAGATGCCTCATTGGTTCTAAGAAATTCACAAGTATCAAGTCAGAAGCAAGAGAAGTAAAAACTGACACAAGAGATTGAAGGTAAAAGTCAAGGTTTTCAGGTAACATAATAGGTTTACATAGGAGAGAAATGACCAGTCTAATCAGTCACTTTTGCTTGCAGCTGCCATGTCGTGTGTATTCATAGCGTATATGTATGGTATCCTTCATACAAATGCTGTGAGAGGCATTCAATTGATCAAGTTTGAGAAACCAAATGTGTCCTTAAATGGGGAATTTAGACACGTACTTTAGTATTGTGTTGTTAATTTGCTAGAAGATGTAAATGTAACATCATTTGAATACTACCAAACAATGTTCACTACCATTTTCCAGTATTTAAATACTCACTGTAGGCTACAGTTCTTAGTAAGTTTTTTCTAAACTTAGTATTTTTTATTTATTAATCAAATTTTTCTAGGTAGCCACAATCATGCATTTTAAGAATATGAAGACTGTTGGACATATTTTAAGAATAACATAATTTTGGAAATTCCCAAGAATTCCAATTTCTTTTTCTGAATTCCAAATATTAAAATGTGTCAGAACTTGGAAATACTAGCAATTTTCTTTCCAGGCATAGCAAACAGACATTTATAGTATTGTCTGCCCAACACCACTCCCTTCTTCTGGACCCATGTCTTTCTCCCCTCCCCACCACACAGCCATAGCAAAAGCTGTCATTCTCTTTCCCCTGGCCACACATGACTGGTCCAAAGATGACCACTAATGAGTTATCCTCTGAATTTTATCAGATTGGAATTAGGAAAAATAGTCTACTTCCACCTAAAGGCAGAAGCTATGAAATGTAAACAGTACGTAGAGACATAGATGAGGAGCATAGAGTGAAAGAGAGGAGGATGTTCAAGTACCAAGTTCCCATTGTCTATGAATCCACCTGCCCCTCTGTCTTTCCCGTGGGTTGGTTGTTCAACCTTGCCCTCAACTACTATCATGGTTTCCTCCTCTTTGCTTCAGTAGTTCAGGCTGGGTTCTGATTTTTGCAATCAAATGAGGAATTGATTAATACATGGTGTTAACTTATTTAATACTAACGTAGTTAAAATATTTGACCTCTGATCACAAAGAATTATAATAACTAACAATAACAATCATAAAAATAAAAAGAAAGATGACTTTAAAATGGCAATGCTACTGTAGCTGTGAAGCAGCAAGTAATCATCAGATATCAATATCTTGGGGTGAGTTAAATTATCAGAACTCCAGGCTAATAGGGCAAGCAACAGGTTCCCAAAACACCCTACCTTTCCTTTCCTTTCTTTTCTTTTCTTTTTTTTTTTTTGTTTGCTTTTCTTTTCTTTTCAACATATTTGTCTGTTTCCCTGTTTAAGTGGTTTGTCTCACTCATAGCCTTCAAGCTGTGTTAAGTGTAGGAGTCATGACTATCTCCTATATCCTCAGTACCTAGCACAGAGTCAGACACATAGCAGTTGCTCCACAAAGATTTCTAGAATGAGAACTAAGGAACACATAAAAGTAGCAGCACTCTGGGCATGTGGATGAAGACAGAACTGGACATTGGACTTCACCCCAGTACCTTGACTGGTAAGAAAGAAGGAAGGTTTATGCATCGAACAAAACTAAGGAAAACTCCAGACAACAGGACAATATTGTCGGCCTGACATTAAAGGATCATGGTCATGAAAGGAGAGAGGAGCGATACCATCTGTCACAGAGCTGTCCGGAATAGTCCCGAAAGGATCCAGGCCATCACACAGCTTCAACAAGATCCACCAGTGTCGGCCTCGGGGATCTGAAGTAGTTCTTCTCCAATCCCCAACTCCAACCCACCACATGCTGAATTGGACCCGCAACAAATGGAATTGGGAAGGCTCAGCAAAAAATTTACTTTGGATTTATTTGAAAGCAGAAGCCACAAGAGGGCAGAATGAATGCTGAGGTTGGGGCTTGTTGCCTGTCCTGTCTCAGCTGCCTTCAGTGATGGGGTTGTGAGGGTAGACAAAAAGTTACTGGTATTTTAAATTTGGGGGTTTTAGCTCAAGTGAACTTTTTTTCCACATGCTAAAAATGAAGGACTATCTCTAGACTGGAGATCCTAGAGAGTACATAAATACTTTAGGCTGATTGAAGATGAAGGAAAACGGGTTTTAAGGCTGAGAACTAGAGAGCGGCCAGGTCCTTAGAGCTTAGCGAATGCAATTCCAAGGAGTTTGTAACTTTATCCCCTAGGCTGCTACTACTCAAAGTGTGGTCCGTGGGCAAGCTGCGTTGTCATCGCTTGTTCAAAATACAGAATCTGGAGCCCAGACCTATTGAGTCAGAATCTGCAATTTAACAAAATGCCCAGATTGTTTGAGCTCATATTAAACTTGGAGAGGCATGAGTCTAGACAATGGGGAGTCATTAGAATTTCATGTGGGAAGTGTCATGATAAATTTGTGTTTTGGAAAGGGGATTGTAGAGGATTGAGTAGGGGACTGGCATTGAGCCACAGACCAGTTAGAAGGATATGACAGCTGTTTAGGCATGAAATGTTACAGACTCAACATCAAAATGAGAATGTTTTTTAAAAAGCAGAAGTAGCATATACAATTAAGATATATTTGAAAGATAGAATCAGCAGGACTTGATGGTATATTAATTAGATATCAGGTTTAAAGAGGAGAGAGGAGAGAAGTACAGTAGGTGTCTAGATTGTTTGCCAGATAGGCCAATGTGGCAAATGATGATACAACTCTTTTTAAGATCAAGAATACAGAAAGAAAAACAGGCATAGAAATAAAGAACTATTATTTTAGCTTTTGACATATTGACATCTTAGGTGTGCCTAGAAAGCAGGTGGAAGCACTGGTGGGAAAACCTCACAGCATGACTGTGAAAACTAAAGAAGGCATTGTAGCAAAAACACGTGGCAAATCACCAAACACTACAAATACATTAAATAGCATTTTAAACAACTTATAGGTTTTTGATAGGAAGTGATGTCTCACGCCTGTAATTCCAGCATGTTGGGAGGCTGAGGCAGGTGGATCACTTGAGGTGAGGAGTTTAAAACCAGCTTTGGCAACACAAGACTCTGTCTCTATAAAAAAATACAAAAAGTAACTGGATGTGGTGGCACACACCAGTAGTGCTACTCGGGAGGCTGAGGTGGGAGGAGCGATTGAGCCTGGGAGGTTGAGGTTACAAGTGAGCTATGATCATGCTGCTGCACTCCAGTCTTGGTGACACAGGGAGACTCTTCTCAAAAATAAAACTAAGATAAAATAAAAACAACTTATAGGCTTCATTGCAGTATGTTTTCTTTTATATTCTCATTTTGGTTAGATAAGGAAGGATTAAGAGGCATCATCATTATCCTCGTGAACCCTAATTTGGAGTTCTAACAGCAGACATCAAGGTGAAAAACCCAGCAAGAAGGGTAGGAAGGACGAAACCTAAAAGAAGAGGAATAATTTGCAAATAGTTTAGTGGCGATTGAAAAAAAGTAATATATACACAACCAGAAGTCACTGATAGTACGTACTATAAACCTACATTATTAAACATGGTAGCAACTAGCCACATATGCCTACTGAGCACTTGAAATGTCACAAGTCACACTGAGATGTGATGTAAGTGAAAAATACACACAGGAGTCCAAACACTTAGAAAAAATAAGGGGAAGTATTTCATTAATTTTTATATTGATTATATGATTAAATGATGGTATTTTGAGTATATTGAGTTAACTCAGATGTATAATTAATGTGGATTTCACCTGTTGATTTTCATGTATGTGACTCACCTCTTTGCCTCATATGACATTTCTGTGTGACAGTGCTGGAATAGAGCATGACTACAAAACTGACTGTTACTGAGTCTCCAGGATTCTTGCATCTCGCTTTGGACACGTCTTCCCTTACATTATGTGGACTGACTCTCCAAAGGTTTCCCATTCCATCCTAATTCCTTTCTTTGCTCATTGCTTCCCACCAGAAAGTAAAGTGTAACTAATAGAAGGAGATGGTCTATGTCTTGCCACATTCTCTTGGACAGATCTTCTGCTCTCTTCTAACAGCCTGTCTCTCAAATTTATCCATCACAATAAGCGATCTCTTGAATTTGGGTTGGAAGGAAATCTCAAGATAATCTAATCCCATATCCTCCTTTTATGGATGAAAAAACTGAAGGTCCAGAAATGCCAGGAAGTACACCTAATGATATACCTCCACTTGTACTTTCCTGACACTTTCTCCCCAGACCTAGCTGACCTGAAGCTGAATTTTATCTTCAAAGATGAATGTTGTGGAAATATGTAGGAGGAGACACAATGTTGATCTGAACACTACTTGGGAGATGATGGGAGGAGAGGTGAGAGGATTCATTTATGAATCTCCCATTTCATATAATGAGCAGGAGGGTAGGTCATCCGGAGAGAGTTAGAGTGTGCGAGAAATTTAGAAAATTAGAAATTTAGAAAAATAACTGAGAAAAATGGACAGGGAGTCAACAAGAGATGAATACAAGGTTTGCCAAGTAGCAGTGAAGGCTTGGTCTCTGTGCACCACAGTAAGTAGGTATTCAAATAGAATATGTTATAAAAAGAAACACGCAGGAACCACTCTGTCCTGTCTCCCTCCTTTAGAAATAGTTGAATGCTTAGGATACACGTAATGGCTAGTAGCACTTACTTTAGTCATAGACTAGGAAAATATTTGACACTTCTGTGACACACCAGTTGTTTGACATCATAATCAGGCCATATTTCCTCTGGCTGGGAGGGATTTTCAAAATATAGAGTATATGAGTTTCCTAGGACTGAAGTAACAAAATACCACAAACTAGATGGCTTAAAACCGTAGATGTGTATTGTTCTCACAATTCTGGAGGCTAGAATTCTGAAATCAAGGTGTCAGCGGGGCTACGTTTTCCCTGAAATGTGTTGGGGAGAATGCTTCCTTGCCTCTTCCTATCCTCTGGTGGTTTACTGGCAATCCTTGGCATTCCTTAGCTTGCAGCTACAAAACTTCAGTCTCTGCCTCCATGATCACATGATGTCCCCCTCTCTGTGTCTGCATCTCTGTGTTCTCCTCTCCTCTTCTTGTGAGGACACCAGTCATATTGGATTAAGGGCCCACCGTCCTGCAGTAGGACCTCATCTAACTCCTTATAATGTCAGCAACGCTGTTCCCAAATAAAGTCACATTCTGTGGTACAAGGGATCAGGACTTGAACATATCTCTTTGGGAGCCACAATTCAACAACAGCATAGAATGTTCCTTCTCTATAGATGCATTACATTTGAATAAGATGCTTATCTAAGACTTTGGGTAAAAGTCTTAGACGAGATGGCATAAGTCCATTCCTCTCTGCTCCTCTCTGCCCAGTAAAATTATGAACCCCTGGAATAGCACAAGAGACAACCGAAGAAAAACTGCAAAAAGCATGAAGAAGGAGATAAACTCATGTGAGATCCAGAAATGGAGGAAAAACACAGCAGGGTGTCTTACATCCCCCACCCAACTGAAAAACGTGACTCAGACCCAACATGACCTAGAAACTGAGTCCATCCAGGACTCCAAGCAAGCAACAGAAGGCAGTCTAGGTAAGGTCATTCCTCCTATGGCCGGAACAGACCCTCTGACAACACCAGGTAAGCCTCTGGTCCCATTGTAAGAGGGGTTTGTTTCGGAGTCCCACTAACAATAAACCGGCCGGAGAAGTGTTCCCCTTTTCTCCTCTGCTTACACTCCCCTCCCCTACCAAAAGATACTGCGGCGCCCAGCAGCATCAGCAAGAGGGATCTCATCACAACAAGCCTGGCCGAAGCTTCATTGCCTCCACAGGCCTGAGACTTCCCTCCACCAGCCAGAAAAACAGCAGTGCCCATTAGGAGAGATCCTGCCACAACCAGCTCCTGGACTGAGAAATGCTTTCCGTCTCCCTCAGGCAGGCATGATCCCAGCACTATGAGGGCAGGAAAGCCTCTTTGTCCTCATGAGCCAGAGGCTCCCTTCCCCCATGAAGAGACATCTGTGCCCCAGGGTGGAGAAACCTCTCCCAGCCCTTAGGCAGCACCAGTAGGGATTAATAGAAGTCCCAGTGGCACCAGATAAACCCAAGCAGACCAAAATAACACCACAAAGACTTTAAAAATTAAACTGTCATTGGAACCACAGCCCACAATAATATGCCAGGATTTGCAGGATAAAACTAAACAGAGTGACTTGCATGCTAAACTAAAAGATTGAAATAGGACCTAGAATCTCTTCACAAAATACACAAAATGTCCAAGATACCATAAAAATTACCTGTCATACCAAGAACCCAAAAAAAATACAATTTGAATGAGAAAAGACTATCAACTGATGCTAATCCTGAGATAAATTGGATGTTGGAATTATCTGAGAAGGATTTTAAACCAGCTGTTATAAAACGTTTTTACAATCAAGTACAAACTTCCTTAAAATGAATGGAAAGAAAAGAAAACCCTAGGAAAGAAAGAGAAGTTATTAAAAAGTATCAAGTGGAAATTACAGAACTAAAACAATAACAGAAATCAAGAAATCACTTAATGGACTTAATAGAGTGGGACATGACAGAAAGTAGAATCAGCGAATTTGAAGACAGAAAAATAAAATGTATATAATCTGACAACAGAGAAAAAAATTGAGAAAAAAAATGAACAGAACCTCAGGAATCTATGGGGTAGTAAGAAAAAATCCAACATTTAGATCATCAGAGTTATAGAAGGAGAGGAGAAGGAGAGTAAGACAAAAAGAAATATTCACAGAAATAACAGCTTAAATTTTTCCAAATTTGGCAAAACACATAAACCTACAGGTACTAGAAGCTGAGTCAATCCCAGGCAGGATAAACTCAAAGAAATCCACGCCCAGACATATCATAATTAAACCTCTGAAAATTAAAATGAGACAAGGGAAAAAAATCTTAAAAGTTATTGTTGCTGACAGACCTATCCTTAAAGACTGAATAAGGGAAGTGCTTCAAGGAAAAATAAAATCGTAAAATAAAGAAACGTGGAGTATCAGGAAGGAAGCAAAAAACATAAAGAAGAGAAATATAGGTACATAAAATAGACTATCATTTTTCTCATGATTTTTATGAACAACATTTGATTATTGAAAGAAATCTATAAACCATCTTATATTCAATACGATATTTAGAAGTGAGGAAGGTAAAGGAAGCTAAAAGGAATTTAGGTTTTCATATTCCACTAAGGTGATAAAATGTTTAAACCAATAAACTCTGATAAGTCACATGTAATACTTAGTGTAATACTCAGGCAACCACTCTGAAAACTATACAAACAGGTACACTCAAAAACAGTGTAAATAAACCCAAATGGACCTCTGGAAGTATTCAAGTAAACCACAGGAAGTCAAAAGAACAGAACATGGGAATGGGAACCAAAGGAAACCAAAAAAGTAAATACATACTATGGCAGATTTAATCAGTAACAAATTAATAATTACCTGAAAAGTAAAGAATTTAAATACACCAATTACAAGGGACCCGAATAGACATTTCTTTGAAAAAGAAATGCAAATGACCAACACATACATGAAAAAATGCCCAACACTACTCATCATTAGGAAAATGCAAATTAAAACCAAAATGAGATATCACCTCGCATTTGTCAAAATGGTTACCATCAAAAAGGCAAAAGATGACAAGTATTGGAGAGAATGTGGAGTTTTCTCCACTTGCATGCTGTTAAAGAGAATGTAAATTAACACAGCCATTATGAAAAACATTGTGGAGGTTGCTAAAAGAACTAAACTAAAATTACCATATAATCCAGCAATTCCACTTCTGGGTATTTACCCCCAAATTTTGAAATCAGTATGTCAGAGAGATATCTGCACTGCCATGTTCATTGCAGCATTCTTCACAATAGCCAAGTTATTGAATCCACCTAAGTGTCCTTCAGCATATGAATGGGTAAAGAAAATGTGTTTACACACAATGGAATACCAGCCAGCCTTTAAAAAGAAAGAAATGTTGTCATTTGAAACAACAGAGATGGAGGCTGGGCACTGTGGCTCATGCCTGTAACCCCAACACTTTGGGAGGCCAAGGTGGGTGGGTCACCTGAGGTCAGGAGTTCGAGACCAGCCTGGCTAACATGGCGAAACCCTGTCTCCACTAAAAATACAAAGATTAGACAGGCATGGTGGCATACACCTGTAATCCCAGCTACTCGGGAGGCTGAGGCACAAGAATCGCTTGAACCCAGGAGGCGGAGGTTGCAGTGGGCCAAGATCGTGCCATTGCACTCCTGCCTGGGTGACAGAGTGAGACTCCATCTTAAAAAAAAAAAAAAAAAAAAGAAAGAAAAGAAAATAGAAATAACATGCATGGAATAGGAGAACATTATGCTAAGCAAAATAAGCCATGCACAGAAACACAAATGATGCATGTTCTCACTCACATGTGAAATTTAAAACAAGTTAACTCAAAGAAGCAGAGAGTAGAATGGTGGCTATCAGAGGCTGGGGATTTGGGGTCATGGGGAGATGATGGTCAAAGTGTAAAAGGCCCCAATTAGACAGGGAAAATACTTTCTTTTTTACTTTGAGATACATTGAACGGTGTGGTGAATATAGTAAATAATGATGTACATTTCAAAAATCACTAACAGTAAATTTCAAATGTTCTCACCAGAAAAATTGGGAAACATGTGAGGTGATGAATATGTTAATTAGCTTGATTTAATTATTTTACATTATATTCATAATATTCACTTTTTCCCTTTTATTTAAAAAGTTATACAAATTAGGCCGGGCACAGTGGCTCACGCCTGTAATCCCAGCACTTTGGGAGGCCCAGGCGGGTGGATCATGAGGTCAGGAGATTGAGACTATCCTGGCTAACACGGTGAAACCCCATCTCTACTAAAAATACAAAAAAATTAGCCGAGTGTTGTGGTGGGTGCCTGTAGTCCCAGCTACTCAGGAGGCTGAGGCAGGAGAATGGTCTGAACCCGTGAGGCAGAGGTTGCAGTGAGCCGAGATTGCGCCACTGCACTCCAGCCTAGGCGACAGAGCGAGACTCTGTCTCAAAAAAAAAAAAAAAAAAAAAAAAGTTATACAAATTATATTTTGTTATTTAACATTTACTGCCTACGTGGCCCATAAAAATTTTTATTTTACAATTAAGTTTTTAAATAACCCCTGAAGAAAATCACAATTACATTATAAACTAAAAATTTGTATTTGATAAATCAGTGACGGCAACGTTAAAAAAAGAGAGAAATTGAAAGAGAGATTTAATAAGGGTTTCACAAGTATCTAGGAGCATCTCTAACCTCGTTTTAGAGAATTTAGGTCAAAATCCTTACCTAGACTGCACATAGAGCAAGAGCTGCGGAACACATGGATTAATATCCATTGCAGTCTGTGTAATGGCACCTGGACCGCTTTCCATGTCGTAGTCTTAGTCTTTTTCTTTTCCTGGCATAATTCATGATTGAGCACCATTTTCATGTCAAATTTAAATTAATGGGATACTAGTGATAGTTTTGCTTATGAATATTAGTACTTAACCTGTTCTAGATGGCAAATAGTTTAATCTGTAATATCACCTTATGGATTTTTGTCTCTTTATAATTGATTAGCCTATTTAAATTAGCATATTAACCTAAAGGTGTAACTAAAAATATTCTAAGGATATAAACAAAATAGATTCTGAGAAAAATGTATTGTCATTATTAATGAGAGTCAGCTTTCTTAAAGTATCATTTATATTTATATGCAAAATGAATGATACAGGACAAACTAGGAAGTACTGACTTACTAGAAGGACAGCACTCTACACACAGGGAGTCCGTGATTCTCAAACCTACTGATGCCCTGTACTTCTCTACAGATTCTGGTAAGCCCAGAGGCTGAGCCCTAAACTGCTTTGGAGCCACTGAATAAGAATGTCTGAAAGAAAGATGAAGAATTTGCACTTTTAATTTTTTCCCTTCAGTTTTTCCTTCTGATACGCAGAGTCTACACAAAATTCTGGGAATCAATATATTAAGTCAGAGTCAGAAAACTCTTTTTCTGAAAAGGTCTGGATCATTTATTTGTTTGTGTTCCATATGATCTCTCTTTCAACTGTTCAACTTTGCTTTAGTATGAAAGCAGCCATAGACAATATGTAAACAAACAGTTGTAGCTGTGTTCCAATCAAATGACTTACAGACACTGAATGTGAATTTCATATAACTTTCACATGTCATGAAATAGTTCTTTATTTGACTGGGCTCAGTGGCTCACGCCTGTAATCCCAGCACTTTGGGAGGCTGAGGTGGTCGGATCACTTGAGGTTAGGAATTCAAGACCAATCTGGCTAACACGGTAAAACCCCGTCTCTACTGAAAATACAAAAATTAGCGGGGCATGATGGCGCATGCCTGTAATCCCAGCTACTTGAAGGCTGAGACAGGAGAATTGCTTGGACTTGGGAGGTGGAGGTTGTGGTGAGTCGAGATCGCGCCACTGCACTCCAGCCTGGGCAACAGAACGAGACTCCATCTCAAAAAAAAAGAAAGAAATATTTCTTTATTTGATTTTTTCAGCCATTCATACTTGGCTCTCTGGCTGAACACAAACGGGCAGCAACAGAGATTAATATGATGGCCTTAATTTGGTAAGCCCTTTATTAAATCATTAATCTTACTACTATTTCCATCACGGTTAATGATTATAAAATTGACCCTGAACAACGTGAGGGTTTAGGAGTGATTCCCCTCCGTGCAGTTGAACATTTGTGTTTAACTTTTGACATCCCAAAAACGTATCTACGAATAGCCTACTATTGACCAGAAGCCTTAGTGATAACATAAACAGCCAATTAACGTGCATTTTGCATGTTATATGTATTACATAATGTATTCTTACTATAAGGTAAGCTAGGAAAAAAATTGTTAAGAAAATCATACGGAAGAGAAAACATTTTTCATTAAGTGGAAGTGAATCATCATTAAGGTCGTCGTTGTTGAGTAGGCTGAGGAGGAGGAGGAGGAGGAAAAGTAGGATTGGTCTTCCTGTCTCAGGGGAAGCAGAGGTGGAAGAAAAGTTGCATAAAAACGGATCCTGCAGTTCAAACTCATGTTATTCAAAAGCCAACTGCAGTGTATTTTATATTGTTTTAAATCTTCTGGAAGAGCTCAGCATCAATTACTATATTTTTTCTTTTTTGAACTAACATTGTTTTAAGAGCTCAAAATCCGATGTAACTCAAAAGTGAAAGGTGGAAAAAATGAAATTAATCTGTCTACATAAGCCTCATGGCATATCAAGGCATTATCTAAATTTATGGATAACAAATAAATGATGTTTTGTGCCTAAATTGATCAATTTGAGCATCATGAGTGACAATTTGTTTTTAATTCTGTCCGGTTCTCTATTATATGTGTAGAGTTGTAATTACTACATGATGTATGATGGTTCATTTAATGTAACTTTAAATGATGTTGGTTTAATTTGAGTAGCTTTTTAATTAAAGTAAACCAACATTTGCTGCTTCATTGCCTAACAGAATAAATTAGGAGTGAGAGTAATGCATGAATATGAAAATTGTATAATCTAAAGTTGATGACTCAGGGTCCTTCTTCCATGTATTTTTTCTCCTAGTGAAGTAGAAAGGAGGCTTTTAATTGTTCTGTAGAACTACAGATTAGGGTTTCTGCTGCCTCTCTCATTATGCTACTACAGTTTAAAATAAATTAGAAAGTATTCAACCTTGAAAGAAAAAGCCAAGTCCCCAGGTGCTATCTAGTGTACACAGCTGAACAGTCTAGATAAATAAAAAATACATATATGTAGGGGACTTATAATCAGTGGGGAGTTACCTGGTTTTTTTTTTTATTATTATTACACTTTAAGTTCTAAGGTACATGTGTTCGTGCAGGTTTGTTACATATGTATACATGCGACCTGTTGAATGGTGCACCCATTAACTCATCACTTACATTAGGTATTTCTCCTAATGCTATCCTTCACCATCCCCCCCCACCCTCGATAGACCCCAATGTGTGATGTTCCCCACACTGTGCCCATGTGTTCTCATTGTTCAATTCCCACCTATGAGTGAGAACATACAGTGTTTGGTTTTCTGCCCTTGCAATAGTTTGCTGAGAATGATGGTTTCCAGCTTCATCCATGTCGCTACAAAGGACATGAACTCATCCTTTTTCTATGGTTGCATAGTATTCCATGGTGTATATGTGCCACATTTTCTTAATCCAGTCTATCATTGACGGACATTTGGGTTGGTTCCAAGTCTTTGCTATTGTGAGTAGTGCCGCAATAAACATACGTGTGCATGCGTCTTTATAGCAGCATGATTTATAATCCTTTGGGTATATATCCAGTAATGGGATTGCTGGGTCAAATGGTACTTCTAGTTCTAGATCCTTGAGTAATCGCCACACTGTCTTCCACAATGGTGGAACTACTTTACACTCCCACCAACAGTGTAAAAGCATTCCTATTTCTCCACATTCTCTCCAGCACCTGCTGTTTCCTGACTTTTTGATGATCGCCATTCTAACTGGTGTGAGATAGTATCTCATTGTGGTTTTGATTTGCCATTTCTCTGATGACCAGTGATGATGAGCATTTTTTCATGTGTCAGTTGGTTGCATAAATGTCTTCTTTTGAGAAGTGTCTGTTCATATCCTTTGCCTCATTTTTGATGGGGTTATTTGCTTTTTTCTTGTAAATTTGTTTAGGTTCTTTGTAGATTCTGGATATTAGCCCTTTGTCAGATGGGTATATTACAAAAATTTTCTCCCATTCTGTAGGTTGCCTGTTCACTCTGATGGTAGTTTCTTTTTCTGTGCAGAAGCTCTTTATTTAATTAGATCCCATTTGTCTATTTTGGCTTTCATTGCCACTGCTTTTGGTGTTTTAGACATGAAGTCCTTGCCCATGCCTATGGCCTTAATGGTATTACCTAGGTTTTCTTTTAGGGGTTTTATGGTTTTAGGTCTAACATTTAAGTCTTTAATCCATCTTGAATTAATTTTTGTATAAGGTGTAAGGAAAGGATCCAATTTCAGCTTTCTACATATGGCTAGCCAGTTTTCCCAGCACCATTTATTAAATAGGGAATCCTTTCCCCATTTCTTGTTTTTGTCAGGTTTGTCAAAGATCAAATGGCTGTGGATGTGTGGTGTTATTTCTGAGTCCTCTGTTCTGTTCCATTGGTCTATATCTCTGTTTTGGTACCAGTACCATGCTGTTTTGATTACTGTAGCCTTGTAGTATAGTTTGAAGTCAGGTAGTATGATGCCTCCAGCTTTGTTCTTTTTGCTTAGGATTGTCTTGGCAATGCAGACTCTTTTTTGGTTCCATATGAACTTTAAAGTAATTTTTTCCAATTCTGTGAAGAAAGTCATTGATAGCTTGATGGGGATGGCACTGAATGTATAAATTACCTTGGGCAGTATGACGATTTTCACAACATTGGTTCTTCCTATCCATGAGCATGGAATGTTCTTCCATTTGTTTGTGTCCTCTTTTATTTTGTTGAGCAGTGATCTGTAGTTCTCCTTGAAGAGGTCCTTCACATATTGCAGGAAGTCAGGGACCCCGAATGGAGGGACTGGCTGAAGCCGTGGCAGAAGAACATAAATTGTGAAGATTTCAAGGACATTTATTAGTTCCCCAAATTAATACTTTTATAATGTCATACACCTGTCTTTACTGTAATCTCTGAACATAAATTGTGAAGATTTCATGGACACTTATCACTTCCCCAGTGAATATCCTTGTGATTTCCTGTGCCTATCTTTACTTTAATCTCTTAATCCCGTCATCTTCTTCGTAAACTGAGGAGGATGAACGTCCCCTCAGGACCCTGTGATTGTGTCAACTGCACAAATTGTTTGTAGAGCATGTGTGTTTGAATATGAAATCTGGGCATCTTTAAAAAAAAGAACAGGATAACAGCGATGTTCAGGGAACAAGAGAGGTAACTTTGAACTGGCCGCTGGTGAGCCAGAGGAAAGTAGAGCTATATTCCTCCTCTTTCATAAGCAAATAGGAGAAATATCACTGAATTCTTTTTCTCAGCAAGGAACATCCCTGAGAAAGAGAATGTGCCCTGAAGGTAGGCCTATAGATGGCCCCTTTTTAAGGCATCCCGTCTTTTATGGTCGAAGCCGATGGGATGAAATAAGCCCTGGTCTCCTATAGTGCTCCCAGGCTTATCAGGTGGACAAAAATTCCCACCTAATAAATTTTGGTCAGACAGGTTATCTGCTTTCAAACCCTGTTTCCTGATAAGCTATTATCAAAGACAATGCGTGCCCGAAACTTCATTAGCAATTTTAATTTCACCTGATCCGGTGGTCCTGTTATCCGCCCTGCCTCCATTTACTTTGTGATATTTTATTACCTTGTGAGGTATGTGATCTCTGTGACCCACACCCTATTCGTGCACTCCCTCCCCTTTTGAAAATTGCTAATAAAAACTTGCCGGTTTTACGGCTCGGGGAACATCACGGATCCTGCCGACATGTGATGTCCCCCCAGGACACCCAGCTTTAAATTTCTCTCTCATGCTCTTTCCCTTTATTTCTCAACCCAGCCGAGACACTTAGGAAATAGAAAAGAACCCACGTTAAACATCAGGAGCAGGTTCTCCCAATATTCACAGCCCTTGTAAGTTGGATTCGTAGGTATATTTTTCTCTTTGCAGTAACTGTGAATGGGAGTTCACTGATGGTTTGGCTCTCTGTGTGTCTGCTATTGGTGTATAGGAATGCTTGTGATTTTTGCACATTGATTTTGTATCCTGAGACTTTGCCGAAGTTGCTTATCAGCTTAAGGAGATTTTTGGCTGAGATGATGGGATTTTCTAAATATACAATCATGTCATCTGCAAACAGGGACAATCTGACTTCCTCTTTTCCTAATTGAATACCCTTTATTTCTTTCTCTTGCCTGATTTCCCTGGCCAGAACTTATAACACTATGTTGAATAGGAGTGGTGAGAGCGGGTATCCCTGTCTTGTGCCAGTTTTCAAAGGGAATGCTTCCAGTTTTTGCCCATTCAGTATGACACTGGCTGTGGGTTTGTCATAAATAGCTCTTATTATTTTGAGATACGTTCCATCAATACCTAGTTTATTGAGAGTTTTTAGCATGAAGGGCTGTTGAATTTTGTCAAAACCCTTTTCTGCAGCTATTGAGATAATTATGTGGTTTTTGTCTTTGGTTCTGTTTATGTGATGGATTACGTTTATTGATTTGCGTATGTTGAACCAGGCTTGCATCCCAGGGATGAAGCCGACTTGATCTTGGTGGATAAGCTTTTTGATGTGCTGCTGGATTCGGTTTGCCAGTATTTTATTGAAGATTTTCGCATCGATATTCATCAGGGATATTGGTCTAAAATTCTCTTTTTTTGTTGTGTCTCTGCCAGGCTTTGGTATCAGGATGATGCTGACCTCATAAAATTAGTTAGGGAGGATTCGCTCTTTTTCTATTGATTGGAATCGTTTCAGAAGGAATGGTACCAGCTCCTCTTATACCTCTGGTAGAACTCGACTGTGAAGCGGTCTGTTTCTGGGCTTTTTTTAATTGGTAGGCTGTTAATTATTGCCTCAATTTCAGAGCCCATTATTGGTCTATTCAGCCATTCAACTACTTCCTGGTTTAGTCTTGGGAGGGTGTATGTGTCCAGGAATTTATCCATTTCTTCTAGATTTTCTAGTTTATTTGCATAGAGGTGTTTATAGTATTCTCTGATGGTAGTTTGTATTTCTGTGGGATCAGTGGTGATATCCCTTTATCAATTTTTATTGTGTTTGTTTGATTCTTCTCTCTTTTCTTCTTTATTAGTCT
Source organism: Macaca mulatta (assembly GCF_049350105.2). Lineage (NCBI taxonomy): Eukaryota > Metazoa > Chordata > Mammalia > Primates > Cercopithecidae > Macaca > Macaca mulatta. The sequence continues at coordinate 23,915,599 of NC_133407.1, forward strand.
TGCTAGTGGTCTGTCAATGTTGTTGATCTTTTCAAAAAACCAGCTCCTGAATTCATTGATTTTTTGAAGGGTTTTTTGTGTTTCTATCTCCTTCAGTTCTGCTCTGATCTTAGTTATTTCTTGCCTTCTGCTAGCGTTTGAATTTGTTTGCTCTTGCTTCTCTAGTTCTTTTAATTGTGATGTTAGGGTGTCAGTTTTAGATCTTTCCTGCTTTCTCTTGTGGGCATTTACTGCTATAAATTTCCCTCTACATACTGCATTAAATGTGTCCCAGATATTCTGGTACGTTGTGTCTTTGTTTCATTGGTTTCAAAGAACATCTTTATTTCTGCCTTCATTTCGTTATTTACCCAGTAGGCATTCAGGAGCAGGTTGTTCAGTTTTCATGTAGTTGTGCGGTTTTGAGTGAGTTTCTTAATTCCTGAGTTCTAATTGCACTGTGGTCTGAGAGACAGTTTGTTGTGATTTCTGTTCTTTTACATTTGCTGAGGAGTGCTTTACTTCCAACTATGTGGTCAATTTGGAATAAGTGTGATGTAGTGCTGAGAAGAATGTATATTCTGTTTATTTGGGGTGGAGAGTTCTGTAGGTCTATTTGGGGTGGAGAGTTCTCTTAGGTCTGCTTGGTGAAGAGCTGAGTTGAAGTCCTGGATATCCTCATTAACCTTCTGTCTCGTTGATCTGCCTAATATTGACAGTGGGGTGTTAAAGTCTCCCATTATTATTATGTGGGAGTCTAAGTCTCTTTTTAGGTCTCTTAGGACTTGCTTTATGAATCTGGGTGGTTCTGTATTGGGTGCATATACACTTAAGGCAGTTGGCTCTTCTTGTTGAATTGATCCCTTTACCATTATGTAATGGCCTCCTTTGTCTCTTTTGATCTTTGTTGGTTTAAAGTCTGTTTTATGAGAGACTAGGACTGCAACCCCTGCTTTTTTTTTTTTTTTTTTTTCTTTCCATTTGCTTGGTAGATCTTCCTCCATCCCTTTATTTTGAGCCTATGTGTGTCTCTGCACATGAGATGGGTCTCGTGAACACAGCACACTGATGGCTCTTGACTCTTTATCCAATTTGCCAGTCTGTGTCTTTTAATTGGGGCATTTACTCTGTTTATATTTAAGGTTGTTTTTTGTTTGTTTGTTTGTTTTTGTTTGTTTTTGTTTTTTGTTTTTTGTGGGGTTTTTTTTTTTTTTGAGATGGAGTTTTGCTCTGGTTGCCCAGGCTAGAGTGCAATGGCACAATCTTGGCCCAACGCAACCTCCACCTCCTGGGTTCAAGCAATTCTCCTGCCTCAGCCTCCCAAGTGTCTAGGATTGCAGGCATGCGCCACTATGCCCAACTAATTTTGTATTTTTAGTAGAGATGGGGTTTCTCCATGTTGGTCAGGCTGGTCTTGAACTCCCAACCTCAGGTGATCCACCCGCCTTGGCCTCCCAAAGTGCTGGGATTACAGGCACGAGCCACTGCACCTAGACCTAAGGTTAATATTGTTATATGTGAATTTGATCCTGTCATTATGATGTTAGCTGTTTCTTTTGCCCATTAGTTGATGCAGTTTCTTCCTAGCATCGATGGCCTTTACAATTAGGCATGTTTTTGCAGTGGCTGGTACTGGTTGTTCCTTTCCATGTTTAGTGCTTCTTTCAGGAGCTATTGTAAGGCAGGCCTGGAGGTGACAAAATCTCTCAGCATTTGCTTATCTGTAAAAGATTTTATTTCTCCTTCACTTATGAAGCTCATTTTGGCTGGATATGAAATTCTGGGTTGAAAATTCTTTTCTTTAAGAATGTTGAATATTGGCCCCCCTCTCTTATGGCTTGTAGGGTTTCTGCTGGGAGATCTGCTGTTAGTCTGATGGGCTTCCCTTTGTGGGTAACCCAACCTTTCTCTCTGGCTGTCCTTAACATTTTTTCCTTCATTTCAACCTTGGTGAATCTGACAATTATGTGTCTTGGGGTTGCTTTTCTTGAGGAGTATCTTTGTGGTGTTCTCTGTATTTCCTGAATTTCATTGTCGGCCTGCCTTGCTAAGTTGGGGAGGTTCTCCTGTATAGTATCCTGAAGAGTGTTTTCCAGCTTGGTTCCATTCTCCATGTTACTTTCAGGTACACCAATCAAACGTAGATTTGGTCTTTTCACATAGTCCCATATTTCTTGGAGGCTTTGTTTGTTTATTTTTACTCTTTTTTCTCTACACTTCTCCTCTCTCTTCATTTCATTAATTTGATCTTCAATTACTGATACCCTTTCTTCCACTTAATCAAATCGGCTACTGAAGCTTGTGCATGTGTCACTCGTGCCATGGTTTTCAGCTCCATCAGGTCATTTAAGGTCTTCTCTACACTGTTTATTCTAATTAGCCATTCGTCTCATCTTTTATTCAAGTTAGCCATTCATCTAATCTCTCTAGTCTTTTTTCAAGGTTTTTAGCTTCTTTGTGATGGGTTTCTTTTTTTTTTTTTTTTTTTGAGACGGAGTCTCACGCTGTTGCCCAGGCTGGAGTGCAGTGGCGCGATCTCGGCTCACTGCAAGCTCCACCTCCCGGGTTCCCGCCATTCTCCTGCCTCAGCCTCCTGAGTAGCTGGGACTACAGGCGCCCGCCACCGCGCCCGGCTAATTTTTTGTATTTTTAGTAGAGACGGGGTTTCACTGTGGTCTCGATCTCCTGACCTTGTGATCCGCCCGCCTCGGCCTCCCAAAGTGCTGGGATTACAGGCTTGAGCCACCGCGCCCGGCCTGTGATGGGTTTCAATATCCTCCTTTAGCTCAGAGAACTCTGTTATTACCGACTTTCTGAAGCCTACTTCTGTCAACTCGTCAAAATCATTCTCCATCCTGCTTTGTTCCATTGCTGGCGAGGAGCTGCCATCCTTTGGAGGCAAAGAGGTGCTCTGGTTTTTAGAATGTTCACCTTTTCTGCTATGGTTTTTCCTCATCTTTGTGGTTTTATCTACCTTTGGTCTTTGATGATGGTGACCTACAGATGGGGTTTTGTTGTGGATGTCCTTTGTGTTGATGTTGATGCTATTCCTTTCTGTTTGTTAGTTTTCCTTCTAACAATCAGGTCCCTCAGCTGGAGGTCTGTTGGAGTTTGCTGGAGGTCCACTCCAGACCCTGTTTGCCTGGGTTTCACCAGCGGATGCTGCAGAACAGCAAATACTGCAGAACAGCAAATATTGCTCCTGATCCTTCCTCTGCAAGCTTCATCTCAGAGGGGCACCCGGCTGTATGAGGTGTCAGTCAATCCCTACTAGCAATTGTCTCCAAGTTAGGCTACATGGGGTCAGGGACCCACTTGAGGCGATCTGTCCATTCTCAGAGCTCAAACACCATGCTGGGAGAACCACTGCTCTCTTCAGAGCTGTCAGACAGGGACGTTTAAGTCTGCAGAATTTTCTGCTGCCTTTTGTTCAGCTATGCCCTGCCCCCAGAGGTGGAGTCTACAGAGGCAGGCGGGCCTCCTTGAGCTGTGGTGGGCCCCACCCAGTTGGAGCGTCCCAGCCACTTTGTTTACCTACTCAATTCTCAGCAATGGCGGAGACCCCTTCCCCAGCCAGGCTTGCTGCCTCACAGTTTGATCTCGGACTAGTAGTGAGCAAGGCTCCATGGGCGTGGGACCCAGTGAGCCAGGTGCAGGATATAATCTCCTGGGGTGCTGTTTGCTAAGGCCATTGCAAAAGCGCAGTGTTTCGGTGGCAGTGTCCCGATTTTCCTGGTAGTCTGTCACGGCTTCCCTTGACTAGGAAAGGGAAATCCCCCAACCACTTGCACTTCCCGGGTGAGGCAATGCCCCACCCTGCTTCAGCTCACCCTCCTCCATGGGCTGCACCCACTGTCTGACCAGTCCCAATGAGATGAACCAGGTACATCAGTTGGAAATGCTGAAATCACCTGACTTGTGCGTCTATCCAAGCTATCTGGTTTTTTAACAGAATTTATATTATTGGATCTAAAAACTCATTCAGCAAGCACCTACTCAAAGCCTACTATGATTCACACTAGGCTGTAATGCTGAATACCATACTCAAGTCTACCTTCATAGAGCCTCCGTTCTAGTGGAAAGAGCCAGATAAGAAACAAACACACCATTCAATATATAGTTTGTCATATGGTGGCAAATATTAGTAAGACAACAGGAGGAAGGAACTATGGTATGGGGATGGTTACTATTTTATATAGGGTAATCAAGAAATAGACTTTGGGGAGATGACATTTGAGCATAAATAATTAAATGAAATGAGAGAACAGGCCATGTAGATATCAGCGGAAGATATTTCCCAAGTAGAGAGAACAGTAATTTCAAAGGCCTGATAAAGGGAGCATGCTTAGAATTTTCCAGGAATAGCAAGGAAGCCAATGAAGATGGAGGAGAGTAAGCTAGTGGGTATTCCATAAGAGCAGGTAATTTTTTTCTGCTTTATTTACTGCTGTATCCTCAGCATAAGAGACAGTGTCCAATATATAGTAAACACTAAGCAAATATTTGCTGACTAAATGAATGTATGAGGACAGGGAGAAAGAAGAGGATGTAGATCACATAGGGCCTCATAAATCACTGTAAGAACTTTGGATTTTACTGAGTAAAACGAGTAGCCCAGGATTGCTGGGACATGTGGTAGTTCTGTTTTTAATGTCTTTAGAAACCTCCAGACTGTTTCCTTTAATGGCTGTACCAATCTACATCCCCAACCATAGTGTACTAGAGTTCCTTTTTCTCCACACTCTTGCCAACATTTATTATGTTTTGACTTTTTGATAATAGCCGTCCTAACAGGTGTGAGGTGATACCTCATACTAGTTTTGATTTGCATTTCCCTGATGATTAATGATATTGAGCAATATCACATATTTCATATATCCATTGTCTATTTTCATGTCTTCCTTGGAAAAATGTCTATTCAGGTATTTTGTCCATTTTTAAATTGGGTTATTTTTCCCCTATTGAATTGTATGAGTTCTTTATAAATTTTGGATGTTAATCCTTAATGAAGTATATGGTTTGCAAATAGTTTTTTCCTAATCCATAGGCTGTTGTTTTATTTTGTTGTTTCCTTTGTCGTACTTTTTAATTTTATGCAGTCCCATTTATTTGTTTTTGCCTTTGTGATCTGAGCTTTTGGTGTGATAGCAAATAAAACAATAATAATAATAATTGCCAAAGCCAATGTTCAAGCGTTTTCCCCTTTGTTTTATAGTTTCTGGTTTTATATTTAGGTATTTTATTCATTTTATTTGAAGTTTGGGTATGATTTAAGGACCCAATTTCATTATTTTGCATGTTGAAATACAGTTTTTCCAGCACCATTTATTGAAGAGACTATTCTTTCCTCATTGTGTCCTCTTGGTACCCTTTTCAAAAATTAGTACACTCTATATGTTTGGATTTATTTCTGGACTCTTTGTTCTACTGGTCTGTGTGTCTGTTTTTATGCCAGTACCATGCTGTTTTAACTACTATAGCTTTGTAATATAATTTTAAATCAGAACGTGTGATGCCTCCAACTTTTTTTTTTTTTCCCTCAGAATTGTTTTGACTATTAGGGGTCTTTCATGGGCCCATACAATTTTAGGGTTGTTTATTTTTATTTCTGTGAAGAATGCCATTAGGATTTTGAGATGGATTGCATTGAGTCTGTATATTGCTTTGGGTAATGTGAACATTTAAAAAATATTAATTCTTCCAACCCACGGACTCAGGGATATCTTTCATTTGTGTGTGTGTGTTTTTTTTTTTTCTAATTTCTTTCATCAATGTTTTATAGTTTTCAGTGTATACATGGTCAGTAGCTTATAATGGTCTGACTTATAATTTTTCAACTTTACAATGGTGCAAAATCATCAAAATTTCAACATATGTATAGCATTCAATGAGTTACATGAGCTATTCAACACTTTATTATAAAATAAACTTTGTTTTAAATGATTTTGCCTAACTGTAAGCTAATATAAGTGTTCTGAGTACATTTATGGTAGTCTAGACTAAGTAATGATGCTCATTAGGTTAGGTTTATTAAATACTTTACATTTTCAAATATTGATGGGCTTATTAGAAGGTAATTTTATCATAAGTCAAGGAGCATCTATATAGATTTTTCACTTCTTTGCTTAAATTTATTCCTAGGCATTTTTTGCTGCTATTGTGAGATTTTCTTGATTTATTTTTCAATTAGGTCATTATTTGTGAATGAGAATGCTACAGAAAGAAATTTAAAATAGAAATACCATGTGACTCAGCAATCTCTCTTCTGAGATTATATGCAAAGGAAATGAAATCACCACTTGATAAAGATGCCTGCACTCCCATGTTCATTACGACATTATTCACAAAGCTAAAATATGAGAACAACCTAACTATCCATAGAGGGACATAAGGATAAATAAACTGTAGTACCTATTTACAGTGGAATATTAATCAGCTCTAAAAAGAACAAGATCTTGTCATTGCCACAACGCAAATGAACCTAGAGGACATTATGCTAAGTGAAATAAGTCAGACACAGAAATGAAAATATTGCATGAATAACTCACCTATATGTAGAATCTTTTAAAATATATCAAATCTTTTTGATAGGGATTGGGGGGGCAGGAAATGGGGAGATGGACGTCAGAGAATACAAAGTGGCAAATATGTATGATTAACAGTTCAGATCTAATGTATGACATGAGAACTATAGGTAATAAAATTGTCCTGTAGGGGAGGCTCAGGCTAAATGAGTAGATTTTACCTGCTCTTGCCATGAAGACAAACAGAAGGGTAACTATGTGAGATGATGATTATGTTAATTTGCTTCATCATAGTAACCTTTCTGCCATGTATATGCATCCCATAACATCATGTTGTATGCCTTACTTATACACAATAAAAATCATTTAAGAAAAACATAGCCATTAAAGTGGTCTGAGCAGAGAAGTGCCATGATCTGTCTTAGATTTTAATGGATCACTATATTTACGATAGATTAGACTTCAGGGAGATAGGACTGAAGTAGAGAGAATAGGAAGAAGGTTGTTTCAATGATAAACTGCATCAAACAGTAGAATCAGCATGTTCTGCACAATAATTATATAAGATCTGAAATACAGTGACTTATAAAGCTGAAGGGATGGTATATATTAAGCATGGGTCAGACTAAGCTATGTAGTAATAAAATGAGACAAGCTAAATATTCCAGTTAGATCTTCAGGTGGTGGGGGTGCAGTTGATAACCTGATCCTCAGTTTTGCAAATTTAGAGGGTCTTTTGTCAATTCACACGTGACAGGCTCTTGAAATAAACTCAAGTCAACCAAAGTCCCACAAGGAAGACTATAGACATATCTCACAGAACAACTAGTATAGGTCATTGGCATGGACAGAGACTGATTAAGAACTGAGCTAACTAGGCAGTTTCCAAGGTGCCAATTTATAAGGGTTATGAAAATGTCACTGGAATTATATCAAATTGAAATAATTGTTTTTAACTAGACTCCTCCCAGAGAGACTAGTCCCTGAAGATAGCTCTCCAATGAACAATGCCGGCAGCTGACGAACAATGCTCGTGGTATTCATACTCGCATGTATTTGTCTGCTCTCTCCTTGACTCTGGACTGTACATGTGACTCATTTCTCACCAATAGAATGAGGTGGAGGTGACCCTGCATGGCTTCAGAGGTTAGGTCAGAAGGAGCCTTACAGCTTCCACTTGTTTTCTAAGAACATTCACTCTGAGAAAGCCATTGGCTGTGTAAAAAGCCCACTACATTGCTATAGAAACCACGTGGAGGGGCTCTGAAGCTGTATGGAGAAAGAGAAGGCCCGGAGGAGCCTGGCCTTGCAGTCATTCTGTAAGGCAGCAGGCATATCTTGAATGCCCTAGACCAGATGAGTTACTAGCTGAATACCCCTGAGTGACTAGTCAAAAATCATCCTGCCAAATTCTCCCTAAATTCTGGATGATAGAATCATGAAAAAATACAATGATTTTTACTTTAAGCCACTAAGTTTTGAGGCAGTTCATTATGCAACAATAGCCATTATAAAAAGAACAATAGTGTATATGTTTGGTAGGAATAATTTAACAAACCACTTAGAGATAAGACTCCTATAAGGCCCGATCATAGGCATAATCACTGAGCATCATTACACTAACTTCTAATGAAAGAGGCTAGCTGCAGTTATATAATGGTAGAGGATGCATGTGGAACCAGACTTTTTAGTTTCTTAGGGCAGCGGAGGAGAGGAAGCATCACCACCAGTGACCTTCCTCAGTCTTTCTCCCATAGCACAGGGTGTGGGTCTCAGTTGGGATGCTGGTCACCGCTTCTCTTTTCCAGGAGACTCATTCAGAGGAAAAAGAAATCGTATGTCAGTATGTTGCTCTTTGAGTACTGTATTAACATTATTAACATACAGGGAACAGATATCTTTGTTGGAATTGTGTTTGAGGTAGAAACTAGATGTTTGAGGCAGACTCTAGATTTGGGGTTTTTTAAGTTTTTTTTTTTTTTGAGATAGATAGAGTCTCAATCTGTCACCCAGGGCTGCTGGTGCGCAGTGGTGTGATCATAGCTCACTGCAGCCTAAAACTCCTGGGCTCAAGCCATCCTCCTGCCTCAGTCTCAGCCTCAAGAGTCACTGAGACTATAGGTATGAGCCCCAGTGGACACTAGATTTTAAAAATTCCTGGAAAGACACAATCCCAACTTCGTGTTTTAATAACCTATACTCTATGGTCCTAATTGTCTTAGGATGGAAAAATATTTTTCCGTAGCTATTGATTGCCATATTTCTAAAAGCTATATGTACATCCATTCTCAATATAGGACAAATAACACTCACATTGTAATTTGGTCATCATTATCTAAGATTCCAAGTATAGACATTATTTTATGATTCTCTAAGTCTCCTCCAAGACCATCCCCAACAAAATGAGCCAGGTTTAGCTTTTTTCACTTATGGGATTCAGTGTATAAGTAACTTATTAGTATGTAGTATGATTTGATTTGAAAATATGTATATTCTAGAAGACATACAATCAGAAGAAAACTTCATTTAGTCTTTGGTATAATTCCTAAGGACAATAACACTTAACAATAACCAACTTTAAAGGAATATTCATTTATGGTAAACACTACGGTAGATAAGTCTTATAAATTTCACACGAAACCCATAAGGTAGATATTATTACAATTTACATTTTACAACTAATCATATTAGAAAGCTAAGGCTTAGAAATCTTAAATATTCACTCATGGTTAAGTAACAGTACCTAGCTCCTAAGTCTGTGTTCTTAAAACATTAGATTATTGGTGATTATAACAAGGCAAGATCTGACTGTAAGAATTTATAAAGATAATCATTGGCCACTAAGAAGGTAACTTTTTTGGTTTAAAACTCTGTCTCAATCACTTGAACCCGGGAGGCAGAGGTTGCAGTGAGCCAAGATCACGCCACTGCACTCCAGCCTGGCGACAGCGAGTCTCCATCTCAAAAAAAAAGAAAAAAAAGTCTGTCTCAAACTTCATAATATAAAAGGTAGAACATATTTGTGTTGTTTATTATTAACACTGGAAAACTATGGAAATATTAATTTGTGTTAGATTACCGTATACTTTATTATACAAAATTACAAAGAATTGCTATAGGTCAAAAACACAAAACAATTTATCCCCAGGAAAGCATTTCACTGAACTTTTATACCCTTGGGATAAATATGAGAAAAAGGAACAGTAAAATCTTGAAAAGCATTCGAACCCATTTCAACATCATGTGTGATTCTGGCATGCTTCTCCATTTATTTCTCCTTTAGGATTTTCACAGTATTGATGACATGCCCACAAAAAAGGGAAAAATAGTCATGATTGAAAATATGGATCTGATTTAAATGCTCATGAAAATTCCAATTTCAACACTCAATATTTGGTGGACTTGTGTGTTTGTGGCCAAAAGACATAAATTCTTTAATGTAAAAACTGGTAAATTTAGGTTTTTTTTCATTTAAAAGTGTGTTGAGTTAGCCTCTTTGCTTTCCAACTCAAATACCTTTGAAGTTCCAGAGATCTTATAACAATGCTGAAAATTAATACAACTTATCTAAGGCCAGCATTAGGAATGTGTTTCTAACTATAAGGCTAATGGAACTAGTCGAAGAAAAACCAGATGGCCCAATGATGCTTTGCCCTTAAATAAGACAGAATCCCTTCTTTAAAAGAATGGAAAAAAATAGAGTAGGAGACTTCATCCTTTTTCCATTTTCCCCCAGAGATCTGGGGCAATAACCAAAACGAGTGACATTCTCCTGCAGAATGCTGCTTTTCCGGGATTCCAAAGGGATGCCTAGCAACTTTACAATCGTGTTGAAACTATATCTGCCAGAACATAGTAGGATGTGGAGTAGGGAGGTGTTCAGGATGGAAGAAAGTTGTGCTAGCCTGAAAGTGGTACCCTTTGCCTCTAGTCCCCAGAAACAAAGAGCCATAAGAGTAAGAGCTTGGCTGCTCATTATGGGGGTGGGGGAGGGTACCTTTTATCATGTGTCTATCACTTTAGCCCTACGGAGAAACAGGCATGGGTGGCAAGAAAATCCTTGAATCATGCTCACAGATTGTATTTTCTTCTAGAATCATTTCTTATTGTCAGAAAAAAAAAAAAAAAAAGAAACTCACAATGAGAGGATTCTTTCCTAAAATTTGAATAAAATATAATTTAGTCTATTAAAAATGCAACTCTCTTTTCAAAACTTTTCTGTCCAGCTAGGAAAGTTCTTCAGCACCATTTTTGGCACTTGCATTTCTTTAAGCAGCATGGAAAGGGTGAAGAGCTCTGAAAGCAACCAAAAAAAATAAAATTAAAAAAGTCCTTTGTAGAACATATTGCACCAACTGCTTCCAATCACTGGTTTCCAATTACTGTCAAACAAGAATTCTGTTGGATTTCTTTAGCTATTTTCCTCTTTATCTTGATTTTGAATTTTTAAAAATGAATAATTTAGAGAGAACTGAAATTGTCATCTATAAATTTTATCATTCCTTCCTTGAATAGCTATGGTAAATGACTTGAAGGCATTCATAATACATGTTCTCACTTTCTGAACAAATTCCTTGAAAACGGTACAAAGAGTTATGTGCCAATTTTCTAGAAGATGAGATTGTGAATTAAATCATTTCTATATGTGGGAAAATTATACAAACCTACCAATACTAATGGCGTGTGTCACTTTGAGAATTAAGGTTTGACTCCTATCTTGATGTAAGTCCAAGCTCACAACCTCTACTCTCAAGAGTCTTCCACCAACTTAGTTGGGTCCCTCATCCACAAAGTTTTCCCTACCTATATCATTGGTGAATAAATAAAATGCTATCATACTGACTGCCTGACTGCCTGTTTTTAAAAAACGGAATGTAATACAGTTTGATCGTTTACATTCAGGTCACTTTTCATAAAAGTTTCACTGTCTCTTCTTGGTAAGAGTCCATGCCACTTGGGTTATGAAATGGACAGAAAAGGTCCCTGAGTCTCTAGTAAGTCTCCTTATTTCCTTAAGGGAATAATCTCAAGGGCCTTTGTTAGTGAAAACAAGTAAATTGATGATTAATTTTTATAAGAACTAGTGCATCAAACCTCAGAGCCCCTCTTTTCATCACAAATTTCATTTTCACTGTAGAGTTTGATTTGAATTGGGAATAGTTTCTAGATAGAGCTGAAAATCAAAAAATAAAATAAAATCTGTGAAAGAAAAATCCAACCTTGCAAGCTACTCTTTCTCATTAGGATGAAGGCTTCTATTCTCGGTTTTGCCCTATGATGCTTCATCATTTTTCCTCTAAGGAGGGAAATAAGAATTCATTCCTGCGTGCAGAGTATTCTGAGCAACTCCTCCCACTGACTATTAACAGGGGAGAGAGAGAATTTAGGGTTATTTCCCATGTTACTAAAAATTTGAGTTTTTTGTTTTTTCACATATTCAAGTATCCTATTAAACACTGAAAACTGGGAAGGAAATGTTTGAACAAGGTGTCTTCATGAAGAGTGCAGCATTTGTTGACATTTTCAAGAAGCACGATGCCCTCAGTGTGAGGAACCACGCCCACAACACAGCCTTTCAAATGTAGCGCTATCTGTACAAGCAGCCTGACTATTTTTTAATCAACTTTATTATTCCTGGAAAACACTCACATATAAATAAATAAATAAGCTGGGCAATCCCAGCTACTCAGGAGGCTGAGGCAGGAAAATCACTTGTACATGGGAGGCAGAGGTTGCAGTGAGCCAAGATCATGCCACTATACTCCAACCTGGGCGACAGCGTGAGACTATCTCAAAATAATAAAAATAAATACATAAATAGGTATATAAGTTCAAGGTCATAGGCTCCTGTTGCTAAGAACACAAATTGGGATGTGTTCCCATCTGTTTTCTTCACTCCCTAGGTCATTGTGAGGTGCCTAGGAGAAAAAGTTGAGTCTGTTAAGGACCTTAATGATTTCTGGTGGGTAGCAATTTTTATCATTATCATGTCTTTTGCAGTGATAGGAGTGTATAGCAAGGAAATTAAGCCAGAAATAGTGACTTCCACTCTAGAAATTTGCTAGTGTAAAAGTGGGAGATAAATGAAGAACTCAAAGAAGTAAACATAGTCATAAAAACATATTATTCAAATTTCTTGGAGAAGCAAAATTTAGGCTTGATTAAGGTTTACAGCAGGGTTCTTCTACCATGGAACTACTGACATTTGAGCTGGATAATTCTTTGTTAGGAGGATCTTCCCCATGCAGATGTTGAAAAGCATCCCTGGCCCCCACCTAACAGAGGACAGTAGCACCTCCCCATACCAGCTGTGACAACCAAAATGTCTGTAGACATTGCCAAATATTGCCTAAGAGGTAAAGTCACCTCTATTTGAGAACTACTGGCTTACAGAAAGAAATATTTCCTTAAAGAAATAAGTTAGTTCAAGAAATTGACCTTGGAAGAAAGGTCAATGATGGGGCAGGATTGCAAACATGCAGATGGGATCAAAGGCACCTATGTGGGAACTTATTTTGGAAGGAAAAAGGGGCAATTATAGAAGGGAAAGAATGGGAGCAGAGGTGAAGAGATTTTGAGAAAGACAAGAGGCAGGTTGACAAATTGCCTTATTTCAGAAAAGTACAGAGGGGACCCAGGTGGAAATTAGGAGTTGAAACTGGAAAATGTCAATAGCCCATGCTATAAGAGGGAAGTGAACAAAGTGTCAAATGAATCGTGGCTTTATGAGAACACTGAGGATCTATGTACAGAAGAATTCAATCAGAAAGGTCATACGGCTTCCTTCTGGGATACTCAGCCCGTCGAAATTATTATGTGACTTCCTCCAGGAGAATTCATCTCCAGAAGTGACAGCTGAAGGAACAGATTTTGGTGTTCACCAAAAGTTGGGAATCAGCAAAGCCCACAAGCTAGAAAATCAAAGGAGAAATTATTTCTGTGATGCTATCAAGAACATTAATTATAATGATTTACAATAGAAGTAGCAGCGGTAGATACTGGAGGATTGGGAAATAAGAGAGGGAAGGGATTTTTGGTTTGTTTGTTTTCCTAAGTCAACAAATCTTTATTAAAACCCGCAGTTACTAGGAGAAGGCCATGATGCTGGATGCGCTGTCTTTTTTTTTTTTTTTTTTTTTTTTTTTTGAGAAGGAGTCTTGCTCTGTCACCAGGCTGGAGTGCAGTGGCCTGATCTCAGCTCACTGCAACCTCCGCCTTCCGCCTTCCGGGTTCAAGTGATTCTCCTGCCTCAGCCTCCCAAGTAGCTGGAATTATAGGCCTGTGCCACCACACCCAGCTAATTTTTGTATTTTTTAGTGGATACAGGGTTTCACCGTGTTGGCCAGGATGGTGTCGATCTTTTGACCTCGTGATCCGCCCGCCTTGGCCTCCCAAAGTGCTGGGGTCACAGGCATGAACCACCATGTCCAGTCAGGATGCACTTTCAAAGTCGATCTTCTCCACAATGTTCTTGGGCTTCATGCTTTCTTCTTGGCTACAGATGAAGATCTGCCCTGACTCATCGGTGCTTCAGCCATATTTTCTCATCCATATCTTCAGCTGGCTGGCTGTCAAATCCCTGAGCATCTCAGCCAGCAGCCAGCAGTAAGGGTGCCAGTTGAATGATATCCATGACATGGCAGACAAATTTTCTAACAGCCTTCAAAGCCAGTTATACCTTCGAAAAGAGTCATGTTTTCATCCAGGGTTTGCCAGAAGGCCTGGGAGTGTCAAGTCTCCAGCAGATCCTCCAGGTACAAAATCTGTTGGATCGGCTACTTTTCTTGATGTGCTTGGATGAACATGAGCTTGCACAGGGTGAAGTTGGTGAGGCATGGGTTGGTGAGAGCCTTCAGTGGGATCTGGGTGGTGACCGTGGTCTGAAAGAAGCCTGGGTTGAACTAGTACAACTTCAGGACAATGAAGTTGGCTTCTAGATAGGCATTCTCCTTGACCTGCATCTCCACATAGCTCCCCAGGGTGGCCAGGTTCTCAGAATTATACCTGTGGATATTGTTAAGCAACTTGCCCACATTCACTCTCATCTGCTAAAACATCACTATGACTATGGTCACCTTCTACAGCCAGGGCTGGAACAGGGAAGTTTTTTAATGAGAGAGAACAGGTTCTGTAAGAGTGACAATAGGAGAGAAGAATGGAAGTAGTGGTTCAAGAGCAGAGTTTCAAACCCAGGCGTCTTCACTTACCAGGTGCAATAAAGAGTCTAGAGAGGTTGTTGGAAAGTGAGGAGGGTGACAAAATTGTAGACTTAACATATTGAAAAAGTCATAAACACATATTCTAAAATAACCAAAGAAAATGTTTAGGAAAGATGTATAGAAAAATACAAATGATGTTAATAAAAATAAGGCTCTTAAACTTAAAAAAAAAACTTTTAAACTTTTACAGTGTTAACTATGTTGACTTTTAAAAGAAAGAACTTCATAATCCATCATCTGTATCCAAAAATACTAAATCAAAATGTTCTATAAAGTGCCCACAAAATAAACTACTCAAACTTTAAATATGCTTAACAATTTTTCTTCAAATTTGGCTTCCTTTTCATTTCTCATTAGGAGCCGAAATCCTGCCAATGTTGAAATGTATAGTTTTACCTATTTTTAGTTAAATTAAAGTTTAAATACATTTTCATGATTTTTTTCTTTATGTTCCCATGTAAAAAGATCTTGGGCAACCTATTCAAGGTTCTCCCAAACAGGTTAGAATTTTGTTCAAATAAGAAAAAGTTAACCTCACTGCCATTCTTTGGTTAATGGAAGAATTAATTTTTTACATATTTCTGATTCCTTTTATCATAAAGAAGGTACAGTATGGGGAAAATAGCATTTAAATTACTTTTATAAACTGATTTATTTACATTTAAGTTAAATTACTTTGTCTTTTAACTGCTTCTCATACAGCATTTTAAGACAAATTCAGGTAAGACATAGCTATATAGTAGAGGAAAGGGCAGACCTCTAAAACTAGGCAGGTAGGAAGGAGCTGGTATGTTATTTTTGTTTTAAGCATTTCCATATGTGACCACTAAATCAGGATTTCTCACCCTGATTAATAATTTTCAATTTTTACTTTCTATAGTTTATGCTAGAAAAACAAAATCTATTGAATGTGCTTTTTTAAGCTACGCATTCTCCTCTCCTTATTCTGATTCTTCGTTTTACCCTTCTATCAATGTCACACCTTAAGACTCGCCACGCTAATCTAGTCTTTTGGAGTATTTTCTATTTTCTCAGTTTTTATAAATACCAATCAATCACTAATGACTTAGAAGTCATTGTGAGTTCATTCAAACTATTGATATAGCCAAAGTACAGAAACAAAAGCAAATCATCTTAACTGACTTACAATGTTTACTAAAGCTAAACAAATGTTTATAATGCAGAAATTTCACTTAAAGGTATATATTCATGATAAATGAGTATCTATGTCCACAAACATCCATGTTCAAAGCTGTTCATATCAGCATTATTCAGCATGTCCAAAAACTGGGAAGAATCTAAATATTCCTTAATAGGAAAAAAGATAATGGAATATTGTGCTGAAATAAAAAGAACTAATTATAAACAAATTTACTAATGTGACTGGATACAAGATAAATGCTTTTAAAAATCAATAGTACTTTCAAATAATAGCAATGAACAATCCAAAAATGAAATTAAGAAAACAATCCCATTTGAAATAACAGCAAAAGGAATAAAACAAAATACCAAGGTATAAATTTAGCAAAGGAAATGCAAGGCATATATAGTGAAAACGATAAAACATTGTTAAAGGAAATGAAATACCACCCAAATAAGTGGAAAGACAGCCCACATTCACAGATTAGAAGACTTAACATTGTTAAGAAGTAAATACTCCCAAAATTGATCTGCAGATTCAATGCAAACCCTATTAAAGTTCTAGCTGCCCTTTTTTGAAAACATTGATAGTTTGATGTTATCATTCATATGGAAATAAGAGACCCAGACTAGCTAAAACTGTCTTAAAAAAGAACAAAGTTGAAGAACGTGCATTTCCTGATTTCAAAACCTACTACAAAGCTATAGTAATCAAGACAGTGTTGTACTGGCATAAAAAAAAAAAAGATATAAAAATCAATGGAATAGAATTGAGAGGTCATAGATAAACCTTCACATTTTACAGTCAATTGATTTTCAATAAGGGTACCATGATAATTCAATGAGAAAAAAATTATCTTTCCAGTGATTGTTGTCTGTAAATTTTGTTATCTACATGCAAAAGAAAATGTGGACCTCTACTTCACCTCTTACACCAAAGCTAACTCAAAACAAATCATATACATAAATCTAGTACCTAAAACGATAAAACTCCTAGAAGAAAATATCAGAGTAAATCTTTGTGACCTTGGTAAAGATTTAAATTAACATTTCTTCAAAGAAGCTATACAAATAGGCAATAATAAACACATGGAAGAATGCTCAACATCATTAGTCATTAGAGAACAATAAATCAAAATCCAATGAGCTATCATATCACTACATACCCAATAGCATGGCTATAGCCAAATAAGATGGACAATAGCTAGTACTGGTGAGGATTTGGAGAAGTTGAAGCTCTTGTAAATTGCTACTGTGAAGGTACAATGGTGAAATCACTGTAGAAAACAGTTTGACAGTTCCTAAAAATGTTAAATATAGATAATGACCCATCGGTTGTACTCCTAGCTATACAGGCAACAAAATTAGAACATATTTCCACACAAAAGTTTCTACAAGAATGTGTATAGCAACATAATTTATAATAGCCAAAAAGTAGAAACGACTCAAATGTCCACCAACTGATGAATGTATACATAAAACATGATATATTCATAAAATGGAATATTATTCAGCAATAGAAAAGAATGAAATACTGATGCATGCTACAAAAAGGATAAACCTTCAAAGCATTATGCTAAGTGAAAGAAGCCAGTCACAAAGGACCACATATTATGATTCAATTTATGTGAAATATCCAGAACAGGCAAGTCCATATAGAGACAGAAAGTAGGTTAGTGGTTACCTGGAGCTAGAGCAGATTTGAAGGTTGGGGGCATATAGGCAGGAATGGGGAGCCACTGCTAATTGACAATTTGAGATTTATGTGGGGGTTTAAAAATTATATTTTGGTGATAATTGCACAACTGAATATACTAGAAATTGCTGAACTGTGTACTTTAAATGTGTGAATTTTATGGTATCTGAAATAGGTGTCAATAAAGCTGCTTTAAAAAAAAAAGAGCCAACTAATGAAACATACAACATCATGATGATATGATAGCTGCCTTAAAGTTGTCTCGGAAGAAAATGCATATGAATGTGTTTGATAAGTTGCAAATGTTAGTGTATTTATTATAACTACATGGAGAATGCAAAATTCACATATTTTCCAAGTGAATATATTTGGGATTTTCTTTTTTTTTTTTTCTTTAAGACAAGGTCTCACTCTGCCATCCAGGCTGGAGTGCGGTGGTGTGATCATGGTTCACAGCAGCCTTGAAACTCTGGGCTCAAGCGATCCTCTCACGTCAGCCTGGCAAGTAGCTAGGACCACAGGCACGTGCCACCATGCCTGGCTAAATTTTTTAATTTTCACTTTGTAGAGATGAGGACTCCCTATTTTGCCCAGGCTGGTCTTGAACTCCTGGGTTCAAGCAATCCTCTTACCTCGGTCTCCCAAAGTGCTGGGATTATAAGCGTGAGCCACTGTGCCTGGCTTCAAATTTTCCTAATTTAGATATCTAGCATAATAACTTACTAAATTATGCTTTGTGCTAATGTACTTGGACTAGGGGAAGGATGTGGAAGAAATAGTCAAGTGGAACTGGTGGTTGTATTTTTTGTAACAATATTGTTTGCTACATTTCCCAACAAAGATCTCCTCATGAAGATCCACAGGAGACCTTTCTGTATTTTTATATCACTAAATCTCTGGCGATTTTTTTAATTTACGGAAACTGATTATGTTTTCATCTTTAAGATGCCTGTGAAAAACACGGAGAAAAATGTGTCATCTTGGCAAGGAATAGGGCTTCAGGACATGCATGTTGTACACTGTGGTCACTCAGCTTTATTCTATTTTCCTACTCATACTCTCACTCTGCTTCAGTTCTCAGACTGACTTTGACTTGTTGTGACACATTACATATCTTGAAAATCTGTTTTAAATCATCTTTAGAAAGAGATGTATAATGAACAAACAATAGCAATAACAAAGCAACATAGTTAAATCATTATCCAATTTACCACTCCTATCTACTACAGAAGTCAAGAACACAGACAGCAATACCATAATAAGAAAGACCCATATGTATAAACACAGGGACCCTGTTGCATGGGAATCACTGAACAAGCTTTTGTGGTGCCCTTTATGCTCATTTTAATACCAGAAGTCTACTGACTAGAATAGAATCCTCAGAGGGACAGGGATTTGGGTCTATTTTGTTTACTTCTCCAATTCCAGCAGCAGGAACAGTGCCTACCTTATGGTAAGTACTTAATTAAGATTTGTTGAATTAATTAGAACTGCATGTAAAATGTAGCTTTTTACTTCCTCGGGGCCATGGCTATAATTAGACCAAAATTCTTTCAAACAACCATGAAAATGTAAGGTATACATACGTGGTATATAACAGGCAGAATTAAGTGAAAAGTACCTCACTGATATTGAGCAAACCAGTTAATATTTTGGTTTTCTTATTGGAATTGTTTTAAATAGAGATAATAAAATTGTCTAGTCCGAAATGGAATTTTTCCATCTAAAACATTATTACTCTCAGTTCTACAAATAAGATGCTCAATTATTTTTCCTTATATAAGTACAATATATTATGATAAGAAAACATATAACTTAATTTTTTATAACATGTCATTCCTTTAAATCAGCCAGTGACCTTGATATTTCAATTTCTCATGAAATATCCATTTGGTATTTCATGAAAAAGATGGAAAGGAGGCTTTTAAAAAAGATGTACAAGGATGGGAAAACAGAGGAAGAGAGAATAGCAATAAACATACTGTAAGCTAGAAAGTGGGCAGATGAGCAAATACCAATTCAGCAGGCCTGAATCCTGAGTCAGCAACAGCAAACACTGAAAACCAAACCTGTTCCATGCCACAGAACTCTCAAAGGACTCAGAGACGAGCAGCAACAGGCGCTTTTGGAAGAGGGTGAAGGAATAGGGACTTAAAAGAAAAATGATTGGCTAAAAGCACTTTAAGAAGCAGTTGTTTTCTCAAAACCTCTTCACTATCCCATGCCACTATGTAAAAGTTCTTCCTTCACCCTAGCAAAAGACTGTAAGTTTATTTTCTAGAGAGGGCAAATGGAAGGACTTTGTACAGGGAAGTACAGGCACAGTTGAGAATGTAATTTTTGAACCAAAAATGGGCATGGACTGAACATATGCTTACTGGATGCTGAAATTCCCAATCTTCAGGACACTGGCAGTCAGACCTTCACCCTGCAGGCAGACGACTAGAAAACACTTCTCAGAGGAATCTCACCGGCCCATGAGTAAACATATAAAATACTGACATTGGGTTGAACTACACACAACCTAGCTGACTATCCTAAACTGAAACTAAATGTCAACTGGCCCCACTCTCATACCAAGAGTTTATAGTTAGCTTTTAGCGTATAAGCAAGCAATTGATTTTTGTATATTTACTTTATAGTCTGTGACCTTCCTAAGTTAGCTTAACAATTGTGAATAGTGTTTGTAGATTTGTTAGAATATTCTACATAATCAATCATGTCATCTGTGACTAGATGTTAGAATATTCCACATAATTAATCATGTCATCTGCGACTAGATTTTATTTATTTTCTTTCTTGCCTAATTGCAAAGGCTAGGTTCTTCAAAGCTACATTTAACATAAGTGGTGAGAATCAGTATCCTTGTTTTGTTCCTGACCTTAGAGAATACGTATTGTATCTTTCAACATGTTCCTGACCTTAGAGAATATGTATTGTATCTTTCAACATTAAATGTGATGTTAGCTATACATTTTTCATATATGGCCCTTTCCAGATTAAGGAAATTCCTTTTGTTTCTAATTTGATGAAATGTTTTATCATAAATGGATATTGAATTTTTTCAAACTCTTTTTACATCTATTGAAATGATAATTGTTTCTCCTTTGTTAATATGGTGAATTAGTTGATTGATTCTTGAATGTTACATCAGCTTTGCTTTTCTAGAACTTATTTGCTAACATTTAATTAAGAATCTTTGGGTCTATGTTCATGAGCATTGATGTGTATGTATGTATATATACATTTACATCTTTTTTTTAAGTGTATATTTTTAATGCTTCTGTCTGGCCTTGGTATTAGGGTGTTATTGATTTCATGAAATGAGTTGAACAGGGCTGTCATCCTCTACTTTCTGAAAGATTTTGTGTAAAATTGGTATTATTTCTTTTTTAAATGCTAAATAGATTTCACCAATTAAGCCATGTGGGCCTGTTTCCCAATTAGCTTTTTAGTCTTCCACTCTTAAATACAGACATATAGACATCCAAGGATTGACCCAGTCTTAACATTAGAATCAACTGGTAAGCCATGAAGAAATATGTCCCAATAGCAGAGGTCTGGGTTTGCTTGCCTGTTGTGGCCTACACATCAGTATATTTTTAAAGCTCCCTAGGTGATTCTGATCATGCCTAGTGTTAAAAACCTTCCCTGGGCCGGGCGCGGAGGCTCACGCCTGTAATCCCAGCACTTTGGGAGGCCGAGGCAGGCGGATCACGAGGTCAGGAGATCAAGACCATCCTGGCTAACACGGTGAAACCCCATCTCTACTAAAAATACAAAAATTAGCCGGGCGTGGTGGCAGGTGTCTGTAGTCCCAGCGACTCAGGAGGCTGAGGCAGGAGAATGGTGTGAACCTGGGAGGTGGAGCTTGCAGTGAGCCGAGATCGCACCACCACACTCCAGCCTGGGTGACAGAGCCAGACTCCGTCTCAAAAAAAAGAAAAGAAAAGAAAAGAAAAAAACCTTCCCTGTAACATGGAAGCTAGAGAAAAAACCAAAAACAATCAGAAAAGAGTAAACTAAAAACAAAAAAACAAAAAACAAAAAACAAAACACAGAGACTGTGCAAGGAAATGACAACTCTAAAGAAGTTATTGCTGATATCATCAGAGACATAAGAGAAGATAATGACCTCATGAAAAAAAGAACAAGATGCCATAGCAAAGACCATCCAGAGACATCAACAACTGCATGTATTGCTTTCAAAGATGTGATACCATGTAGAGGTTAGGTTTTAGACTCAGATGTTAAGAAGAATTGATTTCAAGTACTGGATCTCCATATTTTACTGACTTTGTGACCTTGAGCTAGTTACTAAAGTTCTTTAGACTGTGTTTCCCTAGCTACAAAACAGCAATAGTGATAGTATCCACCTCATGGGGTTGCTGTGAGTAATCAATGGGAATAATACTCATAAAGTAGTTGGGAGAGTGGTGGCATGATGAATTAATAATGTGTAGTCGTCACTCTAGTTTAAACTCCTGTTGATTGTTACTTGTTATTTTGAGTCAAGTAGGACTAATGCCTGTGGCAGCATTAAATTAAATAAGCAATTTAACTAGTGAATTACCATCCAAATTTAAAAAGCAGACAATACATTAGTCCATGGAGAAAAGTAGAATGAGGGGAACGTGTGTAAAATAAAGTTATTTTAATGAAGTGATTATTCATTTCTAAAATGTGCCCTCATTTACCAAAATTAGCTTGGAAGCTTCTTGCTCATATTTCCTTGGTATTTGGCACAAGTTCAAATGTGTCACACAACCCTGGACACTCAGCAGCATCTGTGCAGCAAATCATAGAACAGACTAGAAGAGTGGCTCTATGAGATCACTCATTATATATTTTCTTAAGCTTTAATCTAGTTTCATTTTCAGTATTCTCTAATTCAGTGACATTCATACTTTAGAATAAAACAAATAACAATTAAATGTACAATCTCTACTTCTGCTGAAGACATTGCTCTGTTTTCTCAAGGCTAGAAGGAAGATTGAAAGAATGCCGGAAAGACGCATTGTTTGGTCCATACCTTTAACAGATGTTAATTGGCATTTTCATTATCATCATCATTATGTTTCAGGTTAGGACTAGCTAATGGTGAACTTGAAATTTCCCACATACAACATGAGATTGTTAGTTAACCTGGGATAGTTCTATATTCCCTAATCTCAAAATGTTCACTTAGAATAGCTACTTGAGATTTTACAGTTATTTATTTTCATATATGTATCTATTTTTATAGAATATCTATAGTGTTCATTAGTACTAAAGAATGTAGTTTTTGGACATATCATTTGGTCAATCTACATTCATCACTTACAATGTTTTGCTTTGTAGGCCAGTCAAAAATGTGAAAATAACTATTCAAGAATTATTTACAGTAAGAAAATGGGAAAATTCTTAAGTTTGACTTAAATGACAAAATGCCCTTCCCTGGGTATTTTTATCTCTTTGATTATTGGAAATGAGAATGACATCCTCTGAGTTAGGACCAAGTTCCATCAGTAATATGATCTCACTTAAAATCTTCTTTGTCGAAAGAATATATATTGCCTTGTGTTACTGCATGGAGGCTGTTGGACAAGGTGAACATCAAAAAAGTTCCATAACCCTCAGAAAGAGCCTAAAAATTATGTTTCTTAGCTTTCAATAAGCTTCATCTGGAATTTTCGGACCAAAAATTAGTAGCACTGAGATGTGTTCCAGAATCATCTTTTCTGAAAATTGGCAATAAAATAAAATATTATAATTCTTGAGTCTACAAAATACTCACAGGAAATGGCCCTTTTCATGTGCTATGAGCCTGGAAGAATATGTAAAACCTAGAACTTGTCTGTTCCAAATAGTCAATACTGACAATCAAATAAAACCACCCCTCATAAAAAGACATAAAGTTTCAGTTAGTGTCATTTGCAGAAAGTAGCACCACTTAAGCAATAAATGGGAAAAAGTAATTGATAAGGTTGCACACCAGGCATCTGGGCAAGTACAGGCAGTCCTCTTTATCTTTGTATTCTTGAGAGCATCTAGCCTAGTTAGAAAAAGAAGAAAGTAACACCAGAAATATAATAATCATTTTAACATTAGGTAAAGGGCCTGAAACTATTTCTTTTTAGGGCTATTCAAGTGAAAAATACATTCTCACACCAAGAACCTTAGTTTCAAGATTCCATTTCTACCTAGATGTCTCTTGAATGATGCTGAGATTCCTCTTTGGATAGAGGGAGATTGTCAACCTTTAGATTCAATAATCCTATTAATGCACCTCTGTCAGATTTCTGTGGGCCAAACAGTTTCAGCCAGGGCTCCCAGAATATATATATATGCCAACCATGAATTGTTCAGAGTCGAAATCACCCAAAGAACTAGTATCCTATTGAGACTTTCAAACTGGAAAAGTTCAGAGACCACTCTTTTTACTATATATTGGAAAATTAGGCTGAATGTGTGCGAAAGTATATGAATCTTTTTGTCTCTTCTGCTCCTATGGTGCTTTATTTATTTTTTCTGTACTTTCATTTTCCAAGACAATCTCCGAAAGAGATTTTACCGAGATTAATCCATAAGATGACTGCACTGATGATCACAAAACCCTG
The DNA here is from genome assembly GCF_049350105.2 of Macaca mulatta. Lineage (NCBI taxonomy): Eukaryota > Metazoa > Chordata > Mammalia > Primates > Cercopithecidae > Macaca > Macaca mulatta. The sequence goes on from NC_133407.1 coordinate 23,939,756, forward strand.
CCATACAGATTCCCTCCCAAGTAGAGAAAGAAGACCAAATTTACAAATGAGAACAGTACCCTTTGCCTTGATTGCTTCTCTCACTGATGGCATTTTTCCTGGAAAACTGTTAAGCAGCTGACCTGACTGTTCACACTGTGGCTCCCGAATACCCACGTTCTTCCAGTTGCCAGGAAGAAAAATCTTTGAAAACTCAGAAAGCATTTGTTGCTTTAAATACTGGTGGTTTCGTAAAGTAGATGTAATAGTTATGTAAACTGATTCTTAATAAGTGGTTTGCTTAGATAATTATTTCCTGTTTTGCTCTACAAATAAATGGCAACTGAATTTCATGTGGGTATGATCAATAATGCAGGTTCCTTATTACGTTAAATTGCATTCTAATTCCTCCACATTTGCCATTCATTGATACCACTGTGACTCACCAAAATGACAAATCGATTTCCAAAAATGTCCTTGTAGAGAGAGGAGCAAATATTTATTTTTAGAGAAGCAAGAAGGGCCACACTCTTGCAAAAAGAGGTCAGCTGGCCTGAAAAAGAGCCAACTTCAGTTGTATAATGAAAACTCACCCAGGCTCTGAAATCTCACTTGGAGGCTTCCAACAAGATTTCATCACTACTCGGACTACGGTATTTATATGGGATGGTCTAGTTTAATAAGCTGTTTCACCAGCTTCTTAACTTTCACTGCAAGTATTTCTCCAGAAGCCAAGCCCTCCAATCTTACTCCTTTTGTGGGTTTGAAGTATTAATTATTGTTTAGATTCTACAAAAACAAGTAGAATGAGCTGTAAGCTTCTATGTCTGTTGGTTCCTAAATTGCTTGGCCATAGTTCTGTTTTGTTATTGTTATTTACTCCATTGTTGTTTAGTTAGCAGGAAGTTCAACATTTTAGGAAGTTGAAATAACCTATAGATCTCCCACAAGCCCTAATTCTTTAAAGGGCTAGTTGTCTCGTCTTATAAAATATGCTACTAGTTCAGGCTTAAAATCAATAACAAAAGAGAAAAATATATTAAGTCACACGCATGAACAAAATTTGGTTCAAATAATAACTTAAGTCAGTTTTAAAAGTGACTTTTACGTTAAATTATTTTTGCCACTAATTTTTCTAAAGTTTTTATATCAAATATGTATTATTTTTATTTAAAAAACAATAACAAGAAATATTTACCATATTTTACTGACTGGCAAAGCCAAGGTCTTATTCTAAACTTCCACTGTTATAAATATATGGTTCTTATATGATTGTAATCATTGTGCATATGCCAGGTAATTGCTATTTATTACTTAGCAAAGAGTTTTCCATGTGTCTCTATAGTACACATATTTGTCAGATTTATAGGCCATAAAATATTTTTTTGATAGAACACAATTAACTAAGTCACTTCCCAACATACACTGTATTAGCTTCCTAGGGTGCCATAAAGAAGTATCACAAACTAGGATGGCTTAAAATAACAAAAATGTATTCTCTCTCAGTTTTTGGAGAAGTATAAAACCAAGTGTTGGCAGGGCCATGCTCCCTCTGAATCCTATGGGGGAGAATCCTCCCTTGCCTCTTCCAGCATCTGTAGCCTCACACATTCCTTGGTTTTTGACAGCATCACCCCAGTCTCCATCTCATATGGCCATCATCCCCCATGTCTCTTTACTTTTTATAAGAACACCAATCATGATGTGTTAAAGTCCCACCTGACTCTAGTATGACTCCAATTTAGCTAATTACATATGCAACAACCTAATTTCCAGATAAGTTCGCATTCTGAGCTTTCAGAAAGCACATGAAATTTAGGGGAAACTATCTAAACCTGTACATATGTCCTGAACCATTATTTATAGATATGCTAAAATTCTCAGTTTTCATGGGACAAGAAAATAAAATGCTCCACATTTTCAAAATGCATATTTCCAAAAATAAATATGTATTTTGTTTGTCTTAGCTCTCCAATCTGTAATTTCTGTAAGAAAATGAATTCTGTTGTTCATATTGTTTTTAAAATCCCAATTCTCCCACAGACATAAAATGCAGCTACTATCCCCTTTATATGTAAAAGAATAAAAATGTTTTATAGCAATCATCAGTTGAGTTTTATGTCCTCTAATCAATGTTCCTTCTTCCCAGAGACAACAAATTTCCCCACAGATTCCTATCTCTGACAGGAGTTTGTGATGGAATAGATAGCTTTCTATTCCTCAAAGTCTGCAAAGGGGATTCCACATCCCCAAAACAAAGAGAGCCTCTATACAGGAAAAAGTACAATTTGTATCTCATCCTTCACCATCATCAACATTTAACAACTAGTTATTGAGATTCAGAAACCCCAGTGTACTCTTGACAGGCAGTGGAATATTCTAAATGTAAAAATAAGTCATATGTCTCTTCAATGTAGAAAGAGTCTGAGAAGCCACGGTGTCAAAGAGCATCAGCAGGGGGGTCTTGCACATACATTCCCTTCAATCCTCTTTCTAAAAAAAAACAGTAGACACTGAATACCATCACCCCTTCTACTCAATTCATCTTCCATCAACACTTCACAATATGTCTTCAAGGGTCCTAAAACAACACAGGGCACTGTGAAGGGTAAGGAAGAGTGTGTGAGAGGAAAGGAAGAGTGTGTGAAAGTTGTCTGAATCAAAACAGAATCACAAATGTTAAGAAAACTCTGACAAATAGAGCCAGTGAAGGCCACAAAGAGAAGGTCCTCATGCTTGTATGCCTGATAACAAAAACTACCATAAAGACTGCAAAGACTACAACCTTGCACAAAGGCCATTGCAACCTAACACAAAAAAGACTTCTACAAGAACATCTGCCCAGTAACTGCCTGTTCAGACTGGCATCACCCTTGATATTGATCTTTGTAGCCAAGGCTAATTACTATTTTTAAAAATATGTAATCCTCCTCATGTTTTTCCTTTAAAAATCTTTTGTCTTTTTCTTACCTCCCAGAATATGTACATAGTTTACTATACCCTGCATATTCCCATTGCAATGCTATATTCCCAAATAAATATCTTTTCTTATAGAGAGCCTCTCTCTGTTATTTAGGTTGACAAGCAACACTGTATTTATTCTGAAGATTGAGATCATTAGTAAAATTATTACAATTCGTTTTTGTGGCAAACTTTCTGGAATCTTAAAAGGTAAGTGTTCAGAGAGGACAATATAATGCATGGATTGATTTGGCATGAACTAATCATGGAGGCATCGCTATTAATAGGCATCCTGAAATGATTGTTGGAGAGGCACACTTAGTATCTTCAACGGTCTTTAGAAAAAGATAAGTCTCTTTAAGTGAGATTGTAGAGCTTATGGACTATACATATTCTATATACTCACCAATCAATAACAGAAATTCTTTCCAAATCTAAAGCTGAATATCATTTTCTAGTCATGTAATAACATTTTAGAGCTAGAATGGTGGGTCTCAACTTTGGTTACAGGTTTAAAAAATCCTGAATCTCAGGCCATCCTCTAGATCAACTAAATAATTATCTCTAGGGGTAGAGCCCAAACATCAGGACTTTTTAAAAGTTTCCAATTGATTTCAATATGCAGTCAAGCTTAAAAACCACTGAATTCCACGATACTTTCCAGGTCAATAAAGGCATGAAATTTGGAGACCCACATACTGAGTTCACCTCTGTTCTCCAACTTGCTACCTATGCAATATCAAGCAAGTCCCTTAATGTCTCTGAGCCTTGTCTATAAAAAAAAGGAGAAAACTCTTTATTATTCATTATCTTACTCTCTAGTCCACAAACTACATTTTGTAGATCATCTACAATATAGAAAGGTTAAGTGGCTCTTTGATTTAAAAAAAGATTGACACTATTCATTAAACATTACCCAACCTCAAATCTCATTTTCATCTCCAACAAATACATCTAACATATGTGTGAGTGGGAAAGAAATGTGGAAGTATATATTTAGAAATATTAACACTGGTTATCACTGGTGTAGGAATAATGGATCATTTTCTTCTCCTTTCTCCCTGTGTCCCTCCCTTCCTACTTTCTTTACTTTCCTCTGAAAGAAGGGATACAGTCTAAGGATCAGGATGCCCTGATTGCTCTGGCTTCAAGCTCATGTATGAATGTCAGCCAGAAGTAAACAAGAAAACCCAGTTCTGTCACCCCCTAAAGCCCCTCCATAAATCATTAGCTTCTCAGTAATCTGCCGCCACAGGTAAGACAACGTGGCTGTGTCAGCCAAGAGACAAGTCTGCTCCATCTCCAGGTTCATGAACTCACTCTACACCTTTTACATAGCTCAACTTCTTTCCCTCTGTCCTCTGTTTCTCTGTGTGGCTTGAACACCTCCAGGGTTCTCCTTCAGACCGTCCTCCAAGGTGGAGTTGACAAGACCACACGAGGCTCCTCTTCTCCTACTCACTTCATTTGCATGTGGTTATTTCATTGTAGTATCATGATCATAGTTCCCTTGTCCTTCTTACTGCTTGTGCTGAGGCAGCCAAGATTGACACAAGTCTAAGTCAGTCAGTCCTAGGTCCTCTGCTCCTTGCTCGCCTTATAGTAGCTTTTTACAGTTTTCCTCTTTTTATCTTAATTCTATTCCTTCACAAAGTCTTGGTTTTCTAATTTATCAACAATCAATATGCATTACTTGTGTAATTTGCTTAAGTGTTTTAAAATTTCATATCTAGAAGCTGAAAGGATGCTTCTATGACATTATTCACTTATTTTACAAATATTTATTGCATATCCTCTATGGGCTGTGCAATACATGGACATCAAAAACCATAGTCCCAGACCTAATGGGTAAAACAAATGTTCAATAAACAAACACATAAATGAAAATATAACTACTTATTATGGTAAGTGATAAGCAGCAAAAATATCATGGTGCTTTGAGAGAGAATAGTGAGGTTGGGGCAAAACTTATCTTGAATAATAGAAAAGACTTCTTAGGAAGATAAATATACTGGAATTCAGCCCTTGAATATGAATATGAGCCTTAGCAAGGAAACGTTTTAGTCAGGAGAATGAAATGATGTAATTTGTACTTTCAAAAGATCACTTTAGTTTTTACGTGGATCATGTTTTACTAACTGTTCAAACGGCTCAGTGTTGCAGTAATATGGAATGGACAGATATTTAAAAATCAAATTATTTTATTCAACAATATCGTGCTATTCCATTAAACCAGAGGTCAGCAAACTATGGTTGACCCTTGAACAACATGGGTTTGAACTGCCTGAGTCCACTTATGTGCAGATTTTTTTTCAACCACATGAGGATCAAAAATACAGTATTTGGATCTGAAACCCATATATATGGAGGGCTGCATTTTGTATCCACAGGTTCTGCAACACTGATTGTGGAACCTGAGTATGCTCAGATTTGGGTATAGATAGGGGACCTAGAACCAATCCCCTGAGAATACTGAGGGACAAATATATAACCAGCAGACCAAACCTGGCCCACTGCCTGTTCTTTGTAAATAAAGCTTTATTGGAAAACAGCCATGCTTATTTACTAAAATGTCTACAGCTACTTTCATTCTGCAAAAGCAGGACCGAGTAGTTGTTACAGAGATCACATGGCCCACAAAGCCAAAAGTATTTACTATCTGGATCTTTACAGAAAGCATTTGCAAAAGCTTTTCCAGAGGCTCCAACACCAGATTTCTGCTTACATTTTGATTACGAGCTCAGGTCATGTCACCAGCCCCAGATGCAAAGGTGTCTGGAAAAGTAAGTGCCAGACTTCTAGCCCTTAGAGAAGAGGCTCATAAAGGGCTATTGAGTACTCAATTGAATGGTATCTCTCACAGGTATGAAAAATAGTTACTCTGTTCAAACCTTAACTTCTCTGACCCCCAATTTCTCTCCTGTAGAAAAGAGGGATAATGATATTTGCTTATTGTTTCAAAGAGGATTAAATATAATGAGGATATTAAATACGTTAATTATATTAACATAAAATTCCTGGCACTTAGTATGTTCAGTAACTGCATCTCTTCCTCTGAATGCCTCTTACAGTTCATCACTGCGCCTCTCTGCAACTTTAACTTGTCCTTGCTCATAGTAGGCACTTGTTCAGAAATGCAGAATAAAAGAACCAATGTTCCCCTTCTTCTACAGGACCAGGCCTCAGTTGTTGATGTACACTAACAGGATTGATTGTTCAATTCTGCTTGGCTGATAAGTACAGAAGTATCTTCAAAAACAAAACTTTTGAAAGAAATTTTTGAACATGGCCCTCCTGGAGAAGAGTGAGTTAGGAGAAATTCCAGTCTTCTTTTTATTGGTGGTAAAAACAATGGCTGAGTAGGAGGAAAAGTCAGGGGACTTATCTCAGATCCAGACCACTCTCAGATAGCCAGGGACCACCATATATGTTGTATCACCTACTCCCTTCCCAAACAAGCAGGTCATGGCAGGTCATGCTTCCAAAACTTGGGTAGCCCCATTACCTGGGAGTCAGGGCAATGCCTCCATGTATAGCCATATATTAGATGCCTGTTGAACACCAGCAATCCAGAAACAAGTGTACTCTTCTGACAAAAAAAAAAAAAAAAAAAAAAAGCCACAGATCACAACACTCTGAAGAAAAGGAGGGAAGAGGGCTCAGTGACACAAGAGCTCCTGGAATCCATCTCTCAGGCCTCTTTATTACTTTTACCACCCAAAGCATGTTTCCGACAGTAAAGTGTGATGCCAGAACACATCAATTTACAAAACTGTCTTTGTAGTAAAAATATTAGTTGAGATCTGTACATTGTTGAGGTCTCGTTGAGAAGCCTGGCTTTTCTCAAAATTTTGACAAATTGCTTATTATCAATGTTTGTACCTCAAATGAAGCTTATCTATATTCTATTAATCCAATGTCTTAAAAAGTACCTAAATCTTTACAAGGTCTTCATTTAGGTCTTAGTGATAAAAAAGTATATGATTTTAAAAAATAAAAAACTTTCACAGGGAAGCATATAAGCCTAAAACAGAGTTTACTATTCATGTTTGCAAAGAGATTAGTACGAGATTGCTAAACATCATCATTGAAAATACTTAATATTTTGATACACATATAATTTTTTCAATGTTTTCCAGTGAATGTGATTCCATTACACTGAAATATAAAAGTATTACAAGTATCCTATATGCTTCATGTCCCTGGTTTCCTAGAAATAAGATAGTAGTACAAGCATAATGTGTTCACAGTAATTATACAGGGCTATAGAATACCTTTATCTTTTTGGAAAAATAGCATCAAAAACTTACAAGTTTCACCTACAAGGTCAGCCTACAAAACATAAGTAGTATCCTTCAGAAAATTTCTGTTGGTGTTTGTGAAGTTCTGAAAATACTGTAGGGCAGGATTGGCCTTTTCCCAATTGTCAAATCAAACCAAGGACTTCCCAGGCCCTAAGCAAGGTCAGTGACCAAGGCGGCACTTCCCAGAGTGACATTCATGACAATTTCCAAAGGCAGGGCACTTTCAGCATGAGAGGCCAAGATAAAACCTACCACTTTACAAGGAACTGGCTGGTGAACCTTGGCACAGTTGCTAGAGAACTTGGATCTCCAAGAACAAAACAGTGGTGCCTCATTTTGTTTTCCTTTCTCAATAAGGACAGTAAAAACTCAACTTCAAGTTATGGAGATAATGTTCCATTTATTTTGGAAGAGTTAATGTAACCTTTCCATGGTACTGCTTAGAAGATACAGGAAAACAGAAATAAAGGCTGCACCAGTAAATAGATTGCTTATAATCAGAATTCTACAAAGCCCAGAAATAACTGTTTCCCTGATATTTTTGGACCAATATGGGGACCTTTTTAGATCTTGAAAAAAAGAATGTGTGCCTGAGTTATTCTTGTCATCTTACTGATTCAGCTGGATCCGGTGTAAAAATGAAATAAATTACTTTCTAATTGGCATTTGGGGTCACCAAAAAAACCCAAAGCAAAGAAAGCCAGTCTACTTTAGGCAAGAACGTCGGGTCTTCCCCTTGCTCTACAATTTTCCCCTTTATAAAAAACCCTCCCTCCACCTAATGCTGCTTAACTTACATCTCTTTTTCCCTTCACTTATTTTGAAAACCTCTCCCCCACTCCCACCAACTCACTCACTGACTCATGGTTTGGTTCCACACTGTTCTCTTAAAACTGCTCTCTCGAAAGATGCCAATGATCTGGTAACCCTAGAAGATATCCATGCAGCATTTCACCCTAAGGACAATCTCCTCTTTCTGGAAGTCCTCTTCTTTCTTGGCTCAAGTCAGTGTGTCATCTCACTTTTCTCCCAGCATCCCTGATCATTTCCCTTCGGTGTCTTTGCTGAGACTTGGGCTCCTAGTCACATCTTTCTTAGGTGTATTTACTAACACATACCACATGTATTGAGTGGGATTTATGTGTTTGGCTCCGTCCTTGGGTTCTAACTTCAGCTCCACTTTCTCTCTTATCTCTACAAGTTCTCCTTGTGTTATTTATCCAGCCTCGAGGCTTTATTTATCAACTCTGCTCACTCCCTCCTTTATTTGGCCATTCCTTAATATATATTCTTACCATTTTTTTTCTGGACTTTTATAATATTTCCCTAAGTCATCTTCCTGCTGCCAGTTTTACTATTAATAACTACCATTCATCCTGTAAAAACCATCCTCCATTTCACTCATTCTCTTTCTTTCTCTTGCTTTATGTCTCTCATATTTACTATAACATGTTTGTTTCAAAAATTGCTCAAATTTAGAAAACCAGGGAGAAGAGAAAAATCACAGGTAAGCTCATATGCAAAGTCAGCCATTTTACCTTTAGTGGGCTTTCTGCCAGAATTTTTTCAGGCATAGGTTTTTTAAGAAGTGAACTTTTTTAGCCTTCAAAGGTCAGATAAATCCAGTCTACTTAAACTGTTCCAAAACATAAAAGAAACCTTTCAGTTACCTTTTTTTAAGCTCACAAAATATTGATAAGAAATCTGACATAGATATTTCACCAAAAAAAAAAATTAGGTCAATGTCCCTTGCAGAAATTATGCAAAAATGCTAAATAAAGTATGAACAAATATAATTTAAAAAAAGTGGGGAAAAAAGTACAAGAACGATTCAATATTAAGAATTTTGTTTGTTCATTTAACACAGCACATTAAGCCAGGCACAGTGGTTCATGCCTATAATTCCAGCTACTCAGGAAACTGAGGTAGAAAGATCACTTGAGGCTAGTTCATGGCCACAGTGAGCTATGATGACAACAGTGCACTATAGCCTGGGCAAGAGAGTAAGATTCAGTCTCTAAAAAAATAAATAAATAAATAAAATAGCATATTAATGAGACAAATTCTAATGAGTACTTCAAGTGATGTCAAATAAGACGTAGAATAAAATTGGAATCTAAGCAAAATAGAAGTGGATGATACTTTTGTGACACACTAATAGTCATCCCAGCATCATCATGTTTGATAGAGAAAAATGAGGACACTTTCCCTTGATGTAGGGAACAAGAAAAGAAATTCCAGTTTCCTATTGCTCACAAAATACCAAGCAGTGCATTTCGACAAAGTACAACTTGTAGTCATTTGTAGAGGACATACTAGTATGCATGAAAAATTTAAGATCATCAACGGAAGAGAGAAACCTAGAAACAATAAGATTTTTTCCAGTCATCTGGCATAATTTTCACAAACAATACTGAACTATGCTTTCCATTGGAGGGCCTATCTATGGAACAGTGTTTGCTGGCCTTGCAAATGGAGTTTGGATATTGTTTCTTCTTCTTCTTCTTTTTTTTAAACCATACAGTCTATTTGGACTGAAATTATCTGATCTTTAAAGGTTGAGAAATTTGCATGTTTAAAAACCAACAACAACAAAAAAGCAAAAACCTTGAGCTGAAAAGATCCTGGCAGGAACTCAATAGTTACAAAATACTTATACAAACATCAGTAGCTTCTTTTTTTAATACAAATGATAACCTGGTAGACAATATAATGATTTAAAGGTATTATCTATAATAGCAAGAGTCTGTGAATATGTTTCTAAAGTTCTAAGTTCTACACATAGAACTTTAAGCTTCTTATGAGGGCAATAAAAGTTATGAATAATGAAAGGTATATCTTGACATTGGATAGAAAATGCCAAAAATGCAATCTCAAAAACCCAATTTCTAAATTTAATGAAAGTCCAATCAAAACACTGAAAAGTTTGCAAATGAGAAGAGAAAGCTTGAAAAAAAGCTCGGTAACTCTGAAATTCCTTTGGAAAAAATGAGTATGTGAAAAATAGCTAAGAGAAACTTGAAAAGAGGGAAGTAAAGAGAGAAGACAAGCACTATCAGCATTTTAAAAAGTTTAAAGTCACAATACTTAAAATGGTTTTATACTGGTAGGAGAGTGAACAGACATAACAATGGAACTGAATCCAGAAACAGGTCCAAATACATAAAGGGATTTAGTCTATAATAAAGATGGCATTTTTAGCCAATGGCAAAAAGGTGGATTATGTAATTAAAGGTACTTAAAAATAGACTAATAGTTGGAAAATTTAGCAGGATTACTACTAAGTTTCTTATAACAAAATTAATCCCAGACCAATAGAAGATGTAAATTTGTTAAAATGAAACTTCAAAATAACTAGAAGAAAACAAATGAAAACCCAGAAGTCAAACAAGCAAAGTTTGAACTATTTGATAAAATAATAAAACTTTATCATTTTTACAGGCAAAAATACAGTAAACAAAGTCAAATAACAATGAAAAGCTAAAAGTGTGTTTGTGTGTATAAATAGAATACATTTGGCAAATTACTAATTTTAAATGTACATTTTGACAAACTGCCAATTTAACAGAAAAAAAATGGAATCATCATTTTAATTTTTAGTTCTGCAATTATGAATGAAGTTAAGTTTCTTTCCATGTGTTTTTGGCCATCTACATTTTTGGCCTGTTTTTATAATCTGCCCATTTTTATATTGTATATTTTTCTTTCTGTGCAGAAGCTCTTTGAATCTTAACTACATGAACCATTGGTCTGCTAAATGTGTTACACCTATTTTTCCAATTTGTTGCTTGTCTTTCTGTACCGGTTCATAATATAACAGAAATTTAAATTTTATGTAGTTATATCTCTTCATGGACTCAAAATTTCATACCTTGCAAGAAGGCATTTTCCCATCCAAGTTAATAATACAAGAGTAATATTACAACAACACATAATACATGTGCAATATACTTATATGTCTTATAGATGGGGACCTAAATTTATTTTCTTTCCAAAGAGCCAAATATTCTTACACAAATTATTGAATAATCTGTCCTCTCCTCACCTATTTGAGGCAATTTTTTTATATATTAGATTGCTACACATTCTTTGATCTGTGTAGAACTTGTTATACTGCTGCCTGAAATTACCTGCTTTCATGCCAGCCATAAACTCTATAACTTCTTTTTTTTTTTTTTTTTTGAGATGGAGTCTTGCTCTGTCACCCAGGCTGGAGTGCAGTGATGTGATCTCTGCTTACTGCAACCTCTGCCTCCCAGGTTCATGCAATTCTCCTGCCTGAACCTTCTGAGTAGCTGGGACTACAGGCATTTGCCACCATGCCTGCCTAATTTTGTATCTTTTAGTAGAGACAGGGTTTTGTTATGTTGGCCAGGCTGGTCTTGAACTCCTGACCTCAAGTGATCTGTCCACCTCGGCCTCCCAAAGTGCTGGGATTACAGGCATGAGCCCCCATGCCCAGCCATAACTTGTTGTTTTCTGTACTATCCAGGAGTGAAAGTGCAATATTCATTCTTCTTTTTCAAAATATTGTCTATTTTCTTACAGGCTTTTTTTTTAAATAAACGAAAATATTTGAATCAGTTTGACAAGATTTTCCCAAATTCCAATGGAGTTCCCATTAGAATCTTATTGAATTTAAGATATTAGCTTGGAACAGATATTGTTCCAATATGACTTTCCTAAGAGTATGGTTTGCTTGTACATTTACTCAATTTTTTTTACATCTCTCTATAATGTTTTATATTGTTTTTTCAAAGAATCTCTTGCACCTTTCTAGTTAAACTTGTTCTTAGATATTTGATACTTTTGTGGTCAATGTGAATGGAATAAGTTTCACTTCACTTTCTAAGTGTTTGATACAGATACAGAAGGAAGCCATTGATTTTGGATATTTAGTTTATGCCTCTTTAGTGAACTGTTTACTCGTTCTAATAAAGTATCCTACCACCATCTTATATTAAGTGTATTACACAATTAACACTTCTCGTTGAAATATTTATAACATCTCTGTCTTCCACAATGTCTAATTTGTCCTTGTATTTGTAAAAACACAGCAATGCTAAATAAACATTTATTAAATTTATGAGTGATAATTCCTGAATCTACATTCCAGTCCTGTCCATGAACTACAGGTTGAATTTCCAACTGCTTGATGGACATTTTCACATTGGTTTTCCTCTGGCATCTCAAATTCAACAACTCTCACTAGAACTTTCAAGATGATCTTTTCTTCTCTTTTTCCTTCCTATCTCATATCCAGCTATCAAGTCCTAAAAATCCTACTTCTGCAATGTTTCATCTGTCAGAGCTATCCCTTCAAAGAGCAAGTCCTCCTCCCATTCAAAAAACCTCCATAGTCAGTTCCCTACTGCCTTGACGATAAAATCTAAACTTAGCATGGTATTTGAGACTCTCCCCAGCCTGTTTCTACCTACCTTTCCAGTTCAATCCATCTTAGCTCCAATCGCCTGTAAGTAAAGACGGAGTTACTTTGTGATTTACTGGGGGAGTAAGTGCTCTCGGGAGAAGACAATCCAGGAAAGCAGAATAAGGCAAGAGAAGGAGCTAAGCAAGGATGAGGTCTTGGTTGAAGTCCAGCTTCAGCCTAATTCCACAGAGGGCACCGGAGCATGAATTGCAAAGCAGAGTTAATTCCACTTTTAGGCAAAGGGAGCTGTTCGTTTATAACCCCACAACAGTCTGTCATGGACCATGGGCTAAGGATGGGGGGAAGTTAAGCTTTCTGTTGAGATGGCTCTCATTCAGCTGAGGGGAGCTCTCTGAAAAAAAAAAAACAAAAACAAGATACAGCTGTGATCTTATTAGCAGCCAACAGTCATTGCAGCTGGGGGAGATGCACATGACCTACTAAAGTGGATCTGAGCAGGGCAGCAATATTTCCTACCATCTCCAAATATATCTCACTTTGTTTCCCCCAACTCCAGTCGTTCAATTTATTAGTCCATTTTCACACTGCTATAAAGAACCTCCTGAGACTAGGTAATTTATAAACAAAAGAGGTTTAGTTGACTCACAGTTTTGCATGGCTGGGGAGGCCTCGGGAAACTTACAATTGTGGTGGAAGGTGAAGGAGAAGCAAGCACTTTCTTCACAAGGCAGCAGGAGAAAAGGAAAGGGGAAGTGCCACTTTTAAGCTATCAGATCTCCAGAGAACTCACTAGCACAAGAACACCAAGAGGAAAACTGCTGCCATAATCCAATCACCTCCCACCAGGTCCCTCCCTTGATACGTGGGGATTACAATTTGAAATGGGATTTGGGTGGGGACACAGAGACAAACCATATGATTCAAGAATACATGATATTTTCCAGATATGCTCAGTCCATCCATTATTTCATGCCTTTCCCGGAATAACCTTTCTACTCTGTCCAACTATGCAAGAACCACTCAACCTTTGATACAGTCCAAACCTTTGTCTTCTGTGAAAGTTCTCACTCTCCTCAAGTCAGAATTTATTAACTCTGGGTTTCCCATGGGAGCTTGTTTTTTTGTACCTCTCTTGTAGCATTTATTTTTATGTGCTTTCTCGTAGAGTTAAATGTTCACATGATTTTTTCTCCTAGCTCAAGGTGGAACCCATTCATTTTATTCTGCCATTTGTAACAAATAATTAGAAGCATCTGCTTCCCCAAGTTTATAAATGACTTTGGTATGAAAACAGTCTTAGTCATCTTTTTTTTTCTCATTCCCTTAGTACCTAGCATGAAAGCCAATAAATGTTTTTTGAATTGAGTTGAAAAAAAATACAAAAAAATATAGAAAAAGCAATATTTTTTTTCTAACTGGTCCATCTGGCATGGAAATAAAAAGACTGATATCTTGTTCGCTGACTTCCTTGTTATTCTCTTCCTCTTCTCTCTTTTGTGATTCTACCAAACCTTCAGTATAAACATTTTATTCACTGTGTCTAGTTTTGTATATACTCATAAATACCATAATTCAATTGACTACTCTCTATTATAATTCAATCTTTTACCTCTTTTAATAGTGATATTAAGTTTTTAGTTTCACCATCAATTTCCTTTTTATGCTGAGATCACTTTATCTTTCAGAAAATATGTAGTCCACAAGTTTGTTTGAAAAACAGTATCTTTTTTTTTTCTTTAAGATAAGATCTTTCTCCACCCAGTCTGGGGTGCACTGGCACAATCTTGGCTCATTGCAACCTGGACCCCCTGGGCTCAAGCGATCCTCCCACACCAGCCTCCTGAGCAGCTGGGACAACTGGCATGCACCACCATGCCCAGTTAATTTTTGTATTTTTTTGTAGAGACAGGGTTTTGCCATGTTGCCCAGGCTGATCTCCAACACCTGGGCTCAATTGAGCCTCCTGCCTCAGCCTCTCAAAGTGCTGGGATTACAGGCATGAGACACTGTGCCTGACAGAAAAACAGTATCTTGTCAAGGTCTTATATTAGGCAGTGGACACTGGCTTTTCATATGGATACAAAACTTGAACCCTCAATTTAAAAATTAGAATCATTTCTAAAAGAAACAACTGATGCCATTATTTTCAATAGACTCATTCTATAGACAGAGATGTGGAAATGTAGAGGTTGTGATCAGGTTTCACACTTGCGTAAAACCCTTTAATGATTTTCCAAGACCCATGACAAATGCAAACCTGGCAATAGGGCTTGCAAGGCCCTTTATGACTTGGCCTCTGCTTTACAGCACAATTGTGTCATCCATAGGCAACTACTTATATTTTACAATCTCACCATGTGCTCTTAATGTTTCGCATTGAGTCTTTAAAAATATTGTTTCCAGGGGCCAGGCATGGTGGCTCATGCCTACGTAAAGAAAAAAAAAGAAAAAGCTGGGTGTGGTGGCGTGTGCCTGTAGTCCTAGATACTCCAGGAAGCTGAGGTGGGAGGATCATTGCAGCTCAGAAAGTCAAGGTTGAAGTGAGCAGAGATCACAACACTCCACTCTAGCCTGGGCAACCGGAGTGAGACCTTGTCTCAAAAAAATGTTTTTAAAGTTATTTCCAGTATCTTAGAAAACATGCCAACACTCTCACACCCTATTCCATTGCCCAATTAACTCATAATCCTTCAGGTCGTAGACTACCTATGACTTCCTCTCTCAATCTTCCCAGATACCCCTAGATCATTTAGGTGTCCCTTCTCTCACTGATGTGCCTAAAGTACCCTCCCCTTATACTTATGCTGAATTATAATACATGTTTCCTGATATGGAATTTAAAATTGTACCTCCCTCACTCAGCATTACCCAACCTCCTCACTGTATTCTATAATTCTATAAATGCTCTGTTTTGTCAGAGCATTTATCACTTTCTAATATACTATAGAATTTACTCAGTGTTCATTCCTGGTTGTGATATCTGGTATGAAATTAACCCTGCTATCAAATTACCATTACTGGTATCAAATTAATGCTACTCACGTATATACCTATAAAACTGAAAACATATATGAAACAAGTATTTTCAGATATTGGACAATAGGTCACAGAGTTATGGTCGCTGAAAGAAGGGAAATGTCTAGATAAGCCCCACAGTAGTCCTGGCTTTCTGCCTGGAGGTTCTTTCTAAACCACAGGTAGGCAGAGCCCAAGCAGAGCTCGGCAGTCTTGCCAAACTGAGGAAAGAGAGATTAGACTTCAGGGGTGCTGAAGTGACTGACAGAGTCCCAGAGCCCCAGAGCAGAAAACGCTGCAAAAGAAGAAGCTCCCCAAAAGTTCCCAGGGATTCTCGTTAGTCATTAGCTGAATACTAAGGCATGCATGTGAGGACAAGACTCCACAAAGCCTGGAAGAAAACAAGTGCCAGAGAATGACGAGCTGAAGAAAGATTCTAGAGAGGCTCAAGGCCAGGAGTCACTGGGGTTCTGACAAGCCGGTGCCTTGTGGGAAAATAGCAAGCAGACTATTATACAGGCAGATAGGGTTTCAGATGGAGGGGACAGAAAAAATTTTTTTTGAAGAAATAGTAGCTGAAATTTTTCCAATTTTGAGGGAAAAAACAACACTACCAACCAAAAAGCTCAATTAACTATAAGCAGCATTTTTAAAATAAGAAAAAAAAGAAAGATTACATATAGATACTTCATAATCTAATTTTAAAACCGTGGCAAAGAGAAAAATTTTACAGAAGCCAGAAAAAAATAGACACATTACATATTAATACATACAGGGCAGCAGCGGTGAGAATTACCACCGACTTTTCACCTGAAACAGTGCAAGTCAGAAGGCAATGCTATGGTATCCATAATGTGCCGAAAGGAAAAAGCTGTCACCAGGGAATTATATATCTAGTAAAAATATCCTTTAAAAATGAAGGCAAACTAAAAATATTTCAAGATGAGCAGATGCCTAGAGAATTTACCACCACCATCAGATTTTCTCTACAAGAAATGTTAAAAGAGTATCTTCAGGCTTTAAGAAAATGATATGGGTGGAAACTTAAATCTACATAAGGGAATGAAGAGCACTGGAAATGGGAAATGTGTGAATAACTGTAAAAGCAGGGTGAGGAGGGGTCCCTACAAGGCGAGGGCCTACCATATGAAATCAGAGCCTAAGACGAGTGAGGAAGACATTCACTCAAGAAAAGAGAGAAATGACAGATTCTAGGACTGGGCCAGATAAAATAATAGACAAACCTGGAACTTTTATTGTACCAGAGAACAAGGAGGTACCCAAAGAAAGAGAAGGACATGTGAAAAAACTCAGAAGCCAGGTGGAGGGCCAGCAGCATAAATTCAAGCAACAAAATGAAGAATAATGTCATTGATGATAACCTATTGTCTGAAACTGGAAACCATGACTCCAAATTGATATAAATAAATGAATAAATTCAAGGTTAATGAAGAACTGAATATTCGCTTACTTCCAAAGTATATCCCTATAAAACACTTACTAATTGTGAAGGACTAAAAAGTAACTTTACAGTTGAGAAACCTGACAGACACCCCCTTAATCAAGTGGCCAATGGGAACATCATCAGTAATAGGTCAAATTGAAATTGTGTGCCGCCTGATGTCTACAACAAGAAGGACACAACATCACCTCTGGGATATCCTTGCCAAAGATGTGTAATCTGAACCATACGAGTTCAGAAAACAAGTTAGGAAAAAATTGGACAATTCTATGAAATTACTACTTTTAATCTTCAAAAGCGTCAAGGTTGTGGAAATCAAGTAAAGACTGAAAGGGATACTAAGATGGACCCTTTTCTTTATATAAAGGAGATTATTGAGACAACTGACAACATTTGACTGAGGTTTGAAGATTGGGTAGCAGTAATAAATTAATGTTAATATCCCGATTTCAATGGTGGTATTGTGAGTATGTAGGGGAGTGTCCTGGTTTGTGAGACAGGTGCACCAGAAAACACGATGGGACTAAATACTCCAATTAAAAGGCAGAGGTTGTCAGATCAGGCAAAAAAGCAAGATCCAGCTACATCTTATTTACCAGAAGCACACTTTAAATACCTGTAACTATATTTATGTATTTATATTTATGTAAAAATTATAAATATATATTTGAAGAGTTCTTCAAATAGCGTGTTCATTGTTCGTCCTCTCTTAGTAGAATGTAACTCCTAAAAGGATGAGAATTTTTTAATGTTCTCCTCTCTTTCTAAAGCTCCTCAGAACCTAGAACAGAGACTGGCACATAGTAAATGCTTTTATGTGTGTGTGTGTGTGTGTATATGTATGTGTGTATAGATAGGTGTGTGTGTGTATATATGTGTATATATATGTGTGTATATATAGATATGTGTGTGTGTATATATGTGTGTATATATATGTGTGTATATATAGATGTGTGTGTGTATATATGTGTATATATATGTGTGTATATATAGATATGTGTGTGTGTATATATGTGTGTGTATATATAGATATGTGTGTGTGTATATATGTGTGTATATATGTGTGTATATATAGATTGTGTGTGTATATATGTGTGTATATATATGTGTGTATATATAGATATGTGTGTGTGTATATGTGTGTGTGTATATATGTGTGTGTATATATAGATATGTGTGTGTGTGTATATATGTGTGTGTATATATGTGTGTATATATAGATATGTGTGTGTGTATATATATGTGTGTGTATATATATGTGTATATATAGATATGTGTGTGTGTGTGTGTGTGAATATATGTGTACAGAGAGAGAGAGAGACAGACAGACAGACAGACAGAGACAAAGAGAGAGAGGGAGACAGATTAACTCTTCCTCTTAAACTGTCAGCTCGTGAAGGATGTGTTTCCTGCACCATTGTTTCTCAGTGGCTTGGCAAATAGAAGACCCTCGATAAATGTTGGGGGAATGGATAAAAGCATTAAGTTACTTGGCTTGCCATTATAAATGAAGTTAAATTCACATGAAATTTCTTGCTGTTATTTTAAAAGAAATTAAAACAAATCAAAATTAAATCAAAATTAAGCCATAATTTATTAAAAAATTGTATGGCTGCTTAACCATGTTAACATACATTTACTAAGTTATCTATTATCTGCTCCCTCTTCTATTTTAAAAAACTATAAATGGAAACATTTTGCCAGGGTTTTTATTTCTACTGGAGTAGATATCCCAGGTGTTGATTACCAGATGATTGTGATAATGGCCATGAAACTTCATTACCACTAAAAACGCTGGGCCTAGCAAAATCTCACTTACAGGGGTTTTCAGTTTCTTATAAGATATACTGATAACATGAATTAAAGTATCTTCTTAAGTATACCCTGCCCTGATTTTATTCTTGCCCATATTTCCATGCATGAGAAAAAAGAATTCACTTTCCCATTGTAATCCATACAGATTAAATCTATTTCACTTTTTCCATAGAAATTGAATTATTTTTATAAACTAAAGTGGGAAGTAATCTGAATTTAAAAAAAAAAAACAACATTGACTAGCGCTTTTGTGACTACAAAGCTAATAGTTGGTTCAAAAATACGCAATCTATGCTCATAATTGTAATCCTTTCTTTCTTAAAACATTAACATTACATTGTAGAGATGAATTTTTTTAACTTTTTAAATTAGCTTATTACACACATATGGAAAAATGTACAAATCTTAAGTTTACAGCTCAATGAATTATCACAAATGAACACACGGAGTATAAGTAGGACCTAGGTTAAGAAATCGAACATTATCATCACCCTAAAAGTTCACTTCTTTGCCTCCCCCAACCACTCTGCCTGCCTTCCTCCCTAGAGATATTCCTGCTCCCGACCTCTAACATGCTAGATAAATAAATTTTTGCCTGCCTTTTAATTTTATATGTCATATACAGTATGTACATGTTTTATATCTTGCTGCTTTCACTCAACATTATGTTTTTATAGAGATTAACTTTTCATCTTAAATTTAAATCATTATTGGATTTTGTGTGATAAAATGTAATCAAACATTACCCTTGAATTCATTCTCTTTATAAACAATGTAAATTCTAGCAAAATATAATTTTACCAAATGTTATAAAGTCACTAAAATAGCTAGATGTTGAGAGCAACAGTTGCTAAACCAGATTTTTATTGAACGTAATAAAAGCATTCAAACTAGTACTCAGCTAAGTGATTTGCAATACACTGCTGAGAATTTATTTCCCTTTGAAAACCCTTCTATCCAAAAATTACTGTAGAGATAGCAAATGATATTTCTTTTCAAGGCTCTGTATATTTCATCGCTCTTTGGTGTTAGATTTGAAGTGGGTTATTTGTAGAGAGAACTATGCATCTGTGTAACACTCAAGTAACATATACACTCTATTGGTTCTTCCCTGTGATTAGGCTGTCACTGATACTATAGAGTTTTACAGATTACAGGTTTTGCCTAAAGCTACAGTCAGCTCTCTTACCCAGTAATTGGATAGACAGATTTGGCTCAGCTCAGCAAGTCTGTACTTCTGTATGCAAAAGAAGCCCTGAATTGAAATACAGCAGCCTTGCCAGGTCAGGATAAACAGAACTCAGTGGGGAAGTTTAGCAAATCGCCTTTAAAGAACACTTTTCATCCTATTTCTACGCCTTTGTTAACTGACTTTCATAGCTTATGGATATACATATATATGTATATGTATAATTAAGCATTAAAAACGATCATCCAAATTTTGACTTTCCTTAAAAGAATTTCTAAATTTTAAAATGTTGGCTTCATTAAAAGTGAATGTTTTCTAACTTTCTGTGCTCAGGTACATACAAACCTTGAAGCTTTTCAGACTCTGATTTTTGTTTGTTTGTTTATTTTCAGGACATAACATTGCTATAAAAATAAACAAATTACATGAGCACCATGAGCTGCTATTTAATTTCAAAAACTCTGAAATCCTAAGTTAGTTTGCTTATAACACACTCGCTCCATAATGAAACTTAAATCTGGAGCATTTTAAGTAATAAATGTATGTATAGTGTGGGTGAGCTTATGACACCACAAAACCTTTACTTTTTCACTTCATAAATTTATTGCTGTATTGGCCCACATATAAGACTTTTTTAGGCCACCTTAATTTTCAAAGGAGAGGAAAATTGCAAGTTGCAAAAATAAACTCTGTCACATAAAACTTTCCATCTGTAGCCCCCGGAGCAATTGAAGGGGTGAAAATGTGCCCTGATACCCCTTCCTTCCTTATGCTTTAGGTGTTTCCAGCTAGAGTTACTGAAACTGAAATTTAAATACAATTGCTACCTTAGCACGCCAGCCAGTCTGTTAGAAGTTGCGTTCTGTTACTCTGCTGGCCCCAAAAAGGGGCTAGTGTCTCTCACAGTCAAGCATTGTTAAATACAGAAAGCTTTTGAAAATGGAGATTTTAAAAACAGGTTTAAGGTGATTTAATCACCTCCCTCCTCCAATTCTTCCACCAGCCTCTCTCCTCTCAGCATCTCCAAAGGGACATTTGGCAAAGGAGGAAGAAATAACAGTTCTTTAGTTCTTTGCAAAAGAGGGAAAGATACTGGTTAGCTATTGTCTCTGCTTCCCTGTCCAGGCCCATTCTCTAGCTTAGAAAAGAATTCTGACCCCTCAGACAAAGAGCATCTTAAGTATGTGTTCTGACTCTCCATTTGCCATTCGGCTTTGTGCAAGTTTTTTTTAACCTTGCCAAACTTCAGTTTTACCATCTGTAAAATGGGAGTGATATTTCTTACCTCATAGGGTTGTTGTGAGGATTAAGTGGGAAAAAAATGTATATGAAGCCTTTAGCACATAATAAGCACTAATAAATATTTGCTATTATGACTACAGCATTTGGGATAAGATGATGTGGCTCAGGCTGCTGGCTGTGCAGAGGCTCCGTTCCCTTCTCTTCCTTGTCATACAGCTGGGCCATATACCCCAGGCTTTCTCACGGGAGGTAGGGCCACAAGGCTGAGTTCCAGCCAAGAGAAGGTGAACAAAAATTATGTGTGCCACTTTTAGCTCAAAGCTTTCAAGCAGATGCTCCCTTGACCCTACTTCGCCCCTTCTACCTAGATGCAAAAGATTACATCAAAGGGATAGTGGAGACACAGATAAGAAAAGCCAGGGTCTTAGAGTAACAACATGAAGGAGAATAGCCACCACTACACCCCAACCAAGAAAAACTATCATTGACTATTCTTTGTGCCATTATTTATCTTGGGGTCTATGTGTTACACAGCTACCTTGCCTAATTGAAACAGCTGGTAAGGAGACAGAATTCACATTTAAAATACTGTTGGTCTGGTGGGGCAGCGGTTCTCACTGTAAAACAAACGAGAAATGTTCAATTGCTTGAAAGTCTAGCTTAGCCTTTCTCTTTCACATCTCTATTTAGTTTCTGTCTTGAGCTTAATTTTCTTTTACCAATACTGTTCACTCTGCACAGTTCCCACATATATGTGCACCCCCTTCTGTCTCCTGGACCTAATTTTTGTTAACACAGCCAAAAGAGGGTGTGATCTGGGGTCGGGAGGCAGGGGGGTAGGAGTGCTTTATTTAAATCCCAAAGGAAAATGAAAGCAAAATAGGAGTATGGTTTTCTAATTTTAAGAACCGTAATAAAAGTACTTATGCATTTTACTGAGCATGAAAGCCCTGTAAACACAGAATTTGGATTATTTGCTGTTTGGTTCCTGGTTGTGAGTGGTGGGCGCCATCTTGTTTCATTCTGCCTGAGAGCAGTCTACCTAAATATACAGCTCTGCTCAAAGAGAAATACTTGTAGGGAATATACTTCAATACACTTCACAGTTCAATCCTCCCCCTCCTCACTGGTCTGGGCAGCCATGACCTATCTCCACTTTGGAGGGTAAACCTAGTTTAGAGTTCATGTGCGAGTCATTAGTGTTTAAATGCCTTGAGCCTCAATAAATGATGTGGCCGTTTCCAGCTTCGATAATAAGCTTTACCCACTTTCTGAGGTGTTCTATGACTCAGACCACATTCCTAAGTCAGAGATTGTTAATATTACAAACGTACAGTATCAGTAAGGTTATGCCCCATGAGTAAATACATCTAGCTAAGGGCACTGCTAAAAATAGCCCCAGAATACAGGTGAGGAACAACTAATCAAGCTTTACCTAAAACATGTAGGAATCCACAAAGGGGCCCATTCTTCCTTTCCAGCTCCTTTATCCAAATTTCAGGTGTTCTTGGCCATTGAACAAAAACTGTCAATGGGGAATTGTTCAGTTTGACTATCGGTTAATTCATAACCTAGAGTATCAACAATTTAGCAACCATAGATTTTAAGTGAAGTGAAGGAACCCAAAGTGCATAGTATTTCGGCACGGTGTTCTCAATGGCAATGCTAAACTGGGGTTGCTTTATCAGTATAAAACACTTTGGAACAGAAACAACAGCAAAATCTGAGTTTCATTATCCAAGGTAAATCATCCCTTACTCTTTAGTCTTTTAGAAGATAGTTAAGACTTCCCAAATGTATATATGGTAGATTCAAACCACTCCTAAGCACATGTATATCTGTGCCAATGATTTCAAGGTAGGAGAGGGGGCTCAGTAAGCTACCAACAGAAAGCACAGATTTGAAGGCAATTTTTGATACATTAAATTACTGCCCAAGACCAATCTGAAAGCAGACTTAGGCTTTAGCACATTCCTAGCAACGACAAACTAAGATTACAACCCACTTTGCTAAAAAGGATAGTTTTTAAATGTTCTATTAACATACAGAAATGAAAACCCTGAAATTTTACAACCAACAACATGTAGGAAGCCATTATCTGAAGTGTAAGCAACTGCATAGTGCTATTTTAATTACGCATTGCAGGGAAACTGTGATTGTGTCTTCGCCAGTATTTTATTAGAATGTCAATTCAATTGAATTACATCCCATGGGAAAGATTAGCATGGATTTTAGTATGGATGTGTGAAAGTGTTGCTGTGCCCAGGCCAACTTTTAAAAGTTGTGTGCTAATGAGAGTGAAAATGGAAAGAGAAGTGTGAGTTTCTCTGGTCCAAGAAATCCTGCAGCCATTCTTTCCTCCATTCCACCGTAATCCTCACTACATTTGCAAATGGTACAAACTGAACACAAAGCCTGCCAGACATCAGCACTGCACTTTGAGCATTATGAGAGGATCAAAGGGATTTAGGATGAGGAAATGTATGTTCAGACATCTATTCCTCAGCTTAAAACAGGCAGGGAATTAAATATTGAACTATACAGCGAATGGAAATTTATTTGAATCAAATTTTTAAATCTCACCCCTCCACACACACACACAAAGGAACTTCAGGATTTGGGGTCACCTATGATAACGCCCACATTTTACTAAAGAAACAGAGTCAGGAAACTAGGGTCACTTGACTAGCAAATTAGTGGCAGTGCAAATTTGCTAAGGTCAGTTTACTACCCTTCTTTTTATATTGCTATTACTACAGTTTCTGGACAGTGCTTCAACACTTCCCATTTTGTCTTTTATTGACTTTTTTTTTGAAACTTATAATTAAGGGGAAAATCTGAGTATACGATACAGGTGTTTCTTTGACCACGTAAAAATAGGACCAAGTAAAGGAAATAGGTAAAAATTGAAGAGATGTAGTATTGGTGAAATCTCCCCCCTCCCCAGGGCAAGCAATGTTTATGGATTGCTAGTCCTGGAACACTAGCTGAGACAAGCCCCTGAGAAAAAGCCTGTGAGCTGCTGCTTCTGTGGCCCTCCACTTTCTGCAGTTTCCTTTCTTTTTAGTCCTTGGTGTTTCCAGAAGTTATCACCACCTGCCCAGATGAAAATTAAAATCACTTCAGGAAACTCAAAGTAGTATGTTTTCTTCTGTGATGATCGAGAAATTCAATGGCCATTTCGCGATGCCTTCACGATTAAATCTCAGAGCAGAACCCACTATCCTTTGGACAATCTGACCTTTGTACTCTCCTCTCACACAAACCCCAGGAGACGGGAGGATTGACCAGCCCCGTGGGTGGGGTGGAACCTGGGATGTGCTGCTGTTACAGACTCTCAACCTACCGCCCACTTCCCTTCCCCCCACTCCTCCGCCCATCACACACACACAGTCCAGCCTCCCACCGGACCCCTGACCTCAGTACCCCCTGCCGCGCAAGGAGGAATAAGTCAGGAGGTAAGAGTCTGCCCTCCGTGGAGCCTTTAAGGCTCTGGTCGCCCCCTCCAGCGCTGGGCAGTGCAAAGGCCTGGTGACTGCGTAAATGGTGGGTGCAAGGCGGGGGGCTTGGGGACAGCAGCCGCCAGCCAGCCGGGCCGGGCACACCACTGGTGAGGTTAGGCCTATTGAAAACATCAAATCGCCTAAGCCAGGATAGATGCCACACATGCATTCAATGCCAAGGGCATTGGAGCAAAACTTGGAGACGCAGGACTCCAAGTGTCTCTTCCCTCAGTCCCGGGTCTGAACTCGCGGGGGAATCTCCCACTCTCTTCCCGACCAGGCGCCGGCCTCGTGGCCCCCACTCAGTCGACCTCCACCCGCTCCTCGCCCGCCCGCTCACGGTCCCCCGGGCCCGCCGCCTGCGGCCCGCCCTTCCTCCGCCGCCGGGTCACTCCGGGACAGGCGCCCTCCCCCCGCTCTCCCCGCGGCGGGAGCCCAAGGCTCCAGCGGCTGCGGCGGCGGAACCCCGTGCCAGTGCCGGGCTTTGAACTCCCGCGCGACACTGGAACCCACCCCCAACCCCCGTGTCCCGGCTCCGGGCTCCTGGCGACCGGCGGCCGCGACCACGGCGGACCGAAGCTCGGCGAAGCCCCTGGGCGTGCCCCGGGTGACCGAGTAAAGGGCGCCCCGGTGAGGAGACGGACGGCAGGCGCCCACGGCTTGGAGGGGCTGCCTTAGGCTGCAGGACTGAGAATCGACTGCTCGCTGGAGCTTTACACCTTAAGTGTTTCTTGCTGTGAAGCTCCCTGAGCCCGGCCCTGGCTCTGCGAGCCGGCTGAGAGCGCTGGGCGACCCCTCCCGGGTCCCGGGACTCGAGTCTCCTCCGCTGTGCGTTAGGCAGCTTGGTGAGCCCTCGCTGGCCTGGCAGAGCGTCGGAAGAACAGGGAGGATGGGGCCGCGCGGATCTTGCAGGAGTGAGCTCCTAACTCTGGGACTCCAAGCTCCCAGCAGGTCTTTTTTAATGGAAATTTTATTGAGGCCGGCTACACTGTCCTGGGCAAAACCCCATGCAATTGTTGTAATGTATATTTCATTGCAGTATCAAAGGTGCCTGATGCACAGCTAGATGCTTGTTCACGAACTTCACACACCTGTTTAACTAGCAGTCACACCAAGCAACAGAACATGACCTGCACCCTCAATGCCCCCTCAGCTCTTCCACCAATCGGGGCAATCCCTACCCTGTCTTCCAACACCAGGACTAGTTTTGCCTGTTTTTGTACATTATGTAGATAGAATCATAGGGAACGTGCTCTTTTGTGTCTGGTTTCTTTTCACTCAATAGCATGCTAGTGAGATTCATCCATGTTTTTGCCTATGGTTGAAGATGGTTGTTTCTCATTGCTGTACACAGTATTCCTTTGTATATATTACAATTCGTTTATTCATTCTATTTTAATGAAATATAGGTAGCTTCCAGTTTTGTGATTGTTATAAAAAATGCTATTGTGAACATTCTGGTAGATGCCTTTTGATGACCACTTTTCCTTTTCTGTGGATAAATAACTAGGAATGGAATTGCTGGATCTTACGAAGGCATTTGCTCAGCTTTGGTAGACATGGCCAAGAGGTTTCCAAAGGGCTGCACCCGCTTACCACTTACCAACAATATCTTAGAATCCAGTGGCTCCAAGACCAAGTATTGATTGAGGACCTACTGTGTAGCTGGGAAAGAGCAGGGCGCAGGACACACTGAGCCCCTACCCTCAGGAGTTCCAACAGGAGACAGACTATACACACCTCAGCAAACACCCGGACAAACTACTGCCTAGTGGAGGTAAGTGCTGGGAAAATAGTAAAACTGGGCCATGAGATGGAGAAGGGCATGTAAAATGGGCTGGTTGGAGAAGGCTTCTGTGAAGAGACAACTGAGTCTAGACCTCAAAGACAAGAAGGAACTCTGGATAAAGACAGGGCATAGGCGGGAAGTCATCCCAATCTCTCCTTTTTTTGCCTGGGGGTTTATAAGACTTCTCAGACTTGGGCAGAACCAAGTTGCAGTTTCCAAGGTCTTCAAGTTCACTGTGCTGCTGCTACTTGGGAGGGGGTGGGGGAGGAAAATCCCAGGAAGCCTCTAGCCAGAGCACCCACCTCTCCCAGCCTCTGAACTCCCAGACACTTCTTTCCCAGTATCTCCACCTTCTGTTGTATAGTTAGTGCTCGTTATGCTTTGTGCCCACACTCCACATTTTGCCAAGTACTTTACCACTTGAAACAATATTTCTCACTTCTAGTTATTAATGAGGTAGCCTGGTGTTAGACACATCGTGAGTCCCCACAAAGGAAACAGACAACATGAAAACATTAACATGCCCAAGGCCAAAAGGCGAGTCAGTGAAAGATCAAAGGAGGCTCTGGACAGTCCATACCACCCTCTAGGCACTGTGCTGAGGACTTCTATACAGTGTCCCTTTCATTACCACAGCAAACCCCCAAAGTGGGCATCATTATCTCCATTTAACACCTAAGGAAACTAAGACAAGGGAGATTACCCAACAAACCTGAAGTCACATAGTTAACAAGCCGGGAAGTCCAGACACAAGCCCAGAATTGTCTAACTTTGAAACCCCGTCTCAGATCAGGTTTCCTAGAAGCAGAACCTGTGACCAAGATTCATGCTGAGGCAATTATCGTCAGGAGTGCTGTTAGGAGAAGAGTGGGGGGAGCAGAATTGGGCAGGGGAGAAGGTGAGCAAGACTCTCATCTCAACTGGAAACTGACTTTAGTCTATCCCACTAGGAACATGAACTACATCACAGGGTTAGTCTCACTTTGAAGCAAAGGGGGAGGCTTTTGTAGCTATTGTCATGCAGCCCTGGCAGTACTCCAGAGAAGGGAACATCTTTGGGCCCTTAGCAATCAACACACCACAGAAGGGGAGGGAAGTACCAGATCAATGAAGGGGCTCCAGCTGGGAACCAACAGCACCTACTGTGCCCAGTCTCAGCTTGTCTTTGCCCCAGGCTCCCTTGGGGTACTGAGGATGCCCAGATCACTCCCTGCTCCAAACACTGCAGTCTTCCCACCCCTCCTACACCAGGGGTTCTTTAGGAAGGGCTTGTTAAAACTCAGATTGCTGGGCCCCACCCCCAGAATTTACAATGTAATAGGGCTGAGTGGGATCTGATAATTTTCAATTCCAACAACCAGGTGATGCCTTGCTGCTTGTCTGGGGTGCACTATTTGAGATCCACTGTTCTGCAGCATCATTTTAGGGCATTACATCTGTGACATCTAAGCTAGACTAATCTGCCAATGATCCCTTATTTTAACTAAGTTAACTGGACAATATGTCTCCCCAAATAGTAACTCTTCTGGTGGAAATATGAGAGTCGGTGGCAGATAACTTGAATACGAAAGTCTTCATGGCACCCTGTTGGTGATACCAATGATTCAATCCAACCAAAAAGAAAACTGGGAACTCTAAGCGTTAAAGGAAAGGCTTGAGGCAAAATATTAAATTAGCTGAAATTTTGCCATCAGGTCCTGAGACTCTTATTCTACCTTATGTGTCTCCTCTTTCTAGATTCCACTCATGGGCCCAGAACATTTTATGCTGAAACTGCCTCATACCTGTTCACAAGTGATTTGAGTCCATCTCCTCCAAACAAACATTAAAATCAGCCAAGGTAGGAATATTTACAGCATGGGAGTCAGCAAATTCTAAAAAACAGGAATCTTTATTTCCAGAGACCTAGTTACTAAACTTTTACCACATACCACTGCATCACCAGACCGTTAAAAGCTATTTGAAAAAAGATTAACAAACACACACCAATGTATAGTCGACAATAAAATTTAATACTTCTGTGTGCCAAACGCATACCTATTATGTGCCAGCACTATGCTGAGTGCTTTCTCATGTTTTTCGTTTATTTTCACAATAACCTGCAGAGGTGTTTTTATCCTAAGAAGAGAAAAATGAGACTCTCAGAAGTTACTTGACTTCCTCAAGGTCACACAACCAGTTAAAGGCTACACCAGCTTTCCAAGCCACATTGACTAATGCCAAAAATCTAGGTTCTTTCTACTGCTGCATTCCTACTTACTTGTAGTTTGAGAGATTAAGGAGACTAAGTCTTAAACCAAAGAAATGATTTTTTCACTGCAGCAGTTCACAAATGCTTCGGTCTCAAGACTCTTTCATACTCTCAAAAAGTATTGAGGACCCCAAAGAGCTTTGGTTCTGAGGATTATAAATAGGATATATAAATAGCATCAATAAATAGGGTATTATAAATAGCATCAATAGTATTGGAATGGAAAATGAGTAATGTTTAAAATATTTTTACTAATCATTTAAAATTAACAATGATAAATCCTTATGTATTAATGTAAAGAACATGTTTTCTTAAAAACAACTATATTTTCCAAAACAAGAAACTATTTAGTGAACAAAAGGCATTATTTTACATTTTTGCAAAATGTTAAAATGTCGTTTCTTGCTAATATAACAGAACATCACAGACCGGATAATTTTAAAAGAAAATAAATTTATTTGGCTCATAGTTCTAGAGGCTGGGAAGTCCAAGATCAAGGGGCTGTATCTGTTGGACCGTCTTGCTACATCATAACATGACAGAAGGACAAGGAAGCATGTAAGGCAGAGAGAAAAACAGAAACCATACTTCATCCTTTTATCAGGAGCCCACTCCTGAGATAAATACCCAGCTCCTGCAATAAGGGTATTAATCTACCACCTGAAGGTCCCATGTCCCAATTAATTTATCCAATGAAATTTCAACATGATTTTTCGAGTGAGCATTCAAACCATAGCATTTAGTGTAATAGTATAGCTGGAGTCCCATAACTGCTTCTGCATTCAATCTGCTGCAGTATGTTGTTTGAGTTGAAGTATGTGAAGAAAATATGACTGTATCCAGCTTGGAAAGGCAGGATCTCATGGACCCCCCAGAAATGGTCTTGAGGACCACCAGGGGTCTTGGAATCACTTTGATGACTGCTGATCTAATTATTAGATGTCAGGCTCAAGACAGTGATGGGAAGACAGTAGGCTTCAAACTTTAGTCCATCCAATCTTAGGAGTTAAGATTATTTAGAATTTGACTAAGCGAGGGAGCTAAATGGCTATTTTATAAGGTAAACATAAAAGTCCCCCCCCCCCCCGCCACTGCTCTCTCTCTCTCTGTCTCTCCCTCTCCCTCTCTCCCCTTCTCTCTTTCCTCCTCTCTTTCTGTCTTTTAAATCCCAGTAACTGCCAGCCCACTGATTTGCCAAATCCCAACAATGGCATTTGCAATACCATTTATTCATTCAGCAAATTATATTAAGCATCTAATATGTACCAGGCACCATACTAGACACTGAGGATATAAAAGTATATAAAACATCCACAGTGGCTACCTCTTTGGGGCTTAGATTTTACTGGGAGAGACAGGCTATGTCACATACAGAAATGTGTGGTTCCATAAAAAGATAATGAGAGATTTTCTGCAGAAGGAAGTCTTTTCTGGGAAGTGCTAAGGGGAGTCCTGAGGATTCCTAGAAGTGAATTCAGAAAAGGTGGGAAGGAAATGGGGCACTCAGACGGCAAGACTAAAAGTGATGTGAAATAAGACCTATAGCCTATGTCAAGGATTTGGCTCCTAAAAAAACCAAAAAATGAGTTTTTTACTGGAAAAGGGTGTGATATGATGACACTGTTCAGAAGGCTTTTGAGTAGCCTAGGCAAGACAAGGTCTAGGCAAGCTTCAGCTCACATGAGTAGAGGGGGATTAAGACAAGTGCACAGATTTGAGAGATGTCAGAAGGTAAAACTGATAGAAGTCAATGCTGAGTTGGATATGGGGAAGGAGAAGGTATCAGGAATACCTCCCAGATTGCTTCAAACATCTATTGAACACCCCCTATGTGTCAGTCACTGCACAAGGATCTGATGTCACAGCCAAATAGGAATTGGGATTAGGTTTGACTAGAAGTAATAGAAAAATAAAAACTATTCATTTCTTAAATGAAATAGGCCTTTCTGTTTTTATCATCTCTCATTTAAAAGTCTATAAGCCCAAGTTCCAGGATCCTACTTCTTGAAATTTAGGATCCTCTGACTTTGTTGCTCCCCAAGGCTGGACCTCCATTCCCAAGGGCCCCCAAGATGGTTTCTCCAGGTCTGGCCATTGTACAAATGTCCAGCCATCAGGAAGAGGAGGGTGAAAAATAAGGGGCAAAGCATAAAGGAACTTCCCAGATGCAACCACACAACACTTTGTTTATGTCCATTGCTCAGAATTTATCCAGTAGCCCCAAAGATGCTGAAGGGATGCTAGGGAGCACAGTCTTCATTCTCGGGAGCCATATGTACAGCTAGAAGTTTTACTACCAAGGAATAAGGGGAAAAATATAATGAGGGACAACATAGTTTTCACAAATACAGAATTAGACACAGGTGTTCCATTTTTGAGGGCTTACAGCAGTCTGAGGTCAATGGTTTCCATCTTGTGTATCCAATAAAAAATTGGAATCAGAGTCAATGCTGTAATGTGGCCATTTTGACTCTGATTCCAATTTTTTATTGAATTAATTTAATTAGTATTAAGGCACGGTGATAGTTCTCATTTCATTTTGTATGCAAAACTTTCCTGATTTGATTTGCTTCAATTGAATACTTTAAGGGATTATAGCCATAGGATTCTATTTTCCATAAATGATTAATTAATTTTGTTCAAAATATCTTAAATATTATTAAGCATATTAAAAGAAGGCATTGAATTATAAACTTTATGAAAGCACTGCTTAAATCATGAAACATATTTCTTGTTAAATTAATTTAAATAACAAATTTAGTGAACAAGTTTATGTAGAGGTATTTTCTCCTCTAATATGAGTGATTTGAAAACTAGCAAGAAAATGTATTTTAAAATTTACCTTTCCTTATTGTTTTCAAGCTAAAATTCATGCACAAATGTTTTAATGTGTATATATGTGTCTGTATATGTAAATAAACATCTGTTTTCCTGTGTGAAGTCATTGCCCTACAAGAAAGCATGATGTATATCAATTTGGATGACTTGAAATATCTTTTATGAGATAATTAAAGTATAAACTGTTCCTAAACTATTAACCTTCTGGTAGCTTCATAAATGTAGCAGCTGATGACATACCATAAAGTACAACTGTCAACTTTTAAGATATGAGCTAAGCTTGCTTGCTCAGATTTGGGCATAGATAAGAAACTTGACTCAGTCTAGTTTTATAGTTGCCCAGAGATTTAAATAAGAAGGGATGATTGTCTATCACAGCTCATAATAATGCACTTAAATTTAGAGCTCCAAATACCCCCACTCCCCAGTCGGCATGCTTCTCGAGGCCTTCGGACTGAAAAACTGCAGCTGTGTTTATGTGGTAATTTAGAATCCCTATTACATATGCAAGCAACTGGGTTCCATGGCTCAATCACAATTCATTCATTTTGCTTTTTTTGTACCAAAGAAATAAAATCAGAGAACTCTATAGCATTATGGCCAGCCTCTCAAAATCACAAAAATCAGGAGATTGAAAATGATAGCCCCACAAAACCCACAAATCGTTTCCATTTGCCATTAAATAAAGTTCACAACAGAAATTCCAGATATATGTAGTTAAGGTGTGTTATTCAGTTCAGCAAATATTTAGTAAGACAAGAAAACAAGTAGCCATAGTAAAATAAATTAAAACATGAATAAGGAAAGGCCTTTACTTTGAGGATACTGAAGCCTAAAAGAAGATATTTCGAATCAAGCACCATGTGTCTATTTGTGTGCATGAGAGTGTGTGTGTGTGTGTGTGTGTGTGCGTGCGCTTTATGGAGAACACCAATAAATGAACTGAGTTTGTTTCCAGATATGAATAAAATTCTCCAATACTTTTCTTTGGGAATGTAACAAATCTGTGCAGACATGTTATTTATGATTCACATAGCAAAGATTTTTAAAGTATTTGTTTATTGTCTAGATCCACAGTGACCCTAGCAAAAGTATCTGTAGTTCATCTTGTTACATATACTAGCCAGACTCTGAAAAGTTATGTAGAAATTGGCTTTTGTGCAAATGGAAGACTGTTTTCATGATGCTTAATAGTTAACTCAAAATCAAATGTTAAAGTCATATTCTAATTCAGGTGTTTTTTTATAGATCTGGGCTTTTCTCATATTATTTTTACTTATTGAATGTGTGTGTCTACAGTGTGAGGGGGATGTACCAGCATCTTATAAGGAAAATCATTTTACTCTAGAACATTCAACACTTTTTAAAGGTGCTGTAGAGAAATGGAATTTTTATAATCATTTTGGAACATAACATAGACTCCTTCTAATTTACTCGTGGGTTGCATTTCAGATGTTAAGTTGATTGGTATGCAAAAGTTGCTACTGGAAATAACCTCTTACATGTTAAGTTTTCAAGAAAGCACACAAAAGCAATTCATTAATCTAAGATATGGCTCTGCCATAACTGTTCCTATGTTTTTTTCCCTCTAACTTTTGAGCACTCCTGAAGTAGGGAATCAACAGCTCTCTTGTCTTTTCAACTCAGTAGGCAAGGACTTCACAACCTCAAAGTCACAATGATTGCTAAACCAGGGCTCCTGAGGTGACGAGAGAGGGGTTGGGAAGGATAGCTGAAGGGTAGGACAACTGAGCTATAAGGGATGAGATGATGGGATGGAAGGTAAGGGACCTTTTGCTTTCTTTTCTAAGCAGTTATAGAAAAGAACTGCCATTACTGAGATTGATAAAAGGAAAATAAACATCAAGCAGTATGACACCATCTTTTTTTTTTCTCTAGACAGGGTGTGTTGCCCAGGCTGGAGTGCAGAGACATGATCTGGGCTCACTGCAACCTCCATCTCCTGGGTTCAAGTGATTCTCCCACCTCAGCCTCCTGAGTAGCTGGGACTACAGGCATGCGCCACCCAGCTAATTTTTGTACTTTTTGGTAGAGATGGGGTTTCACCATGTTTGCCAGGCTGGTCTCAAACTCCTGACCTCAGGTGATCTGCCCACCTCAGCCTCCCAAAGTACTGGGATTACAGGCATGAACCACTGCACCTGGCCTGGCTCCGTCTTACAAACTTTTTGCTCTCGAAACAATTAGCTAGATATATGATTGATTGATTGATTGATTGATTGAGATGTATGATAGGAGTTTTGAAAGTGGTGAGAAAAATTAAAGATACACATGCAGGCCAGTATGTACAGGCTGATTTCAAAGTCAAATTACATGGGTTCTAAACCCTGATTTACCACTTGGAAGTTGCATGACTTACAGCAAGTATTTAAATCTGTCTGGGCCTTGGTTTCCCTATCAAAAAAAAAAAGAGATAATAATAGAACTGTACTAAATTCATAGAATGTGGTAACAGAGTAAATGAGATAATCCATATAAAGTCATTAGCACAATGTCCAGAACATAGGAAGTGCTCAATAACATTAGCCAACAGCAGCAGCGGTAACATTATTTTTATGGAACATTGTTGAAAGCTGCAGGGATATAGAAAAAAACATATTCAGTGGGAGGGTAAGTTCCAACTTAACTAGATTTGTGACCCTGAATGGATCATTCAATTTCCTGGGATCTCATCTTCCTCAGGATATGTCTAGATAAGCCAATGTTTCTCGAGTGTCAGTGTGTGCCATCACCTGAGGATCTTGTTAAAATGAAGATTCTAATTCAGCAGGTCGGGGGTGGGACCTGAGATTCTGCACTGCTAACATGTTCCAGAATGAGATTGGTACTGATGGTCTGGGTACTACACGTTGAGTAGTAAAGATCCAGATGGTATCCAGTGAGTGTCTTTTTCAGCTTCAATCCAGTTTATAATGAAGACACTGGCCCATTTTTATATATAAAGAAAGAATGAAAAATTCAGGTTCACTTTTGAGAAAAATTAATCTCATATTAACATGGGAATTTTGTCTCTAGAGCTCCAAGAGATTGGAAGAGAAGGTCAGGATTCATCTGAAGGGTCAGATAATTGGCTGCTGAGAAGGTGGACAAAAGGGGATGTTTCCTGATGAGGTCCTCAGGACAGAGGCATTTTAAGTTGGGAAGGTTTTTTTTTTTTTTTTTCTTGATTCTGGAAGGCAGCATGGCATCATAGTGAAGAATGAGGGTGTGTGTGTGAGGGGTGGAGGGGTGTGTGTATGTAATCAGCTATACCTGGATGGTTATCTCAACTCTGCAATGTAATGGCTGACCTTGGGCAAATTTCTTAATTTTTGTCAATTTCATTATCTCATCTGTAAAATAGGAATAGCAGTACTTTGTTGGACTCTACTGACAATTAATTGATATAGAGCCTAAAGTACTGAGCACAAGGCTTACATGCACAGGTAAGTGGCCAGAAAATGTTATCTATTAAAATTATCATCATCGTCATTACCATTAGCCTTATATTAGGAATGCTTGAAGGCTAACCATTATAATCTTAATTCTATTTTAGTTTCGATGACAGTGGTTCTCAAACTCCAGTGTGCCCTAGAATCAACTGGATGGCTTATTAACACAGATTGCTGGGCCTCATCCTCAGAGATACTGATTCTGTAGGCAGTTCTTCGGTGGGGTCTAAGCGTCTGCATTTTTAACAGACTCTCAGGTGATATGACGCTCCTGGTCTGGGGACCACATTTTGGGAACCAACAATCTACAGAATTACTTCCTATAACTGGCATGATTATTAAGTGATGATGAATCTTTGGTAAGTAAATTTTCCACCCAAGTGAAGGTTACCTCAGATGCGACACTTTCATTTTAATCCCTTTTTGATGAAAACTTTTCTAAAATATATCATTCTTATTCTTATATATGTGAACAAGGGGCTTTTAAATACCACTTAGCTTTTCTTTTGGTTGCAGTTATCAGATAATTCCTCTTGATTTCAGAAGGGATAAATAAGCATGGCCTTTTGACTTATGAACTTATTAACCTGAACAATATTTCCGGGCTGTGTTCCTGAAGGGACAGTCATAGATCCCGAGAAGAGATAGTAGTGAAAC
The DNA here is from genome assembly GCF_049350105.2 of Macaca mulatta. Lineage (NCBI taxonomy): Eukaryota > Metazoa > Chordata > Mammalia > Primates > Cercopithecidae > Macaca > Macaca mulatta. Next base: position 23,975,605 of record NC_133407.1, read on the forward strand.
TTACAAGTCAGCACGAGTTCTCTGAGAGTAGGTAAAGCTAACTATTTCCTTTATTGTTATGACTACTAGATTGGTAAATTGGAGAAATGGTATAGGCATAGATGTTGGACTAGCCAGGCTTACCAGGCAATACCAAAATGTGTTGAGTTGATTAATGGATGGGTGTCATTCTGGATAGATATTGCTTGTAGAGTGCCAGAGGGTTCTGTCCTTGGCTTTGTCTAATTCTTTCTCAGTTATTTGGATGAGCCAGAACATAGCCCATTCCCATTCTTCAGGGGTATGAAAACATAGATAAGAAGACCACTTGACAGATAATAAAGAAAGGGTGTGAAGGAGAGCCAGAGCAGACTTTGAGGGCCCAAACAATCCAGAACTCTGATTCTCTGATAGTTATGATCACTTGATTACCTGTTATGATACTGTAGTGTAATAGGCAAAATAGGTATGTGACTGCCTTAGAGCTTCTGGTCTTTGCTGCCAGGATGACAGCAGATTAACCTTAATTTTCAAGAACACATCTCTTGCTGCTCAACCAAATTTTATCCTTTCTCGAATGTCTTCTTTCAACCTGCTCTTAGATTGCTGTTTCAGCTCTACAAGCGTCCATGAAACCACATAACTAGACTTGACAAGAAATATAAATGAAACAAGAGTAAGCAGACCAATGGAGAACATAAGAGACCATTTGTTTGGAGTTTGGCTCTAGAGTCTCAGAGAGTGTTTTTTCTTACATTTATGTTCCAAAGGAATGAAATGATACAATCTTTGGCCCCCTGAGCTTTCATATATTGGTATAAGAGACTCAACTATCTATTCAATTATCATTCACATTTCAGAGAAAATTGTATTTATTTTATTGAATGATGACTTACCAAAAGGTTGCTACAAATGAATAGAAGGTGAAATAGATAATGCTGTATATTCTACTCGAATATATTCATTGTTCAATTAAATATGGTTGCAAGCACAATGTTAAGCCAAATGCCTTGTATTCACGTATGTACACATACCCTGTAAGTCTTGCTTTCTCATTTGCTATTGCCAAGGTGATAACTCTTAATGACAGATGGGAAAATGTTTTAAATAGAAAGGAATTTGGAGGAAACTAAAATAAATCTCACTTTACTTCATTATTCCACGTCTTCTTTCCCTGAATGGCAACATATTAGTGAGGACCCTCTTAACAATACATGAGTTTTGTTTGATAGGCTGTCTGATTTGCGCTTATTTCCCATAGGCAATGAGTGTGTGTAGTCAAGTCTAGGTTAGGGTCAGACAGGTTTTTCATTTATCTTTTCTAATGACCTGTAAACGTTCCACTGACTTGGGCTTTTATTTCGGAGGTAAACATTTTGCTAACTAGTCACGGGTGATGTAGGCACATTAAAAACTCCCTGCTAATTTATCATCATTGTGTAGCTAACCTCCAGCAAGTAAACTAGGTCCATTTTGCTCTCATGATTTTATGATGTTGGCAGTAGTAGTAAGTATGCATTACTTGGTCTCATCCCTAACCTGAGAAAATGAACCTTTTTACAGTCCTTTCAATCTGATCACACTATTTTAAGTGCTGATGTATTCTGAAAAGATGAATTGTTTTATGTTGCAATGTTTCCACTGAGTAATAGAGTATCATGTGGGTGAGGGAGGAAGAAGTGTAGAGTTACAAATTTAAATACACTGGCTCTGTATTCAGAGACTTCCATATAAGGAAGCAAGGTGATACTATAAAATATTCAGATGTATTCTAGGGGTACTGTGCATTTCCTAGATTATCAGTTTCCTTTGCTACATTTCTGGGGACTAACTGCCAACATAAGAATTGTAGATGATTCATAATTAGTAAATGCGCTTTGTTTTTCTTTGCAGCAATATTTGTAAAAATAACCTTATTTTTGGTACATTTATTTCTGTCTATTGGGCATTTTGTGACAAATATATTACTTGAAATGTCATACTTCAGAATTGTTTTCTTTTCATCTATTTTGAGGAAAACATTAAGGTTCTGATTTGAATTGTTTTAGGATAGAAATGTATTAAGTGATATATGTTATTAATAAGCTCCATGTTTTTCTCTATTCTCTATAAGGTGCTAAAACATTCCAGACATCAGATTCTTAGTCTAGAAAATTATTTAAGCAGCAGCAGCAAAATTCAAATTTTCTGACAACAGAAGGTAGAACAGGAAGTTCTCATTTGGGGATGATTCTGGCTCCTGGGGACATTTGTGGAGACATTTTTAGTTGCCTCAACCTGAGGGGGTCAGGGGAAGTGTGTTCTACTGGTATCTAGTGGGTAGAGATCAGGGATGCTGCTCAACTTCCTGCAGTGCAAAACACAGCGCTCACAATAAGGAATTACGCAGCCCAGAATGTCAATAGTGCTAAGACTGAGAAACCTGGACCTACAACTCTGTTTGCAATACAAATACAAATGAAAAGGAGTGAGGCAGTCTGAACTCTACACACTGGATCAAGATCCTTTTCAAAGGTGGAAATAAAGAAACCCTAAAGGAGGAACTCAACCTAGGATACAAGAAGAGAGGAAACATTTTGTTCCTTTGTGTTCCACATGTCATTAGGAAGTACACATGCATGGACTATTACATCACAGTGAATCATGACCACGTGTTCATTCTAAACATTGTGGTATTTGTTATTCCTAACTTTAATATACTGTAAAATCTGAATGTGGCATCACCAAACACCATGAAATGTGTTCTCCCCTTTTCCAATAGTGCATCAACTAATGGTTAAATGTGATCTTTAACTTGACAGAGTCTATGCAATCCTTCTGCTTTTTATTCTGCTTGGAGATCACAGCCTGTAGAACAGGATGATAGTTGAAAGCAGATGTTCTTCTAAACTATGTTTCACTCAAATCCAGCAATATGATAAAAGAGGAAAAATGGGGAAACATTGATGGGGCTTCAGGATAAAGAGTTTTATATTTTTCACAATGATTTGAATGTTAGTTCTCTTCTTTTTCAGGCCACATTCTGGTGTATTCTCTCATCATTTAATCATGTGTTACCTGTTGCTTTAGTCTGTCCTTTCTGATTTACTTCTAGTTTCTATTTCATTTATATACGTGTGTGTGTGTGTGTGTGTGTTTGTGTATTTATATATGTGCGTAAGTGTAATGTATATGTATACATGTTTGTATATATACACATCATATATAATGTATATATACACAAAATAATGATATAGTAATCATTTATATATCACATATATAGATAATATACAATATTCTGCTCATACCTTGACTCCTAACTGAAATGTTACTTTCTCAGAGATGCCTTCTATGACTATTTCATGTAAATTAAATACCTTCATCCATTGCCTTCTCTTATCTATCACATTTTTTCCTCCATATATATATATATATATATATAAAATATATGTACATATGTCTCTTTATATCTCTCTTGATATACTTTTTTTTTGAGACAGATTCTCAGTCTGTCGCCCAGGCTGTCTTGATATACGTTTAGATGTATTTCTATCTCATTTGACTCAAAGGAAGAGATAATTTTGCTTTCTCTACCATGACATTTTCAGACCCTGGCCTCTGACACTTTGCCCTCAATAAATGTTGCATGGGTGAGATAAAAGCTACCCACTCAAGGTGTACTGACGGTCAACTGTACTGAGATTATCAAAGCACGTGTCCTTCCCTTTTCTGTGATAAGGTGACTACACCCTGCACAATTGTTCTGTGCACACATACATTGTATAATTTGGCCGCAGTCTATTTTTTCCTATGTTTGTGACATAAAATGAAGGTAAGCCCCGACCTGTCAGTATGTGACATCATTTTTCCGAGACCAGCTCACAACTGCACATACACAGAGGCCTTTGCTCTTAGCTTTTTGTACCAATCTCTGAAGCACTATGGCTAAGCTTGAGACAGAAAAATTCCTGGTATAGTGATGAATCCCTTAAGCTGAGCAAAGAACCAGCAACAGTCGAGAACCCCTTTGAAGATGTTACTCAATTCCAAGAGAGGAATAAAAGGGGCCTATGGTTGCTCTCATTTAAACTTCTCAAGCCAAATGTTTGGCTTCTGCCTCTAAACATATCCTAGCAACATGACGTTGCAGACCTTTCCCTGAAGAGGTGGAGCCTATTTTTCCTTCTCTTAAAGCTGGACATTCTACATGTGACTTGCTTCGGCCAATAGAACTTTAGTAAATGTGACAAAAGCAGAGACTTGAATAGTGCATTTTCTTTAGAGTTCACTCTCTTGCTGATATTTGGGCCCTGAGACCACTGTGTAAGAATCCCTAACTACTCTGCTGGAAGATAAAAGACGATGAGGAAAAAGGCTGATCTATTCCAGCTGAGGGCTCCCAAGGCTGATGGGTCTGCCAACCACCAGACATGTCACTGAGATGACCATAGATTTTCCAACCTCAAATTAATGAACTGTCGAGCTAACTTACAGATTCATGAAAAACAAGTGATTTCCATTTTAAGCTACTAATTTTTGGAGTGGTTTTGTTATGCAGTAAAAGCTAACTGATAACAGTCACAGATAGCATATTACTGTCTGTTTTCTCAAGGAGGAAAGTCAAATGTCTATAAAATTGTGTGAGTTCAGCAGTGTTTGTGGAACTCACTAGTTTCCCAAGGTTGTTCAAGGTATAAAAAGGGACTTTCTGATCCAAAACTTGGGAATTACTGCATTCTACAGCATTTTCAACTTAGAGATTGAAAAACAAATTAGCAAATTAAAGATAATAAGAATTCACAAAGTAAATAAACACACACACACACACACACACACACACACACAAAACTGCTGAAAATATGTTAAAGCCCCATCTTTCCCAAACTTTTATAATCTCTTGGCACCATGCTATTAACATTATAGTCATTGCTGAAACCCTACTCTGAACGTAATGGTAAATGGTCTGTACAAGAACTTTGAGATTTGGGTCGTGGCCCCAAGTGTAGCCTTTGCAAACTACAGGACCTTTAACAAATCTAACTTGGTAAAATTTGATAAAATGAAAGACATAATTCCTGAAGAAGGCCCCGAAAGCCTTCTAGGTCATCTGTTCCTGTCACCCGAATAGAAATTTAGATGCTGCATCGATATTCGCATTCTGAATTATATTCTGTTTCTGATGGGCTGTGCCAATGCTGTAGTGGCGAATCATTATTTCATCTCAAAGTCCTTTTTGAGGGCCACCATTATGCCAGGTACTATTTTGAAGAGTGTTAGGGATACCTTAGTGAACAAGTCTTTCTCCTCTAATATAGTCTTTAATATAGCGACTGTACATACCCTCTCATAATTAAGCTCCAATACAGAGCTTGTATTCCAGCAGCGGAGCTGGACAATAAATCTGAGAAGAAACAAACAGTTAATATAATGTCAGCTGGTAATAAGGACTGTGTAGTACAACAGAGTAAAGGGCTAAAGTAGTGGTTCTTAAACTTCAACTTGCATCAGAATCACACGGAAGATTTGTTAAAATCCAGATTTCTAGGCCCCATCCTCCAAGGTTTCTGATTCAGCATTCTTAAGTAGGGGATCAGAATTTTCATTTCAAACAAATTCCCAGGTGATACTCATACTGCTAGAGGGAGGACAATGTTTGGATAACCAGTGGGCTAAAGAATGATAAGAGGTTGTTCTATTGGATAAAATGGTAAGGTAAGGCCTCTCTGACCATCAGAGACCTCACTGAAGTGAAGGAGAAGCCATGTGAGAATCTGGGAAGAGAGCTTCAGTAGAGAGCACAGTGTGTGCAAAGACCCTGAGGCAGAATTGAACTTGTGCTGGAGGAATAGCAAGGACTGGTTTTCCTAATACCCATTGCTATGTTAGCAAGCCATAGTCCTTGTCACCCATTACAGCATGAATTATGAGTGACTATCTTTCATAAGTTATGGCTTATAGCACCTACTAGGGTCCAGGGTCCAGCTTTCAGCTGAATTATTTTCCTGACTCACATTTAGAAATAGCTTTTTTGTTTTTCTTTTTTCTTAAAAGGGAACTTTGAGAATTAAGGAGTTTGGGTTAAGTTACTGGCTAAAAGTCATAAGAGGAAACTGCTCATCTGTCACATTTCACCTGTTGAGGTCTACTGGTTTCAGTTCTGACACCAGAACAGGTGTAACTTAAATTCACAGTCTTGCTTCTGGTTTGTAGGAGGATTTGTGATTGTTCAGGTCAAGACACATTATTTCAGTGTGGTTCATTTTGTATTTGTGGATTTTCCCAGATAAAAATGGATTATGTTTTTTAGAATGTTCTACATTTGGGAGATGTTTTTCACATTCCTTACCTCATTAGATCCTCATAATTTAATGTCCTGATGCAGAAAAGACAGAAACTATCTACCCATGCTACAGATGAGAAAACAGACTCAGAGAACACTCAGCAGACATTTCTTTTTGCTTCTCTTCACGTGGTCTTTCTTTGGATAGGCAACCTGATTTTCCAAGCACTTACAAGTACATCGTAAATCATGGAGCAGGGGTTTGGAGATAAGCTCATAGTCTCACCACTGCCTCTCTTGAGGAAATTTTGGTCTCAGGTCTCTGCCTATCTCTTAGGTGCACTTTATTTCTGCCATCAATCATAAAACTGCATGGCTCTACTCAGAAAGAAGTGAAGGAAACGGAGCTTTGTGAGAAGAAAAGGAAAACTAATTTTTACTGATCACGCAAGATCCAGGCAATTTGCTCAACATTTTAAAAGTATGATTTTTAGTTAATCTCCTTAGCGAGGGGGAATCTCTTCATTTTATCGGTTAAAAAAAAAAAAAAAGTTGGGGCACAAGGAAGTTAGCTAATGGATCTTAGAGCAATAACGTGACTGACTCAACATCAATTTTCACTGCCTGTGTTTCCTCTAACCTCAGCATCCACAGAGCCTTTTTTTCAGATACCACATTGAGGCCCAAAGGAAGAATCTAGGAGGAGGCATATAAATGATAAGAGTGAGACACTTCCTGGCAGGGACACATTCATGTCAATCCATCCAACAGTCTGAATCAATATCATTTTTTCATGGTCATAGGTAAAGGGGTTAAAGAAAAGTAAGCGAGAGAAAATGTCCATCATCACCTTCAGCAATCTCAAATGTCCTCATATGAAGGATTATACTTTATTATGATATTTTAAATCTCATGAATGGGTGTAAGAATGAGTAGGAGTCACTGAAAGAAATACCAGCAAAGAACATTTTATGACCTGAATTTACAGATCCTCTGGCCATTAATTAAAGCAAAAGTGGTGGTAGATCTTTTGCTTTAAATTAAATTAATTAATTTTGCTTTAAATTAATTAAAGCGAAAGTGATGGTAAATTCAATCTGTGGTTTATCCAAACTAATGAATAAAATCATCCTGTCATTTGACTTACCTGCCAATAAAAAATGCATTAAAATCATCAGAAAAACAAAGAAGCTGCTTTTCTGCCTTCCCAAAAGAAGCTGCCTTTAGGAATGGAACTTAAATCCATGCATTCCCAAGTTTCTTCATTTAGCTAATAATGAACACAAAAATACTGTTAAGAAGGAATAAGGAGCACTCCAGAAAATACAGATCTTTATCTGATCATTGAATGGGGGTAGAATTGCACTGACTTTTAGAATGTAAGAGCTGAGATGGATCTTAAGCATTACTTAGTCCTTCCATTGATGCATGTGTACAGGAGGACCAGGGAAGAAATGACAAAGGTAAGGGCACACAAGTAATTATGAGCCCGGCTCAAATCAGACTGGCTCCAAATCCAACACTTGGAAATCTCTAGATGACTCTAGAATAGTTTCTCCTGCATTGGAAAAAAAATATTCCTGGCATTCTCAAAGCTGGATGTGAGAGAAGGGCATTCCAACTTAAGAGATTAGTAGCAGTTAGGAAATGCTACAGGGAAAATATTCACTAAAAGGTCTCTCTAGGAACTGAGTCATTTCCTCCAAAGAAACACTGTTAAGGGCTTGAACTCATAGACGGGCAAAAGAGTCTGTCTCCAGAGACATTATTTCTGCAAGTCTGAATTCAGACATGTGTTTGAGTTTGTGCCCAATCCTTGCCAAAGATAGGAGTGCTCCTTCTCTTTCAAAGAATTTACATCGTGTTCAATGACAAGCACCACAACGTGAAAGATTTTGATTTTCTCTCCCCCTCTTCTCTCTCTACAGCCTAGAATTGTCTGCCCAGGTAGGAGGCAGTTGTATTGTTACAAATATTTGTAAATATTTATTGAATAATTGATTTCGGAAAAAAGTATCTTTCAAGATAAAAATTTTGCCTTTGCCATTTTTGTGTTTTCAAATGCCATAAATTATATTTTTCCAAAATAATAATGATGGATCACATTAATGAGCCACCTACTATGTGCCAGGCACCATGCATAGCATTATCCATCTATTACCACAGATTCCTCATGCCATCCCTATCAGGTAGGTATGATGGTTTTCTTCATTTCTACAGTTGTGGAAACCGAGGCTTACAGAAGCTAAGTAACATGCTCAAATCACATGATTAGAAAGGACACAAACCTGGAACTCAAATTATTGTTATTCATTATCTGGTATGATAACTACAGTGCAGGGTTTTGTTCTAAATCTGCATAATGAAAACTCAGTCCTTTCTTGTACTAGCTGTAGATTTGTTTGCCTCAAATGTATCATTTATAGAGTTCAAAATATGTTCTACAGTTTGTTTGTAGGAGCTATGACTAGCATTTTATGCAATACTTTGTAAACAGGATAAGGCAAGTTTATTTGTGAAAGAGAGCTATAATATATGAAAATAGGAGATGTCAGTAAGACCCATCTTGCCCTCAAATTGAGAATTTCATTTAAAATAACTGACAACGGCAAGCAAATCTGAAGTTATGACTGCCACTTCAGATATGACTCATTCAGGGATTTTAAGGATCTGAAAATAGCCCATAATCATAGCATTTTATTATATGTGTTGTTATATCTAGATATATTAAAGTTTATTCCATGAAAATGAGTAAGATTTACCTCATTCCTTTCCTTTAAAAAAGGATATTTTCCCCAAAGTTTTAACAATTACATTTCCATTTTTTATGCATATAAACATAACTCAAAAAGGAAGGACACTTAATTGGCATGTTTTGGGAAGCTGTGTCTTGAACCACTAGATTTATTCTGTGATTGACAAAGAATTTAACAATGTACTGTACTTTTGTGTGCTCACAATGAACATAGGTTATTACAGTCCAATTAGCAATTACTCAGCATGTCTTAAACCTATCTTTCAAACAGCTGAAAAGTAAGATTTAATTTAGAAATGTTTTGGTATTCTTACCTTCCTTTCCACCATTCACCTTTTTCTTGGTATACTTTAATTTATCAGCATCTTCATTTTTACATAGGCTTTAATACATAGCTTAGTTCATAAAAATGATTTGCAGCTGCAAGCAGAGCTTGTAATTGCTACACAAGGCAACAGTAGTTTTGAATATTGATCATTTTGAGGATTTTCTATTTGTGATACTGAAGAATATTTACTCAATCAAGTTAGACTGCACATAAGTTTGAATATTTTATTTGTGAAAACTATAAGAATGAACAGAAGTCAGCAAGTGGTAACTGATCATTTTCTAGTTGTTCATAATTGTGCTAGTACCTCAGAGAGCTTTAATAGAATAACTCAGATAAATATATGACAATCAATTTCACTCCTATGCATATGCCCAGGAGATATGAGTGCATGTACCACAAAAATAATTGTTCAAGAATGTTGATAGTTGATTCATTCATAATAGTCCCAAATTGGAAATAACCCAAAAGTCCATCAATTGGAGAATGAATAAATGAGTTGTGGCGTATTCATATAATGTAATATCAAACAAATTTTAAAAGAACAACTTTCTAATCCACACAATAATGTGGATTTACCTCAAAAACATTGAGTGAAAGAAATCAGACATAAGAGAAAACACACTGTATGATTCCATTTATATGAAGTATTTTCTATCTTGTTCTGGGAGGTGATTATACAGGGGTACGAACATGTAAAAATTCACTGAACTGAACATTTAGGTTTTATCTATTTTACTGTACATAAATTACATATCAACTTAAAAAATTACCATTCTGAACATTTTTTAGCCCAACATTTTGCTTTGAACCTATATTCATATTAATGCACTTAGGTGTATTTTATTCTTTTACCTGTATTTATTTGAGGAAAAGATTATTTATGCTGTGATAGAGTTTGGCCTGGCTGACAGGTGTGTTAAGGGAGCACCAATTACTGAAACAAATTAACACTTGCCTTTCAGTGACAATGCAAAAGAAGTTGATCACTTAATCTCAGTAATAGTTCAACATGTGTGCTCTAGTTCTCCTCCACATGGTGATAGAAGACTCTTCCAGGTTGTGGCTTACCAGTTCCCACCCAGGGCCTCAGAATCTTCTACCTCTAGTTAGAAAACAAGGTAAGAGAATGTGATTAGGGAGTTTTGTAGCCAGTGACATACATGTTTTCTTTAGGGCTCTTCTGATTGTCCCAGTGCACAGTAGTTCCTTAAGGGAAGGGCTAGAGACACGTCTCATGACTGCCAGAACATGCTCACCTTTTTCAGCCTCATGCGCCTGTCCAATAACTCCTTGTGTCGCATACAGGTAGCATGATGAGCTGATTAAGAGTATACCCTCTATCACCCAGTACCCAGGCCTGAGCTTGAGCAGATTATTTGATCTTTCTAAGTTTTATCCTTCCTAAGTTTTCTCATCTGGAAAATGAAGTACATACTAATACTGTTTCACAGGGTCCTCTGACAAACTTTAAAAGATATATGAAATATTTAGGACAGTACCTGAAACATAATACATGTTTAATACATGTTAGCTATGTTATGTACTCCTTGCTATAACCAACCATGCCAGAATGTCTACTGCACCTCCAACATGCCCTAGGATTCTACCACAATAAAGGATCAAGTTCTTTCCCCATGGCCAGCTTCATGGGCATGTGGTCTGTGCAGTTGCATACAACCCATGCTCGAAAGGGCTTGGTGCTTGGGGCCTGGCACTTCGTTTAATGCTTTGTTGTCACCATATTGAAATTCCTGATAATTTTATCTTTGAACTTTTGTAAGTGAAGGTCGATGGGACAATGGAGCATGTGCATGAACAGAGGAAATACAGATAACACGCATAGCTGCTGCCATTCTTTACTTTTCAACTCACACATAGCATTCTTGATGCCCCAGGGGCACAGAATCCCTGTGGGCACACAATGTGTGGGAGGTCTGCAAAACTCAGATTGAGTATGAGGTAAGCATGTCACATCAATGACTAAGTGAGGACAGTGACAGCCCCAAAATGGGGTTTGCCATGCTTTCCATTCCAACCAGAGCTTGATTTGAACGCAAAAAGAAGGCAACAATCAAGGAAACTTTCTCTGTCTTTTCTTATGTTATTTAATACTTCTCTGTAACCACTTAGTTTGAAAATGATGACATAGAAGGAAAGAGAAACATAGGGCAACCTATAGTTCCTTTTCCTTTCCGGTCTCCCTTATTCATCAGTAAGCCAAAGGCAGAGTGTAGATAAAAATGGGCATGTACCACGATATGAAATAAAAAGTTAGTTTTGTGCTGTGAATTAGAGTGTACTTGAATTGGATAATTTTGACCCTATCATCTTCCCCAAGAAACTGTCTTTCCTGAAGGGTTGGAGTTCTTACCCAGCTGCTATGGACCAGAATCACTGGGGCCCTTATAGCAAAAATAAGTTCCAGGAACTAACAATGAACAGACAGAATCAGAATATCCAGGGCTAGGTCAGGTGGCTGCACAGCCAGCTTGAGAAGTAGCTAAATAAGTAAAACAATACCAGGGGTTCCAGTCCCAATACTCCCTGGCAAAATGTGGTCCATCTTTGATGAATTGGTTCAAGTACCACCACTTCCCATGAAATCTTCCCTGATTTTTCCCTCCCCTCATGCCCACATCTCTAACTCTCTGATCCCAAGTCCTTTACTATATATTAATTATCTTTAACATCTAGGACATTCTGACTTGAACTTTGCTTCTCCGAAAAGACTGGTAACACTGAGGGCATTGCGGGGCAGGGACTAGGTTTAGGCAAAGTGAGGCACTCATCCCTGGTGTGAAATTTAAGGGGATGCCAAAAAGAAAAAAAAAGTCTCAGTAAATCAGGAGAAATATTTTAATGCACTATTTTAAAAATCAAAATTAATGCAACAATTATTCATGATGAACAATACATCAAAATTTTAAATAAAGACAGGCTCAGATCCTGCACTTGTACCACTGGCCTCACTCACTTCTGCCCAATCCGAGCCCTGTGAGGTTCTGTTTCATTCATTTTCTTACCCCAGTAAGAAAATTATTTATTTATTGCTAAATAAATAAATATATGAATGAATTGCTTTCTTGAACTGAGTCATCAGCTTAAAGGTATAGATCCTGGTAATGAGGATGTCTATGGTGAAATATGGGAAAGGGTCCTGGAAACAGCCTCGGTGTGCCCTCTCAGGTCAGCTGGAACACATGACCACATAATCTCAAGTTTGAATAAATGTTCTTCCTTCAATCAAGTCATCATGACATTCTCCTCCATTGTCCTACCTTGTATAAAACCAGAAAAATAAATGCCACGATCTCTTGGTAACCCTTCTTTACCATTATCATGCAGCCTGTAGGACAGCCCCTGGAGGTCCTGTTCAAAATGGAACACTAGTAGTTGAATGTTAATGATACAACTAGGTTGCAGTAAAACTGCCCTCCCCCATTGTTATATAACATTGTTACCACCATATTCTCATGAATTGTTTGAATAATGCCACACCCTTTATTTATTTCATGCTTTAATTGGCTCTTTATTTCCGAAATTTCTAGGCAAAATGAGATCAGAAAGACAAAGCCCTCGAACAAAGAGAAGCAACAGTTTTTGTTACATTTTGTCTTCTGTATGTCTCCTTCTTAAAGAATTTAGCTCCAAATTATACTCGGGAAGAGAAAAAAATCAAAAGTTCCAGTAGGCCGCGAGGCCTATGATCCACCGTGTTGAAGGAAGATTTGCTTCACCTCACCCCGCGGTAATACTAAGTTGTTCACACGCTGTGAAGAAGACCGGAACACTAGGCTGTCAACTGTTGGGGCCTACCTGCGCCAGACTTCTTCCTCAGTGGCCAGCTTTTTCCCCCACAGTTAGCCACCAGGGGGCCGCCTGCTTGGAACAAGTGGTGTAGACGCCACAGCTTTTCTCCAAACCAACCAAAACATTCCGGGGCAGCTTTGGAGCAAAGCCCAGGAACTTCCCTGCAAAGGAGAACAGCTCTCCAACTACAGAAGCCTGCAAGTCCTATGGTGCACCCTTATTAAGAGTAGAGAAGAAAGCACGGATTTCTCACCGAGGACCAAAGGGAAATGGCGTCTCTGGGGCCTCACCTTTCTTAAAAGTGCATCAGCGAAACTCTGCTCATCCAGGGGGGTGGTTGATAATGCTGTTGGCAGGGGTCCGGGGCCTCTCCCCCCTTTCCCTGGCACGCTCAGAAGCGAGAATAAAACATACATGTCACTGGCTGAAAATCTAGAGAACCCTCCAATAAATAACCTATACATTGTCAGGCCGCTGAGGATCCATATCGTCATAACTCTATAACACTGCGTGTTACACGAATAGATGTGAATATTAAATTATGATGTCGGAATTATTTTAATATTTTCTCTAAGAAATTAATGGTACTCTGTTGTCAAAGTAGTTTTGTTGCAACTATTGTTCCTTATTGACTACATTTTAGCTGTCTGAGGACTCGGTATTTCCCAAGTATCCTTCTAGCTCAGAAAGCAAGTGTTTTCCTGGTCGCCAGGACTTAAGGTTGGGGCATTTGAGAGACCTATATTTGCCCGGGAAAGATCTCTTGAAGAGTATACATTATCTTTGTCTTCTTGATTTTATCTGCACATTTCCAGGGCAAAGACAAATTAATAGGGCAGCCCTTCTGGGACCTGCGGAGTGTCTGAGCCCTGTACGCACCTCTCCCATGATATGCATAATGGCGGTGGGGGCGGGGGTGTCCTCCTTAAGGGCAAGCCACGCATGTCCCAAACTTCCATTCTTGGGGTGGCGGTGGTGGTAAGAGAGCCGCCAGATGGCCCGACCAGCGGAGGCCCCAGGAGGAGCCAGATCGCCCTGTCCTCCCGACACGCGCCACAAGTGGTTTGGGAGCGGAGGGAGGAGCGCGGCGGCACGGGTCGCGCCGGTCGGGCCGGGCAAAGAAGGCCAGGGCGTGCTCCTGGAAGACTCGCCCTCCGGTCCCAGTGTCACTCGTTCCCCATTCTTTCCTCTTCTCCAACTAGAGTAACGACGCCCAAACCCGCACCTATGCGCGCAGGCAATCGGCTGGGTGGACGCGCAGCCACCAAACCCACAGCACGGTCACCACCCCTGGGAAGGCACGGCCGGGATTAGGACGAGGGGGAGCGCCCACACCTGGGGAGGCAGGTGCGGAGGCGGCCGGCCCGGGGACAGCGAGTGCGTAGGGCCCGGGGTCGGGGTCGGCAAGCCGGGCGCTGTGAGCGCGTCGGAGCGCCGGCCCGGAGCCTGGCAGGGGCAGTCAGTACCGGCTGGGCAGCCCGGGGCGGTGGCGGCGGCGGCGGCGGCGGCGGGGTGTGCGGCCAGGAGGCCATTTCCTCGCTGCGCCCCTGGCGGAGCCGGGTTTGCCTGCTCTTGGCCGCCGCCGCCACAGCCGCGCGAGTCGGACAGCCGTGAGGGCTTCAGGGGAAACCAGGTCACCGGTTCGCAGACGCGGCGCGGAGCAGGCGCCCCGGGCCCGGAGTAAGACAGCGTCCGGGGAGCGGGCCGGGGAGGGCCGGGCACGCGGGGGACCCGGAGAGGCGGGGACTCTGGTGCCCCAGACACACTCGCTTCCTACGCCTATAAAAGTGGAGGGACCCGGGAGGCGCGGCGCGGCCCTGGCTGCGGCCGCCTCTCTTCGCCCAAGGAGTTGACATTTTGCAGGACTCGCGCGACGCCCAGTCGCCGGCGCTCCCCGGGACCCCGCCGCCGGGAGGAGGGGGCGGAGGAGGGTGGAGACTGCGGGGCTTGGCCAAGGAAGGCGCACATCCTCGGGCGGGCGGCCGTGACGCGGCGGGGATTAACTTTGCATGAATAATGTGAGTGCGCTTGGAAAAGAGACCTCCTGCTCCGCGGGCTCGGGGCAAGAGCCCGCAGGCTACCTTCCCCGGGCAGGGGCGCTCAACCCAACCGGCTTCAGGGCACTGGTAATTTGGCTAGAGGACCGCGCGGAGGCAGCGGGGTGAGGGGAGGAGGGGGCGACAGTTCCAACTGTCCACAGGGTGGGCGGGATGGTGACGGAGTGTCGCAAGAACCCGGAGGGGTGCGGGCGGCTAAGCCGGGCGCGCGCGGGCGGGCGGGCGGGCGGGCGTGGGTGGTGGGGGTGTCATCAGCCTGATTACCTGCCTCCGCTGGGCTTCTGCGCCCCGGATCTGGGAGGAGGTGCCCTCTCGTGTTCGGGCACCGCGCGGCGGCAGGCTGGGAGCTACGGCTTGGACAGTGGTGGAACAGGGTGGCCGGGCTCTGTTCCAGTCGCAGCGGCTCTGTTCCTCAAACCCCAAGCCCAGCTGTTGACATGTTCCTTGTGAAATGGAGTTTGGCATCCTCAGCGCCGAACCCAGTGGAAGTTTCCATGATGAGGAAGTTGTGTGACATGGGGGTTCGGAAAAGGTTGGCAGACCGGGGGGGAGGGTTAAAGGGACTGTGGGTCTCCCATCCCCCCTTTTTCGCCTGCCCCGGAACTCCGGGGCTTGGAAAGGAGAATTATCCTGAATGTTGGCGTGCGCTGTGGCCGGTGCCTGGCGACTGGGCTTCTCTCCGCCTCCTGGGGACTCGGCGGGGATTTCGCTAGCCTCCTGGGTCGCGCTCCTTCGCTTTGCTTCTCTTGGCGCAGCGTCTTCCTCTGGGTCGCCTCGAGTTGGTTGTGATACCAGCTGTGCCAGCTGTGTGACCTCCACCCCCTCAGAGAAGGACTTATTTGCGGGAATTTTCATTCTTAGTGGATTTTGCCCTTCTTAGCGGCAGTTGTCACTTTGGGGGAGGATTTCCCAATGACCATTGTGGGATTATTATTAGTGCTAATTCTTAAGCCTTCTTATTTATTTTAAGGAGGGGGAGGGAGGAAATGAGATGAGGTTTTTTTGTTTTGTTTTGTTTTTTTTTAAGGTAAAATGTACAAGTTTCCCCAAATGGAAAATTTTAAAAGAAGGATCTAGAAGCATAACAATTCATAAAGTGAAGCAAAGAAAGGAAAGAGTTTGCCTGAACAGCCAAGTTCAGATTCTCCGTTCTCCTTTCTCCACATAAATTTAGAATTTTTGAAGATTCAAACACTGTGTAATCAGTAAATATACTTGAAATACGTTCTTCCTCAGCACGTTATTGGTCTTGGGTACTAGTGAGATTCAGGTTTAAAGACCTGTTTGGAAGTTCAAGAAATTAAGCATTTCTTGCACAGTGTATTAATATCAAGCACAGCAGTTTACATAATGATAAATGTATTAGGTAATGTAGACCTATTGGGCAATCGTCACATTATTTGGCCTTAGTTTAGCATGCTTATTTAAATTGTAAGAATGTATAGCATGCACTGCACTGCAAAGAAGTAAGAATTGCATTTTAGTATACGCGTTCATGATTCATTCTGAGTATTCAGTGACTGACCTGCTCCCCAATTCACTTCTGCTTAATTCTTTCTAATTCTGAAATCAGTCAGAGGCTAGGAAACAATGAAAAACGTGTTTCAGTGCAAAGTATTTTAAGCAGTTGATGTTTTTAGGATGTTTCATGCCAGGTGGCTAAGTGTTTTAATTGAGACAAGCAGAAATTCAGTACCAAGTGATTTGTTTGGAGTATTTTATACAAAGACATTGGCGAACGTTCATTTATTATTTGTGCATGTTAAAGAAATATAGAATCTATTTTTACCTAATCTCAGAGGTTTATTATATATTGGAAATGAGACCATCTGCTAGTAAATACAATTTGGGTTTATTTTATAGCTGGTGAATGTAAATAATACTGAGTATAGCTACAGAACTGTTTTCTTAAAGTGGAATAATTCCTGTTGGCATTGTAATGCAAAGGTATACTTTATTGACATTGGAATATTGTTACATAAAGCAACTGACATTACGAAGAGGAGTGAATATTCCATGTCTCTCATTTCAGTTTCTTCATAGTAAATTCTGCCATAATTAGAGATGAATTAAGACAACTTCTTTTTAATCCATTATCTTTGGGAAAGATGATTTCTTAAAATTGCCTTAAGAGCACAGAAAGTTGTGGATTCCCTTCCTTTCCTTTTTTTTTTTTTTTGCTGTTGTTTAAAGTATGAGTTGTGCGGAGCCACAAATGGTATTGCATGTTTCTTTTTTTAGTAAGCCCATCTTTTTGATGGAAATCAGAGTAAAGGTGATTGGTTTCTTCAGTCGGTCTTCTCATTCTAGTGTAAGATTATGTGTCACCTTCTTAGAAAGCCCTTCGCTGACCACTTGAGCAAAGGCGGTCCCTCATTCCTTTTCAGACCCATCACACTGGTATTTCTGTTTGTTTGTTTTGTTTTTCTTTTTCTTTCCTTGATTGCATTTGCAGTTTCAGTTGTTCATTTCAATTGATGCTTGCTGATCACCTGTCTCCTTGCCTAGAATATAGAATCCATGAGCACAGAACTCTTGACTGCCTCACTCACTCTTATTTTCCAGCATCTAGAACAATACTTGGCACGCAGTAGGTGCTGGATAAATCTTTGGTGAATAAATGAATGATTGTGCCCAAATATTATGCTCTCAAAAACGCCTGACTACGCATCCTAAGTGGGTGCCAGTTGGGCATGCCAAGATCTATTTTGTGTGTGTGTGTATGTGTGTGTTGCACACATGCCATGCTTTTATGGTTCACTCTTTATTTTTCTCTCTCTCTCTTTCTTTTTGAAATAAAAGCTGGCCTTCCATTCTGTGTAGTGACAATGCAAAGAGTTATTTCTGTGAGTTCCTCCTAAGGACATTTGCCTTGAATACATGGAAATCCTCAGCAGCAGAATTTTTCTGACATGTTACCTTGATCCCCGGAAGACATTGACCTTCAACTCCCTGAATTTCGGCAGACTCTTTATGAGTTCCAGAAGCATTGCCAGTGCTGAGAGTGAAATTCCAGGGACTAGACTTCACTGGGTGATAGCAGTGTCCTCTCATTCAGCAGGTCCTGGCAGTGCCTCTGACAATGGCAGCCCTAAGTGGACCGACCAGTGCATGCTGGTACAATTTGGGCTGCAAAAATGGTGGTTGGTGAGGGGGCAAAATGCAATGGTCAGGATCCAACACAAGATAGAAATAAATAGGCCTTGGTGATAGATTTGAAAATAACCTGATAGTTATCGTATGTTATTAGTTAAGTCAGCCTCTTTTTGGCCCCTTTTGTCGCTTCAATAAAAGTATTCTGAACCAAATGATCGTGGGAAATACTGCGTTATCTGAGTTTTCAAGTGACCAGAGCATAATATCAAAGGAGTTATCTTCAAATTAGTTATTCACGGAAGTTCTTGCCAATTGAAAGCAAAAGGAAATTATAATTGAAGATTATGGTGATTTGTTTTTGTGTCTAAAGTATCAACGTTCATAAGTGTGTCTGAGTAAATGCATAGTAACAATTTCACAAAATAAGACTGTTAAGAATGGGAGGGGAAGAAAGATCATAATCTTGTAGAGGAGGGAAGATAATTAAACTACAATCCTAAGTGCTTACTGCTTTAGAGTATTTAATTTGGCTCTGAGCTTCTTAGTAGTAGCCAAGTTAACAGAGAAAAGGGGGTCTGGAGGTGGCATGCATTAAACTTGTAAGGATGACACATGTAGAGTGCTTGCCATGGTGCTTGCCAACTAGTATATACTCATGAAATATCGAATTATATCATGGATAATACTTGAAATTCAATTCTACATAAAATAAAGTCAGGTTCTTTATATGGTCCTGTCTTTTACCAGCTCTGGAATGGAAAAAAAAATGCAGAAGACATAATGATGAAAAGTAACCCAGAACGTTTGTTGTTGGGGACCTGAGCTACTATGGCCTGTCAGTGGAGATTCTGGTGACGAATCCCAATGCAGAAATAAAGCTCAGGAAACCTAGAGGAATGAGTGGTTACCACACTCTGTAAGCTAATTTTCCCAAATATCCAGTGTCTCAGCCAACTTTTGATTAGAGCAATTTGAGAGGACAGGACAACGTGGTACTTGAAAATGACCCTATGGCCATAAACACCCCTGAACTTGTCGCCCCTGATGCTTTGGGCTTTAGTCTATATAGCTCTTATCACCTGCAGGGCTGTTTGTTTTCTTTTCTGTTCCCACCTCTAAGTTGTGATGAGGCACGATGCATGGGTTTATTGATCTTTGACTCCCCATAGCCTAGCAAACAGCTTGGTACGTGGCACAGGTGAAACACTGTTGGAAGAATGAATGGAAGGGTAGAAAGGGCAGTGCTTCTGTTTCCCTTCTGGGTTAGTATTAAGTGTCATATTTGGACATGGATTTGTCCAGAGTGAACGTTTGCTGCCTGCATTGCATCATATGTCCAGATCACAGCTGTCTGTTTTGCTTGGAGGGCTTGTTCTAGTGTCAAAGCGGGTTGAGCAATGGATGGCAAGTTAACTCCTTGCTTTATTTAAAGTCATTTTGAGGGCCGGGCGCGGTGGCTCAAGCCTGTAATCCCAGCACTTTGGGAGGCCGAGACGGGTGGATCACAAGGTCAGGAGATCGAGACCATCCTGGCTAACACAGTGAAACCCCCGTCTCTACTAAAAAAATACAAAAAAAAAAAAAACTAGCCGGGCGAGCTGGCGGGCGCCTGTGGTCCCAGCTACTCGGGAGGCTGAGGCAGGAGAATGGCGTGAACCCGGGAGGCGGAGCTTGCAGTGAGCTGAGATCAGGCCACTGCACTCCAGCCTGGGCGACAGAGCGAGACTCTGTCTCAAAAAAAAAAAAAAAAAAAAGTCATTTTGATTCTTTGATTTGATTCCTCATTCAGTCTACAAATATTTATGTATCTACTGTGTACCTGGCCCTGCTAGCCATTTTTCAGTTCAACATGCAGCCCAGTGACCTATGAGACAACATATTAATACAAAAGGATTCTGAAATTGTCTCCATTGTGATGAGATGGATATACCTATTGGAGTCTCTCATATGGCCCCTAAAAATGGTTATTTTGTATCTGAGGAGGAGATTGTGATTTCTATAGCCCATGTATATTAATGTAAATTTCAGTGAGATTCACTCAAGAATCTCTTGTATCCAAGTAGTAGGGAAGTTGAATATATTTAGACCGGTGAGTTTCTGATTTAAAATGTTCACTCTCCAATTTAAGTTCCCAAACTTGTTAGTCAATTTTGGCATTTAAACAAGTGGGGGGAGTATCCAAATCACTGAGTCACAAGTCATATATTTCCATATCTTCCTCTCAGGAACCTGGCCAACTGACAGCTAGAATAGTGATCTATGCCCAATGCTAATGTTGTTTGGTCCCTACTGTCCTAATTTCAAAGGGCTTTGAAGTCTTTATGTACTGGCAGCTCTTCTTGTGCAGCACTATTTTTTATTGAGTTGAGAAACTGAGTTCTGCTGTGAACTTGAGGATCTTTTCCAAATAGCAAATCAGGGGAGTCTGGAATTAGGACCTAGGAACCTTGACTGTCCTGAGAACCGTATTGTAGCTTTTCCATCATGACAGTCAGTCCTAACAAAGTGATATACTCCCGGGAGGGTGTTTCTGATAGATGTAGATGTGCTTGATAATAGGGCTCATCTCCCTTGCCTCAGACACATTAAATTTGCACAGAAGGCAGATCTACCTGTAGCAACCCAGAATACCTGCATTTGAGGCTTTTGCAAGAAGATAATCTGTGATAATCTTGTACTGTCTGCTGGTCAGTGATTACCAGCAATTAAATGATATTGGTATAGTGGTTTAAATCTTTTTTTTTTTCTTTTTTTTTTTTTTTTTTTTTTTGCGACAGAGTCTTGCTCTGTCTCCAGGCTGGAGTACAGTGGTGCAACCTAAGCTCACTGCAACCTCCACCTCCTAGGTTCAAGGGATTCTCGTGCCTTAGCCTCCTGAGTAGCCGGGGTTACAGGCACATGCCACCACACCCAGCTAATTTTTGTAACTTTAGTAGGGACAGGGTTTCACCGTGTTGGCCAGGATAGTATCAATCTCCTGACCTCGTGATCTGCCCACCTCAGCCTCCCAAAGTGCTGGGATTGCAGGCATGAGCCACTACTAAAATCATTCAGTTGATTTTATTGATTGACCAACATCCATCAATATGTTTAAAATTATTCTAAGATCGATATTTTTATTTAAAAAATCTTTTATGGCAAAATAATTTAAAGGAACTTAATGAAAACCCTTTGTGATATCATCTTACCAGTTTATGTGCTAAAAGCAAACAGTTATTTGCTATTTGTCAGACAGTGCCTGCTGTCTATTAAAGCTATTTTTGCAGTTTCTACTCCTTCATGTAAGACAGTGAAAGATCTTGAAGTATTTTTTCAGCAGTTGAGAAATATTGAATTGTATTGAATAGCTTATTTTATTCTAGTTATTTGAAAATTACTGAACAATGGACAATGTGCAAATCATTGACATCTGTTTCACATCTTCTGGGACAATCGTGATTTAGAGATAAAAGAAAAAAAAACTGAAGACAAATTCACGGTCTAGCTTGTCACAATGAAGACGCTTGTGGTTTATGTATCTCAGCTCACGTTTGTCTTGCTGGTCTGCATGTTTTATCCAATTTTTATTTTTCCTAATCCTATTTTAACAAATACTATCTATAGTTTATTCCTTATCATATGCACACATGCACAAACACCTAAATACATACGTGTGTCTGTGTTCTAAGAGTGGACTGCAGACGAGGCACATATAATCAGGAAAGGACTGGTCTGGACTGAGTTGCTCAGTCAACTTCCTACTTCCAAAAGAGGGTCTTCAGGGAGTCATGGCTTCTCTGCTGTGATCAAGAATTTAGGCATTTATAAGAAAGTCATGAGTAACAAGTTTATCAACACAAAAGTGTGGACAAAGGAATGTAGACTGAACACAGACACGTTTTCTTTATTTGGGAATATACTTACTTGACTCCTCTGGAGGCTCGGGAATGTTTGTGATGAGGAAGGTTGAGAAGATAGTCATGGTGTTAGTAGCATAATATATGATCCTGACATTCAGGAACCTGTTGAGTATTCTAACTCTTGTGACATGTTGTTCGTTGGTTCTCAAGATGGTTCAGATATGCTTTTTCCCTTTACCATTCGTTTCTCTTGGGACTCTGTTTTTTCTGATTTCATCAATGTCTACACAAAGCAGGTGCTCAGAAAAGAATGATTGATGATAACAATCATAACGTTTCTTGGGCTTGGTCATCTTTTTTCACATTTCTGTCTTACAGGCATAAATGTCTTAACGACTGGCATGTCCATACGTGCAGAATCTGTTTCTGTGACAAGTGTGTGTCATGTTCTCACATACAGTGGAAAAGGCACTGCTTGTCTCTGGCTTCTGCTGTGATTCCCATGCTCAGCTTCTAAATCACAGTGAGAAATGCTACAGTCACCCTGATGTCCCAAGCCACAAACCCTGTCCTTGTTTTCAGTCCCTTCTACTTGCTTCTGAATATGTTGGCAGATCCTGGTCTTATATTACTTTTTACTTCTTTTACTACTGTATTTGTTTATTTTACTCTAGGCTCAATTATGTTTGGGAAATCTTGAGTTTGAAAAGTTGTAAAAGTTTCCAGAGCCTATTTTTATGCTAGCATGCATGATAAATGTCCAAGAAAGGGGAGAGCAGGTAGCAAAATTCATTTGATCACTATTTCCTTTGTGTGTGTGTGTGTGTGTTCGTGTATGTGTGTGTCTAAAACCTTTAATGGCAAAAGTTCAGCACAATAGGTTGTGAGAAACAGTTCACTATGTCACACTTTTTAAAAATCAGGCTCATATGTTTTAACCTTTTAATGCATTTCATAAAAAGTGATAAATGAGCAGTATCTAACACCACAGCGGAACATTTTTGCTTTTTCTCACACACACACACACACACACACACACACACACACACCCCTAGCAACTTGTATACAACACTGGTTAAAACTGCCTATTGTTGAAGTGTTTTGCAAGAATGTGAAAGTCCTGCTAAATTTCTGTACCTTTGAAAACATTATAATCATAATGTTTCCTTGACTTACTTTCTGCTGTTTAAGTGTATTAATTTATATAAGCTGGAGAATGGTTTATTTCTGCTGTATTTCTGTTTACTTTTAAAATTTTACCTAGGCTTCACTGTCACTTCTGCTATACTTCCAACATCTGGAGATCTAGAATAAAGTATTTATATCTGAATTGTAGCTACAACAGGGAATAGAATAAGGTTGTTTAGTCTTGTGTTATTTTTCTTTTTTAAAAAAAAAAAAAACAAGGAAACCTTACACAGAAAATATTTTTGGAAACAAGTTAAGTTATGACTACGTAGATGAAACCTATAAATTTGTCCTGTAATGTATCAGTTATAAGGGATTTGAAAAGCATCTCATCCTCCTTGAGGCCTTGTGAAAAAAAAATCCTAGGCCTCTGGCATATTAAACTATCTCACATTCTATGGGTTAATAAACATAAGGTATTGCTAAAGTGAAGGTATGCTCTAGAATGTGCTGCACATGCATTCATGTATTATTGATTAAGAATATGTGTTTTGATTTGTCTTTATTGAAGTTGACACAAAAATCAAGCCTTAGAATAAGTAATTTTTTTCTTCTGGAGTCTGTCCACTGGTCACAAATGCATGGGACATCTGCCAGGTGCCAGACACAATGGGAGAGCATTTAAAAATCCTTGTTATATGGATGAGATGCTCAGAGTCTTCTGGGGCAATCTACAGGAGGAGATTTAGTGTAGACTAGTGTTCCTCAGCAGAGGTACTATTTACATTTTGAACCTGGTAATTCCTCTGCCCTCTTGGTATTTGGGGCCAGATAATCCTTTGCTGTGGAGGACTGTCCTATGTAATACAGGATGTTGAGCAGCATTGCTGGCTTCTACCCACTAGATGCCAATAGCTCCCCCAACCCTCCAGTTGTGACCGTCAAAAATGTCTCCAGATATTGTCAGACATCTACTGGGAGGCAAAACTGCCCCTGTTGAGAGCAACTGGTGTAGAGGTTCGGAACTGGGGCCGTGGAGTGGGAAATGTGGGGATTTGTATGCTGGTTTCACCTGGCTTCATTGCACGTGTTCAGTTTCCTCATCTATAATATGTGGAGATTAAATGAAATAATGTAGTGCTTGACTCACAGACAAGTATTTCTAAATATTAGCTATCTATAGTAGTGGTAGCATTAATACTTTAATAGGCAATTAAAATATTCATAAGTCCAATGACATAGTTAAGTATAACGTACATTGTGGGAGCCCATGGGGCGGGATGACTCTAGGCAGAAATAAATACGATATGTATATGAAGTGAAAGTAAAAGTATGAAGCATTTGGAAAATTGTAAGGAGCCCAGCCTGACTCACGTGCAAAGGACTATAAATGAGGCCATGGGAGCAGGCAGGAGCCAGATGGCGAGGACTTTCCTGGACACAATAAGGAAGACTGACTTTGTATTGGTAGCTTGAAGAGACTTAGTGTTCAGCAGATCAGATTTTTATTTTAAAAGAGTTTTTTGGGATAGGTCTTGAGTGGGAGAGACACTGGAGGTGATGAGCCCAGTTAGAGACTCTTAGAATAGTCCAGTGAGAGATGATGCCTGCTGGAGCCGAGGCAGTTATATATTGCTGTGATGTCTTTGGGAACAGATTTCACTTTCTCCGAGATGTGGCAAAATTTTTCTAATTTAATTCCAATAATGAATATTTTTAGCAAGCTAGCTCTACATTTGGGGGAATTTCAAGTTTAATTTGAAAGCAGATTACATGATAGATTCTCTTTAAAATGTTTTCAAGTGAAGCTTAATTTAAAGACCATCTCACAGCCTATTCATAGTTGAATATTACTTCAAGGGTTTCTCTGCCATTGTATGTACATGCCTATAGCTCCTCTGACAGAAACGTATTTCTATATGACTACATTGAAATGTCGTTGATGTTGTCGTGTTGAGATTCATTATTTAGTGTGAAGTGTTTCAGTATTTAATGTTAAGTGATTTTCTAACTGATGAGCATTTTATTTCTTTAATGATCAATATTAGAAATGGGTGAAGACAATGAATAAATGAATGAATGCAGGAATGGGTGGCATTATGGAAATACCACCTAATTAAGAATAAAAATATTTTGGACAAGTCTCTTGGCTTATCTGAGCTTTAATTTTTAGTCATAAAATGACACTTGTAGGTATATTAGATAATCCCAAAGTTATCTTTAGCCTAGGGGTTGGCAAACATTGTCTATAACAGGCTATATCATAAATATTTTAAGCTTTTCAGGACACACAGTCTCTGTTGAAACTCTCAAGTCTGCCATTGTAGTATAAAAACAGACATAGACAATATGTGAACAAATGGTGTGACTGTCTACCAATAAAATTTTATTTACAAAACAGGCGATGAGCTCTAATTTATTAACCCCTGGTAGCCCAACACTGTCTAATAGAAATAGAACATGAGCCATATATGTAGTTTAAAATTCCTCTAGTAGCCACATTATAGATAAGTAAAAAGCAACCACTAAGGTTAATACTATATTATATAATACAGTAAAAAATTTTTATACTATATTTATATTATATTTTTATTTATACTATATTTTATACTATATATAGTATATATATTTATTTATACTATATTTTATAATATATTTATATAGTATATTACTATATTTATATAATATAGTAAATAATACTATATGTAATATAATAAAATATAGTATAAGTTCAATACTATATTTTATTTTACCTAATATATTTAGATTATTATTAACATGTAATCAATTTAAAAATATTAAGAATATATTTTACCTTTTAAGAAGCTTTTGATATCTGGTGTGTATTTTACACTTGTAGCACATCTTAATAGCCATTTATGGCTAGTAGCTACTGTAATTTGATGACAGTACTCTAGAGTTAAAACTCTGGGATTCTATCAAATTCCATGAAAAAGTAAACTGTATCATTAACTCAAGTGATTGAGACGTTTTCTTTTTCTTGTCAGATATATTGGTTAGTAAAACACCATCTACACGCAAAAATAAAATGAAAAATGCACAGTAGCTTAAACAAATGGAAGTTTATTTTTCGCTCATGTGAGTTGAAAATTGCTGTTCCTGATTGATTGATGGCTCTGCTCCACAGTGACTCAGGGGTTCCTCTGGTCTTGGGCTCCTCCATCTTCAGGACATGGCTCCAAGATCATGGGCTCATTGCATCAGACCACTGAAAGGGGAACCAGAAAGTGAAGAGTACGCTGGCTTCTTAACCACCTTGGCTTGGAGGAAACACATAATCACTTTGCTGACATTCCCTTGGTGAGAACAAATCACACGTCCCCTACCTAAATGAAGTGGGATGGGACGGGAAATAGAGTTCCCACCGGGAAGCTGCTTTTCAGCGCTGTCTCTGTACTGTGGAAAGGGGAGCAATAATTTGGTGAGCAGTGAGTTGTCATTGCCACATTATGCTACTATGTTTTAATTCAATGAGGTAACTAAGTTCTACTTGTTGTGCCATACCACCCTCTTATCTGACCTAATTCTGTTTCCTTACTTCCTTCTCACCCTTATGGGGTCATCTTTAACCTTGCTAGACCTGGTTTTACCTTTTTGTCTTTGACCATCATTTTTATTTCCTTGATAAATCTATGTGGTTCATACTACGCAAAGAGTGTTGGGAACTTGCCTATGAATCCTCATATCATTATCAGCACATTATTAACATGCTTTTGTGTTTCTTAAAGAGAGCTAAAATTTAAAATAGAGATGTCAGAAAGCAAAGGCCAGACCTGATTCTTGGTATGTTGACAGAGGTACTGAAGCCATTTTTCATGGAAAATTTTATAAGAGTTTTAGATTATTTAAATAAATGACTCTACATAATACCTTGACTTGAAAATACCAATTTTCCTAATATTTAACCTAGTATTTACTCTATAATTTCTTACTATAATGGGACACACACTTTTCTAATCCAAAAGAATGTTTGCTTGTTTTCTTTCCAAATTACAAGAGTGTTTTCTGAAATACTCAGCCAGGTCTATAGAAATGAAAGAAATATGAGGGACATGAATAATAAAAGTGAGGTAAGTCAAAAGAACAAAGAAAATCTTTTCTTCTAACTATGCATATTTTACCTTTTTTAAAACATTATTATTTTATTATTATTAAAATATTTTAAGAAGTAAGACACAAAGGACACATGCATTTTAGATTATGAAGAAATAACACTAACCAATGATAAGAAGTATCATGCTAAGAACATATAAAAGAAAAATAAGTAGTATGTGTCTTTCTATTTGACTGGATAAGGCTGTCTTCTACTTCACACGCCTATTTCTGATTTTAAATATTTTTTATAAGTAAAACTTGCAGTATTAAGAAGTTAACTCTGATAATGTCGCTGAGGTACAGAATCTAGCCAACTATTGATCTCCCATAATAGGTGAGAAATAATGCTCTCAATCCCAAGTGTATTTGTGGTCTGTGATTAAGGTCTCTAGGACTCAGCATATCCCACAGCAGTGGGCTCCAATTATGTCCTATTTCAATGCCCTGTCACAGAGCAGGGAAGAGAAACCCCCTTCTCTTATTGGCTGAGTGTATTATGAGAGGGTGGAAGCTGGGGGTCCTGGGTCCTGGATTGGTTGGGAGCAAGGACATTGGAGAGAGAGAGCGAGCGAGCGAGAGAGAGAGAGAGATCAGTGGTGTTGACGGGAAGGGTAGGCATCTACACCTGCATCGAAAGGCAGACTGAGTTGGATACCTGGTTTTGCCACCTTCCAGCTGTGGTCTCTGGCAAGTTTAATCTCTTTGAACTTCAATCACTCTATCTGTGCAACGGAAATAATGTTGGTATTTACTTCACAGCCCTGTGGAAGAAATTACATGAGATAATGGCTATGAACTGTTTAGCCAGGACATAGTACCTGGTGAGTGCTCGGTACATGGAAAACAATTTTATTACTATTTCATTATTATGGGAGTAGTAAAATTGATTTTGTTGAGTAAATCTGTACCTTGGAGTTATGGAGCACGATTGTCCAAAAGGCAGGAAATCAAAGAGAAAGACCCAGAAGTCAGACTCCAAATTTACTCGATCATTTTGCATGAGTTATTCTTTATTTAGTTTTAAATTATCTGTTTATTGATAACAATCTCTGTTTTATAGATGACCTAGTATTTTTCAGCTTCAAAGATGTGTGTTCTGTGGTCAGTTGTCCAAGTTAATGATCCTCAGGGTTTGCAAAAGGTAAAAATAATAGGCACTCAGTTACCTGCTCAGGATTCCAGCCTGCTCAGAATTCCCTTGTTCTTGATTTTTTTTTTTAACGGTCCATATTCAAACTTTTGTTCCTTGGAGTCCAATGCATATTTTCCCCCACTTATGTTTCATTCTGGCTTCCCAATATCCTTTATTCAAGGAGCTCCTGAAATCCTGCCCTGATTAATTAGAATTGAGATTAAAATTCTCTCTGGTTCTGCCCCACTGAAACATGCCATTCCAATGACAGCTTCCCTCAACCCTTTGTCCACAGATAATATTACATGTTTAGTCACTTGCTATATATCTATATTTCTTCACTGTTCAGTGTCCACACCCCTTATTTTTCAATGAGATATTTCTTTGCTAGATTTTAAGTTCTAAGAGGGCAAGGACTGTGTGTTAAACAAGTTCAGTGCAGGTTAGAAGGCAAGCCCAGCAGGTAGGTGCTGAGTAATACTTTCCTGATGTTTTGACCAATCACATGTAAGCTCTTTTCATATAATTAGGATGAATCTAATTTTAAAATGAGCAACCGCGTGTCCTCAGATGAACCAGAATATACACTTACAAGGTCCTGCTGTCCTGCATTATAAATAAGGGAATAGGTTGTCCTGCAGAAAAGCTCTACTGTTGTTGTTGTTTTTTTTCTGTAAACAAAAAGAAAAAAGAAACCCATCCACACACATAAGAACTGAGATAGAAGATCTTCTCAATTCTTCAACTAAGTTGGGAAGAATTCATGGTCCCAAAGTGGATGTTCTCTGCAAAAATGAGACCTAGCAAAAATCCACAATCTGATGATTTGTAAGGAAACTTGCTTAAGAATGGCTTATGGCAAAAAGACCCGGATCTTGGCGGCCTGATTCTTCAACTTGTATGACAGCAATAACTTCCTTAGGTGACAGGTTCAAATTTCTGCAGGGATGATATTGTGAGACTGTTCAGAAAGTGTCACGCTCCATCACTTTTTAAATTTTCTTTTCACTAATAGAAGGAACCCCTTGGACACAGAGCTCCTGTGGCAGCTTTCACAGTGCCTAGCTTTCTTGTGACCTTTTATTTCTTAAGATTTTTAGTATCTCAGAATTCCGTTACATGGAAGATGAGTGATTGGATGTTGCCCAGAAGGGATTTTATTATACAATTCATTTCTCTTCATTGTCTAACAGTGTTTTGAAATAACTGTTTCATTTTGGCTCTTTTGTGATTTTAAATCCCCACCAGCAATTGGTTCAAGTTTCATTTGACCCATGGCAGTTGTCACTCTTCATCTTTGCCTCTTCTGAGAATTACAGTAAGAGTCTCTTCTTGGAGTCAAGTGTTGTTACTCATTAGAGTTCTTGTACAAGTTTGACTTTAGTGGCATTGGCCCTAATAAGGAGTATGTTTGTGCTCCGGAGTCATTTGATCCCTGCCATCCTTGAGCGAAATATGTGGTTTTGCTTCTTCTGACAATGGGAGAGAATGAAATGTTCCCAAAGTTGTATTTCTAATGGTCTGAAAGAAGTGGGTCCTCTGAGGATTCTGTGCCCAGGACTTTGGGGATGGAAAAATTGGCCAATCTCTAGTAATCCTGAGGCCCCTCCTAAGGGAAGGGATACTGTTGACCCAGAGAGCTCTTACATCAGAGGAACCTGAGGATCACATGCTTTCCAGTCCAATATTCTTTCAAAAGACTGGCCATCAGTTTGGGCTCCCCAAAAGCAAACTCTGAGATGAAAATTCACGTGCAAGTGATTTTTGGGGAGAGATAAACAAAGTACCAGTAGGAAATTGAGTAAGAGCCAGGAAGGGACAGCAGCCAGTAAAGTGGGCGTTATCAAATCAGTTAAGCACTGTGGGCACCTGGAGCTTAGTCACACTGGGGGACTCTTAATACCGCATGGGATACTCGTCTCATGGTTGACCCATCCTAGAGGCAAGGAAGTAGGTATTTATTCACCGAAATCTGTCAGGCATTTGTTGGGGACTGCCTCCAGAGGCAAATGATTCCCTGTCATTTCAGGACTATCACTTGGGCAGCCAAGAGCAATCCTCCAGGCAAAGGAATGCAGGTGTTGGCAGTCAGAAGACAAGGTCGTGGACACTGAAGTGGTGCCATGGGATTATAGTCAAGGCACCAGCAGCATCTACCAGCAGGGCAGCCTGTAACCCCCACTTCCACCTGAGGATTGTTGGCGTCATTTAGACTTTTGCATGGTTCTCATGAGGGGCAGACTGCTTTTAGCTGGAACACTAAGCCGACCACCCCAGCAGTTGATTTGGGATCTACTAAAGAGGGATCCCTTGAAACAGGAGTCACAGCCAGATCTCCCACTGCCTTCCTCAGCCCCATCATCTTCCTCCCATACTGTCTTCATTCTCTAAGACCTTACTTTCCACCTGAGACAGCTTACTGGTCATGGTGAGTGCATGCTCTCCTAATAGCCTCTGTTCTTGTCTTTATCATGCCCCTTGTTCTCCTGGAGCAAAGTTTCTCAGCCTCAGAACTGTTGACATTTTAGAGCACATAATTTGTTGGGGACGGGGGGACTGCCATGTGCATTATAGGATATTTTAGGATTTTTTTCCTTTTTCTTTTTTTGAGACGGAGTCTTGCTCTGTCACCCAGGCTAGAGTGCAGTGGCGCGATCTCCGCTCACTGCAAGCTCCGCCTCCCGGGTTCACGCCATTCTCCTGCCTCAGCCTCCTGAGTAGCTGGGACTACAGATGCCTGCCACCACGCCTGGCTAATTTTTTTTTGTATTTTTAGTAGAGATGGGGTTTCACCGTGTTAGCCAGGATGGTCTCGATCTCCTGACCTCATGATCCGCCCACCTCGGCCTCCCAAAGTGCTGGGATTACAGGTGTGAGCCACCGCACCCGGCTGGATTATAGGATATTTAGCAGCAATTCTGGCTTCTTACTGGCTCTCATTAGCACTGCTCCCCCCATCCCCTGCCACAGTTAGGACAATCAAAAATTTCTCTAGACATTGCCTAGTGTCCTCTTGGGGGCAAAATTATCCCTGTTGGAAACCACTGTTTAGACTTTAGTTCTAAGGCTTAATCTCTCCCCACCCGCTAAGCTTTTCATCAGTTATAGCTGCTCTTTCGTCCTGATGCTCTTCGTCCTCATGGTGTTGGGGGAGAGATTTCCAAATCCGGAAAATTGGAACATTTTCTCCAGTTGATTCTGACACACCTCCTGCTCCATGGGCCAATATTCTCCACCCAGAAATCAGGAATCATGGACCTACACTTGCACTCTCTCTCTCACTGCCTCTTCCTGTCCTTCTCCCCTCTTTTCCTCTCTCTCCTCTCATTTTTCTTTTCCTAACTATTTTCCCCATCTGCATGCACTGTAAACAACTCTAATTTGGAGAATTCCACTTTTCACCTCCGCCTCCTTTTTAAAGGTTTCTGCTCAGTACAATAAAGCGAATATTGTTATGGCAAATTAGCTAATAAAGTATATAGTAAGATGTAACATGTTATTTTTAAAATTATGTTCATCCGTTCATTCTTTTGTTATAAAATATTTATTCAGCACCAAATATGTGCCAGATGCATGCTTGGGTGCAGTAGTGGACAATATATTCCCTGCCCCTCCAGATACATACAAAAAATGATGACATAAAAGAAAGCTTCCTCAAAACTAAAAATATTTTTATTTAATCAATATATGCATACTCCAAAATCTGGAGACTGAAAGTACAAAAACCCAGTATTATACCAGAAACAGTTACAATGACTGGCTCAACATTTCCTAGTTTGGTAATTCTAACTATATCGTTTAGAATTATGAAATGATGCTTTGAATGATAGGATTTACTTCTTCACATTAAGGTATATTTTTAGGAACACAGACCATTTTGACAAGTGAATTTCACAGTTTAAGTTCCTTAAATAAAATGTTAATACATATTCCACATTCTTGGTTTGGATCCTCTTTTGCTGGTTTTCTGTAACCCGTTTCTGCTTTGCCTGATCTAGTAGCTGTCCATGTATTCAGATAATCCACTCCTAAGTAGCTTCCAAGCAATCAGAAACAGGATTGCATCGCTTGTACTTTTTTGCATGGGTGTAGGTTATGGAGAAAGGCAATTGGATAAAGATCACAGAGAAGAAGATTATGATGGTGCCGATGTGACTGAGAGATCTACTGACCGCATGTTGCCTTCTTTTGCTGCCTTCTGTGTGCTGTACATATCCCGTGTTAGGACCCTTGTTTTGGCAGCATTCGCTACAAAGTAGTAGAATGTCCCATGCAGTTATTTCTGTATTTCTCTTAGGTCTGTTCCTCTCGATCTCCTCAGAGTGACTTCCATATCCTCATTTCTCAAGAGTGTGCTGCCCCCAGATCTGCAGGATACACATCGCCAAGAGCTGATTAGAAATATAGAATCTAGAGCCCCAGCCCAGACCTGCTGAACCCTGGATCTGTCTTTAAACAAGGTCCCCAGGGGATTCATATGCACTGGAGTTTGGATTCACTTTGGAGTTTGAGAAGCACTTTTGTTCTCCTCCTACTTTTCTGCTTCTAATTAAGTTTTAAAAATGCAGAAAAGAAACTATAAAAAGATTAATGTGGTAACCCTGTTGTGTGTTGACTAACCCATTACACTTAGTTTATTGTTTTACAAACTTACCTGCCAACACATTAGTGGGCCTTGAATTAACATAATAAGTCACAATCAACAAAAGTTTTAAGTAAAACGAACTAAAATAGAAGAGTTTTAGAGTATATCAAATGTATTTGAAACATTTGTTTCATTCAAAAAATGTGAAAGCACACACACACGCGCACACACACACACACACACACGCCCCTTTATATGTATGTCCTGGATCATGATTGCAAAATGGAATTCTGACTGAGGTTACGGTAAAAAAAAAAAAAAAAAAAAAAATCTTGAAAACCACTACCATAAATACCGATGTCTCTTTATATATATTGTTCAGTGTTCAAATGCACACATTTGATGATGTTTGTTCACATGATTGAGATAATGAGATCATTTTCTTCAGTCGAGATTCCTGAATGAGATGTCCAAATACCAAATAGGAACGTTAAAAATGTCTCAAATGCAAGGCAATAAACAATAAGAATTTTATTTTTTTTCTTAATTTTAGAAAACAATGCTCTATCAGAGAATTTCTCAAAATCCCAACAACCATAGCTTTAATGAAATACTCATCTTATATCAAGAGAAAAACAACAAAGGTAGGCTGCCCAAAGGACATTCATTAACTTGAAGGGAATAATAACTTTGAATCCAAAAGAAAGTCACGAAGTTATGGGAGATACAGGATGTTCCCAAACTGGTAGTGTGGTTTTAAGTTTTAACGTCTTTAGAAGCGTAAATGATACAAATTTGCAACTAATTTTTTGGAATTTTAATCATTTACATTTCTTCAACACTCATTTAGCTTTGCGGATTTAAAAAGTTAATTTTTCATTTTAATTTTTTCGTTTCAGTTCCTCTGGAAGATGGCAACCATTGAAACAATACCTTAAAATTCAAAAAGATTATACAAAATTAACAAACCTAAATGAGTACCTAAATTTAGAGAGTAAAACTTTTGTGTTAATTTGTACATT
This sequence comes from Macaca mulatta, assembly GCF_049350105.2. Lineage (NCBI taxonomy): Eukaryota > Metazoa > Chordata > Mammalia > Primates > Cercopithecidae > Macaca > Macaca mulatta. Next base: position 24,009,714 of record NC_133407.1, read on the forward strand.
TGTAGCAGTAATCCTTCTGAAGCTATGAACACCCTGTAGAGGGGAAGGAAACCAGGTTGCTCTTCAAGTATGATCTGGGTGAAGCCAAGCCTCAGAGAACCCTTGGAGAGTCGGATTTCACCACTGTGGGAAAGAGTTAGTCCATGGGGTGAAACCAAGGTGCTTTGTGCAGCAGGGTGCTAATGCCAGGCTGAGACACAGTTCCAGGGAAGTGCTTTCGCTCTTGCAGGCAGAACCTGTGCCAGACAATGAGTTGTCTCTGAAAGTGCCTTTGCCCCGGAAGAGCAGCAGCTGGGTGGACCTAGCAGCTCCTTCTGAGCTTCCCAACTGTGCCCTCAGGCCCTTTCCTGTCTTCAGGGCCTCAGATTTTCCTGAAATGATTGTTTACTTGAGAGATTCCTTAGAAAGACCTGAGTGAGTTCTTTAAAGCAGTCTTTTATTAAACATTTTACATATGCTTTTAAGGAACTGTGAACACGTTTTCTTTATTAGCTTTTGTAATCAGGATGTCTGTTATATAGAATCTTTACTTTATTAGACATTAAAAAAAAATCGATGGTGTCCATATTCTTTAAGGATGATGTGTTTGGGGGGAAATTTTAAAATAATTTGCTTGATAGTGAAGATGAGATACCTGGTGTTCTCACCCAGGTATAAGTGTTAAAGTGTGTGGTTTTGCTCATTTTTAAAAAACCATCATGTTTAATTGTTCCAAAACTAGTCACTAGTGTCATCTTCTTGCTAGTGCATGGCCTTTCAGATTATATATATGTATGTATGTTAACATATATATAATTTTCAAATTACACACATATATACACACATACACAAATTATATAAATATATAGAAAAACAATTCTAACATTGTATATATATTAAGTATGTGTAATTTGAAAATTAGTACAAGAAAGTATATTGAAGATATTACAAATGGTAGCACTTGTAGCAACTTCTTACATTTATTTCTAAATAAGTAAATTATAGTTCTTCAATATTGTGTTTGATCATTGGGATTTTCATAAATTATTTTTATTCTACAAAATAAAATATTAACTTGAATAATATCAAATTATAGCTATTCGTGTTTGTTATAATATATTTTTAGCAATTTTTGCTCACTTGAAAAAAATCCTTACTTCATATTTCAGACTCTCACTTTTTGTTGCGTGATGGTTACAGTTGTAGAAAGTAGCACTGTTGGCTTCCAGACTAATTAGAACATGATGAATTTTGAGGCCCATGCCAAATAGAACATTTTGTTTTGAGAACATTAGGTATAGAATGCCACATATTAGTGTGGTAGTTTTCCTTTGTGATTTATCATAGATGTAATGTTCTTTCAATTAAAAAGTGCAGTTCATTGTATTAAGTCATTCTCCTACCTACAGTGTATTGGACAAATTTCATATATACTTTTCAATTAGTAAGAACAGCAAATATTTCAGCAGTCACCAATCTGATACAGGTCCTCACTGTTGAATCAGCTCTGCCTATCTGTAAATGATGTTTGAGGCTTGAACTTTTCGCTGTACTTTCAGTTCCATCATTACCTACGTGTAGCACACGTGGTCTGCAGCAGTCTTCTGAACCATTGAAAAATTAAGGATTTGCTTTTAAATGAACTATCAAAGAATCCTTGCTGGAAGGATTGTGTATTTGAATTGCTGTAGCTGTATTTTGTTTAATTTTGTTTTCCTTACATAGGAAACCTGAACCAGAACAGTAGCCGTTGATTCTACAAATTCTGGTAGACGTATCACAAAGCCTAGGATGGCAAATAGTTTTATGCCAACTCCAGTAGATTTTGGTGACTGTTAGGGCTGATGTGTTTGGAAGTATTACAAGGCCAGATCTCTGAGGTTAGCAGTAAAAAAATTGTGATTGATTAGTAATGTCTGCTGTGGAGGAAGTATAAGAGTATGATGGGCCAAATATCATGCATTTTTTCACTCTGTGCCCATACCAAAGGAAGACTAAATTTTGAGGATAGTATCCCATTGAATTGCCTTTGGCTTTATGCTTCCTGTTTTTGAAGGAGTACTGTACTTGCTCTGAAGATATGTTAATGTTATTTTTAACAGTTAACCAGGAAATGTATTTGTAAATCAAAGAGACTACAAAAGAGTGTTTCTTGATTGGCAGGTTTAGTGTAGTACCACATAAAACAAAGCATACAATGAACTTTTTTTTTTTTTATTATACTTTAAGTTATGGGATACATGTGCAGAACGTGCAGGTTTGTTACATAGGTATACACATGGCATGGTGGTTTGCTGCACCCATCAACCCGTCATCTACATTAGGTTTTTCTCCTAATGCTATCCCTCCCTTAAACCTTTACCACCCGACAGGCCCCAGTGTATGATGTTCCCCTCCCTGTGCCCATGTGTTCTCGTTGTTCCCACTTATGAGTTCCCACTCCAACTTATGAGTGAGAACATGTGGTGTTTGGTTTTCTGTTCCTGTGTTAGTTAGATGAGAATGATGGTTTCCAGCTTCATCCATGTCCCTGCAAAGGACGTGAACTCATCCTTTTTTATGGCTGCATAGTATATGTGGTGTATATGTACCCCATTTTCTTTATCCAATCTGTCATTGATGGGCATTTGGGTTGGTTCCGAGTCTTTGATCTTGCGAATAGTGCTACAGTAAACATACGTGTGCATGTGTCTTTACAGTAGAATGATTTATAATCCTTTGGGTATATACCCAGTAATGGGATTGCTGGGTCAAATGGTATTTCTGGTCCTAGATCATTGAGGAATCACCACACTGTCTTCCACAATGGTTGAACTAATTTACACTCCCACCAACAGTGTAAAGCATTCCTATTTCTCGACATCCTCTCCAGCATCTGTTGTTTCCTGACTTTTTAATGATCACCATTCTAGCTGGTGTGAGATGGTATCTCATTTATGTGGCCAAAAACATATGAAAAAAAGCTCATTATCACTGATCATTAGAGAAATACAATGAACTTTTTAATTGTCTCTTTTGGTTTTCTGAGTCCTGAGACTATGAATATATACATCACTAATCGTAATTTAAAAATTGATATGTCAAAATGGTTGAAACTTTTAGAAAAACATGCTAGGTTCTCAGAATAAAATTATAAACAATATTTTCTATTACATGTTAAATGCTAAAGTTTCTATTACATGTTTATTTGTGAAATTTATCATTTGCCTTATTGTCTACTCTGTTTCTTAATTACAATACCCATCTTCTCAGAAAGCTTTGGCCAGCCCATTTACATGAAGAACGGGAAGGAAGTAGATTGTATATAAGAGCATAGGGCAGATGGTGAGTCACAGATAAGCTCATCTTGAGTCTCCTAAGATAGGAAGATAGAAGAATTTATAAATTTATAAATATTAAGAATTTATAGACATTTATAATTTATAAATAAAAGGGCCAAGAGTGCAGATTTGCTGCTTGAAGTTCTCCAGAGCCTGTGTTTCTTATTTCAACAAGAAGAATTGAATCTTCTGTCAGTCAATTTGATTGGACTCCCTTGAAACCTGTCTGTGAGAGAAGGTCTGAATAGTGTTCCCTTCCTTTATTACTCAACTGTCTGCCAAACATGGAAGCTCATAATTACTTACATTGCAGTAAGTGACTCTCAGGTCCTCAGGAGTTAGGGATGTGAAGAAAGAGATCTTTTGTACAGTTGGTGTTGGCATTCTTTCCATACAGAGATGAATCACCTTCTTCAACAAGTCCAGGACTTGACTTTTCCTAGATTGGCAGAGAGAGTAGGAGGAGATAATTGGCTTTGTGTAAAAGCCCCTTGCAGAGTTGACAGTCCTTTTTAGGGGTCAGTAGTCTCCAGGACAAAAGGAATTGTGGCCAGATGAGTCTTTACGCCTTAGGGGATTCTTGTAGAAGTTACTGAATGCTAGATTCCTATAGATGTTTCAAGATGTTGCCATTCAGGTAGCTGGGATATATGTAATTGAGTTTAGTACTCTCTGGAATGAAGAGTAGCCTAAGAGGGTCTCAAAGATCCTCAACATTTTTATTTGTCCTGGCATGTATAGACACAGTAGTATTGATATAACATAGCAGGCAAAGTATGAACCTTGGTGGATAGACTGGAGTATAAATATGGGTGTCCCCACTAGTTAAGTGATAAGATCTGGGAAAAAAATTGCTTAATTTTTCTGAGATTCAATTTCTAATTCTGTAGAAATGTTTTTAAGGAAAATTTCCTACCCTGTAGGACTATGAAGACTAAGAATACCTGAAAGAGAAAAGAAACTGTTCTTAGCAGAGGCATGTCTTTGGTCTGAAGGTTTTGAGGGTCTGCCTGGCTTCCAGGCCATATTCTTCTGGTTGTAGGGACAGGAAAGAGCAGAAGAAGGGAGGAACAAAGGGAGGCCTTAGAAGAATATCCATGGCTTCTCTAATCATAAGGATTGTTTCTAGGCTTTTATTTTTAGAACAAAATAAGTCTTTCATTTTGTAAATCTTGGATAAAGTGGAGATATGCAGGCTGATGGTAGTTAGGAAATTTCACAAGTTGAACAACCATATGCATGAGATGTTTTTGTGGATTAACAGCAGACTAGAGAGGGTTGATCTGCCAAGGCCCTCTGGCTCTCTGCCTCAGTCCTCTCTGTGGATGTTGTAAGGGACACCATGAAGATATGGATGACATGCTTACCAAATGTTCAGGGGTCACAAAGCTGGGAAGGAGAGCCACAATGCTCCACTACAGACTGTGGATTTAGAGAGATCTTGAGGGACTGGAATGGTGAGTCCAAATCAAGAAGGCCTGAAAGAGGATTTAAAACCACAACATTGCATTAGATACATGTTGGAGGCCTAAATTCTGAAAGACTGTCAATTATCAATTTCGGATGCACTGATAAGCATGTAGATACCTTAACCCCTACTGTAGCTTTAAGCTCCATTAAAATAATGGTTCTCAAACTTGAGCTGCATTATGATGCAGAACCTGGAGAGCTCGTTAACATACAGATTGCTGCATCACATCCCCAGAGTTTCTGACTCAGTCAGTCTAGGGTGGAACTGGTGAATTTACATGTCACACAATTTCCCAGGCGATGCTGATGCTCCTGGAAACTTCTACTTTCTACAAACCACTGCATTAGAAGAACAATTCTACTCCAATCTGGGAGGTAATATATTTATTGTAATCTACTGAAGTATTGTAGCAATTTTGGGTCCCATTGTTTCAGTCAGAACAAAATCCAGAAGATGTAGAAAATTCAGGCAACCAGTTAATATTAAGGACCATTGAGGAAAGAGGAATACATGGAGAAGAGAAAAACTTCAGAGGTGTGTAGCAGCCTTCAAACACTTGATAGATTGACATGTTGAAGTGTCTTAGTTAAAAGTCTTGGCCGGGTGTGGTGGCTCACACGTGTAATCCCAGCACTTTGGGAGGCCAAGGCAGGGTGATCACTTGAGATCAGGAGTTCGAGACCAGCCTGGCCAACATGGTGAAACCCCATCTCTACTAAAAATACAAAAATTAGCCAGACGTGGTGGCACATGCCTGTAATCCCAGCTACTGGTGGGGGGGGGGGTGCTAAGGCAGGATAATTGCTTGAACCTGAGAGGCAGAGGTTGCAGTGAGTTGAGATCGCACCATTGCACTCCAGCCTGGGTGAAGAAGTGACACTCTGTCTCAAAAAAAAAAAAAAAAATCTCTACACTGGAGCCAGATAAACCTGGCTTCGATTCACAGTTCTGCCGTCCTTTTATATCTCCAACAAACATTTCTATGGGGCTTATTAAGTACCAGGCACTGTTCCAAGTACTTTACATATGTTAACCTATTTAATCCTCATAACAGCCTTCAAAAGTAGATTTAGAGAGGTTGAGCAACTTTCCTAAGGTCACATAGCTAGTACATGGTGGAACTGGGATTGGAATCCAGGCAGTCACGTGGAGTATAGGTTCTTAAATACTCCATCACACTACCTGTCCACTATTGGCTCCTCTTCAGTTGTTGACTATGAGTCCTTAATAACATCCTTAATGTTTCTGTGACTCAGTCCCTTCATCTTCAAACTAGTGACAATTTGTTTCTCATAAATTGTTCAGAATAGTCAGAGAGAGTATTTGTCATGTACCTACCTAGTGTCTAGTGTTTAGAGTTCTGTGATATTCAAGCAAAGCTAGGAGCAGTGGGTAAAGTTAATGTGAGTCACATGACTCAAGGGTAACAAAATCAATCAGTGACGGGATCCAGCTAGGTGCCAGGTGTTCAGCTTTGGGAATATTTCTTAGATTCCAAATGACCCTCTAGAAGGACAGTCATGGATGGCACCTAGAGAAGGAAACTGGACTAACTAACCTTCTGACTTTAAAATTCTACACTATGGAAAACGTCGACTTCATTCATTTGGAGTGTCAGTCTTCATCAGATTGTTCCATTGTTTCCCTTTGCTCACTTGAAGCTTTATGCAGGTTCTAAAAGATTATGTCTGTTACGGTTAAAGCAGGTATAAAAATAAGTTACCCAAACTGTTTTCCATTCTTTACTCATACCTCACTCTTCACCAGCACAGACACCTGCTCATAGTTTGTTGCTCTTGAACACTTTTCTCTAAATAAGTTAATAAAATGTATTCTTATATCCAGTAGCTATTTCTTACCTGGTTTTCTTATACCTCATTATAGTGTAGCTTGATTTTTGCATGTATCTGACACCATTGTATTTTAAAGCAATAGTAATCATTTTCATAGATATTTCATTATACTCTTCAGAAGTAGGTTGAATGCTTCCCCTGATTTACGAATTTCAAGTAATGAAAACTTCTGAGACATAGGAAGACATCTGAGGGGAAAAGCTTGTCTAGGGTTCCCTGGCTTGTTGGGGAGTCTTACAGTCAAGGATAGGGCTAATGTTGATGCTAAAGGCATCAGTGGAGTTTACTGAGGTGTTTTCCCAGCTCCTGGGTGGCTCCTGTGCATATGAGCAACTCCTTTAATGGGGCTACCTTAGGAATTAATTAATAACTCATGAACCTATGGAGTATATTATATGCTAGAAATTGTGCTATGAGCCCAGAAATCCAAGATGGATCCAGCTGGTTCTGGAGTGAAATAGATGTTTTCATAGGCAATTAAAGAGGCAGGGAATACCTGTTATGATAGAGGGAAACCCTGTCTTCAGTGACACATCTAAATCGGGGCGTCTACTGAGGAGATCAGGGAAAACATCGCAGTGGAGGTGATGCTCAATCTGTTTTGAAGAATTAGTAGTAGTAGTCAGCTGGGCAAAGGCATGGGGATGTGTCTGTGTGTCTGTGGGTGTGTCACTGGAGTGTGGACCTCAGATGTATAGGCATACCTCATTTTATTGGACCCCGCTTTACTGTGCCTCACAGATATTAATTTATTTTTTTTTTACAAACAAAGTTTGTGGCAACTATGTGTCAAGCGGATTTCTTGGCGCCATTTTTCTAATAGCATATGCTCACTTATCTGTGTCAAATTTTGGTAATTCTCACAACATTTAAAATATTTAAGTTCTTATTGTGTCTGTTATGGTGATCTGTGATCAGTGATCTTTGATGTTACTATTGTTATTGTTTTGGGGCAGTACAAACGACACCCATATAAGATGGCCCACCTAATCAATAAGTGTGTGTGTCTAGCTGCTGCACTGACTCACAGTTCCTCCATCTCTCTCCCTCTTCTCAAACCTCCTTATTCTCTGAGAAACAGCAATGCAGAAATTAGGCCAGTTAGTAACCCCACAATAGCCTCTAAGTGTTCAAGTGAAAAGAAGTTACCCATTTTTTAAACTTTAAATCAAAAGCTAGAAATGATTACACTTGTGAGGAAGGCATGTCAAAAGGTGAAAGAGGTCAAAAGCTAGGCCTCTTGTGCCAGACAGCCAAATTGTACAGGCAAGGGAAAAGTTCTTGAAGAAAATTAAAACTGGTACTCTAATGAACACATGAATGATAAGAAAGTGAAACAGCTTCATTTCTAATGTGGAAAAAGTTTTAATGTTCTGGGTAGAAGATCAAACCAGCCACAACATTCCCTTAAGCCAAAGCCTAATCTACAGCAAAGCCCTAACTTTCTTAATTCCATGAAGGCTGAGAGAGGTAAGAAAGTTGCAGAAGAAAAATGTGTAGTTTACAGAGGTTGGTTCATGAGGTTTTAGGAAAGATGCTGTCTCCATAACATAAAAGTACAAGATGAAGCACCAGTGCCAATGTGGAAACTGCAGCAAATTATCCAGAAGATGTAGCTAAGATAATTGATGAAAATGGCTACACTAAACAACAGATTTGCAATGTAGACAAAACAGCCTTCTGTTGGAAGAAGAGGCCAATATAGGACTTTCATAGCTAGAGAGGAGAAGTCAATGTCTGGTTTCAAATCTTCAAAGGACAGACTGGCTCTTTTGTTAGAGGTTAATGTGGCAGATGACTATGTTGAAGTCAATGCTCATTTGCCATTGTGAATACCTGAGGGCCCTTAAGAACTGTGCTAAATCTACTCTGCCTAGGCTATATGAATTGAGCAACAAAGCCTGGATGATATAGCACATCTGCTTACAGCCTAGTTTGCTGAATATTTTAAACTCTCTGTAGAGACCTACTACTCAGAAAAAACACATTCCTTTCAAAATATTATTGCTCACTGACAATGCATCTAGTCACCTAAGAACTGTGATGAAGATTCACAAAGAGATTAATTTTGTTTCATATCTGCTAACACAACATTCATTCTGAAGCCTATGGATCAAAGAGTAATTTTTACTCTTTTTATCTTACTATCTAAGAAATACATTGCTTAAGGCTATAGCTACATAGATAGTGATTCCTCTGATTGATCTGTGTAAAGTAAATTGAAAACCCTCTGGAAATGGTTTACCATTCTACATGCCAATAAGGATATTTGTGATTCCTGGGAGGAGGTCAAAATATCAACATTAACAGGAGTTTGGAAGAAGTTGATTCTAACCTTCACAAATGACTTCTTCTGAAGTTTGACTTTAGAGGAAGAAGTAACTGCAAATGCTATGGAAGTAGTAAGAGAACAAGAATTAGAAGTGGAGCCTAAATATGTGACTGAATTGCTGCAATCTCATAATGAAACTTTTATGATTAAGGAGTTGCTTCTTACGGATGAGCAAAGAAAGAGGTGTCACTTGAAATGTAATCTACTCCTGGTGAAGATGCTGTGAATATTGTTGAAGTGACAACAAAGGATTTAGATTATTATTCCATAAACTTAGTTGATAAAGCGGTGGCAAAGTTTAAGAGAATTGACTCCAATTCTGAAAGGAGTTCCACTGTGGGCAAAATTCTATCAAACAGCATCATACGCTACAGAGAAATATTTCATGAAAGAAAGAGTTAATTGATGCAGCAAACTTCATTATTGTCTCATTTTAAGAAATTGCCACAGCCACCCCAGCCTTCAGCAGCCATCACCCTGATCAGTTAACAGCCATCAACATCAAGACAAGACACTTCACCTGCAAAAAGATTATGACTCCCTAAAGGTTCAGATAATCATTAGCATTTTTTCACAATAAAAAATTTTAAATTAACATATATGCATTGTTTTTTAGACATAATGCTATTGCACACTTCATAGATACACTACAGTATAAACACAAGTTTTATATGCCCTGGGAAGCAAAATTCATGTGACTCACTTTATTGCAGTATCTGCTACTGCAGTGGTCTAAAATCATACCTGCAATATCTCTGAAGTGTGCCTGTAGTTGAGATTGGAGGGTACTCTAAACAAGAATTAGGTAAATGTGTGCATACTGAACACGGAAGTCATCAGAACTTCTTCCCCACTGGGTTTCCAGAACCCTACTATCCAAGCCTTCACTCTCCAGGCGGTAGTTTGAAAATAAGTCTTCCAAGGGAAATTTGAATAGCCCAAGTGATAAAAACTAAGGATGATGAGTTGAGGGTACCCTCAATTCTGCCCAACCATATCAATCTACAGGTAAAAGATAAAACTGAGAAAATCTCCCAGAAAGAAGGAAAAAAATGGAGATGGTAAATAAGAGGAAAACAAACAATAAAACCCAAGATAATCAAATGACTAGTTTTGGCAGCCCTACATCTTAATAAGAGAAATATCAGGAAGGGAGAACAGAAAAAAAAAAAATAGAAAGAAGAAAGTCATTTACAGACTAATTCGGAAGGCTGCATGTGTATGTTGGGCACAGAGGAAAACCAGCTGAAAGCTTATTCTCCATAGTGGGGAGTAAATAGATAAAGCCTAAAGCTAAAATATCACATAATGTAGTCATGCTATTAGGGACATGGAGGTAAAGACTCCCTTCTCATAAATAAAGAGCTTAGAGTGGTTATCTCTAGGAAGGAAGAAATGGAAAGGGGAGATGGGAGAGTAGTTCTTCATAACAAATTTATAAAATTATTTGACATTTTAAATTATGTGAAAGTATAAATTTAATAAAAATAAGGACCAAAGCCAATTTTTAGTCTGTTTAAAGAGCAGACTAGATGTAAATGTGGAAAAAAACTTCTTGAACTTGAAGATAGTGCTGATGAAATCACCTAGCATACAGTCAGGACATAGAGGTTCAGATTAAAGGAAAATTACAGGCCGGGCGCACTAGCTCATGTCTGTAATCCCAGCATTATGGGAAGCCAAGGTGGGCGGATCACTTGAGGTCAGGGGTTTGAGACCAGCCTGGCCAACATGGTGAAACCCCATCTCTACTAAAAATACAAAAATTAAGCCGGTCATGGTGGTGCATGTCTGTAATTCCATATACTTGGGAGACTGAGGAGGGAGAATCACTTGAACCCAGGAGCTGGAAGTTGCAGTGAGCCGAGAGAGTGCCACTGCACTCCAACCTAGGTGACAGAGGGAGACTCAGTCTCAAAAAATAATTCTAAACCCCAAGCACATTCCCACTTCAATGCATCCTGATGAGAATAAAACCAATCAAATGTAATGGGGTTGAAGTAGAGATAACATTACTTGCAAAGAAATCACAATTAAATAGCCAGCTAACTTCTCATTAGCAATAATAGATGCTAGATACCAGCAGAATGTGTTTTTCAGAATCCTGAGAAAAATCATCAACCCAAAATCCCATACTGGCTAAAATATAATTCAAAACTAAGGATGAATTAAAAATTGATTCAGATAAATAAGACTGAGCTAACTAATCACTCACAGACCCTTGCTGAAATAACTACTAAAGAATTTATTTGAATGAGAAGAGAATTAAACCAAGAAAGAAGATGTAGGTTGCAGGAACAAAAATAGTGAGTGAAGAATTTTATAAACATAATGGGAAATCTAAATAAGTACTGTTTGTAAAATAACAACAGTAACAATAATAACTATTTTTCGTGGATATTTATTTAAAAAAATACAGAACTTAACTACTATAACAGCATGGAGTAAGAGAGAACTGTAAGTAATAATTTCCACAGTCTCTATTATTTTAAAGAATGATAAAAATGATGATTTTCTTTAGATTTCGGTTGGTTTACAAATTTAGAAATAATCTCTACAGAAATAAAATGTTTGACCTCCAAACCTGTAGAGGAGAATAAATTCAATAATCAGTTCAATAGAGATCAGGAAAGAAACAAATACAAAAAAAGTGTGATCAACAGAAAACAATAACAACAAATAAGACAACTGAAATGAGTCCAAATATATATTTAATCACATTAAAAGTAAATGAACTAAATTCTTCAACTTAACAAGAAAGACATCCAGATTTCATAAAACCCATAATCCAGGTATATACTGTCTACAAGCATCAGACCTAAAAATAGTAACTCAAAAAGTTTGAAAGTAATTAGATAGAAATAGCTGCATTGGATAAATACTAATTAAAATAGAGCTAAAATGGCAACATTCTTATTAGACAAAATAAAATATTAAGTCAAGATCTTAGAAAGACTGTCATCACCATTGATTATTTGGGCTAAAGTTTAATGACATAGACTTATTTTCATCTGTGCATTTGTGTTGTAATGTGCCATATTAACCAAGCTAATGCAACCATTTCTTAAGGGTGTTCTTGCTGCATTTTCAAAGTGTCGATAACTCTTACAAAGGGGATAGCATTTAACAGATTACTGCATCAGTGTCATCAGTGGTGGCACTGTGATATAAATGAACAGTTCTGCACTCATGGGTGTTCATTAATACTTACAGAATAGTTGGCAATGCTTGCTGATAGACTGCTTTCAAGACTATCTTTCTAATTCCTGGGAAATAGTTTGTCTACCATGAGACTCTAAGTCCAAATCAAGTATACTTTGAAGCAATTTCTAATCACAGTGAAAATTCCCCAAGCAGCATATTTTATTTTTAAACTTGCTTCATGTAGCAGTAACATAATTACCTGTGCCTCTGAAAAATATAGCATCCAGGGGGTCTTTGAAAGATTATTATCAAATTTAGGCTGGATGGGGTGGCTCACGCCTGTAATCCCAGCACTTTGTGGAGGCTGAGGTGAGCCCAAGAGTTCAAGAGCAGCCTGGGCAACATAGGGAGACCCTGTCTCTACAAAATAATAGCAATCATAACAATAAAAAAATTAGCCAGACGTGGTGGCATGTGCCTGTAGTCCCAGCTACTTGGCAGGCTGAGGTGGAAGGATGGCTTGAGCCTAGGAGGTCGAGGCTGTAGTGAGCTATGATCACACCACTGCATTCCAGCCTGGGCTATAGGATGAGACTCTGTCTCAAAATAAAAAGATTATTATCAAATTTAGAAATGAAATGGTGTGAAGAGAAAAGCCGTTCCCCGCTCCTTTCAACACTTTTTCTAGTAACAAAGTTACATAGAAATCTTAATCCCTTAACATTCTGTTAAGGTTTCAGATATTTCTTCCTTCTTCCTTAACCAGCCCTGGCTACAGGAAACAATACTGTCTTACTAATCAGGCCAAATCAATCTCTTTGTCAATAGCAGAGCCCAAATAGATGCTGTCAAATGAGTTTCCTCTCTGTCCAGGAGGGAAGCCAAGTTGTGTGACCCTACAGCAGTGACAGGAGTAGGGTTACATGGAGTGGGTGGAAAATTGTTCTTGCTCATGTATAGAAGCAGATCAGCCTTTGGGTACTAGCTCCACTGAGCTGGGTGCCTTGCCCAGAAGAGGGTGAGTTTGGTAGCCTGAGAGACTAGGTATTTTTCCCAGGCTTCTGGGTCACTGCTGCTGTCTTTCAATGCCATTTGAAAAGCACCTCAAGGAAACTCCTCACTAGGATCTGAAGAGCCCACTGGCTCCAAGGGGAAGAATCTGGGTAGGAGCAAAGGAAGAATTTTCTCCCCTCTGTATGTTGCAAGGACAATGGAAAGTAGGGTTTTACGCATTCATTTTAAACAGAGAACCAAAAGGTAGCAGTTTAAAACATACTTTGTTCTGTTTTGATTTGGAGCTCCAAGTAAACTGATGTCTTTACTATGTATTACCACAGAACAAATTTAATCACATAGATATTTTTCTAATATGTAATAGTTTACAACAGGGCTATGACCTCAGCAATGTGTTACTCCTGAAATGCAGTGAGTAATAGAACCAACTTAATTTGAAGGACTACTTGTCTGAATTTTCTTAAAAACTCATCTTTTTCTCGTAGCAAGAGAAATGCAATTCTAGAATGTAAGACTGGAGAGATACATAGAGATCATTTAGCCAAACCTCCTTAATTCTAAGGAACAATATCTGGCCCAAAAGAAAGGTGGTAACTTGTCTAAGGCTATCAACTAAAGGTGCCTGTGTCTTGGGCTCAAGCCCAAGTCTTTGCCATCTGGGGTCCTTTTTGGGATAACATGCTGCTGAAAAGTTCTTTTTTTTCTTTAACCATTATGTTCTAATGCTTTTTATTATTATTCTGGTGATGAAAGTAGTGAATGCTTATTTTAGAAACTCACCTATTGTCTTGTCACCCACCGTTGAAATGTTTGTGTATTTCCTTCTAGGCAGTTTTCTGTGCTCATCATTGTACAAAAACAGGATCAGGCTTTACATAATTTTGTGGACATCCTTTTTCACTAAATGTATCATGAACATTATTCCATGTCATTGAATATTATTCTGTGAAATTATTTTTAATAGTTGCATGGCAATCTGTGCTATAGATGTGCCATGATACCTAATAAGTCTCATTGCTGACCATTTGGGAAAACAGTTTTTTTAACACTAAGATGTTGTCTTGAACGTAGCTGACAATAAATTCATGCTTATTTTTGTATGCTGTATGACATGACCCCTTAGTATAGACATCATAGTCATTCTATAATTTAGGAAATTCTTGGAAGACCAGAGAATATTTAAAACCCTAAATTATTTCATTTCACTAGATTAGTTGGCTTATAGTTAATGCAAACAAAATCAGATCACTTTTAAGGAACAAATCTGTTAAGCTTTGACTTGGTCAATGATGGATTAATCATTAAGTTAATTAGCCACATCTCTATTTTATTAGCCAGCTGCAAGAAGAGTTAGAATAATCTGACTTCACTTGACAGATAAGTCCTCTGCCTTAACAACGTATTTTATAATGCTAATAAAACAAGTAATACTAAGAGTAGCAGCTACTGTTTATTGAGAGTATACAGTATACCAGCTATGTACCAATATCTTGATAAACATTACACTTATTCTCACAACACCCCACTGAAGTAAGTGCTACTTTTATCTTCACTTTATAAAGGGAAAAAACCTAGCTCAGAGAATTTAAGTAACTTGCTTGAGGTGGCACAGTGAGTAAATGGCAAACTACAGACTTGATCCCAGGCCTGCCTCACTTCAAAACCCAAGTCTGTAGCAACCTCTCCAAAGTGATGCTGATGAATTCTTTTTTCTTAATGACTCATATTCCTTTATTGGTAGTGGTTCTTGACCTTTTAGGGATTGCAGAACCATTTAAGAGTCTGTACTGTTGCCTAGACTGGTGTGCATAAAAACATATGTAAAATTTTGAATTAAATTTTAGAGATACATAGCCTTTGGCCTGCAAACCCCTACAATTGACCAGTGAGGCTCTTATACATTTGGGGGCTTTACAACTTTCCAAGCTTTTGGAATCTTCTGCTAAAATGCAAATAACCCTATAAGAGTTACATGAAGTTACATAACCCTATAAGAGAACGCATGACGTGCTTATCAACTAAAATTGTGACATTTTGTCTGGAGCAGAAGCTTAGTAAATAGAAACTAAGATTCCTGGAAGCATTTCGTACAAATTTTACCTTTTCCCCATCTTTTCTGTGACCAGGCAGTTCTGGATGAAACCTCTAAAAATTTTAGTAACTGACATTCAGTCATAACTGCAGCATAACTCTAGAGCTACGATCTCACAGACAAATAATTCTCAAGATAGCCAATCATTACGTAGTGAATTATAAAGTTAAGCTTTTGTGTTCTCTTCCCTTCAATTACAGTAGATTAAAGGAATGAAAGAAAATTGTTTAAATATTAGTCTGTACAACATGTTAAGGAAATACAAAGAAATCTGGTTCAAAAATAATAATAAAACATGAATATAACAAACCCAACACAGTGCTTTGAATATATTCTGTCACCTTTCCCATTGCTGATGAAAATAATTGAGAGTAAACTGTTTTTCAGTGCAATTTGTCTGATCATCTCTGAACTCTATGATGTTCCTGAAGATGTTTGCTTTATAATTTAAACCCATAGATTCATTTTCCCAGTGTGGTATGAAACAAGAAAAAAAATAATAATCTTCTTGTATTTTTAGAAAGATACATCTCGGATAGATAAGCCTGTCACTTTAACCTTTCCATTTTGCTGTTTAAATGACAGAGTTCACCAGATAGTACATTCTCAAAAGCCATTTAGAAAATGTGCTAAATAAAATGTCCTTAACGAGCATAGAATAATAATCTTTTAGAGGAAGTGGAAGCAAAGAAATGGGGACAGCAGGTAAAACATTAGGCACTCCCTAACCTATATGGTTTGAAGTGATTTCTTAGAATTGAATGGCTAAAATTTAACTGCTCTATTTACCAAAATGTCTTGTGAAAATATTAATAAGAACATGATATTATGCCCCCAAAATACAAACAAATACATTTTCAAATAAAAATATTTGTAAGTACCTATATAAAAACTAAACCTTTGTAGATTCTGGATATTAGAACTTAAACAAATTTACAATAAAAAACAACAACCCCATCAAAAAGTGGGCAAAGGATCTGAACAGACACTTCTCAAAAGAAGACATTTATGCAGCCAACAAACATATGAAAAAAAGCTCATCATCACTGGTCATTAGAGAAATGCAAATCCAAGCCACAATGAGATACCATCTCATGCCAGCTAGAATGACGATCATTAAAAAGTCAGGAAACAACAGATGCTAGAGAGGATGTGGAGAAATAGGAACGCTTTCACACTGTTGGTGGGAGTGTAAATTAGTTCAACCATTGTGGAAGACGGTGTGGTGGTGATTCCTCAGGGATCTAGAACTAGAAATACCATTTGACCCAGCAATCCCATTACTGGGTGTATACCCAAAGGGTTATAAATCATTCTCTTGTAAAGACACATGCACACATGTTTATTGCAGCACTTCTCGCAATAGCAAAGACTTGGAACCAACTCAAATGTCCATCACTGATAGAGTGGATAAAGAAAATGTGGCACATATACACCATGGAATACTATGCAGTCATAAAAAGGATGAGTTCATCTCCTTTGCAGGGACATGGATGAAGCTGGAAACCATCATTCTCAGCAAACTATCACAAACTATCCAGGAACAGAAAACCAAACACCAAATGTTCTCACTCATAAGTGGGAGTTGAACAAGGAGAACTCATGGACGCAGAGAAGGGAACATCACACACGGGGGCCTGTTGAGGGGTGGGGGCCTAAGGAAGGGATAGCATTAGGAGAAATACCTAATGTCGGTGATGGGTTGATGGGTGCAGCAAACAACTATGGCATGTGTATACCTATGTAACAAAACTGCACATTCTGCACATGTACCCCAGAACTTAGAGCATAATAAAAAATAATTAATAAATACATAAATATCCAAAAATAAAAGGAAAAAACTGAACCTTGAATTTTTTTTCTTTTAGAATATTTATAATATTTAACATATTTGAAGGTGAAGGCCATCCTACATGGACATCTGAAGCTTTATCTAAGTATTATCTTTTCTGTAATGTGACTATTGGTTTGCAGTTTGGTTCTTCTTTTCGAATTGTGTGAGATTAATTTTCTCAGTACTTAAATCACTCCTCGGTTAAGTTGGGTATTCATGGAGGAACATTCTTTCCTTCAGGTTGCTGATACATTTGCTGCACTGTAGGGGAAGGAGTGGGTATCTGACTTAGTCAATTTTACCATTTACAAAAAGTTTGGTGGAGGAAATTGAAACTAATAGCTAAATTGTTAGTAACCAGTGCATTAACTAGGACCCTATTGAGTGGACTGAAAGAATCAAAAATGTTTAACTGGTTGAGAGGCAATTGTTGCAAATGGGACATTCTTCAAAGCTCCTTCTTTTTTTGAATCTTCAAAGGCAATTATTCTGAATGTAAACTACGACCAAATTGCAGTCTTCTGTAAGCATTTCAGAGATTACCTCAAATATTCTTTGATTAAAAAACTCTTCTGTAGCCTTGTGTGCCTCAGAACTACCCAGTACAACAGGGTCTTCAGCCTGCTCAGGATCTCTAAAGAGAGCTTGCACATAGCCAACGAAATGTGGCTGCTTCAACTCTTAGGAACAAGAAATGATGCCGAGATAATTTGTCTGGCAGGTATTATCAGCCCACAGTGACTACTGTCATTTAGCCTCAAAATGTTTATTTTTCCTTTTACAATGCTGTGTTTCTTTAGAACCTTCCTATTCCGAGTGTGGACCCTAGGCTAGCCCCATAGACTTCCCCTGTGGAATTGTCAGAAATGCACAATTTTAGGCCCCACCCCAGACCTGTTGGACCAGAATCTTCATTTAACAAGATGCCCAGGTGATTCATTCATGTTTGAGAAGCTCTGCTTTAATACACTAAAGCGATTACGGAGTAATTGCTACCATCATGACTCTGAAGAGTTCCTACAGCCTTCAAATGCGTCTAACTCAACTCTAAAGGCAAGTGTCCTCACTGGGAAATCTGATCTGCTATTTCAGAGAAGTACAGGGCTACGCAGTGTTTTATACGCCTATCTATTGATGTTTCTTGGGTTTCCCTGGTAATCTGCTGCTTAAATGGATTATTTGATGACATATTGATATTAAAACAGCTCTATTTTTAGGAAAAATAAAAACAGGAAAGGTGAAAACACTCTGAGAAAACTCTTGCACAGATACCAAAGATATAATATTTTCAGAAATGTTCTTTAAACCTATGGTTTCTGTTCGCATGTCACTAGTTTGTTGCCTTTTAAGACAATGTCAGAAAAGTCCAGCTTTTTGGTCAGCTGATGAAAATAGTTTAAAAAGTGGGTATCTGTGCTGTATTTTATTTTTTAGGAAGACATTAGATTCTGAGGTCAGAGTCGGATTAGAAGACATGTATTCTCTCATTCGTCTTTTATGCATCTATACCTGCTAATCAAATGCCAAGTGTTCATTTTAATGGTCAGAATGATAGGAAGGATGGCTTAGATCAGAAGGGTCTCATGGACAAAATGCCTTTAGGGATCAAGAGGGTAAAAGAATTTAGCGAGGCTGGCCAGGAAAAGGTGAAGGGTGAGTATAGCTTGCCTAAACAAGACAGCTACCCCTTAGTATTGTCCTGTGGTAATACAGGCTTAGTTAAGGTGATTATATCTTCGTGTTTTAAGAAGAAAAAATAGAAATCTTCATTTTTGTGTGAAATCTTAAGGTTTTTAACTGTTGGCAATTAAATCAAGTTTCTGTGAATTAATAATTTCTTTCTCCCTCTCTTTTTTCTTCCCTTCTAAATATTGTGTAGTCCAATAAAGCTTAACTAGTAATACAATTAGGAGAGGTTTGCCAATTGATGACACCAAAAAGCCCCAAACCTTACAATTTACACTAATTTTATTCTCTTTTCCCTTAAACTTTTTCTAGAATGCAAAAATCAGAAATTAGATAGAATCACAGTTCACCGCCTTTGCCTCTTTACTCTCTACCTAAGTTAGATGCTAACTAATGATAAAATGAAACTCTGAAAGAGAATTATTAGTAAGTTTATCTTATATAATAAGATAGCATATAAGATATTGTATACTATCTTATACAATATTATCAGATAAGCATAAGATAATACTTATCATTCAGTAACTAGTTTGTATACTATCTTATACAAGATAATTAATACTTATCTTTATATTTTAATTTAATATTTTAAATTAAACTAATATTTTAAATTTTAATTTAATATTTTAATATTTAATACAAGATAATACTTGTATAAGATAGTATACAAACTAGTTACTGAATGATAGGAAGATGGTTAAACATATTTATTACTATCATTCACTATCATGTACAAAACTCTATTTCATAGTCCCATGTAATAGAGAGGAACCTGGTTGACTTTTCAAGAATTTCTATCGGGTGACAACCAGAACAGATTGAATGAATGCATTTCTATAAGCTTTGTAAACATTTTCAACTTTTTTTTTTTTGGACAGGATCTCACACTGTCATCCAGACTGGATTACAGTGTTGCTATCATGGCTCATTGCAGCCTCTACCTCCTGGGGTCAAGCAATCGTCCTGCCTCAGCCTCCCTAGTAGCTGGGATTACAGGTGTGTGACAGCATACCCTGTTAATTTTTTTAAAATTTTCTTTTCTTAGAGATTAGGCCTCACTATGTTGCCCAAGGGGCTGGCCTCAAACTCTTGACCTCAAGCAATACTTCTGCCTTGGCCTCCCAAAGTGCTGGGATAATAGGTATGAGCCATCATGCCTGGTCGAACTTATTTTTAAATTCTTTGCTCTGGGAATCTAAATGGACTGTGTGCTTTCTTTTTTACTGGATTATGTGAGAAGGTAATAGTTTGCAGAGAAATTCAGTGAAGCAGCTGATAATGTGCTTTAAAAATATATTTCAGTTGAACAATAATAGTGATGTCAAAATAGTAGCCCCACCTTCTCCAGCCTACCTAAACCAACACTGAGCATGGACACATTCACTTCTTGTCATCAGCCAGATGAAATGAAGTAGCAAAAATCCATCCTATATGTCATTGAGTCTTGTAATACAGTTCTCTTTTCTCTGCCTATTAATAAAAGACCCTGCTGAATGAAGCTGGAATTCTTTTAGGCAATTTAAACTTTCTGAAATAGAGGAAAGTTGGAAAGGGGAGATAGCCAAGGAATATAGAAGTAAAAAATACTTTTGAGGTCAAATGCTTATCTGAACAGATTGGCTAGTTTGATTATTTTTAAAAGTATTATGTTGATACCAGTATTTTAATTTGAATCAAAAGTAATGATTTAACCAAAGTTATTCTTCCATTATTAACTCACAGAAACACTAAGAAATGAAATCACTTTTTCAATTCTTATTTCCCACTGATGCTGACAAAAGAAAACCTGAGGTAATCAAAGTCCCACAACTAAGTAAGACCTCTCAGGATCTCAAAATCAAGTGTTTGACATAGAAGAGAAGATAGAAAAGGCATATTATCTAGGAGTGGAAAAGAATTCTTTATGCTGAAAATGTTGAAGAGAGAATTCAAAATCAAATTCAACATTCCACTTAGGAGGCTTCCATCTCTGCTTAGGAACTGAGTAATGGAGGTGATTGGTGTTAAGTGTTCAGTACCTATGAAGACCTAACTCATGAGGGAGAGACTCCAATCTAAACTTCCTACTCAATACTGTCCTTAAAAAAAAAAAAACACAGTAAGTCTTTATTCCCAAAGTGACTAATACAAACCAAGCATTCGGTCAAGGGCTACTGAGGGAATGACATCAATAAAAAGCAATCACTGTGTAGACTTCATCCTTGTCAATTGTTGGTGAAAAGATATTTTGGAAAATACCATTCACTACTCTACATTTTCTATGGTGCTGTTGAAAAATAAAAAATAAAGCTTTGATCTGGAAAGCTCTGATTCTCATTCTCATTGTCTTTGTGATCTTGAAAAAGATGTTTATTCTTTCTGAGTATGTTTTCTTTTCTCTAAAATCAGAAATTACATTATCGCTTATATCTTGTCCCATGCTAAAATTCTACATCTCATTCTAAGATTTCAACAATATCTCTAGAAAAAGACAAAAGAGACTAGGAATTATGAGAGAGAGATTATAAATTCTATATGAGGAAGCTTCATCTAAAACTTATCTTCTCCTATCAAAAAGCAAGTTGTAGATACTCTTCAGGTAAGCCACACCTGCCTTGTAAATGCCAAACAGGTCCATTTTAAAGTATATTCCATTTTATTTTTAAACAGCTTTATTGAGAACCCACATACTATACAATTTACCCACTTAAAGTGTATACAATTGAGTGATTTTTAGTGTATTCTCACTTTGCAACTATCACCACTATTAATTTTAGATCATTTTTATCACTCCCCTCAAAAACCTCACACTCATTAACACTTGCTCCTCATTCCCCTCTCCATCTCTGGGCAACAACTAATCTACTTTCTGTGTGTATGAATTATGAATTTTTCTATTCTGGACATCTCATATATATGGAATAATATAATATGTTTGACTTTTTGTGACTGATTTCTTTCACTAAGCATAATGTTTTCAAAGGTTATCCATGTCATACCATGTGTCAATAAAATTCATTTCTTTATATTGCTTAATAATATTTCAGATCCTTTGCCTGTTTTTAAATTATTTTGTCTTTTTACTATTGAGTTGTTTATATAGTCAAGATACAAGTTTCTTATTAGAGACATGATTTAAAAATTTTTTATTTCATTTTATATTTCCTTCTGGAATGCATTTTTTTATTGCCATGAAAGTAGAGAGAGGGTGCTAAGATAAAATAATACAGAGGTTATTTTAGTTTAGGGAAAGGAGTCAGGAAAGTACCCTGAGACACATTGAGGATTTGATGGAGCTGTCTTGAGGGTGAGGAGAGCACTGCAGGCAGAGGGAACAGCATATGCAAAGGCCATGAGACAGGAATGAATTTGCTGGGTTTAAAGATGGACAAGAAGGCCAGTGGAATAGAAAGATGGTAAGGTAGAGAGGGGTAGGAGACAAAGTCTGGGAAGAGGAAAGCGGCCGGTTTACATATACCTTAGAGACCACATTAAGGAGTTTGAATTTCATTCAGAAAGTAGTTGAGTGGTTTTGTGGATTTTAGCAGCAGAAATGGCGTGATCCAACGTAAACTTTAAGATGATCCTGCTGACTGCTTTATGAAGATTGATGTGTGGAAATGAGGTAGAAATAGAACCCAGATAACCACTTGGGAGACCTTTGCTGTTGCTAGAGTGAGCAATGACTAAAATGAGTGAGCTTGAACTAAAATGAGACAGTGGAAAACGAATTAAGGTGAGTGGACTGGGGATTATCTTGGACATAGAATGTCATGGTTAAAAGTGTGTGTTCTGAAGCCAGAATGACTGGGTTCTAATACTAATTTCCTCTCTTACTAGCTGTATGACCTTGGGCGAATTAATTTTCCTATGCCACCATTAAATGAAAATAATAATAGGAGCCATGATGTGAAATTGTTATGAAAATCGAATGTGTTAATAATGCTGTATATGCATCACAAGAGTACTTGGCACATAGTGAATGATTTAATAACTGTTGCTGCTATTAATTGTTTTGACTACTGAAATAGACAAGAGTTGGTGATGGTTTGGATGGAGAAGAGGAAGGAAGTTTCAAAGACAACTGACAGGTATCCAGCTTGTGTACAAGGCACTTGGCGGTGACAGTGCCTGAGATGGAGGAAATTGGGGAGAATCAGGATTTGAGAGGAAGTTCAAGAATCTTATTTTGGAGTTGTTTGTTTGGATGGATGTGAGATATATGAGTGGAGATGTCGGACTCAAAGTAGCATCCTGGGCCAGAGAGAGAGCTGGTATTCAAATTCAAACTGAAATATACTGGAGAAATCTGCAAAACAGCACTTAAAAGTAATTTAGCCTTGTCCTGGACCAGCCAATAGGATGCCAGAACAATTTAACAAGCCCAATTTTCTTGGGAGACGTTGCAGATATAGCAAAAAAAGTGTGGGCATTGTCATCAAACAGGCCATCTTTTGAACTTTACCCCTCCATTTACTATTTGAGTGATCATAAATAGTTACAAGTGGGTTAGAGAGGAGGGGTCATGGACAGCCCCCAGGTGTCTGCTTGAGCACCAGGTGGTTTATAGAGCCAGTTCCTGGGATGGAGAAAAGTGGAAGGAAGCATGTTTCTCAGAGCCTCATCTTTCTCAGCAGAAGATTAGTAGGCCTTCCTCATAGGTGAGGACCAAAGGAATGTACATCTGGCACATATTACAAGCTCAGTAATGATTTTCTTGGATGACTTGGACACTTTTCCCCTTCTCAGCCCTGCTGTAAGCATCTCCACCAGCCTGCCTAGATCTACTCCCATTTTAGATGAAAATGTTGGATGGGAACCATGAGGTGACAGGCCAGGGCTAGGACTAGGGTGAAGGAAGTGAGGCACGCACCTTGGGCACCAAACGGAAGGGAGTGCCAAAAATCCAAGCAGTCACAACAAATATTATTTTAATGCACTACTTTTAAAAATCAAAACTAATGCACAAATACCCATGATAAATTAAATATTGATGTTTAAATAAAGACAGAATCAGTATTACTGATTTCTCCTTTCACCTCAAGATCTCTCATTTGGTGCAGTACTGGGAAAAGGTGAAAGCTTACTCCCCAGCCCCCAAGACTCTTTCTGATTTCTCTCATAGTTGTTAGCTAAGGGCTAGTCCTCAGCCTTGTGCAATCTAGTCATCTCTAAATGCTAAAGACTTCAGAATGTGTTCTAACACCTGTGATACTGGGCATACTTGAGTTGGGGCTAGGCCCCTACCAGCCCAGCCCAGCCCCCGACCCCTGATTTTCTATCAGTTGCAACATGGAAATTGAAGCAAGGTTCCCCGGTTCACCCCACGTCAGTAAACCAGGCCCTTTGACCCCTGGAAATGTTGAGCAAACACAAAGTAAAATAACCCAATGCTCTATTAAAGGCTGAGGTTTAAAGGTCAGCTTTGTGCTTATTGGCTGCAAGTCTGATTCACTCCCTAAATGACTATCAGGGAGATTTGTGCTTGCAACATGGACTGAGGAGATGAGCCTTTCCATTCAGAGTGGGGAGCTATTTGCTTTACGAGGAGCTGTCATCACCAACAGGAAAACAGGTCAGGAGCAGGTGAAAGAGAATAGAGGTCCCCGAACCAGAAATGCTTCCTTCTGATTTTGACTCTGACTTTTGAAAGCTAAAGGTACATGTAAGCCGGGTGTGGTGGCTCACGCCTGTAATCCCAGCACTTTGGGAGGCTGAGGCAGGTGGATCACGAGGTCAGGAGTTCAAGACCAGCTTGGTGAAACATAGTGAAACCCTGTCTCTACTAAAAATACAAAAAAAAAAAAAAAAAAAAATTAGCCAGGTATGGTGGCAGGCACCTGTAGTCCCAGCTACTTGGGAAGCTGAGGCAGGAGAATCACTTGGACCCAGGAGGCGGAGGTTGCAGTAAGCCGAGATCGCACCACTGCACTCCAGCCTGGGCAACACAGCGAGACTCTGTCTCAAAAAAAAAAAAAAAAAAAAAGTACTTGTAGTGGCTTGTGGCTTTCAGCTCTTTCCCAGGAAAATCAGAAAATCTTCAACTGAAATAATTTGGTAATTTAGACATCATTAGTAAGTGGATAATAAATAATTAAGGACAGACTTGTCATAGCTCATATATATCACAAGGAAATATTTATGGAGTTTTGAGCTGGTGGGTCACTTTTCCTATAACAAAAGCTGGGTGTGGGAAACCAAATTTTTAAAAGTTATATTATTTAAGTATTTTTATTTCAATTTAAAGAAAAACTTGTCTAATCTTTAGAAAAATTTCCTGCAAATACAACAGACTTCATAATGCACATTTATGAGTGATTCTGAAACAATAACAAGGAAAGAGAAAGAGCTGCACGGATTAGTACTGAGCTGCTGCAGCACACTGACTGCATGTCAATGGCACTTTAAGATTGCAACATTTTGTTTGGTGACCTTCACACCAGTTGACTGTATGCACCTTAATCTCTCTCTCTCAAAAAAAAAAAAAAAACTGAGCCTACTATAGATTGGTCTTTCTTTTTTTAACCTCAGTTTTTCATTTACCTACACTTTATAACACCTGGTTTAATTTGTACAGAAGGATTAAGTTCATTACAAAGCTCAGAAACTCGTCTTTGAGTTTTTAGGAACAGTAAGTACAAAGGTTGTCATGAATGGAGACTGAAAGACCTCATAGGTAAATCGGGTGGTACATTTTTAAAATAAAGAGTAAATAACACTTCAGAAAAATGTAGAATATGTTCATAAATGCACAAATGGAGATAAAATGTCACTTTTTGTAATGAGGTTTCTTTCAGACTTTGACACTCGTAAGTAAATGTTCAGAGGAAATAAATGTTAGGGCAAATCAGCTTTTGTAAGGGTTGCCAATGTGTAAATGTGGGATCTGCTGTACATCGTACTGCCCATTTACCTGCCTCTCTGCAGGAATTTCTTTTTGAGTATTTAGTCCTTACTTCCCAAGAATAAATACAAAGACTTTTCAGACTATGAATACATACCACATGGTCTCTAAGCTACAGTTGTGCATTATACCCATGGAAGTTTTCTTTCTTAAATATTTAAACGAGATTTTCCGTTGTATTAAATATGAATCTTAAATATTAAGTTATGATGCTTTCTTTAAGGGTGTCTAGTTTCCTTCCTTCTCTCTCCCTTCCTCCCTCTGTTTCCTTCCCAGCTAACTCCCCTCTTTTCTTCCTTCTCCCCTTCCTCCTTCTTCCCTCCTTTCCTTCCTCATTCATTCTTAAAATGTTCATTTGAATGCTTAGATGTTAGATTGTCTCATTTCTGCCCTTTTGATTATTACTTATGAATCAAAGCAGTAAGTCCCACTAAAAACTTAAGAACCAAATTAGTATCTTCTTTTTTAGCCTATTATTCATTCAAACTTAATCTTTTTTTCCCATTATTACAAGTTATTACTAAAAGGAGCACAGAAAAGCATATCACTATATTGCCTCCTTTGAATTAAGATAGTCTCACATATATAGTATTTAGGGAAAAGACAGGGCTCATATTCTTTGGACCGGCTTCCCTATTTTGAAAAAATCTTCCATCATATCCCTAAACCATATGCAAATAGTCACAGAATTCGTAGACAAGCATTATGCAGAAAACCATTAACATGACTTTCAGTTTTCAAGAGAGAAAGTCAAAAATTCCACAGAAAATTAGAGCTGTTGGACTAAATGTTGGTCTATTAATAAGCAGGAAGAACAATTTCGCTGTTTTCCCTGCTGAGTTAATATATAGTACGGCTGTCTTTCCTCCAGCAGTATTCTCCAGCTGGGTTACTTGGTCCTGGGAATTTCCTCCCAAAATGCCCATTTCTGTCAACCAGCCATCAGACCCTCCTGAGGATAGTTAATATGACAGTGGCATGACATACTGAATTTTAATATGAAAATGACCTTCCCTGATGTCAGAAATGGGTCATATATATGTGAAATCCATGAAAATAGTTGAGAACTGATTTAAAATAAGGAACATTCCTTATATTGCTATACAGTGTTCACCATGCTTGTACTGAAGTATGCCTGTAAGTAGCTTGCCTTCAAGAATTTTTAATAATCATTTCTAAAGAACTGATTTTCCCTTTCATACTTTGTCTTTCATCCGCCAAATTTACAATCACCCTCTAGTCACATGGCTGCCCATCACTCCCTCTGTCAAATTCAGAATTCTGCCTTTGCCTTCAAACTCAAGCCATTCCTGCTTTGATTTCCTTCTCTCTGACATCTGTCCTTGACCTTATTTTAGCTGTTTAGTTTGCCATTCTCTAAATTCACACCTTTCTGGCCTGCTTCTGCATGGGCTTCTTTGTCATTTATTTTTAACTAGTGGCATAGAGTCCTTCCCTGTCATCTGTTGGCTTGTGCTCTTCCTCTCCAAAGCAAGTGGCAGGGGTTTTCTTTCTCTGAAAGGGCATTTCTATGTTTAAATTTTAGTTTTCATACCCAGAACTTGCTGACTCTTGAACATTTAATATACATTTAGCCAAACAACCTGAATCTGTTATAAATATTCAAAGATCAAGTTTTATATTTTTAGATGTTTTGTAATAACCTCATGACAGGTGCTTTAATGGGTTGTGTTTATGTTCAGGGAATGAACTTTTAGGTTGTCAAGGTGGGAGGTATACAAGTCTATTTTAATAAAGACCCCTAACTAAAGGCTGCTTCTCTCGCCGATGAACAAACCGGGACAAGGCCTGCTTATCTGTGTATTTTAGCTTTCCTAATTGATAGCAAGTGCCTCCGAAAACTTGTTTATATAGTTATCTAATCATTAATGACCAACATCGTACATTTCATTCTGGTTAACCTCTTTTGGGATCATTACTTTTCTCAGAGTTGAGCAGTGATCGTTTTTGCAATGGAGACTTTTAGAAGATTTTTTTAAAATAGCATTTTGATCCCTGGATTGTGTTTCTATCTGATTATGCTGATTATTTCATATATGTGAGTCTTTTTTAAAGTTAAGTTATACTTACATTTTTAATGATAAATCGCCAATGAAAACCAAGAGAACTCAAGAGAGTCTGACCATTTCTGTACTCGGAATGTGTCAGGGGTCAGTGCTCTGCAAATGGGACATGTGGAAAGAAGGATTCATAATTCAGTGGTCACCCAACTGGTATCATAAGAGTTTGAACTCTAAAGAAGTACTTGCTTCTTGCTGACCAGCAAGACTGCTACAGGTTTCAAAGAAAGAAAGAATTTGTCATCAAGGGCAGGAAGGTACTTCATAAATAATTACCAAATGAAGTCGTTGTGATGACTAGTGCTCTCTTTCCTTGAAACCTGTAGCAATCTTGATGGTCAGCAAGAAGCAACTACTTTTCTCTTTATAGTCCAAACTCCTCCAGTACCATTTGGGTGATCACTAAATTATGAAACCTTCATTCCCCATCTCCTCCGATTTGCAGAGCACTAACCCCTGACACATTCTATGGACCAAAATGATCAGGCTCTCTCGAGTTTTCTTGGCTTTCATTGGTGATTTATTATCTAATGCCTACTCACCCCTTCCCCTCCAGGACTCAGATCATAGAGTTTTGCTATATAGTACTTTAAATTTCCATTAAGCTTGAAATCATTCATCTCAAAGAAGAGGGTCATGGTGTCCCGATTATAAACAGGATAAATAGAAATAAAGATATCCCTCTGTCATCATGAAAATGAACAGCTGGCAGTTGAACTTATTAATGTATTAACAGGACAAGATGAAACAAAGGTATTCCCTCTGTGATCAAACCCTCCCCTTACTGCAAAGAAGGGTGTAGCATGAGAAAGTTCTCTCCTAGGTTCACTGCAGGTTCACTTAGACCTGTTTGACTTGTTGAGATTATTTTAAGCTCAGGAGTTAATTTTTTTAAATGGCTAAACCTAGTTCATTGTTATAGAGTACAAAATATTCAATCATACTTAAGGGTTGTTGGGGTTTTCTCATGGTAATGCATTATAGTTGATAACATTCTTTAATTGCTTCAGATTTCTTCCTAATTAAATTTTAAAAATAAATGCATAGCTGCTCTTTGAAATTTGATTGATTTGACTTAAAAACTAATTGGGAAGGGGAGTCTGTGCCTGCTAATTTTATAATTAAAACATATGTTGCCAAAGAGTTTTCATCTACTTCTATTTTTTAATTCCTTCATTTCTTATAAAAATGGAGGCCATATTTGCATAACTGTGTCCCCTGTAATCATGGGAGTCTGGAAAGTTGCAAAAAATACTTTTCAAGGACAACAGCTATCTTGATCTTCTGCCTATTTCCTTGTAAAGATCTCTGTGATTATTTGGGCCCACCCAAATAATACAGGATAAGCTCCCTGTCTCAAGATCCTTACCTCAATCCCATGTATAAGTATTGCCATAGGAGGTAACTTATTCACAAGTTTCAGGATAAAGATATGGACATCTCTGAGGACCATGATTCAGCCACCCACGATCACATTATATTTCCCAGAACCATAGAGAGCACCCCACAAAGATTTGCTTAATATTGTTGAGTGATTAAATGATACGGTTTCAATAACTCTCCATGAACTATACTTGTGAAGGAGAAATAGACTTCTGATGTCACCATCACAGTAGGCATTGCAGGCATTTTCAAGAGTATACTTCTTCTTTTTTTTTTTTTTTTTTTGAGAAAGATCTTTCCAGTGTAGATAGTGTTATGGAATGATAATTTAGCAGCAGCAGAATGCACTTTTGGAGAAACACACAAACACAATAACCCAGCATACTGACCTCTCTCCAAACCTGCTTTCTTTTTTGTTGTGGCCAGACTTTGAGTGGAAGGAAAGGAGATTGGCAGAGGTGAGCAGGAAGAGGCCAGAGCTGAAGGAGCAGAGAAGGAATTAGCCAGATTTGATAGAGAGATGGCTTCTGGGACAATTCTTTCCAGAGGCCAAGGTGGCTGATGGGACACTCACTCCACTCATTTCCCTCTGAAATCATGCAGTAAAATTAGAGGAACATAAAAGGCAAAGGCTTCCTTACGTCCTTAGAAGGTCATGACCAGTGTGTCCAGCTTCTGATTTCTCATGACAATATTGTTTTTATTCTTTCATAAATTTTATTCGGATATTCAGTGTATAAAATAAAAATCACCTAGTTTAGTATTCAGAGATAGCTGCTGTAACATTTTGGCATATTTCCTTCCAGTTTTTTTTCTCTGCATATATGGTTACATCACAGAATCACAATTATGGTCTAGACAAAGTTTTATATCTTACTTACGTTCACTTGACTGGGAAAATTTTCTCATGACATTAAATATTTTTCAAAACATGATTTTTCAATGACTGTATAATATTGTACTTTCGGATGTACCTCTATGGTTGAATGTTTGTGCTTCTGCCTGGAATGAATGATATGGCCTTGAATAGCTTTGCATTACATCTTTTTTCACCACCTTAATTGTTTCTATTGGACAGTTCCTAGGAGAGGCAATCAAAGGGCATGGATGATTTTATGATTCTTCATAGATGTGGCCAAAGCTATTAATTTACACAGCTACTGTCAGTGTCGTGACTATTTCTCCTCACATTCAACAGCATTAAGCATCAGTTTTTAAAAAAAAAAAAAATTCTAAAATTTCAAATGCTTATTGGATAATTATAAGGATGTTTGGTAACTTGTTGATCTATGTTCTTTGCCCATTTATCCATTGAGATGTTAATATTTTGCTTATGAACTATCTTTGTGTGTTATGTCTCTGGAAATTCTTTTTCCAGTTTCGTGTTTGCCTTTTGAGTGTTATACTCTCTGATACATAAATGTGTTTCACCTTTGCTACTGCAGTCAAATCTACTATTACTCTCTGACACATTTCACTACCTTTATGTTTAGAAATTATTTGCTAGGCTCAATAGCTGATAAATAACCACCTGTATTTTACATAATCCTTTATGATTTTATTTTAAAATTTAACATACCGTTTATGTGTATTTATTTTAACGTGTAGTATGAGATAGCAATATACATTTTAAATTATTTGAATAGTTAATTCAATGCCATTTATAAAATGAGTGCTCTTTTCTTCACTGATTTTTTATTAAATCCATCTTTTAATTGGTATATACATTTCTGTATCTGGGCTATTTCTGTAACCATCTATTAATTATTGTAGCAGAACCATATCATAGTTTATATGTCCCATTATAATTTGTATTGTAGTCTGTTTCTGACATGGTGGCCCCAACTCTTTCATTTCTCTGTATTTTAAATTTATTTTAGCAGTTATTGTCTCAGCATTCTTTAAGGTGAGTATTGGAGTGAATTTTCAAATTTAAAAAATCTTGGGCTGGTCACAGTGGCTCATACCTATAATTCCAGCATTGGGAGGCTGAGGCAGGTGGATCACTTGAGGTCAGGAGTTCAAGACAGCCTGGCCAACATTGTAAAACCCCATCTCTACCAAAAATACAAAATTAGGCAGGCATGGTGGCACACACCTGTAGTCCCAGCTACTTGAGAGGCTTGAACCCAGAAGGCAAGAGGTTGAAGTGAGCTGAGATCACACCACTGCACTCCAGCCTGGGCAACAAGAATGAAACTCCATCTCAAAAAACAAAACAAAACAAAACTTCTTGTACTTTGTATAGAATTATGTGCAAATTATGAATTATTTTGAAAAGGTTTGCATCTTCACAATTTTCAATCATTTCAAAATATCTCTTTGTTTTTTCAAGTCTTACGTGATGTGAGAAAAAAATCATTTCTTTGTAGAGGTCCTGCATTTTTTTTAGGTTATTCCTAGGTATTAGATATTTTTATTTAATTATTTTTGAGATTATTTAAAATATTGTTTTCTAATTGGTGGTTACTGTTATATGAAAGCTATTGCTTTTAATATTTTGTCTTTTGATTCTATTTATTTGTTAATGATAATTATTTTTCACTTAGTTCTCCTTTTATTTATAAACAATTACATTATAATCAAATAATGATTCTATCATCTTTCCAAATAATGTATCTCTTCTTTGTTGATTATATCCTATAACATTAGCCAGAATTTCCACAGCAGTGTTCAAAATACTCACTGGCATTCTACTCTTATCTTGTTTCTGATTTTAATAGCTATTTATTTGATGACAGATTTTTTTCTAACCATGTTAAAGAAATTTTGTTGCATTCCTAATATGCTGAGATTTTTTAAATAAAAAATCGGTTTTGGAATACTGTAAAATGCCTTTTGGATGATTTTGGTAAATTATCATCCATGAGGAGAACATAACATGGAAGCCAAAGTATGGGATTTATGAGCAGACAGAGCTGGAGTTAAATTATACCTCCCCCTCTTAGAATTGTGTAACATTTAGCAATTTATTTATTCCCTTCCAATTTCAGTCTCTTCCTCTGTAATATGAAGATAATCATGTAAATATTTTGTGAGGATATTATGAGTATCCAGTAAGAATTATTTATAATGTGTTTAACACCAGACTTGATACGGAGTATCATAGTTTCTTTTAAATTATTTCATAATTTTTGCCTTTGATCTATTAAAATGGTGCACTATAATTACAGATTTCCTAATATTTAATCATCTTTTTATTCTTGGACTAAAGCCTACTTGGCCCTGATGAAATGTTTTCTTAACTTACTGCTGTATTCCATATTTGTTTGAGATTATTGCCTCAATTTTCATAATGATTTGGTCCTTAGTTGAATTGTTATGCTATCTTATTAGCTTTGATATCAAAATTATGTACTTTATGTAATGACTAGAAAGATTTTACCATTTTCAGTGTTCCGCACCTATGGAAATTATATTTTCATGGTAAATTTTTTTTCTCTGAAAATCTCTGTATCAGGATTACTTTTTGAACCAGATAATACTTTTATACCTTTTAAAGATTTTTGCTGTTATTGTTTCTATTTGTTGGTGTCAGATTGTTTTCTCTAATCAATTCATCTATTCAGTGTTTCTACTTCTATTTGTGGCAATTTTGATAATTCATATTATACCTAAAAATTGTCCTTCTGTCATATTTTTTGTTTGTTTCTTTGAGATGGACTCTCGCTCTGTTGCCTGGCTGGAGTGCTGGCGTGATCTTGGCTCACTGCAATCTCCGCCTCCCAGGTTCAAGCAGTTCTCCTGCCTCAGCCTCCCAAGTAACTGGGATTATAGGCACATGCCACCACACCCAGCTAATTTTCGTATTTGTAGTAGAGACAGAGTTTCACCATTGTTGGCCAGGATGGTCTCGACCTCCTGACCTAGTGATCCACCCATCTCAGCCTCCCAAAGTCCTGTGATTATAGAAGTGAGCCACTGTGCCCGGCACCTTACGTCTGTGACATAATCTTGTAGTGATTAGACCTTAGGTTTTTGTTTTTGTTTTTGTTTTTTTTGAGGTGGAATTTCACTCTTGTTGCCCATGCTGGCGTGCAATGGTGTGATCTCAGCTCACCACAACCTCTGCCTCCTAGGTTCAAGCAATTCTCCTGCCTCAGCCTCCTAAGTAGCTGGGATTACAGGCATGCGCCACTATGCCCGGCTAATTTTGTATTTTTTAGTAGAGAAGGGTTTCTCCATGTTGGTCAGGCTGGTCTTGAACTCCCGACCTCAGGTAATCTGCCCGCCTTGGCCTTCCAAAGTGCTAAGGTATGAGCCACTACACCTGGCTAGACCTTAGTTTTAAAATATTTTTGACTCTGCCACCTCAAAAGTAGTAATTGTTAATCAGCAATCATGTATTGAGTGCCTCAAGGGTCACCCTTACAAGAGTAGTAAGTACTTATTTTTTTCCAAGACTGCGAACTGTTGCAAAATATTCTACCTGGATTCATATCCCAGCTCCACCACTAACAACCTGTGTAAACTCCAACAAGTTACTTGAATTTTCTATGCCATGGTTTCCTCATCTGATTGTGAGGATATGAAGCTCTGAGATCAGTGCCTTGCATGGCATATAATAAGTAGCTTACATATAGTATTATTATTATATTTAAAAATAAACACTGTGGTTTCTCTTGAGGATACAGGGTATAGACACAGTTGTGAATGGAAAACTCAAAGACAAATTGAACATTGAAGTGCTTTTTACTTGTAACGTTTGGAGGGCTGTCCAGCCTTTATAAGCACAGGAGTCCCTGAAAAAAGGATACTACAGGTATTTAAAGAAAAAAAAATTAGCTCACAAAGTTACAGTTAATCTGTTCAAAATCCTCATTGGTGGAAAAGTGGCAGTTCTCACATGCTTATCCTACCTGTCTGGATCCTCACATATCTGCAGATATCTGTATTCCAAAATCAGAGATAAAGATTTTTTTCTTGAGGGAGCCAGCAACTTACAGGAAAGGGGCTGAAGTCTTTTAAAAATGTTTTTGAATGGGGAGACTAGAGTGAGATAGGGTGTTTCTGTTTTGGAAGGAGTCTCTAAAGATGCAAAAATATTTTTGTTTCATCTGTTGTTGGTATGTGAAGGACACACTTAATTACAAGGGCAACAGGGCAAGGTGTAGTTTTACTTTCTCACAGCAGTCATGTAGGCAAACAGGATGGGTAAACTATAAACAGAATCAAGTGTATATATGGATTATGCTATGTTTTACGTTTATTGCCTCAGTTCATTCAATAATACTCTCTCCAAGCACCATGCTTCCTAGAATACTTTCTTAACCACTATTACGTATAACATTTTCTTGTACCTCCCCACAGGGAGAGGCATCTGTTAATGTGCCTCCATTGCTTTCAGTATAATATTCAAACTCCATAGCAGGGCACAAAAGGCCTCTCCAGGCCCCTCCTCTACCACAGTTCCTCACTATGCCTCAGCCATGTTAAGTCATTGTGACAGGTGGAATTCTGGGATGGCTCCAAAGATTCCTATCCAGCGGTGTACACACGGTCTCTAATCTCCTCTCTTTGCTTGGCCTGGACCTGTGAGTATGATAATCACTCCCTTGACTACTTTACTTAGTATAGGACTCCATTTTAGCAGAATGAAGAGTGTTTCCCCTACTGGCCTTGAGGAGCAAATTGCCATACAGTGGAGAAAGCCACATGGCATAGAATGGTAGGTGGCCTTTAGGAACTGAGAACAGCCCTCAGCTTGCAGCCAGCAAAAGTAGGGATCTCTGTCCTGCAATTGCAAAGAACTGAATTCCACCAACAACCAGTGAGATTAGGAGACCCCAAGCCATAGCTGGGTTTGCAGCTTCAGCTAATATCTTGATTTCAGCCTGGTGAGATCCTGAACAAAGGGCTGAACTCACTTGAACCTGGACTCCTGACCTATGGAAACTGTGAAATAACTTTTGGTCTTTTAAGCTGTTAATTTGGTAGGAATTTGTCTTGCAGCAATAGATAACTAATTTAGTCATTTAGTCTCTTGTATTCTCTTGTCTCTGATCACCTGTTTCCCTTAGTACAATTTGTATTCCATGTGTCCCTATCCGGAGCTTAGTCATCATCCCTTTCACCCCCTCATACTTGTCAACTTCTTCTACATGGAAAAAAAATGATCTTTTTATTCTGAAATTATATTCTATATACCTAGAATATACGTAGAATGACCTCTGAGTTATTCTGGCCTTTGTCTCCTTGGATTATTTTTATTTGTAAAACTACTACTGGATTTATATTCTGTTTTTATATTCTAATAAATGCATGTAACTACAAATATTTCATAAACTATTTTGTATTCTTCACAACTCAGTATATCAAAATACATATCTGAAGAAATGTATTGATTATAACATTGAGGCTGAGTCTTGAAGAAGGCATGAATCAAACTGTGTGTGTGCTAGAATGGCTCCTGTGTGGGGCTGGTCTCTAATGGTGGGCTATGAGGATCCGCTTTTAGCCCCATCAAGGTACTGTTTCCTATCAATGATTTTGATGAGGGTATAGATAATATATGTGTCAACGTTATGATTGACTTGAAACCTGGAAGCATGGCACATACTTTGAGTAACAGAATTAGTACCTGGAGAGATCACTTCAGATTGCAATGATGGAACAAGATTAAGTTTTAATTGAATAGGTATAAAAGCCTATACTTAAGTTTAAAAAAAATCAATCTAGAAACTAAAGTTGGGGTGAGACAGACAGCACGTGCAAATATATGTAGATTTGTTATTTACGACTCAGTTTAAATCAGTGGTGTAATAGATCATATAGTAGAGTTTATTTAAATCATGAAGTTAATTTTAGACGGCATCAATTGAACTGCTGTGTTCCAAACAAAAAGGATAATCTTCCTTTGATCTATGTGGGTCACATGACTCCTGGGTAGTTCTGGGCACCTCCTTAAATGGGGTCATGGACAAACTGGAATTTCTTCATTGGGTAGGGACCAGATGAGCAAACAGATACGCAATCATGTCCTACATGGTGGAACAATCTGAACTGTGGCTCTTTCACCTGTAGAAGAGAAGGTATTTAATTTCTAAAAATTAGACCTATTTTTCATCACTTTGGTGAATGGAAATGATAAAGAAATAGATTTTTACGTTATTAAAGTTACCAACGTGTAGTTAATAGCAAAATAGAGTGGGTTGCCTTTGAGAGTTATTGACCCCATTCTCCTTGAGATGTACAAATAGAAATTTGGGTGGAGGAGGGTCAGGTGTGGTGGCTTACGCCTGTAATCCCAGGCCAAGGTGGGTGGATCACGAGGTCAAGAAATCGAGACCATCCTGGCCAACATGGTGAAACCCCATCTCTACTAAAAATACAAAAAAATTAGCCGGGCGTGGTGGCGGGTGCCTGTAGTCCCAGCTACTCCAGAGGCTGAGGCAGGAGAATGGCATGAACCTGGGAGGCGGAGCTTGCAGTGAGCCGAGATTGTGCCACTGCACTCCAGCCTGGGTGACATAGCAAGACTCCGTCTCAAAAAAAAAAAAAAAAAAAAAAGAGAAAAGAAATTTGGTTGGAGGAAAACAGAATTGTGAAGAAGTTTTTTGCATGTGTTGTCACAAGGAGGTAGTGATTGACTGAAAGGCACCAACAAATATAGAGACTCTAAAGT
The DNA here is from genome assembly GCF_049350105.2 of Macaca mulatta. Lineage (NCBI taxonomy): Eukaryota > Metazoa > Chordata > Mammalia > Primates > Cercopithecidae > Macaca > Macaca mulatta. The sequence continues at coordinate 24,046,410 of NC_133407.1, forward strand.
TTCATTAAGTGTCAAGAATATAAAAACATATGGATATGGTTTTGTAAAGTAGGGGGTAATACAACAGATCCCAGGCAGAGGATCCCATGCCATAGTTCCCATGAGAGGGCATCCGGCTCTGAATTAGACTACCTACCTGGAGTTCAGCTCCTGTAGGTGTGAGAAGAAGCCTATAGTAGATGCTGTTAGTGCCCCACCCAGGACCCCTTAACAGGGCTAGTCCCCCTGTCCTCCAGCTGCTGTGGCTGTTGGCTGTCAGATCCTCCTATCTGCACCATCCTCTGGAGGACTGCCCTTGACAATGACACCTACCTCATCCAGACAATGACATCTACCTCATCTACCTCATGCCTGGGAGGTTACACCCTCCATGCCACGGGACAGCCCTTGGCCAGTTACTGCCTGATGCTGAGGTACAACAGCTCAGGCCCCCTGCCTCTGTGCGGAATGACTTCTGAGTAATTTGCACCCCAGAGCTCCCTGTGGGATCAGACTAGACTTCTAACACCACATCTTTCTTTGTCTTTTCCCCTGCCCTCCCTTGCTTCCCTTACTCCCTCATGTGTTTTCATTAAGAGCCTGATTTGCCTAGGAATTGTTCTCTCATGCTTTGCTTGTGGAGATCCTTACCTAAGACACTGCCTTTTGCTTGTTTAGGGGGACTTCTGATCTTTGTCCTTCTACCTCTGCACTTCTGTCCTACCTGACAGGGGCTTCTACCTTCTCATCTACTCTCTTACCGAGGGCCAGTAACTGGATAAGAGAGTAGAGGGGCCAAGATACCACTCCTTTATAACTAAGTAAAGAAGTTGTTTTGCCAGGAGCATCCCCCAGCAGGCTCCAGTTTTCTTTTCTGTCTGAGGATGTCTCCAGCAACACTGTAACAGATGCCCCCTGAGGGCCCTCCCCACTCCAACATCAATGATCCCATGAACCTCATAATGCCACTTTTTTCTTTAAAGAAAGAATGCATGTTCACACACACACACACACACACACACACACACACAAAACACCTTTTTGTTCCCTCTGACAATGGCATTACTACATGACTCTCTTATGGAGATAAAAAGATAGGCGTCATCTCATATCTAGCAACAGTGTTCCAGGGGCTTTTCAGGTTAGAAAAACATGAAGATCAGTTGGTGTCCATCTCTTTTTCTCTTTTTAGCTGCTCTATGTTTCTGCTGCTTTGTTCTTCTCTCTAGATATCTTTCTTGTAATGGGCACCTCGCTGACAACCAGCCATATAAGGTGGCATGTGGGAAGGCAGGAGGAAAAGCTTGGTGTGGAGGATGGAGGTCTGGTTTGGGAGCCTAGTTCAGTGTGCTTCATTCTGGACTCTGGAATTAAGCTGGGTAGCCATGTAACCTTCCATTCATTTCACCTTTCTTAATCTCAATTGTATGTATAAAGTGAAATAATAATAAAATGAAAACAATAATAATTGTGCCTGCCCTACCTAACTGACAGTCTCATGAAGACCAAATGAGATAGTGCATCTGAAGGCATATTAGGAAAGTATAAAGCCCTTGAAAAACATGGGAGATTACTCAGCTAAGTAATTAGCTAAGATATTAAGATGCAGTCCTGCTTGGGAAGAGCTTGCAAAATCGCAGGAGAGCTGAGACATAAGCACAAATAAAAATTATTTAAGGCGGGAGATGATCTGTGTCATCAGGGAGGTATAGAGTTGTATAGGAGTTCAGAGAAGGGAAAACCCATTTCCTGCTGGGTAAATTTGGTTTTTGATCCCAAAAGTATGTTCATTTTCTTCCCTGTATCTGCTTTCTGGCTTGGCATACATAGACAGGAGGATCCTTGAATAAATCCAGAAAAGTAACAAAGATCTGTTACCCACCTTTTTTCCAGCAAACTTTTTTGTTAATATATAATAGTTGTGCATATTTGTGTACATGTGATCTTTTGATACATGTGTACATGTGTAATTATTAAATCAGGGTAATTAGTATATCCATTGCTACAGACATTTTTTGTGTTGGAAACATTCCAGTTCTTCTCTTCTAGCTATTTTGAAATGTACAGTCAATAGTTAACTATAGTCTCCTTGCTGTGCTTTTGAGTGCTAGACCTTATTCCTTCCATCTAACTGTATTTTTGTACCCATTAACCAACTTCTCTTCATCTTGCCCCTACTCTTCTCAGCCTCTGGGAAGCACCAATCTGCTCTCTTCCTCCATGAGATCCACTTTTGTAACTCCCACATATGAGTGAGAACATGCAATATTTGTCTTTCTGTGGATGGCTTATTTCACTTAATGCAATGACCTCCAATTCCATTTCATATTGGTGCAAATGACAGGATGTCATGCCTTATTGGCTGAATAATATTTCATTTTATATATATATACACATTTTTATGATCATGGAGAAAAGCACTAGGTCCACACACATTTGATTGATATAGGGACTGGATGATCTCTTTTGCATCAACTCTCTGCAATGAGACTTAAGGGTTTCCATTTTCTAAAGTGGATTTTACTACATTGGCCAGACCTGAGAACTGGAATGTTTCTATCTGTACCTGATTTTAGCATTAATTAGCTGATTCTCTGATCATGATGTGAAGAGATTCACATAGTTATACATCACACAGAAGAAGAGAATCTTTCCTGGTAAATGAGCAAGTCACAGCAATTCAAAGAAGCCTGGCCCAGGTGGTTAGATGTATGTGATCTTCCAGGCCACCACACCAGGGAATAATGTGTGCTCTAAGCATAGAAATGCATCCTCAGAGTCTGTATTTAAGGGCAGTGCAAGAATGTGAAATGTAGAATGCATTCTGGTAACTTGACTTATTTTCAACGGTCAGACTCAGAGGAAAGCTAAAAAGCACCCATTGCTGTTGTTAAACTTCCAATTTACTCAAGCAGACAGATACACTTTTTCAAACTCGAGAAAGAGAAGTGTGTGTGCATTTGTGTGTGTGTGTGTGTGTAATATCTATATATTTTAAGAAACCTGAACTTTGCGTTCTGACTCCGTCTTTCATGATCAAGTCGTGCATTGAGGCATGTCTTGTTTACTGCTGTGCGTTTACACACCGGGCCATCCTTTTCTGAGACTATGAGGAACTTGGAGTGGTGCGTACAGTTCTTGTGATCGCTCGCAGCGCTGGGCTTTCCTCTGTGTGACTCAGTCTCCTGCCAGTATTCCTTCTTCTGTTCTTTTTTCCCCCCCCTTAGAAAGGCAGTATGTCTTAGGATCTCCCTTAGGATCTCTCTTAGGATCTAGCATTCCCTACCATGTGAAAAGCACAGCTCCCTGCACTTGCCCCCAGATATATACTATACATTGTTATACCAGTGTTATTTCTTTCCTCTCTTTTTCCTTTAACAGGAATTTTATTGTTTTCTGACTCACCCTGAGGTCTCAGTACATAAGTGTCATTTTTAATTCTCTCCCAATCCCCACTTTCTCCCACGACTGCTCTGAAGGGCACATTTAATGATTATTGTGTGTATAAGCATCTATGTAGTTTTTTGCTTTCTCTAGTCACTTCAGCGGCAATTAATTTCTACTTCTGTGAAAGAGAATGAATTATACTGAGGCCTAATCGTCTATTCTTTCTGAACAGTTTGGAAGGGCCGCGGAGGAGGAGGCCAGCGTTGCATCTGCGTGTGTGCATATTGCTGCGTGCTTTGGTTTCATTCCTGGGCCCACATTACTCATTGTTTCCTATCTTGCCTTTTCAATACTTTGGGGACTGATTTGGTTTTAAGTTGTTGAGTGGGGGTGGCTAGACCCAGGCTCTGCCTTCTGGCATTATGGGAATATGGGAAAGCTTCCATTCCCCTTGGCTTCATGTAGCAGATATACCCATACTTTGCACAAGGCATATGTCAAATGTCGTGAGAAGTATCTCACCAAGTTAGGGAGAGGGGAAGAGTTCACCTCCACACTGGGATGCTCAGGGTCCTGGGGATTTGGATGTGGCTCTGTGGTGCCCATTTCTGTCCTTTACTTACCAGACCATATTGCCACATTTGGCACAGCAGCTGATCTGCACCTCCATGTCCATCTTTCTGCATCTGGTTTCTCTGACATCATCCTTTTTTAATCTCCTGTGTCCCTCTGCCTACGCATTTCCTGTCTGCTTCCGTGCCTTACTTTGCCCAAGTGGTTCTTTTCTCTAGGGTTCTCACTTTCTCTTTGCCTTCTATCTACCCACTCAGTTTAGTGTCTGTGGTCCCAACCTTTTTTCTGTCTTCCTCCATCCTTGTTTTTTATAGTGTGGCCAGTGATGCTGCCATATATCTAATCAGCCAAGCTGGAAGCCTCCAGGTCCTTGTAGACCTTGTCTCTCCAACATCCACTTGGTTTTCAATGAAGGCAGCTCCAGTTCAACACCTCCCTCTTTTCACTCTGACAGCCCCTCTCCCAGACCTCAATTATTGTCCCATACTGGATACTTCTACCAGTTTTTACCTATTTTCTGAAAAAACCCAATCCGAACATGCCCCATCCCTGATGACAGTTGTCTCTTTAATTGCTGAATGCTACAAAGTAAAATTCAGATGACCAGTATGGCAAGCACAGACCGGTAGCAGCTAACCTTAACGTCATCTCCAGTTAGTGTCTGTTCCCTCCCCATGACATGCCAAACACAGTAACTTCTTCTTTTAGAGGAAGCCTCTCTGCGTTTGCACACATCATTCCTTTTCCACAAAATGTCCCTGTTGTTTTCTCCAGCTAGTAAAGATCTACTCTTCTCTCAAGACCACCTTGTGAAGGAAGTTTTGAGGGTTGCCTCATATCGAAGTAGCACTTTCTCTGTGTCAACTGAGTGCCGTCTGAATCTCTATCACAACATCCAACCCTATGCTGAGTTCAAATCAAGAGGAATGTTTTGCATTTAAAGAATATTTTATGGATGGCAAAGCTTTTTCACAGTCCTTCTCTCCATGGTGAGTTGGAGAAAGTGGAGATATGAAAGAGAGCTTGTGCTCAACATTACTTTGGTGTCTGTTCTATTTTGGTCATGTTTGATTCCTATGTACTATTATCTAAACCTTTAGCAACAAGGAAAGTGTGTCAAACGTCCTGCCACTTAGGAGGATAAGAGCCTTGGCAGAACACTTGGTGAGGATGGCCAGTCAACCCTGTTCTTGAAAGCAACTGCCTTGAATTAAAAACAGAAGGCTCCAGGGCAAATCTACATGGACCCTTAAAGCTAGGATTTGTTGCTAAGAACATAATTTGTAAAACACCGAGTATATTTTTTAAACATAAATTTAAGCTAAGAACTGCTAGTCCTCTTTTCATCTTCCTTTTTTTAAAGCATGGAATTAGGACTGCCTGGTTAATCAGTGCCCAAAGTAAAGATAACCCAGGGGCAGTTGGCACTAGAGAATTCAGATACTAGCTGCAAGATAAACCATCAGAGAGCAGCAAGAGGGTGGACTTAGAAAGCATTTATTGGACTGCCTAAGTAAGCACATAATCTTTGCATTTTAGAGCTAGAACAATCAAGCCTCTAATTATAGCTAAGGGATGGAGGCCTAGAGAAGTCGAGCAGCTGTCAGGACCCTCAGCATTATGGCTGTGAATTCCTTACTCCCATCCAGGGTCTTTTCCCCGTGTCATTAACGTACAAGGAGTATGAAAACGCCTTATGAGGGAAATAACTGAGGGCAGTTACTGAATTGTGACACTGAATCTTCATTTTGAGAAAATAAGGTCGATGATAATAGTAATAGAAGCCAAGAACTTTTTACTGGTTTATTTCATGTGATCCCCACAAAAGCCCTATGAGATGGTGAATTCGTTTCCTGTTGCTGCTGTAACCAATTACCACTAGCTTAGTTGCTTAAAACAACACAAATGTATTATTTTACGGTTCTGGAGGTCAGATGGCAGAAATGAGTTTCTCAGAGCTGAAGTCAAAGGGTCTGCAGAACTAATTCCTCGTGGAGGTTCTAAGCGAAGGATCCATTTCCTTGCCTTTTTCAGCTTCTAGTGGCCACATGTCTCCTTGATTTTTTGGCTTCTCCCTCCATTTTAGAAAGTACATCACTCTGGTCTCTGCTTCCATCATCACATAATCTCCTTTGCCTCTGACCTCTCCTGCATCCTTTTTATAAGGAATTTTATGACCATACTGGGCCACCAGATCATCCAGCATAATCTCCTTATCAGAAAATCCTTAACTACATTTGCAAAGTCTCTTTGCAAGATAACATATTCACAGGCTCCAGGGATTAGAACTTGGACAGATTTGGGGGGTCACTAACCCACTACAGATAGGTCTTGTTATTATTCCCATTTTACAGCTGAAGAAACTGAGGCTTTGAGAGATTAAGTGAATTACACAGAGTTAGGTAGTTAGTGAGAAGCAGAGTCATTCATTCTTTATCTCTGGAACTAAGTTAGTAGAAATGAAAAATAAATCATATAACTGAATTCGAGATAAACATTATATAATATTATTATTTTTAAACCAAAAATATACTAAGCTGTGGTCTGAATTATAAAATATAATCCATTATAGGAAAAATGAAAGTTCCAAACATTTTTAAAGGATAACATTCTCTGATAGCTCTAGGAAATTGTTGGACTCTAATAGGCCACCATCTAGAGTCAGTCATCCAACTAGCTGTTGTGAGCTGATATTTTAATTTTCAAACCTTAAATCAGCCTCAGTACATTTCTATCCATTGGCAGCGGGGAGCCACTCTATATGCAGCATAAAGCAAAAATTTTTTAAAAATTTCACAGCATTTCTTTTTAATTTCTGAAGTTAGCTATCACAGTTCTCCTAATCTCTTCTCTCAGTTGAATATCTCAAATTCAAGTTCACTTAGCCATTCGTGTGAAATGCATTTTCAACACCCCAGTGTCTACATTAACTTTCCTGGGAAGCTCTTTATTTTTTCGAATGCTTCTCATAAAATATAGTTCAATTCTTGGAACTATATGAGAAGTATTTGGTTCATGTTGTATATACTGCAGATATAGCTTTAGTGCTGAATATGGTGAGAATTTCCCCTCTCTTAACTAGAAGGTGTACGTACCTTGGTAACCTTGCCCTACTGACATAGAATTAATGAAAAATTAGACAGACTAGCCCGTTTCCAGAAAGAATCCAATGTTAAGCTGTATGTTGACTCATAACCCATTTGAAATACAGAGAAAGAAGCAAAATGTTTCTTTACACCTTGGGTTGCCAGGCAGTGCCTACATAACTTCGGTGGGGTTAAAGGGGCCTGCCTTCCTTGGTCTCCCTCTTTTTCTTTTTTTCCTTAATTTGTTTTATGTACAAATAAATTTACATGTTATAACGTATATGTAGTCTATGAAGCTTGGTAATGGATTAAGTCCCCCATGAAGCCAACACTCATTTGAGGAAGTAGGATATTACCAATAATGTTGTTATTAAATATGTAGTATTCCTCCCTGATCCTATCTCCTGCCTCCCTATTATCAATTTTGTGTTTATCATTTGGATGAGTTTTAGCTGTACTACATATGTGTGTTCATCTTCCTAAACAATATATTCTAAAATTTGGCTAGTCTGTGGGTTTTATAAAAATGGTAGCATGTCATATATATGTTCCTACAACTTGCTTTTCTCATTCATATTTGTATTTCTAAGATGTATTCATCCAGTATATAAAGCTGGAATTTGTCCATTTTCCACTGCTGTATAATGTTCTGCTAGGCAAATATATCACTTTGTTCTGTGTAGTCTGTGTAGACTTTTGGGTTATTTCTTCTTTGGAGAGTTTATTGCCAGTGATATGCCATTACAAATAAAGCTATGTGAATTTTCTTGCATGTGTCTTTGGTTCATGTTGAGTAAGTTTTTCTAGGAGTAGAATTGCTGGATCAGAGGGTAAATATATTCTTTATTAGGTAACTCAAATGTGTTTTTCAGAATGATTGAACTAGTCAACACTCCCTCCAAGCAGCAGTGCATTAGGCTTCTTTTTTGCTCCACATCCTTGCTAACATTTGGTAATGTCAGGCTTTTAAATTTTGTCCATCTAAAATGTACCTTATTGTGATCTGAAAAAGCATGTTTTGATTTCTAATGAGGTTCGACATCTTTTCCTATCTGTCTTTACCATTAATGCTTCCTTTTTTTGGTTAAATACTGTTCATGTCTTCACTCATTTCTCTTTTGATTTATAGTAATTATAAACATGTGTGTGTGTGTGTGTGCGTGTGTGTGTGTGTGTGTGTGTGTGTATGGAGAGAGAGAGAGAGGGAAATCCTTTGTCATTTTTAGGTGTTGCAAAATTCTCCCAATTTTTGGCTTACTATTTCACTTTATGGAATTTTTTTAAATGAACATATGCTATTTTTATTAGCAGTCTTATAAACTTTATTTGAAAACCAGTGTTTAGATATCACCCACATTGACTGTCTGTAGATGTTTTAAGGTGATGACAGGTACACAGGTAACCAATGCATGAGTTTGTTTGGTGAATCTTCATTCTGACTACATTTTCTGGACAACTGCACTTGGATACAGTATGGAACATTCTTTATTCCTTTGGCTCAGACAGTTTTGTTGAGCCTGGCATCAATGCACACATCTGGAATACCATCTCCTTTATGGCAAACTTCTTTGAGTGCTCAAGCCCACTTCTTAAAGCCCACTCCCTGGATGATCTTGTGAATGTTGATGATGTATTCTTGGGTCACCACCTTGTTGAAGGCAGAATAGCTCTTCTTCTCACCATTATTGTTTGTGGGAGTCATTCTTCTGGGACATAATTTTAATGTAGTCAAATTTGTCAATTTATTCTTTTATGGTTAGTAATTTTTCAACTTTTCTTTTTTTTAATTTATTTATTATTATTATACTTTAAGAAATTATCTTCTTTCTATTCTATATTTTCTTTCTTTTAGGACTTAAATGTCTTTTTTAAAGGTTTTACTGAGGTAAATATATACACATATAACTTACTGTCTTTACCATTTTAGGTATAGAGTTCAGTGGTAAAAAATTTATATTCTTTAAAAATGTTATCTTTACATTTAAGCATATATTTCATCTGGAATGGATTCTTGTGTTATATGGCATGGGGTAGGGATCTGATTCCATTTTTCTCATATGAAAAACAATTGTACTCGCATAACTTATTGAGCAGTCTATGAGTTCCCCTTTGATCTTCAATGCAAAGGCTCTCTCATAAATGAAACTTTCACATATGAAGCTGTTTTTGGTCTATGTCATGGAACGCTGTGTCTATTTCTATATCCATACCTCATGCTTGCTTCACTTTCTCCCTTTTGTTTTCTATTCTTTAGACTTCCTCTAAGGATCCTGGATCTTTCATTTCATACTTTACTTATGTCCCAGGTCAGCCAGTTCCTGAGGATCAATCTGATAAACTCCACAGTGGATCAATAACAAAACAAACAGGGCCACCTCTTGCTCATGGTAATTTCTCCTTATAGCACTTGCTAGTATGTGATAAAGTCCTCATCACCACCAGGATGACAACGAATAATGGGAGTGAAGAGGACAAATATGTTCTGTTACTCTTTCTCTAAGATCCTACTGACAATTTTTTTTTTCAAATTTGCCACCATACTACTGTGTCAACTTAAATTTTTAAATTTTAAACTGCTGTCATCCAGTCTCCCCAAACCCTACATCCTGTAATTTCTAACCAAGTTTTGGATATTCAGTGCAGTACTTTATAGTTTCTTCTGTAAATTTCATCTGAGACTGGGCACAGTGGCTCATGCCTGTAATCCCAGCACGGCATTTGGAAGGCCGAGGCAGGAGGATCATTTTGAGGCCAGGAGTTTAAGATCAGCCTGGGCAACATAGTAAGGCCCTGTCTCTACAAAAATAATTACATAAAAAAAAATTCCATCTGATTTCTTTTACCCATTTGTTCAGATTCATTTTGAAACATGATTATGTCAGTTATCTACAACCATTCAATTGTGATGATAATTCTCTCGTCTTCACCCAAATCAATAAATTTTTTGACAGGAAAGAGCTCAATGGGATATTTCTACATACCATTTCCTCAAGTGACATTGATTAATTAATTAACAGTTGTCCAATTCATTCATTCATTCTTTGTCATTCATACCATATTCTACAGTCTTACCCTGAGGATATCTTGTAAGACTTTGTCAAATACCTTGCTGAAATAGGGATGTGATGCAACCTTGCCTATATGCATATAACTTACATATATGTTATATTACATATACATATATATCAAGGTGACTATATTTACATATATTGATATATATGTATATGTAATATAACATATAGTATATATGTCAAATATCACATATCATATATGACATATTTATGTCTCCTCCCCAACTCTGTGCTACCTCTTCTTGAATACCTCATAATTTTCTTTTAATAGTACTCATAAACCATATATTTAAATGTAACTTATAGAATTATGGTTTTTATGACTATTTTATGGAATATTGTTTTCCACACCTACATTTCTCCCCTCACTGCCCCAGCTCCCTCTTTTGATAATCAAGAAAAATTTTAATTTTCTCATATGTCAAAAAATTATTTATTGCTTGTTTGTTTTTTCCCATTATTTCTGAAGATCCAGTGCATCTGAGCCTAGAGACTTAAACACATATATGTGCTTACTTATTTTTCTTTTTTTTTTTTTGACTTACTTTCAATCTTCTTATTTTTTCAGTTTACTACTAAAATGAACCATTTAAGGTATCTTTTTTACAGTTTGGATAGTATTGTTCTTGATGAAAATTACAAAAGAAACGAGGAGAGAAATTATTTCTCTTCCTCTTTGTCTAATGCTAACATTGCACCATCTGGCTCAAGCTGTGGGTCTAGCCTTTCCTGTTCTTCTTGCCCCGAACATAACCCAAAATGCATTTTGATAAGCTCAGCATTTTCTCTGCAGCTTTAGCTCATATTTTGCTCCAGCTTTATTGATGTTATTCTGATATCTGATCATGCTGCTGACAAACAAATTGGGCTAGGACGAGTTTTAAAAACTTGCCATGACCTGGTGAAACTGAACCTTAAACAAACAGCAACACTGCTGGTAACACTGGCAAGTTCCACTGGGAACTTATTCCCAAAAGGCAACTGGGAGCTAAGAGACAGGCTTGATCATTGCAATGGAAATACATGTGAGCTCTGTGCACAATGTTGCTATCATACAGCAAAGAACATTCTTTAGCCAATCTCTGAAGGATGGCTCTGAAATAGCATCTGTGCCTGAGAATAGCAACACTGTCCAATGTGTCGATCTTCAGTGCTTAGCCTAATGCCAGGCACATAGTAGGTACTCAGTAATATTTTGTTTATTGACAGCAGGAGGACAATGCATGTTGCAGGAGAGGAAAAAGATTAATTCCTTCCAGTCACATGAAGACTAAAGCTTACTATGTGGATTTAATTTTTCATATTATCTTTGGACTGATTTGATATATTTTGCTTTAAAAGACTTACCACTTTGATCCACAGGGAACCATTAGTGGTGAAAACATGGAATATGCATCTTGGAAAATGCATTGCTTCAACAGATTAAAGACACATAAGCTGGAGCACGAATGCAAACCTTCCCAGTTTGAACTAAAAAGCAAAGAAACAAAGGAAGGAATTAATGGAAATTTTCAAATCTAAGTCTCTTCTGATATTTAGAGGAAAGCCTCAGGAAGTAAATCAAGAAGGAATAAGACTAACGAAATCTTCTTGGTTAGAGATACTGTGATACTATGATTCAAGTTCAAATATCCAAGAAAGGAATCTACTATTTTATTTTTAACATTAGTTATTAAAACTGTCTTAACACTCTCTATTAGCTTACAGGAAAGTTAAAATATGCATCAATATATGATGTAGTACAGGGTTTTACAGAAATGAAGTTATTTAACAAGTATCTCAGTATTGTGTGTAATAATCTCTAAATTTGCTCAAGTACTTTTGGAAATAGTCATGGCATAAATGATAGGTTAATTTATCAATTTTCTGCTTATTTGTATGGATTCTATATCTCACTATTCATATGTGCTAAACATCCATTCAAATTAAGACCCTTTTTTGGTTATAAAAAGCACACAATCATATGAGCTACGTTAACTGGTTACTAGCTGGAAGGGAGAGGTTTACCTCAGTCACAGATCCAACTTCAGTGCAGGGTTTGCTATTTTTAATCACAGAACTTAGAAGCTTAATTCAGTTAAAAAGAGAGGAAGTTGTCAAGGGAGGGTTGCTAAAAGTTCATGCTAAATTTGCTTAGAACCAGATTGTGTTCATTAATATTTATACATCTATGGTTGGGAAGGGGTGATTGTGCTTCTTTAAAAACACTGGGTATTCATTTTCCATGTATGGCACAGCCTTCTGATTAGGGAAGGTGGGTTTTCATTGTACAATCAATGGAGATACAGATGGAAACCATCTGGCGCCTCATCCCCTTTTTGTCAAAAACCTTGTCTTGTCTCTCACATGTCAATGATGAATGGAAGGATTTCAAACTCTAGCTGAACAATGCAGTTTGAATCCCTCAGCTAGCCAAGGGGTTTTTGGCAAGCATTGATGAGCTTAATATTTTAAAGAAACCAGCAATCATTTTAATTCATTAGTTGAAGCCTGTTGTTCTAGACAGTGTTTTTGATTTGTATTTTGGGCACTGGCCTTGTTTTTGATTCACAAGCGTATTCCATATGGGTATATTTTCTTTTATACAGTGTAAATCATGGGGATAAAAGTGGGAGTTTCATCTGATAAAATGACCAAAATGCTGAGAGATTCTTTTAATTATCTTTTGCATTAATTATGATTCATATTAAGTGTTAAGACCAAAAATTTTCTTGTGAACTAGTACAGAGCATGAATCAGAGAACACAGAATTTAGTTAACCCAACTATAGACAATTAATCTAAAAATCAATTTAGTGTTCTGCTTTGTGAGAGGAAACGACGTAACCCTGTCTTAGAGCACCTTGGGTACACTATTTTTATGGCTTGTCTGCTGAAGGTGGGTTTCTAGGATGGAAGCAAAAAAATCGATTCACATGGTTAGCTTTGTAGTCTATTCAGCTAACAAAAGCCAGATTGGTTTTCCTTCCCTTCACATTGAATAGAATGAGGTGAATCACCAAAAAAGCAGGTTCGTACTAGAGCCTTATTCAGAGACTCATTTCCAGAGTATGTCCTGGGTTTGGTAGAGATTCGACCCAATTTTATACAACTACCAATATTGCGGTGGCCCCTATAGCAGTTATAGTCCCTACCAGTGACATTTGTGAGGGACTGTGGTTAAGAAAGGACATAATATAAAGTTATTTTATTTAATTATAATGATTATTGTGCTTATCACCTGCCAGCTACTGTTCTAAATGCCAGATAGACTATCGATAGGTAGCTATATGGATGATAGGTAAACAGGTATCATGGATAGATAGATACATAGATAGGTAGGTACATAGGTTTTACTTATTTAATCCTTACAACCACCCTAATAGGTAAATTATATTATTTTCCTCATTATACAGGTAAGGAAACTAAGGACCAGAGGGATTAAGAACTTTCCCAACTCAATAGCTATTAAATGGTAGAGTGGGAATTCAAATCCAGAAAGGCTCTGAAATCTATGTGCTTAACTCTTACACATATTGTTTCTCATAGTCATCATATGAGTAGAGGTTATTTTTGTTATTTCTGTTTGAAAGATGAGGAAACCAAAGCACTGAGAAGTTAAATTACTTGCCCAGTCTAGGTTGTCCAACTGGTAGCCTGTGGAGCCAGGACTTGGGTTTTCTGTGTCTCATTCTCTTTGCACAATGGAAAATTTAGAATAATCCCCCGTAGGCACCACAAGATCTCCAATCATCAGAGAAGGACTAAATTTTGTTCAGCATAGCTCAGGCCTAGGAAAGGGAAATAGATGCTGATTGTTGCCAGATTTGCAATAGTCTAATCCAACCAAATTATTTATAGTTCTTATTAACAATAAATTGAAATTAACTCATTCTGATATTACTCAATTGAGTTTTTATGATATCTTTCTTACCTCCAATTGTCGGTAAAAGTAATCCTTAATATATAAGGAGCATTTACAATTCAATAGGAAAGAAAAGGTGAATACTCACATTTTTTAAAAAATGGACAAATAATGAGAATAAAGAAATACAGATAGGCAGTAAACAAAAACAAAATGACAAAAAGATTTAACTTCATTAAAGAAAAACACTATGAACTCATCCTTGTATTAAATTGACAAAGATTAAACAAACTAGTAATATATAGCAAGAACTGTGGTATGAAAGAGTTGGCATTCTCATCCCTTGCTAAGGGTGCAGTTTTTTTAAGGACAATTTGTCAACGTGCATTAATAGCCACTGCATGCTTTCATCCAGCAATACCACACCTTGAAAACTGATCCCAAGAATGGCATCGTGGATGTAAACAATTTTTAAATAATTAATGGGAACAGTATTTATAAAAGCAAAAATTATAAACAACTGATAAAGGATGGATTCAATAAATTATGGTATATTTATATAATGGAATATAAGTCTACACCAAAAATATGCACAAATATTGTATTAAATAGTAGCATGTAAAAGATGTGGTGTGTGAAAAAGCAGATTAAGAAGTTTTTTAACAATATGCAAAATTTGGTATTTCTTGTAAAAGCCAAATTTATATCAAATGTTAATAACATTACAAAGTAGGAGTTTTTTAATTCTTTCTGCTTTTCTAATTATAACACGATAAAAGTGAAGAATCAGAAATAAAACAATGCATTTACTTTCTTGAAGTTTTTGCTACTAGACTTTTACAATTTTTTAAAAAGCAAGATACCTTGACAAGGAGAGAGAGAAGAGTTCTAGACTGTGAAAATTTATGTCGCTATTGAGGAATGACGAAGGTACATAGAGTCAGCCCTTGTAATTCTTATCATGTGGCACAGTACTTCTCAAACTGTAGCCTGTGGCAGGACCACCTGGAGGCTGAGCCCCACCCCCTTCCCTAGACTTTCTGATTCAGTAGGTTTGGGTGGAACCAAAGAATTTTCATTTCCAATAAGTTCTCCAGGTATTGCCAATGCTGCTTACTAAGGGATCCCACTTTGAGAACCACTGCCATAGATAGAACCTTACAATGGTTTTGCCATTTGCCTCAGTTATAAAACTACTGATGCTTGGAATTCAATCCTAGGGATTATTTCAAAGCCCACACTCTTTCAATGATGTTTTCAGTCTTAGCTGGGTATTAGAATCCTATGGAGTATTTTTTTAAAATCCTGTTGCCTGATGTCCACCCCAGAACAATTAACTGAAACCTCTGGTGGGGGAGGGGGTAGACAGGCAGGAATGGAAGGATTCCAAATGCTTCTAGCAGCCAATCATAGTTGAAAAATATTGTCCACCAAAACACTTTCAAGCCACCATTTTAATATTCATTTCAGAAATTAAAAAGCTGTACTAATTTCAGAAATTAAAAACTCTGAAGCCCTCTTCTTAAATTAACTGAACTATAAATACTTTGATGATTCTTAGTAACCAAGCAGATAGTTTTAGTAAAATGATTCTCCATTGACATGCTTAGTGTGTCCCTGGAAAGCATGTTTATAAAAATTTCTCTATTTAAATATCTTGTCTTCTGCTGGGTTGGCATAGAGAATTTTCCTCTGAGAAACTTCTGTGGTGAAATAAGTAAAGGTTTTCAGTAGATCATATATACCTTGGTATTCATTTTTTCTTTTAGAAAACCAAATTCAATAAATAGATGGCCATAAAAAGTACTGATTAACATAATTACCCATAATCATGTTACACCAGATATAGTACACAGACAATTGTATAGTACTATTACTGTCCTTGGAATTGCTCAGGACTAACCTGGTATTCATGTCTGCTTCACATACAAGGCATTAGTCTGACACATAAATGAACAGTGGTGCTCAATATCACTTGTATGTCAAGAATGAGTGCTGAAGGGCATTGAATAAGTTGCCAACTTCTGAACAAGTTGTGTTCCAAATTTGCATTGTAGGTTAATTCTTGGGAATGCAGAGTTTACTTGTCTATGGAAATAATAGTTGTACTTCCCACTTTTTAAAAAACATCTCAGTCCTGGGAGACTGGGAGCCAGGAGAAACTGACAGCAGAGTAGGGTTTTCTCACCAATTCTCCCTGTCTTTACCTCAGAAGTGTTCGCTCATCCTTCCCCAGCTATTTCGGTTATCTATTGTTCTGTAACAAACCATCCTAAAACTTAGTGGCTTCAGATAATGATGATTTATTATTTCTTAAATTCTATGGGTCAGGACTTCAGGTAGGATTGGCCAGGCAGTTTTTGCTTCCTTGGTCATTGATTAGGGGTCACCGACTCAGCCTTATTCAGCTAGTGGCTGGGCTGTGATAGAAGCCCCAAGAAGGACTTACTTAGTTATAGGATGAGCTGGTGCTTCTCCTGTGGCCTCACTGCGTAGCTAGTTTTGGCTTTCTCACAGCTTGGGGGTTTTAGGGTAGTCAGCCTTTTACACAGAAGCTGGCTTCAAAAAGGAAACTTCCAGTCCTCTCTCAAGCCTGGGGATAAGAAGTCCCAAGATCCAGAACATCACTTCCTCCACATTCTGTTGGTCAAAGTTACGTGGCTACCCTAGATTTAAAAGGGAGGAGAAATAGACCCCCTTTTCAAGAGGGGGTGGCATGTGCATATAGGGAAGGAAAAAATTGATGGTGGCCATCTTTGGAGATTATTTTCTATGTCGCCCCTTCATTGTTGCATTCTGGAGGAGGTTGACGTAAGGCCGGAACTCTCCAGAGTAGAACCACCAATATGGTCATGTCCCAACAAGTAAGTTCAGCAGAGGCCGGGGAGATGAAAAATCTTCAGCAGAAGCTGAAAGAATGGTGAATGCACATTCACCACGCACGTCTGTCTTTTAGCTCCCATTTTGCCAGAAATGGAAATCTAAGCTTTCATCTGGGGAGGAAATTCAGGAGAGTGGCTGTATTGGGATTAGATTTAGCTGGGAATATCAGAAATCCAAAATAAAGGGAAGTAAAAGGGAGTTTATTTTTCTCATGTAAAGTTCAGAGGCAGGCAGTGCAGGGCTGATACGGCTTTTTCCACTCACCTCCACCTCCAAAACAGGGTTGGAAAATGACAACTCTCCCATAATTATTGCACCAATAAAACACATGCCCCCAGTCCAGATGACCACAATTCCCTGTTAGTGGGTCTTTTACTCTGGGAAATTATCCATCCAGGATAGTAAATTTCCTAAATGACCACTTTTAATGAAAACTGTGATAGCATAGCACAGGCTTTGTGAACAATTAGATAGAATTTCAAACTTTTACATTTTTCTGAAGCTCCTCAAGCCTATTTAAATGTAAAATGAGTTATTTACTACTTTGTCCAATTTCCCTTTGTTTTTGAAAACTACATGAAATTATTTGTATAGTTGTTGGTTGAAGTAGTAAAGCAATTATGCACAGGAATAGATGAGGCAGACACATAAATGCTGCTTTAACCACATTCTTGTTGATGGGGAAAAAGGAACACTAGACTAGGAATCAGATTAGCATGCACCTTGGAGCAAATCACTAAATGTCTTGGAAACTTCATCTCTTCACCTGTAAAATGGAGATGATAATGTAATCGGTGGACAGGGTGCTTTAGGGATAGGGTTCATTAAATGAGATGATAAAGCAAATATATTAGAAAACAAATTTCCACTACAAGCTACAGATATTTTATCTCCATTAATTTCATTAATAGCACATCGTCATTTTATGTTGTAATCAAGGCAATTCACTATGCTTAGTTCTGAAGTGTCCATGCATTAAAATAATCAATGATGGAGATTCTGTCCATTTTGCAAGCTTTTCTCTCTGGGCATGGGTGCCTCGGCAGGGTCCTGGATGGCACTTCCTGTGGAAACTCATAAATATAACCTATTGGATTAGTAAAGCCTGAAGACTTGGGAGATGTATAAGGGAAGGAAAGACATTATAATGACAGCCAACACATGAGTCCTCAGTGCTAGGGCCCTGGGTTAGTACTTTTTCCTGCTTTAATCTCTTTTCACCTGCACCAGAGCCCTGTGAACAAAGCATTATTATTAGACTCCTTTACAGGAGAGGAAACAAGCCTTAAGGAGGGTTTTTTTTTTTATTTAACTTTTATTTCAGATTCAGGGGTACACGTACAAGTTTATTATGTAGGTAAACTTCTTCCATGGGGGTTTGTTGTAAAGATTATTTCATCACCCAGCTACTAAGCCTAGTGCACATTAGTTATTTTTCCTGATCCTCTCCCTCCTCCCACCCTACACCCTCCAATAGGCCCAATGTCTGTTGTTCCCCTCTATATGTCCACATGCTCTTATAATTTAGCTCCCACTTATAAGTGAGAACATGAAGTATTTGACTTTCCATTCCTGCCTTAGTTTGCTAAGGATAATAGCCTCCAGCTCCATCCATGTTCCTGCAAAGGACATGACCTCATTCTTTTTTATGGCTGCATGGTATTCCATGGTGTATATGTACCACGTTTTCTTTTTCCAGTCTACAGTTGATGGGCATTTAGGTTGATTTTATGTCTTTGCTATTGTGAATAGTGCTGCAGTGAACATACAGGTGCATGTGTCTTTATGATAGAACGATTTATATTCCTTCTGGTATATACCCAGTGATAGAATTGCTGGGTTGAGTGGTATTTCTGTTTTTAGGTCTTTGAGAAATGACCACACTTTCTTCCACAATGGTAATTTACATTCCCACCGACAGTGCATGTGTTCCTTTTACTCTGCAATCTTGCGAGCATCTGTTATTTTTTGACTTTTTAGTAACAGCCATTCTGACAGGTGTGAGATGGTGTCTCATTGTGGTTTTGATTTGGAATTTCTCTAATGATCAGTGATGTTGAGCTTTTTTATCATATGCTTGTTGGCCATATGTATGTCTCCTTTTGAAAACTGTCTGTTCATGTCCTTTGCTTACTTCTTAAAGAGGTTCCTGACTTGTGGAAGTTTCATAGAAAGTAGAACAGCTGAGGTTGAATCCAACACACTTCTGACCCTGTGCTGGTACTTCAGGTGCTCACCATGAACTCCAGCACTGATTAAACAAAGCCACACAGAAGATTAGAGAGCATTCATTCCAGAGATAATCCCGCAGCCAGGGCTGGACTACGTGGATGTGTGTCCTGGGTAGTTCTTCAAAAGGGCCCCACACTCAGTTGGCTGCTCTACTGCTTCCACCTTGAAGTCCTTAATTGCTTCTGAGCAAATGGCCCCATATTTTTATTTTTCACTGGACCTCACAGATATTGCTGGTCCTGGGAGACACTGAGGTAGCATGTGTAAGAGAAAAAGAAAGGAGGAACTAACATTTGCTAAGTACTATGACATGCCAGGCATGAATTTATGCATTTTTATACCCATTGACTGAATTCACTTCTAGAAAAACTCTAGCAGATAAATAAGTTCATTGCTTTATAGAGAAACAGGTTCTCAGAGAGGCCAAGTAACTTGTATTGGTTACACAGCTAGGAAGAGGTGGAGCTGAGATTCAGGGCCATCAGTGCTCTTATTCTTTTAATCCCTCCAGGCTGTGCCATGGTTGAGATAATAAATACCTACTCTTCCTGGGGGTATTATAATGAGGCAATTTTCCACCTCTGCAGAAATACATTAAATATTATTACAGGTATATAGTTTACAACAATGTAGAGTTGCTGTCTGCAAAACTTATTCCCGGTTGAGACTGACCTAATGAAAGATTCTCAAAGATAGAAGCCGTGATATATAAATATGACCTATATAAATATGACCAAGTTCTTTCAGAATTACTGGACAAAGGACTATGCAATGTTATTTTTATAAGCTAATTGCATCAAGGTTCTTAAATCTCTGCAGAGCAATGAACTAGGAGTCCAGAGAACTGAATTCTATTTTTAACTTTAAGTAACCTTGGCTAAGTCATTTGGCTTCTCTGAGTCTCAAATAGGAATCGAAAGGGGAAGATCCAAAGCCATAGTAAAAAGGTTTTTATCATAACTGAACCCTAAATAGAATTTTTTTATGCCCAGGGCAGGAAGCCTGGATTGGCTTTCCATCTGTAGAGAGGTCCTTAAGTAAGAGGAAGGATAGGAATAAGGATAGAGGAGGGATCTTTTATCTCAATGCCCTGAAAGGTCTTTGCTGGGCCAGTTTTCTCACCTGTCCATGGGCCTTTAGCTGTCTGCCTCCAGTAGCTGGGGTTGCTGACCTGGGATAGCAGTGAGCCTGCCACCAAGCTGCAGAGATAGTACAGGGTACTCAGTGAAAAGGGAAGAAGGGAGAAAGCTCTAAATTTAGCCAATATTCCCAATATTTCTCAAACATGAATTAACTCTTTTGTTTTCTTTTTATTTCGATGCCCTATGGGCAAAGACCCGGTGGCCATGTCCTAGCTATTGCTCTAAGATTGATTAGGAGTGGTTTCACAGTCATGAGTCCAGGCTCAGCTGACAAGAATGCCCATGATTTATAAGTGACGTCTGTCCTGGGCACTGCAGGTATGGGGGAGGGTGATAGATGTGCCTCGTATCTCGTCTATTAGATATTCACCATTCCTAGATTAAGGTAGACTTTCCAGAAATATTTGTTGGATAACTGAACAGCCATTACTGTCAGTGGTAAATGTGTTGTACCTATGAGAAAAAAAATGTGGTCCCAAAAGTTGGCTAAGAAGTTTCCAGCTAATTTAGGGCATTGCCCTATATAAGTGAAAAACATTTATATTTCTGTTGATTTCTCAGCATGTGGATCACAGAATATTTGTATTAGAATTACATAATAAGCTTGGTTAAAGTACAGATTCCTGGGCCTCACCCTACTTATTTACAATATCTTTGGAGGGTAAGGCCTAGGAATCTGTATTTTCACAAATGTCCTTAGTAATTGGGGATGGGGGTGTGCATGTGAGGTGAAGTGGGAGAACCATTGCTTTGTAAGACTGGGTAAGAAAAATTACATTTTTTAAATCGGCCATATTTTCATTTACCATATTATAATCTAAACGAGGAATGAGCACCGTTTGAAAAGTGAATTCCAGTAGGGGTTCATAAAATACCAATAGTTTGATTAAATAAATTCTTCAGTGTTAAGTAGGGGTGGGGGTCTACATAAACAAAACTTGAGACCTAGATAAACAAAGCTTAAGGCAAAAAAAGTATTTTAAAAGTCTTATGGTCATAGCTTATTCAACCAAGTAACACTAGGCGAGGTTACAGAAAAACAGGTTTTTTTTGTTTTTGTTTTTTGTTTTTTTTAATGCATATACCCTTGACATGTGAGTGTGCACATAAATGTGCAAACCACGAAAGGGGAACAGGGTTGCAGACTACTATAAAAATAGCCGAAATGTAGAATCTACTTTAAGCAAGGATCATCTTCTGGGAGATAATTAAACAACACTAAGTTGATATGGGAGGAGGAAGGAAGGAAAAAGATTAAGACAAATATTTAGAAGGCCTTAGAAGAGGTACTCCAACTCAAACAAATTGTCACATGAGAGCAGGACAGTATTGTTGAAAGCACATAGACTTTGGGCCAGGCAACCTGGGTTTGAATGTGACTCTGCCACTTGACTAGTCCTCTGATTGATTACAGATAATGATTGAATTACTTAATTCCTCTAGATCCCCATTTCCTCATTTGTGAATCTGAATAAGGATAGAACTAACTCAACCAGTGGCACAAGTGACTATGAGAGTTAAGAAGGAAGACAAACATAAAGTGCCGGCATGCGATAAGTTCTCAATCAATGACATTTGTGGGAGAGAAGTCAAAGCTAGAATGACTTTCCCTTTTGAAGTATAGCTAATCAATATAGTTATTGCAACGTGGAAACATTTTCTTGTGAGAGCATGTGCAAAGTTCACCAAGGCTCAGTTGCTTATACCTGAGGAACGCCTACTTAACCCTAAACTTACTAATACGCTAACATTATATCAGTGATTATGAGATATCATTAGAGAAGGCACATTCCAAGGTCATCATACATCAATCATCCTAAAAGGTCTTTGATACAGAAATAGCTAAATCCCTAGTGACATATCTTGCAAACACAGTAGTTGGAAACCGTTTCATAAGTTTCTTATCTTCAATGATATTTTAAAATCAAGAAGTCAAAGACTTAAGTACTGTTTGTGGGAGTTCTGGAATCAGAAGCCCAGGCAGGAACAATGCATTGTGGCACTGACAGCCTGGACTTCCTTATTTATTTTACATCATTATTCTGTTCTCTCAAGCATACTTGCATAAATACACAATTATATGTATTTAATGAATTTACTCTTAAACAGCTGTAGAAAATGTGCTTTATTAATAGGGGGGCATCCACTCAGATAAAGCAGTCATATTGCATGTGTGTGTCTGTGTGTGTGTGTTGGTTTAAAATTTCATGAGTCAATGGAGGATAAATATGCATAAATGAAAATATATTTAAGAGCTGCCTTTTGAGCCTGTAAAAACTACTTTTCTTTCTGACACAAAAGAAATATCTGCTTTCTTACATTAAAAAATTATTGGGCAAATTGAGTCCATGTTCACAAACATTAACTTCTAAAGCAAAGCAGTTAGAAATAAACTCTATCTAGTCTATTGAGTCTCAAAATTCAGCCCATTATCTGACTGGGGAGCTTTTTAGAATGCAGATTCCTAGGCTCACCTTAGGAGATTGATTCTGTGGGTCTGGAGCAGGGCCTAGAAATCTGCATTTTTAACAACCCAAAGTGACTCTGATCCAAGTGGTCTAAGTATCAGAATTTCAGAAGCTGCATTTTATCCCTTCTAGCCTGAATGGTTCATTCAGGGATAGAACGAGGTTAATAGGTTGCTTGATTAATACAGAATTAGAGCAGAGGAATAGACTTTTCTGAAGGGAATCCTATATGAAACCAAAAGCAGCACCTGTTAAACAACTGGATTAGTCTTTTATAAACAGAGCACTTTATACGTTGGACAGACTCCAAGGATTCTTGCCCGTGTTCCTCCTTTTTAGTCCCTTTTACTGTTCATTAGTACTTCATCCTACAAGTGCAGTTCCTGAAAAGCAGCTCCCAGTGACGTTTAGGGTCACTTGGAGCCCTTTAAGATATCTTCATCCCATCAGGGAGCCATTTACACATATTGCCCTGGAGAAGGCTTCTACTGGCTACTGTATTCTATTCTGTGTGACTTCCTGATAGCGGATACTGGCTACTCTGTATTCAAGTATCTCTTCTTCTAAACTTATATCCCTGTGTCTTTTGTTGTATCTACTCGTTACAGGTCCTTGACTCCATATGAAAGCACTCAGGGGGAAAAATTTGGAAGTATGTTTACATAAGGCAGTATTATTAACATACTTTTTTATTTTCCTCAAGGTCATTGACGTGAAATTTCACAATTGCACGCTTGAATATACAACATAATTATATTATGTAACAACTCTTCTGAAACAGTTTGGATTTCAAATTTCCATTTCATGAGCACCATGAATACCTATTCATACTTGTTGGATCATGAGTCTAGATTAGTGGTTCAGAAACTAAAGTCATTAAGTATTAACTGGGTCTGTCATACAAAATCCAGTAGAGTTCACTTATTAAGCAAGTATCAACTGAGTCTGTCTGGATCTGCATCAACTCAGTACGTTCACTTATTAAGTTAGGATACTATCCATTCAGTATTTCTACAGCAAAAAGCCACAAGATACTTGAAAAATGTTTGAACTGTATAATTCTACTACCGTTGTTCCAGACTGCTGGAATCCCTTAATTTGAAATAAATATTTATTTTTATGGTTCTGTGAGAATGGCAGTCCTTTAATACTTTATAGTTTGGATTTCTTGAAATATTTTTTTTTTTCTCAACTACATGTGCCATTGATTTCATTAAAAATTGTTCGGTAACAGTCCAGTAATAAAAGTAGCTTCTGTGGTGTTGAGAACCAGGCCTTCTCCTTTGAAATAAAAACAAGTATTTATCCAAAACTAGGCAATAACAGTTAACTTGATTAGGGAGCACTAAATTTATTGTAGAGTCAATCCTACGAAATCAAAAGGGGATAGATTCCTTAGGGACTCTTGCCTGATAAGATTTTTACCCTGTTTGCAAGCTAACAAATTAGCTTGTGGCATTTCATCAATGATGGCAGAAAGAATATATGATATTCTTGGATCAGATATGAAAGAGAGTTTGTTAGTCACAGCAATAGCAGTAGCTGGAGTATCAGCATTTCCCTATGCCTGTTCCCCGAGTCCCAATTCCCACAAGGTAATGCACAGAGATCCAGGGAACCCCTGTACATGCAGCAAGTTGCATTACTGGAAGGGACCCTGAGCTTACCAAACCCGAATCTTTTATACTGGGATGTTTAAGTAGGCCTTGCCTTTGATGCAGCAAGAGACTGTCTCTATCCTTCAAGTTTCTTCACTATCCTTCAAGTTTCTTCACTACACATTTTTGGAAAACTGCTCTGGAACAAGGCAGTCAGAACCTCTATTCACAAGATGTGCAGAAACTTGAAAGACCGGTAGAAACTTGCCCACCAAAAATGCCATGGAAACTACTGTGTTTTCGAACACATTAACTTGAGCCTTTTAGAGATGAGTTTCAGCTAATGCCGTTTCATTTTAGACATTTTTATTGGCTAACAGTTTTCTAGGAAATCACTTTTTCTACCAGAATGGGCACCATTTATTAAGATTACTAATAATACAATATTCATGAAAATATTTTTCTTTATTTTCCTCTTAATATAATGAACCTCTCTCCAGAATACAGCTGAAGAGATGTTTTATATTTTACCCCTTTAAGTGATCTTTTAGTATAGGAATTACGTGGCTGCTGCAGACTTAGGTATTCTAAAAGACAAAATTCAAAACTGAATTCTCTGGGAACATTGAAGCATATCCTGAAGCAGCAATATTTTTGTTTGTATATTTTTAAAAATATCTTGTAATTTGGCTATGTCGGATGGCTAAGGAAAAGATTTTATTTAACTTTTTCTCGTCTGAATTATCACACAAGTGTTTAAGCATATTTTCCCTTGATTGTATTGTAGAGCTTTTAAGACATAGATAGTTCTGTTTGTTTAACATGCCTGGAAGGACTCAAGAAGGAGAACAAATAAATATGTTCTTACCATTAACTTTGGACTTCTGCCGAATTGACTTTGTCAAGTAAATTTGACATGCTTAACACTGGGAGTGATTATTTACCGTCTTCTGAATCAAGATAAAGAATTCACAGTCAGATTTTTGTTCTTGGAAACAGAGTTTCTCTTTTAAAAGATGTGTTTTTGTGGCTGTATATTATGTTTCAGTTATGCAGTGTCTTTCCTGAATTCCCTCTTTGCACCAGTGCCATTGCTATCAGGGTGAAATTGATGGAATGCACTGTTTCCATCTGCTTACACAAGTGAATTGCTACTCTCTATATATCCATTTGAAACATAACTGAAAATGCCAATATACTATGGGGGTCCAATTTTTTAACTATGGAGTCAGGCTTAATTAACGGTAACAAACTCATGTGATTTTTATCTTTCTTGTTTTATAGAATTAATAGGTCATTGGTTTTCTGTCTTTGTGATAGTTTGCTCAGAATGATGGTTCCCAGTTTCATTTATGTCCCTACAAAGGACATGAACTCATCCTTTTTTATGGCTGTATAGTATTCCATGGTGTATGTTGTCACTCGTAGGTGGGAATTGAACAATGAGAATGCTTGGACACAGGATGGGGAACATCACACACCGGGGCCTGTTGTGGGGTGGGGGAGAGGAAGTGGGGAGGGATAGCATTAGGAGATATACCTAATGTAAATGACAAGTTAATGGGTGCAGCACACCAATATGGCCCATGTATACATATGTAACAAACCTGCACATTGCGCACATGTACCCTAGAACTTAAAGTGTAATACAAAAAATCAGAGATGAAAAAAAGAATTAATAGGTCAATATTTTTAATTTCAGTTGTGAGTATTAAGACTGTTATCGATTGGCATTTGGATTTCTTTATTTTACTAAATATATGTGGCAAATGCTGCTGCCAATACTTAAATATAAACATATTCTCCCTTTTTTGAATCCCCAAAGAGTTTACCACATAGAATTCTTTGAAGAGAATTAGAATGTGGACATATTTTTGGGAGGCCACCCTTCAGCCCACTACACCGATCCTGAGCAACTTTTTAACCTCATACTGTAACACAAGAATGTTTTCATTTTATTAAAATTATTTGCAAATATATTTTCAAATTGTCCTTAATATTTGCCACATTAATGGATGCATCACAATGATCACTTCAGAAATTGTCTATTTAAAATAATATTGCAATAAACATTTTTGTGTATAAAGCTGTTCTTCCATATTTTGAGATTGTTTCCCCCTGAATTTTTAGAAGTGAGTTCAGTGGGCCAGAGGGTTGTACCAACTTACTATCCACCGGTAACGTAAGAAAGCCTGCTTAACAGATCCTTTGTATTTAAAGTTTTTTTGGTAAATCGATAAGTGGAAAAATTGTATATTATTTTAATTTGTATTTCTAAGAGCATTAATAAGATTAGATGTTTTCTCATATATTTTAAATGGAATATTATTCATTTTTAAAATTTTCTGTATCCTCTGACCAATTATCTATTGGCTAATGCTTTTTAAAAATATCTTAATAATCTCGTATGAACTTTAGATTGTAAAAATAGTGACATTTTAAAATTTATGCTGTGAATGTTTTTCTGAGTCGGTGGTTTGCTCTCGAATTTGATAATTTGTGATAATTTGATAATTTGGGGTTTTGACAAATGTAAATATCCCTATTCATTTATGTTGGGATGCTTTATTTTTATTTATTTATGTTTTTTTATTATTATACTTTGAGTTCTAGGGTACATGTGTAATAAAATTGCACAACGTGCAGGTTTATTACATATGTATACATGTGCCATGTTGGTGTGCTACACCCATTAACTCATCATTTACATTAGGTATATCTCCTAATGCTATCCCTACTCCCACCCCCTCCCCACAATAGGCCCTGGTGTGTGATGTTCCCCTTCCTGTGTCCAAGTGATCTCATTTTTCAATTCCTACCTATGAGTGAGAACATGCGGTGTTTGGTTTTCTGTCCTTGCAATAGTTTGCTGAGAATGATGGTTTCCAGCTGCATCCATGTCCCTACAAAGGACACAAACTCATCCTTTTTTATGGCTGCATAGTATTCCATGGTGTATATGTGCCACATTTTCTTAATCCAGTCTGTCACTGATGGACATTTGGGTTGATTCCAAGTCTTTGCTATTGTGAATAGTGCTGCAATAAACATACGTGTGCATGTGTCTTTATAGCAGCATGATTTATAATCCTTTGGGTATATCCCCAGTAATGGGATGACTGGGTCAAATGGTATTTCTAGTTCTAGATCCTTGAGGAATCGCCACACTGTTTTCCACAATGGTTGAACTAGTTTACAGTCCCACCAACAGTATAAAAGTGTTCCTATTTCTCCACATCCTCTCCAGCACCTGTTGTTTCCTGATTTTTTAATGATTGCCATTCTAACTGGTGTGAGATGGTGTCTCATTGTGGTTTTGATTTGCATTTCTCTGATGGTGAGTGATGATGAGCATTTTTTCATGTGTCTGTTGGGATGCTTTATTGAGGTTTTCCTTTGTATTTCTCCCACTGCCAGAGTAGAAGAATATGAGAAAATCCTCCTATACTTGGAGAGCAAGTCCATTTAATTTTCTCCTAACTTTGTTTGGTAACTCTTTAATCCATCTGTACTTTTATTTTGATATATGAAGAGAAGTGAGATAACTTTTTCCAAACTTTTCCCAGCCTCCTAAGCAATTATCTCAAAATCATCATTATTGAATAATCCATCTCTTTACTGTTGATTTGTGATGGTTTCTTTATAATTTTTTAAAGCTTCTCGTGTAAACTGAGTTTTATTTGGAGGACATATATTTTATTGAATTTATCTATTTTCGGTCAATATGAGAGACTAAAATTATTGAAATTTTAAGATATGTTTTAATATATAAGCAAATCAGGTCATGAAGTTTTCATTTGTCTCTAAATCAGATAAGACTTTTGTTTAAATAAAATGCTGTCATCCATGTTATAAAAGCAAATTAGCTAGCATATGGATTATCTTGCCAATAATTAATATCAGTCTTTATTACTATAAATTAGCACTACTATTTTTAATAACTCATAAAGGAGTACTCTATACATGTCATATTTGTATCTTTCGCTCTCCTGCACCTATCCTGTCTCCAAATTCATTGCTA
Source organism: Macaca mulatta (assembly GCF_049350105.2). Classification (NCBI taxonomy): domain Eukaryota; kingdom Metazoa; phylum Chordata; class Mammalia; order Primates; family Cercopithecidae; genus Macaca; species Macaca mulatta. Next base: position 24,074,693 of record NC_133407.1, read on the forward strand.
AATAATACACTATATTTAGAAATATCATGAAAACTTGATTTGACAAAAACTCTTTGAGGGTGCTGATTTCTTTTCTCCCTCAGCCACAGTAATGACCTGATGCTGCTCAACTGATCAGATTCCTGCATTCTGATTTGGTAATTTCGATCAGGGTTTCTCAACCTTGGCACTGTTGATATATGGGGTTAAATAATTCTCTGTTTTATCCTACATGTTGTAGGATGTTTAGTAATATCCCCCACTAGTTTCCAGTAGCACCATCCTCTTTCCCCACTCCCTCCCTACCCCTAGTGTGACAACCAAAAAATGTTCCCAGATATTGCCAAATGTCTCTTGTGGGACAAAACTGCCCCTGCTGAGAATTATTGATTCCGATAAAAGTAGTCAGGCAGCATGTAGCATAATAAATTTAACTTTTATTCATTTATTATTATTATTTATAATCTTAGTAATACAATCAGGGTAGATCTAGAGCCTTCCAAGTAATTGCACCATGATCCACTATCACTGGGCTCAAAAAAAATTAACCCCAGGGCATTCTGCTTTGCCATGTGATTTAAATATGACCATAGTAAGAACAGTGACATTATGATTGCTCAAAGTAAAACATCTCAGAGATCTCTTTTGGCTCACCTATCCCTACTTAACCTATACCGATGATAAATTTGGAAAGTTGTCAATTTGATAACCATATTGGTACATGCAAATGAATTATGCCCTGAATTTTAATCTAATGTTTTTTGATATTGAGAAAATGGCCCAAATTCTAAGACCATCATTCTTTCAATCATCTTGCCTTTGACTTTAGCGTATAACCATGGCTGTCTGAGCCAGTTAGCTCAGAGGGGTTTTACAAGATGATAATGAGGCCGATGTTGCAGTTTCAATTAGCTTCACAGAAGAAAAACCCGGCTTCACAGCAGCAGACTGAACTGCTAACCCCAGCCACCACGCTCAGCCAATGGCCAAAAGAAAGATGAGAACAGAGAATGTTGCCGACTCAGCACTCCCAGGACCATTTAGCCTGGACAAGTAAAGGTCATATCTCTTTGATGATGATGAACCATCCGCATTATATTCCTACACCAATTCACTGCAGAAACACAAAATGAAGAGTACTCTCTAAATCAGAGCTCCTTTTATAGCCAACATAGATCATTGAGGCAAAGACTTTTTTTTCTAAATTTTTTTATGAATTAACAAATAGGATAGCTGCAGTTTTAGAAGGTATTTAAATAACTTTTGTTTTTGAATTTGCAGTATTAACCATACCTTTGAAGTAAGTACATTTTGTCCACTCATGAAATTATTTCCTAACAGTTCACGTAAAGGAATGGGTCAAATGAGCATAAATTTGCCTGCCATTATGTAAATATAATGGCTCATCAGGTAATTTTCTTCACTGAAATGGGAAGACTTGTGTAAGTGTTGAAATGGAGATTGAAATTTACTTGCATTTAATATTTGTTTTTTATTGTCAAAGGGGTATTTACAGGGATCCCTGGGACAAATTTTCCTAATAGTAATTTATGTGTTATACAAAATGTAGCGACCTTGGAAACATGGCTCTCTGCATCTATTTTTTATTCCAAAGATTGTACTCAGTTCTGCTTTTGGAATATTTGCATTGTTCCTGCTGACCTACCTGCATAGGATTCAATGGATACCCATGGAACTAGGCCAATTTGGTTTACAGTCTCAATTTCAAATTAAGACACATTTGCTTCTATTTATCTCTGGTCTTTGAATTTTGATCATACTCATCCAATCACAAGTCACATTTTCCCAGTAGGGAGCTTCTGGAGCTTAATATTATTTATCTAATGATTTTCCTTTCTCATTGCTTTCTAAACTTTTCCTCTGGCTTATCAAGAAATGCATAGGAATTTTACCAACAGTGTTGGTAGTATATTCTGGTGATAAATAGATATTCAGTTTCAGGCTCTTCTATTCAAAATGTATTCATCAAAATGCAATCAACTTTAGTAACCTATGGAGAAAATAGCTTTTAGAAATTGGTATTTACCTCACCTCATCAAAGATCTGCTTAACACATTGAAATAATCTGAGTGAATATCAATAGGTAAACCAGACAGATTGAGCCTTGAATGCGAGAATGTCTGCAGATGTTTCCATGGACTGCTTCTTACCCAGTGAATTCAGGAACATGTGGGATCCTGGCTTTCAGGTTTGTTTGTTTGTTTTTTAATTATCTTCTACAGTTGTAGCTGCATGGGTACCACATTTTCCCAACTGCTTCTTTGTTAGCATTGTGTTCAGAATCTCGTGTTTCAAAATGAATGATGTTCTCCTCGTTTTAAAAATCCTAATATTTTTCAAGTGTTTCTGTGTGGCAGGTACTGTGCTAAGCACTTTTATGGATTAGTTCATTTAGTTAATTTAATTTTACAGTGACCCTATGGCATACACTAGCTACTGTAATTCTCCTTGTACAGCTAAGGAAACTGAGGGGTAGAAGTTAGTCAGAGGCCCAGGATAATACTGCTGATACTAACACATGAAAGAGCCAGAACGTGATTTAGTTCTGTATGAATCCAGAGCCCATATTCTTAACTGCTATGCTATATTGCCTCCCAGAAGTCATTATCACAAAGGGCTTGTGTTATTTTTTATTTCCAAGAATAACATAATTTTATTTCTTCATCACACTTAATTAAAAACAAATAAAAATGATACCCAAGTATCTTTCATATCAACCAAACCAGGACTCCTATAGAGTGGAGCCTGTCTGTGCAAATTTAACTTACAGTGAGGCCTTTATCTTTAGTTTTCCTGGGTTTAAGTCTGTAGCCAGGGATTTGTTCATGTTTTGAGTCATCGTATTTCACTCCCTATGACATTTCGGGTACTTAAAACATGTTCAATGATGTTTTGAAGAATGGAATTTCCACCACTTCCTTTAGAAGACTATAAATAAAAAATGATAGAAAGTGTCAAACTGTAATTACATTGAGGGTTTTACTAACCTCGCAAACCACAAGAATGAAATACCAAAAAACATTTTTTCAACTGCCACCATCAAAATCTCATTTGCTGATTCCATTTTTGCAGCATTGATGGAAGTAATCCAGTTAGGCTGACATTTTTATAGAGGATAGTTTAATGTTCAAATAAGCCCTGTGTTATTTCACCATTTTTATTTTTTTATGGAAAGGTTTTTTTTTCTTCTGTAATGATTTGAACTGTGTTATAAAGTAAATGAAAATGTATCTTGTTGATTGGATTATGACTCCAGCAGACACATTTTAGTTGATGTAAAGGTCTTTGCCATAATCACAGTTGATGTTTACAAGTATACACCTCCTTTAATTTTTAATGCTGATTATATTTCTTAAGGCATCTAATCACAGAAAATGTGTCAAAAAGGAAAGCTTGGTCTCAAACATATGCTTGGGTTTCTGTTAGCAGGAAACAAATGTCCAAATGTGATTGCATACCAACTCACACACATGCTCATGCACGTGCTCACACTTGCACTCAAGTATGGATCCAAGTGTGAACCTGGTGACACAGTGGCACTTAGAGCCAAAGACTAAACATATGTCGAAATTTGGTGTGATCACAACAGCAGAATGGTACAATATTGTTTCATTCAGTCTGATGCAGGAAGAGAAGCCAAATGACAGTAAATCATAAAACAAATGTTACTCCCTTCTCAGAGTGTTATGTCTGAATAATTGAGTGAAAAATAAGACCAATTTGTTTCAGTCTGACTTTCTTGCCATTGGTAAATTGATGGATATATTTCTATTCACCTCTAAGAGAAAATAAGCTGACAAACCTCTAATGGTTGAGACATGTTACATAAAACTACTGATATTTAATAGTTTCTGCCCTATAGATCAAAATATATCTATCATTCATCAAAAAAATAGTATTAGCAAATTCAGTTGTTCAATCTGGCAGAATATTTATTGTATTCATTTTCTCCTTTTAGTATTTATTTCTAGCTGTACTTTTTAAAAGATGGCATACTTTTTTTTAGATGGCATACTTTTTAATCATATGAAAAGGCATAACTTTAAAGATGGACCTCACTCATACAAACAACTTGTTCATGAGTCAAATATTTTCAATATATTTTATCCATGAATTCCCTCATGAATGCGCAAGATAGAGCAGTTGATCATCACTAGCAAATTTCACCAAAGATGAGAATTACGATTATTTCTGTATCCTTTGGTACCTTGGCTAATAGACAAGAGTAACAAGAAAAGCAAATGGTGGCCAAATAATAACTCCTCTAAGAAATCCTCCTATACCATGCTAGAAAGTTACAACAAGACAAAATGGCACATCGATTCACAGAATGAAAATGCCTTTGGGATAATCCAGTTCAATAGTTCTCAGTGACCCAGTAAAAGGGTCTAGATTCACATGAATAGGTTGCCATGAGCAGCAAGGTCTCTTGTATGCAATTTGTTTCTAGTGTTCAAAGTACTGAAATTAGCTAATTATTTCATTCTTTTATAAATTAAAATGGATTTGAAATTATCCTTTTAAAAATGTCACAGTAACTCAACAGAATTTCAAATCATAAAGAAGTGCAACATCAGCTGGTAGGTCTGTGTATTATATACACATCCCCTGGAAATATGCCTGGGAATGAATCGTGCATGAAAATATATGGGTAATATTTCTTACCAGAAAAAAAAATAGTTTGCAATATGTGGATTTAGGCACCTCCCACGGCCTTTCCCAGGATCAGCAGAGATTGCTGAATTCATAAACAGAAAGTTGACATGTACATGGAATCAGCGAAGGGTCGTATTCCTGAGGGACATTTCTCCAGGGCATGGTGGGGCCTGGAGAAATGCCTATGCCATCGCTAGAGGACACATTTTTCATAACCGGAGGCTTCTAGCTCATGAGCTCTGTGTTTTCTTCTTGTGGATGGTGCCCAACACCCACTGCCAAAGTTTGTTTTCTCAGCTCAGTTTATCTAAAGTGGCCATGCCCCAGAAGTTGGGCTTTTCTTTCTTTGAATGTGCTAATATCATGGATTAAGCTCCATAGTTGGTCTTAGTCCAGTGGCTATTCCCATAGACCTAGAAGTGTTAACTTAATAGCTCAATTGCAGGAGATTCTTATTCTTTTACATACTCACTTGTTATTTAGGTGGTTGAGGGGCACTTCACTGTTGCCCCACTTACCAAGAAATTAAAATCTAAATCTGATTCCAATTGTTTTGTTGCTGTTTTCAACTGCATGATTGTGATGTCTCTCTCTATTATTTAGTGGAGTACTCTTATACCAAATCTCACTTTTAACCTTATTTTATGTATCCCACTTTGTTATTTATAATTTGCTTAAGTATATAATCTTAACAGCTCGAAACTATTCTAGGGATAGAAAAACATGTGATCATCTCAATTTCTTTCTTTTTTTTTTTTTTTTTTTAGAGTACAAGACAGACCTAACAAAGATGATACCAAACCCCTATAAATCAAACTCACAAGTTAAAAAAATTCCAAGTAAAATTCTGGCAAATTCAGTCTTGCAGACATTATAAACAATAACAAACCATGACCACAAGAGTGGATTCTTAAAAATGCAAGAAATTTTTACTACTAGAGAAATCTACTGTTACAATAGATGTTATCAATAGGTTAAATGAGAAAATTTCTATCATTTTTATAGGTGACCAAAGTACTTGATTTAATAATATACATTGCTGATAAAAACTCTTAATGCAACAAACATAGGTCAATTAGTTTAAAAAGATTCTGTTTTAAAAGATTAGATATCCACTTAATTATAAAATTCTATATATATTTCAAAGTGAGAAATAAGGAGTATAAATTAATGATAATTTTTCTCAAAAGTGTAGCAAATATAATGACAAGGAAAAAGAATTAGGTTATGTGATTAGGGAAGTGAAACAAATCTCTATTTGTCTGTACTGAAAATTTAAAAGAATCAACTGAAAAAAGCTATTAAAACTTTCAAGAGTTTAATATAGTATCTACTTAAAAATCAAAGTGTACTTGTTAGTCATAATCAATTAGAAAATAAACAGAAAAAAACACATATCACAATAGCAACTCTAAAATAGAAAATAACTAGGACTAAATATAAAGAGAAATGTATAAGACCACTTTAAAAATATATATAAAATAATTTGGAATATGACATTTAATAAGAAAATATTCTATGCTAATTGACAGAAATAATCAATATTTTAGAAATATAAATTCTCCCCAAAGTAATCCAACAATTTAATGCAACTGAAATCAAAATTACTAAGGGATTCTTTCAGTAATGTGACAAAATACTTTAAAAATTCATGTGCAAGAAAAAAATAGTAAATGAATTATTAAAGTAATCAATATTCCCAAAACGATAGAAATAATTATATGAAAAGAAAATATTTTATCAAGTTGCTACATAAAATATAGAGCCTTATACAATGGAAAAAAAACCTGCAAACAAAATTAAACGGCTACAAATGCAATGGGAAAACATCTACAAGACATATTTTTAAATATATAAAGTAGCATTACAAATATGTAGGAAAGAGACTGGGTTCCTATAGAATCCAATAGACCAAAGGCCCACAAACTTTTTCTGTAAAGGACAAATAGTTAATACTTTTGATTTTGCAGGTGCCACAGTCTATTTTGCTACTACTAAACTCTGTCCTTGTAATTCAAAAGCAGTCGTAGGCAGTGTGTAAACAAACAGTCATGACTGTGTCACAGTAAAACTTTATTTACGAAAATAGGAAGTGGTCCAAATTTGGCCCGCAGCATATAGCATGCCAATGCCTGCAATAGACCTGTGACATGTTCACTACCTATGTTCCAGATACACTTAAAAGCGAGAGGCCGGACGCGGTGGCTCAAGCCTGTAATCCCAGCACTTTGGGAGGCCGAGGCGGGCGGATCACGAGGTCAGGAGATCGAGACTATCCTGGCTAACATGGTGAAACCCTGTCTCTACTAAAAATACAAAAAACTAGCCGGGCGTGGTGGCGGGCGCCTGTAGTCTCAGCTACTTGGGAGGCTGAGGCGGGAGAATGGCGTGAACCCGGGAGGCGGAGCTTGCAGTGAGCCGAGATCACGCCACTGCACTCCAGCCTGGGAGACACAGCGAGACTCTGTCTCAAAAAAAAAAAAAAAAAAAGCGAGTATGCTCAACATGAGGCTTGTTGAGAAACAGGATGCTCGACAAATATATGTTGAATGAGCAAGTGAATAAATGACTAAAAAGAAAACAACCCACAAAAACGGAAACTAAAGTCACCAGTAAACATATAAAATTGTACAAACTCACACAGTGAAAGAGGCAAATTAAAATCATGATATAACATTTGGTTACTCTTGGATTCACAAGGTTTGCTTGTTTTTTCTTTAATGATCATTCTTAGGTTTGGTTAGGATATAGTCTAATGCATAGTCTCATATGCTGCTGGTAGGCTTTTTTACTCTTTTATTTTAGTTATATACATAAATAAGAAATTAATTTATTAGAAAATAATATAAGGAGATCTGTCTAGCCCTGGATTGGCAGTTCTCAAATTATTTGATCTTACTCTTAAAAATTGTTGAGAACTCCAAAGAAATTGTGTTTATTAATGTTTCTAATATTTCTAATATTTACATTAGAAATTACAATAGAAACATTTAAAATATTTGTTAATTCATTTAAAGTAGTAATAATAAATTCTTCATCTGTTACCATAAATAACATTTTTCATTACAATAGTTAAATTTTTGCAAAGGAAAAACAACAAAAACAAAAAATGATTGAAAAGAGCAGCATTGTTTTACAATTTTGCATGTCTGGCCTAATAGAAGTCAGCTGAATTCTCATATCTCTTCTCATTTTGCATTCAATCTACTGTATGCTTTTTTGTTGAAGTATGTGAAGAAAATTAATCTGCAAACAGTATGGCATTGTAAACAGGAAGAGTATTTTATTAGCCTTTTATGATAAGTGTGGAAAATTCTGCTTTGATACTACACCAAAACTCAACAAGTTGTAGACTCTTCAAGGACATCTGCAATATGGAGTTTGAAACCCTATCACTGAACCTTTTGTGCTCTGTTACTCTAAAATCCATTTGTTTATCTTGAACTTTCAATGGATCTTTTACTCATGCATGATTTTGTAATATCATGCATTGATTGAAAAATACTGGTTCACTGAGTTATGCAGATCTTCCAGATGTAGACACATTTTATTATAAAGTATAATATTCAGGATTCTATTTATTACATCTCCACATATCTGAGAAAAGTCTTTAACTACGGGAATCTATCAAGCCCACAATGGTATATATAAATTTTCCAAAATTCTAATTTTCATTTGAAAGCTTGAATTTCATTGTTGGCAACAAATACTGTCAGTTGTTTTTATTGAAGTGACAGACTCTTTATTCACTTTTGAGAAAAAGTGAAACGCCCAAGTCTGAAAATCAAAGTCTGTTTCTCAGTGATTCTTTCAAGAAAAACTAAATTATGTTCTATGAAGAAAGCAGGTAATTCAGCTTACAGTTAATCAATCATACAAGTGTTTTTCCTCAAGACAACCCTCAAACCTCTATCTGCAACAGCAGTGCCATATGTATACTTGCCCTTTTGTCACTTGGAAAATTTGTAAATAGTGCTTAATGGTTGAGATTTAATTAAAATAATTTTTACTGTTTGATCAAGGACATTTTTAAGTGAAACTGGCTTATTTTGTTTTTCTGCAATTGTATGGTGTGAAACATATAATGACTACTTGTTCAGGTGCCACTACCTTGATTCGTGCCACAGGTTTACTCCTTACTGCTTTTACCAACAGTGCAAATGTCAACACAGTTAAAAAGTAATGCCTTAGTAGTATTATGAAAATTATTTTGACCTCACAGACATCCTACAAGAGGCTTAGAGTCCCCCAGAATTTCTCGGACACATTGAGAACTGTGTCCTAGATTTGAGAAATGTTAACATTTTATCTTATTTTCTTCAAAATTGTTTGTTAATAAAATTAATAATATGGATCCAGCTAAAACTCCTACATCTCTTCCCCAGTCTCCTTTTGCAGAGATTAACCATTATGCTGAAGTAAGAGTATTCTTTCTGTACATGATTTTGTACTTCCCCTATGTATATAAAGATCCACAATAGTGTATTTTTATTTTGTTTTGAAAAACTTTTACATAAATGATTCCATTCTGTATGTATGCTTTTACCAAGATTTTTTACTCAATGTTATGACATTCTGTTTTTCAAAGATCTATGTTGTTACGTATAGATCTAGTTCATATATTTGTATTGCTGCATGACAAATGTATGAATTTATTGCTGTGTGATGACTATATGAATTCCTGGATTAACGGATATTCAGATTGTTTCCAAAGTTTTACTATTTTAAATGTTTCTTTAAATAAGGTCACTCTAGGTTATCTATTGTTCTATCTATATTGTCAAGTTGTCTCCAACATGGCTTTACCAATTCACAGCCTGGTGTGGCTCTAACCTGGTACTTTCCTTCTGGAGATAATTTGGCAATGTGCATCAAATACTTCAAAAAAAAAGGCGGAGTTGACATTTCTGGATCAAAATGTATAAGAGTTGACCATCATGGTCATTTGGCCATCATTATTTATAAAACTGAGAACCTGGATAACAGCTTCTAGATGTTTCATGATAGGTAATTAATTAAATAAATGGTGGTATCTTTTAGTTGATGATAATGTCGTCATTTATATCCTAATTTTATTTAATTGATACATTTTATATTTTATCAAAATGAATGATAGGAAATTTTAATTTTCTTGTGTTTTTTATTTTCTACTTTTGTTATTGAGGAAATATGTTGTTACCATTAAAAAAGGAAGAAAGAAGGGTTGGTGAATATTTTGAAACCTCATCCCAAATTAAGCGTCAGATCACACCAAAAAAGTAGAACAGCAGTTCCCAAATTTGAAAGTGCACGGAGGCATTAGAGAGCTGTGACAACCCCTCAAGGTTTTGATTTGGTCAGATTGGAGATCAACGACACCCTGAAATGCATAAACCTCACATATTAAGAAATACTCACTTTGGGAGGCCGAGACAGGCGGATCATGAGGTCAGGAGATCGAGACCATCCTGGCTAACCCGGTGAAACCCCGTCTCTACTAAAAAATACAAAAAACTATCCAGGCGAGGTGGTGGGCGCCTGTAGACTCAGCTACTCGGGAGGTTGAGGCAGGAGAATGGCGTAAACCCGGGAGGCAGAGCTTGCAGTGAGCTGAGATCCGGCCACAGCACTCCAGCCTGGGCGACAGAGCAAGACTCCGTCTCAAAAAAAAAAAAAAAAAAAGAGAAATACTAATTTCGAAACTAATTTGATCTGATACGCCCACATTGATGAAACATAAGGAGTCTTATAGTTTTCAATATTCTGCAGGCAAATGAGTCAGTGTCTGGGGAAAAGTTCTAGTGGTGCCTCTCCTGTGTCGGCCAAAGCTGAGGGCAGCAGCCTCCGTAACATCCTGATGGTGGGGTTGCAGGCAGAGCTCTGTTTTCTAGAAACCTGTCCCATACTTTACTTTCTTCTCCTTGGCTTAATCTGCCTCAGACTTTGCTTTCTTTTCCTTGGCTTTGGCAGCCTGCCCTGTAGCAGACAAGGTAAAGCCTGCAGGTGGTAGCTCAGGTGTTCATCCTCAGTTCCCTCCCAGCTCTCTCGCTTCTCTGACACCTGCGTCACTTCCTCTGTTGAGCAGAGCTTCTCAAATTTGTGCCTCGGAATCTTTGGGTGAGCTTTTTAAAACATATATTTATCCCCCTACCCTATATGTCTGACAAGGGGCCAGAAATCTGCATCTAAAATAAGCTCCCAAGTGATAGCGAAACTGCTGGTCCAGGGACCACACTGAAGTAAAGCAAATCAGACTCACTGTGGAGAGCCAGCCTGGGACACAAGGGCCTGAGTCATAAAATATTATTCACTGGAATTTAGAAGTGCAGTAAGAACACTAAACTTAAAACTATATCCTCATTAGGAGGCTGGGCAGAGTTATTGTTAGCTGTGGAAGCAGTAGCAGTAACAGCATTACTAGTAGTAGTGGTAATCCTTAGAAAGCAATAATAATAAAAGACCTAGTGATAATAGTAAAATTAATAATGAAATAAAATAAATAACTAGGGATTATTTTTCCTCCCATGTTTTGACAAAGCTCTTGAACATGAGATAATCTTTTGAATGCAAAAAAGTCTGTTTAAATGGATATGTTACATTTTCAGTGAAAGCAAGATCTTTAAAAACATGCCAGACCTTATGATCCAGAAAAAGCTGTTTCTTTTCCTCCTGCAGGGTATTATTTATCTTTGGCTAATAGCTTTAGCCCAGCCATTTTTATAGCCTCACATGTTATCAAAAGTGTTTTTATTGCTCAATCTAACTACTCCCTTTCTCAACCTAGTACATTAATCGTGCCTTTAGAGGCCAGGTGTAAACCGAAGTCTATATAAAAGGGATGGACTTTTTTTTAAAGCTCGTTTGTGTTTTCCTCTTTGTGTTAAATTATGAATGTGATAATTGGTGGTTAATGGGATGTAAGTACTGTAGTCTCAGACACTTTAGGTTATTCATGTCTCTGCACCATTTTCATCTGGCCCTCATTTTCCAAACACCAGACCTGTAATTATGCCAAAAATCTATCCGAGCCAGAGAATATTTTGTTTTTTCTTATTACTACTTACAGAGCATGAAGTTGTGGAAAGTGTTGGACTTGCAAAGCTAATTTTAGTCCCCCAGTAAAAGTTCTGAGGGGCAACTCAATAAAGTAAAATTAAAGGTATATGAATCATGGATTTCAGAGTTTACAGAGACATTTAGAAAGCATCTGATCTAGCCATTTGGCTTTAGTATCAACCCCATTTTGCTGGTGAATCAGCCATGGCTTGCAACAATGAAATATATATAGACCTAGGATTCAACCTGGAGATCTGTCTGGCCCTACAGCTGGTAGCACTGTGCCTTGTTCAAAGGGGCTGGACACCTGTCTTTTGCCTTCCTGCAAGGTGTTTTTTTCATTGCATCATGCTATTGCCAATCTACCTTGAACTCTTTTTGAGTGTTTTTCATAAGCTTTTGCCATTTCACTTATGTTTAATTTCTGTGGTATCTTTCAACGACTGTGTCCTTGCAACAGATATTTTGATGTACTAAATTTGTACACATACCTGAGTTGGGAAAGGAGATGCATTTTGCTTTGCATAAAAAAAAATCCAGGTCTCGTGTTTACATTTAAAATATCAGGCCTTGTTTCCACTAAAGTGGTAATCTTTCTAAAAATGTCCCTCACATTGAAGGACATCCAAAAGGCAGTAACTCATTAGAACCTTGGGTTCAGATTACAAATGTATTTAGCTAGCTCAGTGTTGAAGTTCAAATTATCTTGGAATTATTTTAAATATTTGTACAGGAACACAGATTAGTTTACTAATGTGTTGCCTATCCACTAATAACCACCTTGGCCTATGATCATTAACTCCTAGGGCTCAAGCAAACTCTTGGCAAAGAGAATTTGCTTCAGTGTTTGAAGCCGTCATTTGATGTCTTCACCCTAGGACCTGGAAGTGTTGACTCAGAAAAGGAATTTGAAAACAGTTTTTATAATTGCATTTTATTCTTTCAGCAGAAGAGTTGAGAGAAAAAAGTTCTGGTGAGGTAATGTCCTCCCCTACTTTCTTCCCCTCCTTTTTTGGTAGTTAATATTTTCTGATTATTTACATTCAACTGGAGACCAAGAATGTGGTATAAGGAAAAGAATGTCAGTGTGGAATCAGTCAGCACACCTGGGATATGGTTCTGGCTCTGTATTCAATGCATGACCTTAGACAAGTCATTTAATTTCTCTGGGTGTTGGTTTCTATAAATGAGAAAGTGACGTAGGTCATTCTTAAGCTGTTTTTCAGCCAGAAGAGTCTATAAATATGTAAATTTTTCCAAGAGAAGCTAAACTAGCCAGAAGATTGTTTGAGGGTAACACAGACCCATGCCTTCCTTATTCGTTACCTTTTGACAGGGCCAGCTTCATGGGCTGCAACCTGCACAGTCACACAGGGCCTTAAGCTCAGAGGGGCTCTGTACTTGGTTTAATGCTGTGCTGTCACCATCTTACAATTCTCATTATTCCTAAGCAGGGCCCTGCATTTTCGTTTTGCTCTGGGCCAGATAAATAATATAGCTAGTGCTGCCTTTTGGTAATGAATTTTTTCTCAGTTCATCTGCTAGTTGAAAAGAAAAAAGGAATTACAACCTCAAATTGGTCACTTTTGTCACCATTGTGTCCTTCAGGTAGACTGAGGAAGACATAATATTGACACAACTATATATGTGGACTTTGGGGGTCATTTTCAATGACCTAAGTTTCTGATTGCCCACATTTTCCCTCTTCTATGCTACTTTGCCCCACCTTAATCCATTTTTTAAAAAATGAGAGTTCATTACTGGTATTTACCCAGTAAACACCAGTACCAACATCATTCTGTCCATTGATACATAAGCAGTTATAGTATAAGATAGAAGATACTTTCGGCTTTGAATGACTGTTTTGTTGTATATTTTTGTTTTCCTGCAGAGGCTCCGATTACAATAGCTTGGCAACTAGAGAGAATTCTTTGGTGTGACGCCACCAGTAGAGGGATTTCTCTTTCTGTGTTCTATGGGCGGTTTCCCTCAGCAGCTGGTTTGTTCTGACCAGATAAGCTCCTCTTCCCTCTTTGAGAATAGAATGGTCACCCAGTACTGTGAGAGGGAAATTCATATAAAGAGAGACTTGCTAAGGCTGGGCTCAGTGGCTCATGCCTATAATCCCAGCATTTGGGGAGGCCGAGGTGGGCGGATCATGAAGTCAGGAGTTCGAGACCAGCCTGACCAACATAGTGAAACCCCGTCTTTACTCAAAATACAAAAAAATTAGCCAGCTGTGGTGGCAGGTGCCTGTAATCTCAACTACTCGGGAGGCTGAGGCAGGAGAATCGCTTGAACCCGGGAGGCAGAAGTTGCAGATAGCACCATTGCACTGCAGCCTGGGCGACAGTGAGAGACTCTGTCTCAAAAAAAAAAAAAAAAAAAAGACTTGCTAAAGGTGCTAAGATGTGCATTCATGCAGGGGCTGGCTTGATTGTCTGTGTTAATGCTGATAAAAATTACTCTGTGACTGCAAGGAACATATGGCTTCTTGGCTGACACAATATTGTATGCTAAAGGATGAAAGAGCAAAAGACAGAAAAAAACACTTTTAGGTATCTGCTGATGGTTGATGGGGTTTTATGTTATGAGTCTGGTTTCAGAAACTTGGAGCAAATCTCTACGCAACTATATTTACATATCACATCAATGGCAATAATTTGTTTTGGTGGGCCCCTCTGGAGTGTCTATTTCAAACTAATCCTCAAACTTTTTCTTTTGCAAACCCAGTGTTTGTAATCTTCCAAGATGCTGTCTTTTTGCCCTCAGTTCATAATGTTTTATTTCGCTTGTTTCAAAATTGATCATAGCTGACTTTTAATTATATTAACAACATCTGAAGGTTTTAAAATATTTTGTCTTGTTATTTCACTAAACTGAATTTAAATGATCATCTCTTTGCTGAATGCTGCCCTGGGTCCTGACTTTTAGACTGGGGAACCTGTTGTTTTCATTTCTTAAGTCACATAAACTGGTATTTGAATTTCCAGTTGTGCTTAGGAATAGCAAAAAAGAACTGGTAAATTTTAAAAAAGAATGCAGTTAGTCATTCAACAACATTTTATACCCAGTGTTGATAGCCAGCAAAGCACTAGACACAGCTTCCACTTTCCTTGTATCTAATGCATTGCATTTTCCCAGCATTACATTTATAGTTGTGAAACTTTGGGATTTTAAATGAAAAGAACCAAAGTGAAACTCCTCAAGTAATTAGATAAATGCTTTGGCTCTGTACATTTTATTTCAGAACACCTTTTTGAACACTGCTTTACAAAGATTCCACAGAAAGAGCCATGGAAGCCTAAACACACAGGTTACCTGTGAAAATAGAGGGAATCAGAGGCCCAAGTTTAGAGTGCCCACCCAGTGGTGCATAGTTTCTTTCCAGGAAAGGAGGTGCAGTGTCTTCTCACAAGTGTTGGTCTCTACTATAGAGTGACCCCACAGGTGCCAGTTAGCATCACAATGAAAACTGGCAAGAGTCAGAGACAACACCTCACTTCAAAGATGTCATCTGTCAAAACACTAGGCAGAAACACCCGTAGAGTGAAGTGAATACTGTGACATTTTACCCCTTGAAAGGAAACTCAGTGTTTTCACCCTTGGCCAAACGTTGTAATCACCTGGGCAAAGAAAAAATGTCTGGGTCCTACCCACAGAGATTCTGATGTCATTGGTCTAGGGTGTGACCCAGGCATTGGGATTTGAGAAGTGCCCCAGATGATTTTAAGGGGCAGCCCTAGGTGAGAACTAAGGTCTATAGTGAGGTATATATATATATATGCCTTGTGGAGACACAATTCACATACCATACTATTTACTCATTAAAAGTGTACATTCAATGGTTTTTAGTATATTCACAGAGTTGTGCCACCATCACCACAATCAATTTTATGTTTCCATCACCTCAAAAAGAAATCCACTAGCAGTCAGTCCCCATTTCTCCCACTCTACCCCTAGGCAACTACTTATCTACTTTCTGTCTGTATAGAGTTGCCCATTCTGGATATTTCACATAAACGGAACCATACAATTCTACATTTTGTTTACCCATTCACCAGTTGGTGGATATTTGAGTTGGTCTACTTTTTGGCTATTATGAATAATGCTGCTATAAACATTCGTGTGCAAGTTTTTTTGTGGGCATATGTTTTCATTTCTCTTGGATATATATCTAGGAGTATAATTGCTGGATCATATGGTAGCTTTATGTTTAACTATTGGAGAAACTGCCAGACTGTTTTCCAAAGTGGCTGCGCCATTTACATTCCCTTCCCAGCATATAAGTGTTCCGATTTCTCTACATCCTTGCCAACACTTGTTTTTATCTCGTTTTGATGATAGCCATTCTAGTGGGTATGAAATGGTATATCACTGTGGTTTTGATTTGCATGTCCTGCATGGCTAATGATATTGAACATCTTTTTATGTGTGTTTGGCCCACTTGTTTATCATCTTTAGAGAAACGTCTATTTAGATCCTTTGCCTATGGATTATTTATCTTATCATTATTGAGTTATAATAGTCCTTTACTATTGTGTACAATTTAAATGATAATCTCTTTGCTGAATACTGCCATTCATATATAAGATGTATGATTTGCAAATATAGTCTTCTCTTCTGTAGGTTGTCTTTTCACTTTCTTGAAGGCCTCCACTGAAGCAGAAAAGTTTTAATTTTGAAGAAGTCAAATTTTATATTTTCTTTGTTGCTTGTGCTTTCGTTGTCATATCTAAAAAAGGCTTTGCAGAACCCAAGGTCATGAAATTTTTCTCCTATATTTTATTTTAGGAGTTTTATAGTTTTAGCCCTTACATTTAGGTTTATAATCCATTTTGAATTAATTTTTCCATATGATATGAGCAAGGGTTCCAGCTTCATTCTTCTGCATGTGGATATTCTAGAGTGAGTTTTTAAAATAGCCTGCTCACCAATGGTTAGTGAATGTCTTACTGAAAGCCAGCTGTGTGACAAACTTCATGGGGCATGGCACATGAGGCATCTATGCCAATAATAAATTTCCAGAGAGTTCTACCTTATGCTTTCTGCCAGAGTGCCTATACACTGGTATACAGTCTAAACACACACTTGGAGCTACCAACAAACACATTTAGATAGTCTCTGTTTAGTGAGCTGAGGTTTCTCTACTTGCAGGGGACACTTAGGAATTAAGTGAAGTGTGATATCAGGCATTAAAGGTTTTCAAAGGAATTGAGCTTCCTTTATTGCACGAATCCACGCAAATACATTTAAACTAGAGTGTGTGACCTGTGAGTCAGGAAGTGCCTTGCTGAATGCGGTGGTGCTATTTGATGATGTTTCATTGCTTTGTGCTCTTGCCTGTTTGAGTGAGGAAAGACCCTTCCTGAAAATTTTGAGTCAGAAGTTACTTCTGGGAAGGTTATGACATTTTCTTCTCTGAAACTGCTTAAAAGCAGATGAACCATCCCTCCAAAAGGTCCAAAGTAGAGATGTATGAGCCATACCCAATGTTCTGTGCTGCTGTAGGGAAGTGGCAGGTAGGATTAGAAACAGTTCCCCAGGAAGTAGGGAAACTCTCATCAGCCAGGCCACCAGACGGAGAGCCCAAGTCAAGGAATAAGTCAAGTTCTTTCCTCTCTTTAGCTCTAAAAGTACTGGCTCTCACTCAGGTAGATTTGTCTTTCACAAATGGCCTCTGTACTTCTCTAATGTCCTTCTGCACTCCTGGCTTAAAAGGGGCACATTAATATACACTCTAAGAGACCATATTGAAACTTCTCTCACATCCCATAAAGCCTCTGGGCAAATACTGTTTTATCTCAAGAAACAAGCAAGGAAAATAGGCACAGAATTTTATAGATCTGAGTTCAAATCCTGGCCCCACTGCACAACCTGGATTATTTTCAGTTAATTATTTAACTTCTTTGAGCCTTATTTTCCCTTTCTATGCTATAGAAATATAAAAATATCTTTTGAAGTTCATTGTGGGATTAACTGAGAAAACAACTGTAAAATTCCTGGGCCAAGTTGGGAGCTCAATATATTTTATTCCTCTCTCCCTTTCAATACCAAAGATATGGTAGACCCCCAGTTTCAAACCTCATTTTTTTAGTGTTGAATTCAAAGATTTTAAAAGACCATTAGCAAAAATGGACATTGGATTTACCACTGGACACATCAGATCCATCTCCTACATTATTGTGTTCCTTACGTGGTTGTAAAGTCTTCATTCTTTGGCAGAGGATAGGACCTCCCCTTTTGGGGTCTTCCTACCACCCTAAGCAAAACATTGCTACTGTCCATGACTTTGCTGATATGTCAGCGTTTCAGTGAAGTACCCAGCTGTTTAAAACAGCAGGTATTTATTTTCTTTACTCTGAATATGCAAGGATGAAATATAGCTGCCTGTTTTTGGAAATGCTTTCTTCGTCTACGTCATTTGGTTAGGTTAAGCGATGGAATGTATTGTGACCTTGATCCGTGCACTGACCTCTCCCAGGTACCCCTAGAGCTTGTTTATGCAGATATTTATGGGCCAAGAAGCTGAACCTAAGCCCAAACTCCCCTCAGCTACTTTTTTGTGAAAGGTGAATTGTTCAGCAGGAGTATTTATGTGACTGGAAAAAGCCTTTGAGCAAGACAAGTGTGTAAAACTCTGTTCAGAAGAAGTTACTGTAAGGAGTGATGGGATCTGGCATGGTTCTTTGAGTGATAGTGGGTATGCAATCGTCTTAAGGACTTCCATTGCCATGATATAAAAATAACTGATCTTCTCTTTCATGGGCCTCCCTGAAATGTTCCACAGATTATGATGTAAAAATAACAAGCAGGGCAGGGAAGGACTTCCTTCCAAGGACAATGTATAGATTTAATTAGTGACATCTGTATTATTTGTATTCCTATGGAACTAAGTCCAGTTGTTTTCTACAAAAAAACTCAGAAGTCTGCTTGATGATGTGTCAAAAACTGGGAACAACAAGTTTGAAAACTACAAACAAGTAAGCATGAAAAAGGGACATTAATTCAATAGCATTTATTTTTATTAGGTCACATTATTACGTATGTCCTTTAAAAAAAAACTTTCTGGGTATAGAGATAATAAAAAGTAGAATAAAGTACTTATTCCCCATATCAAAAGAGGAGAATAGAGGTACATACAAATTCCAAGCAGTATATGTTCTGAATCTATGAAAATTCTTTCTGGAATTTGGCCTGGTATATATAAATCTGAACATATAAGTACAAATGTTACTCATATACCTATAACTATGTAAAGACTAAAATACTTGCTTTTGAAATGCAGTCAGTTATAACTTAAGACATTTAAATACACTCTCCATTTCTGCTGAGGTCAGCACATCCCCTCGAGAAATAAAGGACTTGGCTTTATAATGGGAGAAAAGAATCTGTGAAGAGTAATTTGAGGATGACTTACAGTTAACTATAACTTAAAATTTTTTAGGTGAAGTCCATAGTTTTACTTAAGTTGGTTAAGGGGTGCAAAAATACAGTTATATAGAAAGAATAAGTTCTAGTGTTTGATAGAATAGTAGGGAAATTATAGTTAACAGTAACTTACTGTATATTTTTAAATATATGGAAGAGAAGAATTGTAATGTACCCAACACAAAGAACAGATAAACCTTTGAGGTGATGGATATCTCAATTACCCCAACTTGATTATTACACATTGTCTACATGTATCAGAATATCACATATACCCCCAAAATATGTATCAATATCAACAGAAAAATAAAGAATTCTCAATAAAACCTAGAATTTAGCCAAACCCTCAGTAAATTAAACCATAATAAAATGTTAAATATTTTCCCCAGACTTGGAAGTAATATAATGGTGGTTTCCAGTTTAAACAAAACCTTATGTGTAGTTGTAAGATTCAAATGAAAAGATGCACATAAAAGTGCTTTGGAAATGGCAAAATTCTCAGCAGGGTTGCCACCATGAGGGCAGTAGAGTGCAACAGAAAGGAGCGTTGCTTTGGAGCCAAACTGTGAGCATGTCAATTTCAGCTTGGCTGCCCTGTGCGAAATATGCAGCCTCTGTGTGTGCCAGGATCCACATCTCTAAGATGGGGACCATAATAATTCCCATTACTGCTACGAAGAGTATGTCAGTTACCACATGTAGAATTCTCAGGACAGTTTCTGGCACGTGGAAAGTGCTCAAGCAATCATGGTGATGATTATGATGATGATGGTGCAGTTGTATTTGGGGGAAAAGGAGAGGACAGAGGAAGTATTTGATTTTGAAAATGAGGGATGGACCAGCTGACCCAATCAGCTTAAAGAGGAGTAAACAGCATAACAGAAATTAATTAGGTTTGGAATTAAAATGGAAATGAATGCCCTGTTCATACATATATTCCAAATTGAGATAAGTGTCTTTCTTGGTACTGGCAGAAATATTATTAGCAACATTTACCATCGTTTAAAAATAAAATATTTTGAGCAACCATTACACATATACTATGGAGCCATGAAGATTCTAGTTTAAAAACTACGTTTAACAAGGAATAACTGTCTCCAGATTTAATAGCAAGTATCATAAAGATAATGAGATGATGTGGGAGAGTAAACATTTTCATTGCCACAAATGTGGGATAACAGCATGATTCAAGACTGGTAGATAAAACAGGAGAAACAGGCTGACTCTAAGGAGAAAGGGACATCTCTCCACAAGGCCCTTTCAGAAGCTGAACTATAATTATTCTTTTATGCTTTTGACTATATTTTGCCACCCATGTTCGAAAACAATGGCTAAAGATTCCATACCGAGAAACCAGAACCACCTGGGTCTTACCTTCTTGTGGCCATGATGCACATCCCTGAGCAGCCATATTGCTCTCCAAAGAAGTTTCCTAAGACCAACCTGCTTCCCCCACTAACCTGTCCCGCGGGCACCACTGCTCCTTCTGCCAGACTGGACAGTGCACCTGCACTCCGCCTGTAACGCAGGCTGGGAGAAATGGACCCTGAGAAGATTCAGCTTTGCTTTTTCACCAGCTGAGGGAAATTGTCTTCAGGGCTGCCTCAGATCTGCCAAAATCCTCCCAGCAATACCTGGCAAAAGCCCAAGATGTGAGTTCTTCATACTAAAAATGGAGAATCGGGGCCAATATTCTAACTATGAGTTTTTAATTCCAAGAATTTAAAAATAATATTTTATATATATATATATACTTTTTTTCAGAGTAAAGATTGGGAAGCAGCTGGGCATCAGGCTGAGAGGCTGGCTAAAAAGAGAACAGCTGTGTTGGTCTTAGGTCTGAGCTGACTGCAATAACTCTTGATTTCTTTCAACCCTGGACCTAAGGATTCAAGGCCATAAAGCAAAGCTACCAAGTGTTCACTTATCTGGTTTCTTGTGAGACATACAGAGTGGAGTTGGTTGTTAAGCCATCTTTAAATGGAAAGTGTTACAGAAATGCTTATAATAATAAAACGCTAATTATAGCATTTCCCCAAGTTGTGGGATTACTATAATGGGAATGATGGCACATGCAAGACCTAACACATTTATCAAAGAGCTGGCAGGATGTCTACAAAAGTAAATATTATATATGGTGATGTGTCATATGCTGATCAACATAATAAGTCTTGCTGGACAGCTGCTTTAGTTTAAGATAAGCAAAGCAAGCATAGGAGTGTTTGAAAACCATTTATGCTCAGGTGGATATACCTAAAGTGTGTTTCAGCTGGAGAGTGGGGATTGGGAGAGGGCTCATGCCTCTTTATATCTTCACAGTACCTTATAATTATAAAGTGCCTGGCATTCTGCCTCACACCTAGTAGCTGATCAATGAATCATTGCCTCATCCCCCCTTCCTCTAGCATGTTGTCATCAGTGGGAGATGGCTTATGGGTAAGGGTATGGGGAGCTTTGAGTACCAAGAGCACATGATCTAAAGCAGTTTGTTATACAAATATAGCCTTGAGACATCTCTGGTTCCTCCTTCCTAGCAGATTGTCACCTCTGTCACACCTACGAAGAAATTTTTATACTGTCATTGGTTACCTTTTATTCAGTGAGTGCTCCACAAATACCTGTTGATTTAACTGCATCTATTATGGACATTTATGGCACTTCAAGGCTGTGATTGCCTTTAGTGACTGCCACTGAACAGATTCCTACTTGTTGAGTATTGCTTATTGCTGAAGCTATTTTTATAAGCACTGCCAAAAGCCTTTAATCCTCTGTCAGTTGAGTGTATCTTTGGGGTTGTTTTTGTTGTTACAGCTAACCTTTTGGCAGAGAATGGGGCAGACAAAAAAGGGGGGGGAATTGAGATAGGAAGCAGTTTGTAGAAAGATCCTTGGAAAAACCCTTTCCCCCAAATTACATTTTGCATTCCATTAGAGAACAACGGATTAAAAACAAAGCACAAATCTCGCTGAGAACCTGAAAGGCAAGTTTCAGCATGAGTGAATTTTTAACAGCCTCAAAGGAGGGGGTTAAAATGAAATTCTGACAACCTTAACTACATTTCTTTCTTAAAGCGTTGCTATAATAATAAAAGGTGAAATGTCAGCAGTCACATATTATTCTGTCTAACAATACTTTATAATTTTTACTCTGTGGGAGCACTTGCCCTTTTATAGTCTCAACTCTTGCGTTTTGACTGAATGCCCAAGGACAGCAATTACTTAAGCCATTTACCTACACACGGGCAGCACAGCCTAGACCTGCTCTGCATTGCTAAGTTCTCCAGGGATTTGCTCTTGGGGACTTCAGTCAGTAAAAGAATTCTATGATATGGGCTACTTACTACCCCTGGGGTTTCAACCACTCCAAAATTCTGTGTTCATCCCTACGCCTTGAAAACACACTGCTGGCTATGCTTTCTGCGAAGGAGAGATCAGCTTCTTTCTGTGTGTCAAGAAAACATCTTCAAACATCCAAATAGTCACACAGTCTCCTTCAGAATATTGCAGAAAAATAGATACTACTCAGTTATCACAAAGTAGAGATGGGAGTTTTCTATTAAAATTTTATTCACTTAGCAAGCATGCTTAGAACAGCTGCTACGTCCACCAACCTAGAGCATCCACTAGGGGAGAGCTACCAAGATTACTACTACACAGAACCAGCCCACAGAGAGTACATTTTGTGGGAAAAGTCAGATGAGAGATGTAAATTATTGAGGAAAGCAGTAGGCTGATCAAGGAAGTAGCCTGCCTTGAGGTTAGGGATGGGAATCCTGGCATCAGTTGTGACCCATCAGCTCAAATGCCCTCAGGGTCGGGCAGGTAAGGAAATAAATGAAGGGTGCCAGTAGGGACTGTCACACAGTGGAGCCAGTGAGAGCCATCGAGATGGAACACTATCCCTCAACTCCAGCTGTCAGTGCCATGAGCAAATACCGGCCCATTCTTGCCAGAGCTTTGGCTTTTAAAAAATTATTTTTTAATGTTGGCAACTAGTTCACAGTGTTTTACCCCTATGAAGTCCACGCAAAACAGTTCTAGGGACCAAACTTTGGGTTATGATGTGTGCTGTCTTTAAATCCCATTCTATATGCTTTATCTCCGGCTGTTACAGGTTAGGCGCTCTGGAAAGCAGATTCGGAGACAGTGTAATCAGCAGGAGGTTTACTCGGATCACAGTCTGTGAAGGAAAAGGAAGGAAGCAGGTGTGGAGTGTGGATACAGGGAGAAGTTGGACTGTGATAGAGTCTCAGTAGATATCTCTGCCAACATTTAAGGAGTAGTGAAACTTGGGTAGCCCTTCAGAGTTGTTCCAAGTTGGGTGATAGGGCTGGGCCTTTATACCTTGGCATGAACCAATCACTGGATGTGGGTTGCTTGGGAAGGGGCATGACTTTGGGTAAGGAGGCTCTCTTCAGCCAAAGGAATGTGCATCAGAGTCAGCCACACTCTCAGTAGCTGGGAAATCAGTCGTATCTTACTGAAGGGGATCTGGGTGGTGCATGACAATACCCTTCATAGTTGTAGGTAGATTTTTCTACATGGACTGTGTTGCCCCTGAACACAAGGATGAGGTTGCAATAAGCATTGAACTGACCTGACAATCATGCCCTAGAGAAGAGAGATGATCTCACATTAATTGTTTCTCCTGGTCCCATCCTGTCTCTGGGCCTGTCTCTTTCCCTACTTTTGCTGGCCTGTAAGTCTCCCACAGAAGCTAGTGGAACAGGATTCCTAAACCCGCTGAGGAATTCCTAACCCCTTGACCCGACCTTAGAGCTATATTGGTGTGGCCTACAATCCATATTTGGAGCATTTCTAAGGATACAGTTTCAACCTAAGCAGAGAGAGTTGTAATGGAATGTAATGATGCACTCATTTTTGCAACATGTGCTTTTTGATAGCCTACTGCATGCCAGGCACCAAGCCACTCATTTTGAACAAAAGATGTTTCCTGCATGCAAGAAGTTTGGTATGTAGTTGGTAATGCAGATGAATAAGCAGACAATTTCAGGGTGGTAGGTGTTCTCATAGGGGTGATCAGAAGTTTTGTTTTGGGAGGTTACTTTGATTAAAAATCTGTAGTTAGAAACAATTATAATACTCTTTGTGAACAACAATTGAGCAAAGCAATGCCAACCGGGCTGGAGAGGGTCAGGTTATAGTGTGTTAAGGGAGCAGACTCTGCAAGGTTTAGTGCATATTAGTGTACATAAATGGGGAAGTGAGGACCTTCACCTACTGTCCAGGTTGCTGGCCTAAATGATTGTAGATTTGGAAGACATGAATGAATGATGGCATAACTGAGGGAAAAAAATGCAAAGTACTGGGTAGACAACCATCACTACCGATGATTAAGATGTGGTTGTGTGCTAAGAACTGCTTATGAAATATATTCTTTCCTGGGAAGTAAGGCAGTCATAAATAACTATCATATGTGTCACGTTTTGACAATTATTTTATGTAAAGCCATGGAGAGCACGCTGGAGAGGGGATAAGAGAAGAAAGGTATGAATTCCAATTTATGTGGCAGGAAAATCTTGAGGTGGATAATAATGAAGATGACATTAAGTTCCATAACAATAATAGCTAATATGAATGCCTAATAAATACAAAGGACTGTGTTAAGTGCTTTCTCTGCTTTAACTCATTTAGATTTCTCTCCACAACCCTGCAATATAGAGGCTGTTATCCATCCTCTTTGTATAGATATGAAGAAGCTGAGGCTTTCTCTTCAGGGTTAGTTAGGCACCTTGCTTAAGATTTGATGACAAGAAAGTGGCAGCCCTTGGATTTGAACCAGGTTGCCTGAAGCCAAGGTCTGGTGTCTTATCACAAAATTATACTGTTTCTCACTTGAAATTGATATTGAAATATGCATGGGAGAGGAGAGCATTCAAACTGAAGGGAATTCGTTTTGCAAAGATATGATGATGTTTTGAGTTTGAGAGGAAATATGGGAGATATGACCAAAACATAAGGTAGAGAGGTGAGAGCATGGTGTGAAGGTTAACTTTTAAAGTTAGATTGTAGTTTCCTTGTAGATGGTCTTAAATACCAAGCTAAGGGGTTGGGGTTTTTGTTCCTTGTGAAATGGGGAGTCATAGAAGGCTGTAAGCAAACATGTGGTAATATCTGTATTTTGAAACAGTAACTCCGGCTGTGAAAAGTAGACAGGTGAATAGAGAGACTGGAGGTGGTTAGGCAGAGAGGAGCAGGCCCCTAAATATTGGGGAGGCACTTTGCAAGCAGGGTAAGAACAGGGCAAGTAGAAAGAAATAGAAGACAATTTGGTTGTTGCCTGAGCTCAGGTTTTTGTCTGTGATATTGAGAATGCAGGATGAAGGTAAAGACGGCGTGTACAGAGAGCAGGAGCTCAGATTCAGACTGTGGAAATGGAGACGTGGGCCTCAGGAGGCTCTGTCTATAAGAGACCCTGGAACCTCCTCCTTGGGAGTTTAGGGGGATGCTGGATTTGGCTGGATTTGAGTTGAGCTTATTGAAGAAACCCTGTGTAGGCTGACAAGTATGAAAGTACACACTTAAATAGGGGATAAAAGAAAGTATTTGTTTTTAAAGTCATATTGTACATCCTGTCATTTCACATGAAGTAACCTGCCACTGTGGCTACGGTCTGTGAAATGAAATATGTGAACTTTCAGTTTAGAGTAGGAGTTGATATTTAGGACTGGGCAAAATGTTCCAGGAAAAGGGCGGGATTCATGCATGATGATTTATCTGGAAATTTTCTAGAAGCTCTATAGGCCAGTTCCATTTGAGAACACAGACTTGCCTTCCCATTGATGGTAATGAACTCAGGTAGTTCCAATTGTCTCAGTCATTTGTTGGCTTCTGGATTTATGCTTTTTTTGGTTAAACCATCATCTCATATTATTTAGTTCTTAGTTGCTAGAGTAAGTGTGCATTATTACCTATATTCTAATGATAATGTAATTGTAGGATCCATGTTTACAATATGTAGTCCACACTCTCAAGGATTTAAAGGC
The DNA here is from genome assembly GCF_049350105.2 of Macaca mulatta. NCBI lineage: Eukaryota > Metazoa > Chordata > Mammalia > Primates > Cercopithecidae > Macaca > Macaca mulatta. The sequence goes on from NC_133407.1 coordinate 24,100,821, forward strand.
AGATTATGCTGGGTGGAAAAGGAGGGAGCAATTCCCCAACAGCTAGAGAGTGTGACAACATATCCAGCTGCTCCTTGCTTCTTCAGCATGCACAAATGCCCCGTGTGTGTGTGTGTGTGTGTGTGTGTGTGTGTGTGTGTGAATTGTAGTGTAGTTGATTTTCTCTGGCAATGCTGTCATAATTTTGGTTCTCCTTTAAGTATTAGTGGAGGTTGGAAAGAAATTTCTGTTATAAAAATTTTCAAAGTAGTTTATTCTCCCAAGTAGCAGGCTGATGGCCAGTTGTCTGTATCTGATCGTTAATAAAAATTGAGCATTTCAAATGACTTTCTCATTCTCATCTGTAAAACATTATTTGTAATGGAATTCTTATTATATCATAACATTTTATTAGATCTTAGAAATGACAATCAGATTACATTGTTTTTCTTATTAAAAATACTTTCTTCAATGCAGAGTTCCCTAATCTTCTTTCTCAGAAAACCATTATACTTTTACTTAAATTTTGTTTTAATTGAAGTATTATATTCATGCAGTGCACAAGTCATCAATGTGTGGCTCAATGACTTTTCCCATGGGTGTGTACCTGTGGAGCCATAAGCCAGATAAAATTTACAATATTTCCCAAACCCAGGAGGCTACCTCCTTTATGCCTCTTCACAGTCAATTTACCTTTCCAAAGATAACCCCTATTCTGACTGCTATGACATAGGTCAAGGGTGCATGGATTTTAAGTACAATGTTTTCATATCAATAAATTCTGAAATGTATTTATTGGAGTGTGCTAGAGTACTGGGAAGTAATCCTGACGTTTTGCAGAGGTCACTTGTATAAGAAGAACCCTTCCTATTCAAGTGACTAATCCTTGGACTTTTGCAATCAGAAGTGGCACATTCTAATTAAACTAATGGTGAATTATACTAAGGGTGGAAATTATGCTGAGGGTGAATGATTTTGGATTTCTGTCCTCTAAAGGTGGTCATAGATTTTCACAGAATCAAATCCCTACTAAATTTTCTCCTCCTTTCACCATTGCTCCACCCCCAAGTGTTCTGCTAGATGTTATCTGAATAAGATTTCTTTGCTGTGAATGATTTCTTATAATACTTCATGGCTCATCTTCATCTCCAGACGTTCTTAAAGTCGTAACAGTATCCTACACCTAAGAATGCAGAACTTGATAAATGGTTAGACAAGATCATCTCCCTTCTATAACAATTTAGAAAACCTGAAAACACACTAAAAGACCTAGTTTTCCTTTTAATGTACAGGGCTCATTCTACAGAGGTATTCTATGGTTGTATTCTAAATCCAGACTTGCCCTGTGTAGAAACCAAAATTAGAAGTCTGAGGCCCATTTCTTCAACCAAATCTGATGAGTAAAAGGATATACAGTAGTCATGTATAAAGGTGGAAAGACCTGGCATGGCCCCTATTGCTGCTGTGTTAATTCTCCAAACTAAAAAGGTGACCAAAAGATACTTGCCCGTAGGTTAAGTAGAAATCGAGACCAAGAAAGATCCCTTAAGTTACTAATTTGAAGAATTCTTTCCTAATTGTTGAGAATTTACCATCTTGTATTGTTGGTAGGAGCTAGTAGTTGCATCAAGAAAAGGTGCTTTAAGGCAAATTAGGTTGGAGTTTCCTTTGTTCATTAATCAAAATCAAGAGAATCTGTTTCCTACACGTTGTTCCTTTCTGTGAAAAGACTATGACAACATGACTGAATTTCCTCGGGGAATTTTCTAACACCTTTAATGAGAAAAAAGATGTCTTCGCATGAGTATACAAACATGCAGAAGAATGCTTATTAGAAGATCTATTTATACTTGAAATAGAACTGAACTGAGTTGGCAAGAAAAGAGAATTGTGTTAGTATGCAGGTCCCTCAGAGACATGATTATAGTCCTAGTGACAGGGTATGAAGATACTACTAATTACCTTTGTAGACTGAAGACATTTTTAAGATACACTTGATTTCGTGTCATCAACAAGAAAGTAGTAGTTTTGTTATATGAATTATTTTTTAACTTTTCAGTGTACCTACTATTAATAAATGTGCAAACAAATACACGTATTAAAAATAAAGAGTAAGTCTCTACCTACCCCCATTTCTTCCCTCAATCCCAATCCCTAGATATTAATAATGGCTAATGTTTTCTTCCAGATATTTTTAATACAGCTAAAGAAAGGATGGGTATATGGATGGATGAATGGATGAGGGATAGACAAACAGGTAAATAGATAAATGGGGAAAGAGACATTGAAATGTTTGTTTGTTGGTTTGTTTGTCTGTTTGTCTGCTAAGCTGGGTACTTTGTTGAAGATTCAATGTTAAGCAAACACACATGTTACCAACTTTCCTAGAGCTTATAGTCTGGCAAAAGGAAATAGATATTAATCGCAAACAAGTAAATGTATAATTATAAATTAAACACAGCATAAAAGAGTACGTGAGTTTCTCTGAGGAAGGGATGTTTGTGCTGAAATCTGAAGGAAGACTGGAAGATTGAGTTAGACTAGAGGGGAATGTTCTAGATAGAGGCAAGAAAGTATGCAGAAGACCGTGTGCCAGCAGGACCATAGCTTATTCAAGGAACTGAGGGTGCCTGGAATGGCTAGAGTGTAGACTGGGTAGAAGGGGATAAGTACTGTGTTGGAATTCAGTTGGGAGGCTGTTGCAGAAGTGAAAGGGGAAAAATGAAGGCAGTTTGGACTAGTGTGAAAGTAGCTTGGACTAGCATGTGGTTGGAGAAAAATTACTGCACTTCAGTCTTTTGGAAAATGAAGCATGATTTAGTAATGATTGGAAAGAGATGGTAAGGATATAGATGGCTTCTCTCTGTTTTTCTGTTTCTTAATATATGTGGAATTTTTCTACACTTTTTCTGACCTTGCATTTTTCCTCTTAATAGTATATTTTGAAGATTCCCTCTCCATTTCAATAATGCCTTTTTAATGAGCTCCTTGCATTTCATGGTACAAATGTGCTATAATCCTTTTAACCAAATTTGAGATTGCTTGGTTTCCTGTTCCATCAATAACTTTAACGTAGTTGTTAATGTTTACCAGTCTTGTTCATAATCTTTATCTATTTATTTAATGATATTTTTTATTATTTATAAAATATTTATTTATTAAGGATATTAATCCTTAACTAGCAAAAGAAGCAAAAATGTAGTCACCTGCATAGATGCATTAGACACCAAAAAGGCATTTGACAAAATTTACCAACCTAATTTTTTTTTTTTCCTAATGACGCTTTGTATTTAGAATTTATCAGTTCTCTAGAAGTGGTGTTTTGGTCTTAATTTTGTATCCGAAGGTCCAAACTCACTCTTTTCTGTTCATTCTATTATCTGTTTGTCTTATCTTTGGCTTTATTCTTTCATCAAACTCATTCTTTGTAATGTCTTTTATGATTCAAAGTGGATATTTTTCTGTTTCTCCAGTGTTATTTTCTAGAAGGTATTTTTTTATCAGTGTTTGCTTGATACTTTTCTCCTTTCCTTGCATTCTTTCCTCTTTCCTCTATGCTTTGAAAAATATTTGCATAGTTGCTGTCATTTATTTTTTTTCTTTCTCATATTTAACGTGGAAAGTGCTAGCTAGACCATCTATTTTTCTAAAGATTGTATCTGTAAATCATATTTGAGTTGTACTGCTTCTTCCCCGAGACCTTTTTGTTTTCTTTGAGAAATGAACTTCATTGGTTGGGTAGCACTAGGATTTTTCTTTTGCTTGAGAGTAGGGAAGAGGACTCAACTGAGATTATGGCTAGTTATAGTTGGTTACTTTGGGCTCTATTCTTTGTTCTGCAATTTTATTTAACATTTTATACTGGGATCTATTTTTTTTTTAAAGACAAGGTCATATTTCAGTCTTACAAGTGGGAACCCTTGGATTCAAATTATTCTATAAGTTGGAGAGAGTTTTGAAACATTTGCTTTTGATAAAGACAGTTAGTCCTATATACTTACTTCTCCTGCTATAGCTTCACCTTCCAAGGAGTCATTCTCACCTTAGGTGGGTCAACGTGGTAGTAGTGAGCCAGGACTTCTACTCTAAAAAGCTTATTCTAGAACTGCCTACTGACCCCTCAGAGTCCTGCCCTCTGGATTGTAGGGCATTTGGAAGTTTGTCCCCAAATTTGTTCAACTCTCTAGAAGTGCTTTTCTCTCCTGGAACTGCTTTGGAGCTAGAAGTTAGTGTTGGTCTTTGGGTCTTTGTATTGTCATATCTCCCTTTCCTTGGCCACAATTTTTCAAATATGGCTTTACCAGAGAGTGTATCTCTTCCTTTGTTTGAATGTCGTTGGTATATTTTGTCTAAGGTTTGATATTTTTATTCATTTTACTAAATTTAGAAATGGTAATTTTTTTTTTTTTTTTTGAGACAGAGTCTCACACTGTCACCAGGCTGGAATGCAGTGATGTGATCTCAGCCCACTGCAAACTCTACCTCCTGGGTTCAAGTGATTCTCCTGCCTCAGCCTCCAGAGTAACTGGGACTACAGGCATGTATCACCATACCCAGCTAATTTTAGTAGAAACAGGGTTTCACCATATTGTCCAGGATGGTCTTGATCTCTCGACCTCATGATCCACCTGCCTCGGCTTTCCAAAGTGTCGGGATTACAGGCGTGAGCCACCGCGCCCAGCCAGAAAAGGGAATTTTGGCCGTGTAAACTTGGCAATATCTTTTAGCCTTTTGGATTCAGTTTTCTTATCTGCAAAACTGGAAGAAGTAATTGCTACCTTCTGGTTTTCAGGATCAAGTCAGATAATGTATTAGAAAGTGCTTTGTGTACTGTACAGTTCTTTCTAGGTATAAGTTATTCTTACTATTGTTTGTCTAGATGAGATACACAGAGACAAAAGTAAAGAATAGAATGATACATTCTGAGCACTAAAATGGTAGAATATATGTTCATAGGACAGTATGGTTAAGCATTTAGGGCTGTTGTGAAAAGTGAATGGACTTGAAAGGGATAGGAATTCTCTGGTTGAGAGGAGGGGGAGGGGTACAATCAAAGATGTAGTGGATGGAGTATACCTGGTATGTTTAAAGAACCCTGAGTATCACAGTTAATTGAAATGGCAGGGTCATGGAAAAGAGTCACAGAAGAAAAACTGAGAGGGTTAAGGAGGCACCAAATTATAAAGGCCTGACTGAGAAATCTGGAAGTTATTCTGAATGCAGTATAAAGCCTGTATTTGATTTTAACAAAAACCTTAGCAGGAAGCTTATACTTTATGTTTAAGGATGTGGCAGTGGTATGCAGGAAAAATGAAGACAGGGAGAAAGAGGATGATGGGGTTGCATAAGTGGGTAAACATACATCTAGTGTGCCAGGACAATCAAGTTTAAACCTGTTGTTCCAGAACAATTATTATTAGTGGCCTATTTCCTTCTTAATGCTGCTCATAGTAAAATGATGGCAGTATTTATAAGAACATCATAAGAACACTGACCAGGGCCAAGGCAATGGGCATATAAAGGAAGAAACCAATGCCAGAATATCAAAAAAGAAGAATGTATAAGGTTACTACATGAGGAGAGGAGGGAGGAATGAAGAAGGGAGAGTAAGAGGTGGGTCCAAATTTTTCTGCCAGATAAATTGCAGTAGTGGTGGTAACAATCATTTTTGAAAGGGGATAAGGGGGGACCTGGAAGTAACAGGGTTTAAAGAGAACAAGAATTAGTTTGCTGTGAACTGCTGAGTTGTAGCAGCGAGGATCTAAGTTGATTTGTCACTTGTAGAGTTGTAGATGAAGCTTGGGAGTCACGCATCACTTTTATAAAACATTCATTGACTATGCTCAGCTCTATGAGGCTGAGTACGGACCTCAAGTCTACTTGCTTAGTCACCTTTCTGAATTATAGAGACTTGTTACACAATCCTCATGCTGAATAGGGACTTGCCTTCTAGTCCCTTCCACTCCTAGAGGGGGAAAGTGGCTCAGACAACATGAGTAATGAAGAAACACCCGGACACATTCTATTATAGCTCAAAAACTTTTCTACTTTGAGCAGACTCAGGAGTTTCTCTTGGCTTAAGACACAGGTCCTTTTCCATGTCAGATAATATTCTTCTCAAGATTTTGTACCCTTGATTCTCCCTTCTGGAGCTCAATAGCTAACAAATAGCGGCTGACCTTTCCTGTCTCGCAGTCTGCGGCTTCCTGTGACCTAATGGGAAAGCTTTGCTTGATATGTTGTGAGAAATATAAATTACAAATTACTATATATAGTTATAACATTTAGGGTACAGTTATACAAATTGATGCTTATATGAATGTAGAAATGAGTGCATACATGCATCTATGAATATGTATATGTATATACAATTTATATATTTACATATATGCATTGAAGGCAGTTTAGTGCTTAAATGCACAGGCTTTGAAATTAGGCAGGGCTGTGTGACTCTCATCTGTAAAGTGGGAATAATATGAATAACTGCCTCATTGAGTTGCTGTAAGGGTTAAATGAGATGATGATTATAAAATGCTTTCAAATGGCGCTGGCATTTTTTTAAAAACTGGAAAAGTGTATACCTAATTGTGAAGACACAGTTAATGTTTGAGTTGCTGGATTTTGGAAAATTTTGTTTTCTTTTTGCTTATATTTCTAGATTTTTTTCCTAACATTCTTTATCAAAAGACACATGAGAATAAAATTGATATAGTAAAATTTTTATTAATACAGTTAGTTGCCTAGAATAATATTTATGAATAGAAGAGAATTCATACATGTTTATTAATGAGCTTTTTAGTTGGAAACTCTCAGTTCATATATTTCCTGTCTGTGGCACCTCCCATTGTCTCCCTGAAGCCCTTTCTCAACTGCTGTCCTTCTAAAGAGGAAAGGCTCAATGGCCTATATACAGCCAACCTTGAGCACCGTTGTGGCAGGAAACAGATAACCAGTGTTTGTATAGGTCACTAGGATTTATCTTTATTCATATCTCACTTCTAAGAACTAGCCTTTCCATGATCACCATGATCACAAGGCTAAGAGATAGGTAACATGGTCTCTTTGCAAATACAGTAGGAATTTCCCACTGAGCCTGTTTTCATTAAAACAAATCAGTAAATACCATAGATTTAAAGCAAGTGCTTGTTCACTATTAGTCTTTCTGGTGATCCTAACAAATGCAGAGACGATGAGCAAATATAATTTTACTACATTTATCCAAATACTTGCACAATCTTTTCTTATTTTTATTTGTAATATCAGTCTTAAATAATCATGAGTAATTTTACATATTAGAAAGTGGGAACTGGAAAAATGTGATTTTTTTTTCAAAATCTTTAAGAGACAGCTGCTGAGAGAAAACAATAATGCGCCTGCCTGTTTCAGTTTCTGCCTCACTCACAATGAGTTTCTCGGGAGCCCAAATTACTAGATGATAGAATTGGTCTAATTCAACCTTGCAAACAAAAGGAGAAGAATTGATCAAAGAATCAGCAAATTGGGTCATTGAGAGGCTATATGAGCTTTTTCTTTAAGCTTTGCCACTGGATTCCTGTATCTCTCATTTTACACCCTTTCTTTGTTGGCTTGAAGAAGTCACTTTTGTAAATTACCATTAAACTTGTTATCTAGCTGACTGTGGAAAGTCCCTTATTTCATAGACTCATGGAATTTTGCAGCTAGAAAGAGCCCTAGAAGGCCTCTGTTCTCAGTGTACAGAGAGGAGGAGAGAAGGTAAGAGATTGGCCCAAGATAACACAGCTTTTAACAAGGAGCCAGGACTATCAATTTTCAGCTATCAAATGTTGATTCTCTCACTAGAAAGTTACATTCTGGGTCACAGGGTAGCATGTGTGCTAACTTGAGCATCTAAGACTCCATCAGAACTGGTATTGTTAATAATCCAGAACTAAAACACTTCTGAATTTTACCATACCAGGTTTGCAAAATCCTTTTGACAGGGCTAAATCCAAGGGCACAAATGAAATCATCACAGCCACATCTCCCCATCTCTAGAACAGACTTGCTTCCTGTAGCAAACATAATGCCATCAGCCCCCTCACCCTTACACCACTTAGTTTGAATGACAACACTTTTACGGACATATGCCAAAGAGGACAGTAATTGGCCCAAATTGGGTCATGTGCCCCTCCCTGTGTCCAAGAAATAGGACATCCTATTTCCTTTGGTCACTTGGCCACTAGTAAGAATGGGCCCTGGCTGAACCAAATGGAATGTGCTCCCTGGGGGAAAGAAAGATTCTCTTGCTATGAATTTGTGTTCTTAAAAGTAGGAGACTGGGAGGCCAAGGCCGGAGGATCACTTGAGCCCAGAAGATCAAAACTAGCCCAGGCAGCAAAGGGAGATCCATCTCTACAAAAAAAAATAAAAATAAAAAATAAATTAGCAAAGTATGGTGGTGTACACCTATGGTCCCAGCTACCTGGGAGGCTGAGGGGAGAGGATTGCTTGAGTCCAGGAGGCCAAGGCTGCAGCGAGCTGCCATCATGCCACTGCACTGCACTGTAGCCTAAGTGACAGAGTGAGGCCCTGTCTCAAAAAAAAAAAAAAAGTATGAGACAGATATTTTGGGCAGGCAGAAACAACAACTATTCACTTTAGATGTCAGCCAGATCACATATGTAGTAATTTTTTATTTTTTGGTGGACTCTGTCGATGTGACAATGTTAAAACTTTAGATGTTTTTCTTTAAAAACTTTAGATTGTCTTCCTTTAAAGAGTAATGAGTTTTGTTCTGGCAGGCATTTAATTTTCTGGCAGATCAGCTGGAACTAATGGAGGCCTGGTTTTAGATTCTGTTAGGGCAAACCTAGAGTGATCCTTGTTTTAGGATTAGAGTAGTCCTTCTAAGGCATTGCCTTTTTTGGAGTCTCAGCTGAATCTTGAGAGTGTTCAGCAACGTCTCTTTTCCTTGGCTGGTTGGAACTCTAACATCTGACATTTAGTAGCCCTCAAACACCCTTTTCTGCTCACAGAATAGCTGCTTGGGGTAGGTCTCGCATACGATTTTCTTAATATTCGTCTAAAGGCTCAAGAAACCCCCATACATGTTTCTAGAGTGTTTCTTTTCTTGTGCAGCTTCCTCTCTAATACCCTGCTCCACAAATTCCTACCATATCTGCCACCCAAAAATCAGGTCTCAGTTTTCTTCACTCAGCTGCTCTCTGGGTTCCACTTGCCCTAGTTGCAATTTGAAAAGTGCCCCAAGGCAAAAAGCCAAGATAAACATAAAGCTTATCTCCTGTGTCTTCCTGCTCTCAAGGATCACAGCCATGGACTGTTGTCCAGTGCCTAAAATTGTGGCTTCAAATGTTTGTGTCCATGTTTATGGTTGTTTACGTCCCTTTCTCCATTATAGACACACTTAAGACCTTTTTTTTTTCTTTTTTGATACTGCAACTGAAGCACACATAAATTTGATCACTCGCCAAGCTTGGCTCTATCTACAAAGCTACTTCGTATTTACAGAAAGTTTGCTCAAATACTGAGGACAAGTTTTGGCCTCTAGAGGAGTTATAGGAGCTGATAACTTAATCTGGGGGTGAATCCTTTGTGAGAAATGAATAATTCAATCCTCTCCTAATTTGTCTATATTTCTGTAAATTATCTCCTTATTTTCTTTTAAATTGGGATATGGTCATCTGTTGAAACAATTTTGTATAAATAGGAAAAGAAAATGACTTGGTATCAGAAGATCTGGGTTCAAAAAAGAAAAGAAAAGAAAATCAAATTCCAGCAGACCTCAGTGTGCCTGGGCTTGAGGTTGCCTGTCTATAAAGTGAGGTAAAAATGGCAACTTTTCAGGGTTGTGATGATGTTGAGAATATCTTCCACTCTTGTTATTTTCTGTCAGTAGTAGCCTGTGGGGGGGTCTAAGAAAATTTAGCTTTAGAGGACATTTTAGCATATTCTTTGAGTTAGTTTCTCTTTTATTCTGTGTATCAATATAATTAGTAATATTTATTAATATTATATGTCTAAATGTCATATATTAATATGATATTTCTTAATATCATATTAATAAAATGTTTGACCATGAAATGTTTTGTTACAACAAAGCAGCCAAATCCGAAACTGTGATTTAAACGATAGTGTATGCTACTTTAAAATATGGCTCTTAGCACTTGGCTTTCTGTATAGAAGTTTGCATTCCTTTTCTCTCTCTCTTTTTTTAAATCCTCAGTCATAAAACCTGAGCTTTTATAAAAGGAAAGTAACATAGAAGGAAAAAAAAGTGTGCCAAAGAATTCGTGTATTTGAGTTTTGTATCTCTAGTGTTTAACAGTTTTATAATCCAGGTTTATAACTTGTTGAGAACAATAGACTAACTATTTTAAGCACATTTGCTTTGCTAAAGATTAACTTTTTACATGCCTGGTAAGTATGGTGAAATTTAAGCTTTGAGAGTAATAGAGAGGAATATTTTCCATCTCTGCCTGCATTTTTTAGTAAGGATTTTTTGTAAGATACTAACAGCTATTTTCAATGTGTTACATTTATTAGCAACCAACATGATTCAAGCATTTTCTCTTAGTGCATATCATCTTAAAAGACAGTGAAATGGGGAGGCCTTGATAAGCTAAAACTAAATTTTAGCCTCACTTTATATACTCATCAAAATCTAGAAAAATACAAAATATTTAATAATCCTTATCCTAATAGATATTAGTATTCCAACCTTGATTCCACAAATGCTTTAATTCATAGTCATTTTATATGGTTTGAATATTTTAAGTTATTTAATTGCATTTTAAATAATAATATCAGCCCTAAAGTCTTTTTATTCCAACAAGAAATTATATAACATTTTAGTCATCTTTAAAAGAACACTATAAATGCCCTTACATGAACAAACATATAGTTAAATGTTTTATACATAAATACGAACATTTAAATACTTTAAACCATAATAGTAATGGGCAATATATATGTATTCTCTTCCTATGTATTTTTGCATTGTAGCTTCAGGATGAATATTTGTCTAAAAATATGTTCTTGAGTATAAGTCTGTCTTTATATGCTTATAATGTTGTCTCTGACAATATTTAGTACTTAATATCGGTTCTGAGTGGAGCCTACGTTAATATAGTATAATACAAACTAAATCTACACCATTTGACTCAGTACGTTCCCTGTATGTCTCTTTCCTACTTAAAACAATTGAATTATTTTGGCTACTTAAGACATTTTTCTTTGTTTTGATAAAAGAAAAATTTCAGCCAAATTAAATTTAATGGAGTTTAATTCAGCAATGAATGATTCGTGAATCGAGCAGCCCCCAGAGTCACACCAGATTCACGGAGACTCCAGCGCAGCCACGTAGTGAAAGAAGATGAAATTGGAACTGAGGTACCGAGTGGCTGGATTGGTTATAGCTTGGCATTTGCCTTATTTGAACACAGTTTGAACACTTAGCAGTGTATGAATGGTTGCAGTATGGCCACTGGGATTGGCCAAGACTTAGCGATTATTACAGGCTCATACTCCTAAGTTAGGTTTTCAATCTGACTATTAAGCTAGGTTACAGTTCATCCACAAGGACTCAAGTATAGCAGTATGGAATCCTTCTCAGGCCATATTTCATTTGCTTTCACAGTTTTTTCAGTTTTTCATCTGACATGCAGCATGAAGTGACTGCATTATTTGTAGGTCTGAAAACCTGATGTTTATTGTTATTCCCAGCCGCTGCATCTGTTTTCACAGAGGACTCGTCGAGGTCTGTGTGGCCTATGATAGTGTCACCCCAGCAAGTGTGGGAAGAGTAGTTACCTTTGTGAACTTGTTCAGGCAGCCAGAAGTCATGGCTGGCCTCCAAGATGTCAGCTGAGGACCTGGAGTATCTGCATGTTTGGGAAGTCATATAATAGAAAAATCTACATGGCACTGAAATGTCCACTGCCTTTCAGAAAGGATCAGACCGGGGTTAAAGGGCCTGTGTTGACTTCAGGTTGCATACACCTTCTTTATTTTCAGTGTGTTTGCACATACATTATCTCTCCAGATCGTGAGAAAAGAGCAGCCAGAGGCTCCTTCAGTTTATGAGAGCCAGTAACTCTCACCAAAGAGCTTTGTTTGAAAATTAACAATCTAGACTTTGGTCTTGGTTGGGGTTTTCTAACTATTTTTTTATGTCACAGAACCCTCTTTCCAGATGAAATCTTAATCTGACTCCCAATATGTAAAACAGAGGAATGCAGAGGGTTTTAATTCACATTCGCTGGGGGATTCCAGTCTTGCCCCCTTAGGCCGATCTCTTTCTATGTTCCTAGGCCCCTCAGCCCCTTGAGGCTCCATGGAGCGTAGTCTAAAAACCATGACAAAAACAGGCTTTGTGGAATGTCTGTTGGCCCACAACGTTCTCTCTTTTGATATTCTATATTGCCTCTGATAGGTATTCTGAACTCTGCCACATTTTTCAGAAGTCTTTGTTTTTTATGGCGATAGACTAAGCATCCCGGCGCAGTAGGGAAGCATTCCGGTCTTGACTCCAGCTCTATGTACTGTGTGACATTGAGCATGCCATTTAATTTCCTGGACGTTGGACTTTCCTGTCTATAAAATGGGTATGGTTAGACAAGCATGGAAAGCGTCTGGAGATCTTTGACTAGAAGATCTATGTGAATGGGATTGACTGAAACAAGCTGTTGATCTCTGACTCATCCCTATATAAAGGAACAGCCCTGGATTACTCCAGGGCCACCTTCTCTAGTCCACTTGATGGTAACCAGAGTAGAATGATTAAAACTTGAGCATGTCAAAGTGTGCAGAAGAAATGTCTCTGACTGATTTTCTCATAAGGGATCTCCATATTGTGCACGCCTATACACGTAAGGCATCCTCTCCAGGACATGGTGATAGATATATGTTTCAATTAACATCATAGATACTTAATTTGATGGCCTATAAAGAACACTGGGGTAGGGGTCAAAGGATCCTGTGTTGTACTGGAGCTAGATGTACTGGCTTTAGAGAGCCAGTTTTGTACATCTCATCCTAATGCTGCATGTGGTCACATCATGTTGGTAGCTTGAAATTCACTGTAGTAGAATTACTATCACCTGAAAATCAGCAAATACTATAAATTGGGGCTTTGGGAGGAGAAGCACACCATTGTAGAAGGATTTGAATTATACACCCAGTACTCCTACTACTAAATATTTTAAACCTCAATGTTCTCATGTATTAAATATGGAAGACAATACCTGCTCCATCTATCTCACAGATTTGTCATGGAAGTTCAAATATGTGTGAAGGAACCAAAGCTAAACAGATGCCACTGGAAGTGGCAGCATTATAATTTCCAGTGTTATTGGGGGCATAGAGAAAGAACAAGAGGATCAAGCATGAACTGACCCTATTTTCCCTCAAGAAACAGAATAAGTGCCACTCAGATCTTATAAACACAGAATTGTATATACTTTTAAAGAATCATAAATATCAAATGTAGGTTGAACTACCTTGAAATGTATTTAGAGCCATTCTTTAAAATGAAACCATAGACTGATATAAGAAAATGCCTTCAACGCCTCCAAGGGTTGGGACCACTGAATATAGGAATCCATCAAGCACCAGTTTCCAAAGTGTCCTGCTTCCAGCCCTGGAGATGCTTCTGCTGATATTCTATGACAACACGCATGAGGAGCTGGAACTGCATTTCTCATTCATGAAGGGGCTAGAAGCTAGACCGTCTTTGACATTATGGCCAACACTCACCCACACTAGAATCTGGGTGGAATGGTGACCATGATTAATTCTAACACTGCCGGCATTTCTACAGAGGCGTTTAGATGAAATCTAAAGGAAACTTCCTAAATAATGTGGTTTACAGGTAAATGATTATTATTAATAAGATAAATATGTAAAATCTTCATCAAGTATACTTCAAGGAATGTGATATTCTTTACCTAAAGACATGGTAGGAATCATGTCTGAAACATAATGTTATGTTTAATAGTTGTATTTTGAATTATAACCTTTCTCTTTTGTGTGGACCTATGCTCTGGATGAGGTTACCTAGGTTCTAGGGTTCTTGGGTAAAAATATCTTCATGAGTGTTGCAAAGGACAAACCTATACCTTTCTGGGAGGAGTGCTTTAATATTAAGCTAAGTTTGTCAGTTTGGATGTCTGCCTAATGTAGATAGGTGTTCTAACCGCTCTATTGCTCAGAAATACACTATACAGGTTAAGAGAATGTATTTAGGAATCAGAACTGTCTTGGAGATCCAGCTCTGTTGCCTACTGGTTTCCTGACTTGGTGCAAGTTTCTTATTCTCCTCAAACCTCTGTTTCTTCATCCATAAAATGGGGCAAATGATAGTTTCCCTTTTCTACAGCTCTTTTGAAAATTACATGCAAACAGAGCTTAATTAATGTTAGGCTATTAACCTCTTTAAAGAATGAGTCAAAGGGTGATTTGGCCTAAATTCAAATGACGACTTCAGTTGGGATCTTGACCAGCAATGCCACTGTAGTGAAGCTGGAGCCAGAGTAGCCAAAGCTAAAATCAAACAATCTCCTAGCTTGGGGAGCCCTTGTGCCCATCTGAATTTGTCAGAAGTAAAGCCAGCATTGATAAGTGAGTAGTGATATACTGCCTGAAGTGTGGCATTGTGCCTGGTGTGATCCCCCAGCATTCCCTATTATTATCCATTTTCGTTTAGAATACTCTCCCCAGACTAGTGAGGGTCACTACTAGAAAATGTTCTGGAATAGTGGAGCATTGATCCTCCCAGGAAGTCACCCCGTAGATGATTAGCTCTGTGGAGTGCTATATTTGATACTGAAGAACATTCTCCTCCTGCTTCTTTGTGCACACTCATGTGCGCACCTCATACACACCCTGCCATGATCATCTTGACACAATACCACAGTAAAGCCAGTGACAGAGGGGCACTAAGAGGACCTCACAGTGCTGTGAAGTAAGGGAGTATGCCAGAAAGAAAAGCCACCCATCTATTTTTTTCAAAATAAAGATTTCAGGGCAGTGACATACCATGGCAGGATGATGAGAATGGTCTGTCCAAGGCACTGCAGACAATGAAGGGGACAAGTTATCTGAAAATGACTTTACAACAATGATAAAGTGGACAAAAATGTCAGCTGACTTTTTATTATTATCATGCCTCATTCTAAGCAGTCTCAGTCGTAAAATATCCCCCTAAAAAATAAAATGTGTTGTGTTGATTTAAGTTCTAAACAACTGCTGCAGTTACTGTCGAATTTTAGTAACATATATTTCATCTCCAAACGAGCACCTTTCAATAAACATAAATTTACATGAAAGTGAGTTTGGAGGACTCCTAGTTACGTAGTCAGCCCTAACACATGGGATTTGGCTCCACACATTAGTTTCCAGAATTAGTTCCTAAAACTTTGCAATGATGTTCAGTACTTTTGGTACAGGTTGTGTCTTTAACCCTTGGGCTACTACATATTGGGCATTTAAATAGTTTCCAAATAAATGATTATAGCCAATGATTGTGCAGTCAAAGAAATACATCTTCAGTTCATTCAGTTTTGTCACATTGTGTGACAACCCAGAATATTCATTTGTGTTTTAAATTTACAACAGTGAAACAGTGTTTACTGGTGGTGAAATGTTTTTCTTTGTGATTGTTGTTGAAAAAGTTTTCTTCAAGGGAGGAGAGGAGTGTTAAAAAAAAAATAGCCCAGTATAGGGGAAAAACAGTGCTGCAGCGTGATATTTAGACCAATGAATAGACTTCTATCATATGCCATCGTACAATTGAAGTTGTTTATATTATTTTCTACTCATGTTTTCTTTCTATAGTCATTGCCAAAATGTAGAATTCCTTGTTGTGAAGGCAATGTGTACAATGATACGCGCTTTGCAGCCAATATAGACATGAGTTCAGACATCAGCTCTGCAACTCACAAGCTGAGGGCCTGGGATGTGTTGTTAAATCTTAATTTCCTGTTTTGCAAAATGAGAGTCAAACCTCCTGGCAGACTTGTGATAACTAAATTCAATGTAGCATGAAAAGTATGTTCCATATGTTTCACATAGTAGATATGATGTTAATTTTCCCCTCTGTCTCCACCTTTTTACTTCTCTTTCCTGCACTGGCATTTATTTATGTCTTCCAATGCAAACAAATAAGATGTCTTTATAGAATTATGATGAGTTCTCAGGGGGCTGATGAGGGAGGATTGCTTGAGGCCAGGAGTTTGAGTCCAGCCTGGGCAACATAGTGAGACCGCATCTCAAAAAAATTAAATAATAAATAATTTTAAAAGAATTACAATGAATTGAAAGTAACTTCTACATATTTACAACTCATCTGTGCAACAACAAATATATGATCACTGTTTATAACCTGATCTCTCCCCTCTGAATCTTTATAGACTCCACTTAAATGCAAGGGTTTAATGAGAAAATTTCTGAGCTATGGTCCTGGTCTACAATGCTGAGTAAATCTTGCCTAGATGAATGACATCATTATAACATATTCAAAGTAGGAAGAGGAATTTCTTGGACATTGTAAGTTTTGGTGTACATAAATTTCCTATTCTTCCTGGCCATTGCCAGGACAACAGAATCATCAAGGTAAGCATCAGCAGTGTGTTGATTCATGGCCTTCATTGGCTTCTGTGGTAAAGGACACACATACTTAGAGGAAAGAAAATGCAACATAATTAGGCTAAAACAGACCATTTTATTCTGCAGTTAGTTCAACTGATGCTAGTTGTCATACCCAAAAGAGCATTTTCAACATTTCTTCAGCCTTTCCGTCTCCTCTTTCTATGAAGTTTTAGCATCTTGCCTAGTCTTCTTTGGTTTGTATCTAACATTAATTTTCTAGTACCTCATGTCTTATTAGTGGTACACTAATGTCTTATTAATGGTACATTGCATTAGATACAGAAGAATCTTCTCCTCCTGTTCCTTGGTGCACACTCTTGTGCATACTGCACACACGTCCTGCCATGGGCATCTTGACACAATACTGCAGTAAAGCCAGGGGCACAAAGAGGACCCCAGGGGTGCTGAGTATTCCAGAAAGAAAAGTCATCCGTATATTTTTTTCAAAATAAAGGTTTCAGGGCAGTGGCATACCAAGGGCAGAATGTAATTCTTTTAGTTACCTTACAGGAGTTGTATAAGGATTAAATTGGATAAGATAAGAGGAAAGATTTTATAAATCATAAAACAGTTACATATGTTAAGTAGTATTGTTATCTTGTATCTGGGATTAGTAAACTATGATCCATACACCAACTCTGGCTCTCCCCCTGTTATTGTGCTAACCTAGGAGCTATTCTAGTCCCTTTAAGGATTTGGGCTTAAAGTAAATCTTGTGTTTATCTCTCCCTCCTTGAATTGAGCCCCAGGCTTAGGCTTCTCATCACAATGTTATTTCAACATTTGGCCCCATGGCAATCACAGTTTACCCGTTTCTCACCACTCACTCTTTGTGTTTTAGTTCATTGTACCCTTTAGAGATGTCCTGCAAGCCCATCAGTACTGTAAACATTTCTTGTTGTAATTTACTTGTATTGCTGTGAGAAGTGCTTTAGAGTATCCAGGCTAACTGACAAAAACGGAAATTTTCAAAGCATGTTACAACAGTGCATGTAACAACAAAGCATGTTACAACAGTGCATGTAACATGCTTTGAAAATTTCCATTTTTGGAAACAGGAACTCAAGCAACTTTTCTACTGTCTGTCAGCTCTAGATGGTGTAGAAGGACTTGAACCTGGTCAAACAGCCCAGAACCCAAAAGCTAGCTTACTAGACTGCACAGTAACCCAATATATCAAGTCTGAATGTTGGGATGTATCCTTTGAGGAAATAAGCCTAAGGAATTGTTATTTCATGTCCCTGCTAATCCCAGTGTGGTTGATAAAGACCATAGGGTTTGCTACCCTGGCTGTAATTTCTAAACCATAGAGAAGTTAATCTTTGATACATAAAAGCGTTTTTACCATCCCTTACTCTAAATTGACTGAATGTTTAACCACCACTCTGACTTTGAAGGCTTCCCCGATCTCTTGCCATATACAAATGCACAATCCATCTTCAGTGTATTCATTGAGCTCTGTCCCTACTTCTAATTGCTGTGAAACATCTCCATATCCTACTTCCAGCCTATGCCGAAAGTTCTTTGAAGGTAGTAACTCTGATCATTTGTGTACCAGATCAGTCCCTGCCGTACAACTAGTGTTTAGTACACATTTATTGAAGGAATTATGAATGTGTCATTAGTTTTTCAAATGTTGATTAGCATTATTTAAAACTGAGAGGCTGTGGTATAGTCACAAAAAAAAATTGATCTGAAATCAGAAAACCTAATAAACAGCAGTACAAATAACTTGACTTCTAGGAAGGGCATGGTGGCTCACACCTATAATCTCAGCACTTTGGGAGGCCGAGGTGGGTGGGTGGATCATGAGGTCGGGAGATCAAGACCCTCCTGGCCAACATGGTGAAACCTCATCTCTACTAAAAATATGAAAGTTAGCCTGGTATGGTGGCACGTGCCTGTAATCCCAGCTTCTCGGGAGGCTGAGGCAGGAGAATTGCTTGAACCTGGGAGGCTGAGGCTGCAGTGAGCCAAGATGGTGCCACTGTACTCCAGCCTGGTAACAGAGAGAGACTCTGTCTCAAAAAAAAAAAAAAAAAAAAAAAAAAAAAGTGAGAGTCTGTGGGCTGTGGTATAGTTACAGAAAAAAATGGATTTGAAATCAGAAAACCTGATGAATAGCAGTTCAAATACCTTGACTTCTGGATCCTTAAAATGATCAGAGTACACGTGCTTCCAGGAAGTAGAGAGACTGATATGTTGATGGGCAAAGACATGAGTGGAGAGAGCAATCAGCAGTGGTTAGGACTTGGCCCCTCACTCCCACCATCACTACCACCTGGTCATGACTGACCCCAAGCATGGGGGTAACGATGAAGTAGAAGAGGACTTCTGGTTAGGAATCACCCCTTTCTAGTCTAGGATTGGCACTTCTCTCCATGTCCCCAGAAGGCAAGATAATGGCTACAATTAGGATAAGTAGAGAATGCTCTTTATATAGAAATAGTGTCAGCTCTGATTTAACGATGGTTGATAGGTATAAGTACCATAGACATGTGTGTATACTCTACTGCCAGAAACTGGAACTGGGTAGGGTAGTAGTGTCAGACATAATTTGCTTTTTAATTTGGAAAAGGCAATAATGCATTTCAATATGCAAATAGTATGTACCTAACCTAACTGGTTAATATTGGACATAGCCAAGTAAACAATTCTGACCTTCAAATGCACAGAATTTTAGCCAATAAATTTAGTTGAAGTCAAAATACACCCGATTAGAATATTTTATTTCCTCCTCTTAAGTTTTCCAAATGTGACAGAAGTTACTTGAATTTTCTTTTACATTGTTTTGCCAATAGTTTGAGGTTATTGATGGGAGAAATATAAACTAAATGAATTAGTATTTCTCATGAGCTTCTAGAAGCCATTATAAAATAAGTAGTCAATAAGGAAGGAAATATAAGGCATAAGAATTATAAGGTATCCTATTTGATGAGACTTCCATAAAGTAATTGTACCATGCAGTTTTTAAACTTTTAAAGTTTAAACTCTTAAAAATAAAATTAAGGTTTCTAAGAAAATCAAATTAATTTTTTTCTAGCTGATAAAGATTATCCATACGGCATTTGACTGCTGCTGTTTATAGTTCTATTTCTTTGTGATTCCCAAAGTGACAATCCAGTTTACAATAATGACCTGGTAATGGATTTGCTCTTTACAAAGCATCTTATCTATGGCCCAAGTTTCTAAAGATTGAACTGCCCGGGGACCTTATAAAGCAGCCATGTTACTAAAGTTGTCTAAGCAGTTCTAGTCTGTTGAAAAGCTTTAGTTTATTTGTTTTTATAAAGTCCAGTGACACAAAGTTGGCTGGAGACTCTGTGGCATGAATCATTTCCTCCCTGCAGTCTGTCAGCTTGCAAACATGGGCAGAGGGAGTGCCTGTTCTGCCCTCTGCCTGTTCCTGCACACTCCCGAGCTTCTGCAAGTTGGTAGGGGGATAAACTTGCTGCAGTGGCGCTCTGTTGGATTAGTGTACTCTTGCAAGTAACTGTTGGTGAACAAGGCGGGAAATTATGTTCCTGGATACGAAATGACCAAGCTAATACATGTGGCAGGTAAATGATTTTTGTTAGAAACGCAGGGCTTAGAAGTACGGTTTTGAATTAAGCAGTTTACCTCTAATATGCAAGGTATACATAATCCACTTCTGGCATATTCCGTGTATATTTGGAAGTAACATGTAAGTGCATAAGATTTTTGAAAATGGGCTTTCTGATATGAAAAAATCTAGATATTTACACATGGATATATACATGTCTATCAGCTAACATCTTATTGAAAAATTATATAGTGTTTTTGCCTTTCTCTAAAGCAAAACTAAAGCTTTCTAATATTTAAAATATCCTCATTAGGAGTTTTCAAAACCTATTGTTCTCAGTTGTTTGTCCAAAAAATGTTACCTGTAGAGGCTGCTTTCTTTTATTTGTTTATTTTTATCCTTAGTAATTTTTCACATGAGCACTCCCAGGAGCCCTTTCCCTAGAGAACAGTGTAAATCACACCAAATTATTATGTCTTGTTTATACATGGATGGTGAAGCAGAAAGATTTTGGGCTTTGGAATTAGAACTACGTTTGAATTCTGATGTGTTTACTACCTACGTGACACAGAACAAGTTATTTAATCTTTTCAGATCTCAGTTTTCTCATCTGTAAAATGGGGATGACAACACCTATTTCACAGGTTTACTGTAACAATTAGAATTAATTTGTGGAAAGTTATTTTATATCATAGATCCTTACTATTAGCTATTATTACTAAAAATATCAAGTGCCTGACATATAGTAGACATTTAGAAAATGTGATTTTCTTCCATACTTGAACCACTGCATTACTTCACTCAGGTTGGCATAATCGAGTTATCATTCCATTAATATATCAAATGCTTGAGGATACTGATAAGAACTCTTCATTATAACTGATCTATGTTTACATTTTGCTTATGCTCCTCTGATGCCATTTCCAAAGCTATCCCCTATCTCCTGGTTAATTTTTAACCACCATATGCTTTTCAATATTGGTTTGCCATGTAGCCTTAAATGAATAAACATTTATATTAAGAGTGGCAAGGCCTGTATAACTGAACCCAGTATGTACTTTGTTTCATTAAGACTTGGGTAGAATCCCAATGTTTACAGTTCAAGACAGTCATTTTGGATACATGGATTGAACCTTGTATTACTTCTCGGACTACATCCATCCTTAGTAATTAAGTGCATAATTTGGGACTCATGTAAGAAATGGAAAATAATCACAAATTGTTTAAATGTGTTTATATATATTAGAAGAAAGAATATTGCCGCATTTTTCTAATTTCTTTCTTCCAAGCATAGAATTTTAGACTTTGCCACGAGCCACATACACAGGCATGATTCGTTTTGGAAATTATAAAATGTATTACTTGAAATTAGTGAACTTAAAATGTCAAGTCACTAATATATTTCTTGTCTTTAAATTGTATGAAGGACATAAGAAACTTGTCTGTCAGACTCATCACAGAGTTGCCAAAAGATGTTTCCTGCTTATATATCTTTTCTTCAGACAATCTCCAAAAAGTGTTTGAAAAATTTTGTTTTTATCTAGAGAAAATGTTTTAATCTTCTATTCCTTGAACTTCGCTTTTTGATTTAGCCAAACACCATACAAATGAATGTTATGGACTAAGCACTTTGACCCACTGAAAGCTCAGGCCCGAGTAGATTGCTTAATATTTACCAAGTTCCCCTGAGGCTTTAGGCACAATTAGCTAGCTCAGGCACCCTGTGTTTGGCATGAGTTGAATTCTATCTGATTTATTCTTGGATGAGGGAGTATTTGAAACATTAAAAACGGTTAATGAGCTTTCTGCAGAAGCCTTTAAGAGTCCTGGGGACATGTTTGCAGTGGTAATTTCCTACAGTGTCTTTGGACTCTTAAATTCCTGCAGTTGGCTCTCATTGTATGAAATTTCTTAGGCAACTTAAGATCTAAATTGGACCTTGACTTATTTACCCCCAAGGAAATATGATTTGCTAAGCCTTGATTTATTTCCCATGACCATAATACTTCAGAAGATCCATCTCCTCTACAAATGATCATCCAAAAAAATGGTATCAACTGCTCTAAAAATTAAGAATTACCCTAACCACAGGAAACAAAAAGAGTCAACTTTGGAGTTTTCCCTTCATTTTCCCATCAGCTCCCAGTAATTGTCCTAGTCCCAGCTGCACCCAATATTGATCCACTTCTAGATTCCAATTGTCACATGTATCATTTTCTAAGTAAGGCCCAAAGTGTTAACAACAAGATGGGTCACAAATGTTATTATACATGTCTTGATGTCCTTGGTTTACATCCGTCTAACAATTTCTCGTTTGTGATCTTGGGCAAACATAATGTCTCCAAACTTCATACCCAATATTTGTTAAAGCAGGATAATGATAGCATCTATCTCTTATGGTTGTTGTAAGGATTAAATTCATTAATTTGTTCATTCTAAAAATGTTCATCAAGTGCCAGATAAGTGTCTGGCCTTGCTTTAGGCACTGGAGACACTATAATGAACAAAACAGAAGAAAATCTCTGCCTTCATGAAGCTTACAGTCCAGTGGATGAGAGTCCGTTTAAAACATCAATAAGTACAATGTTGGATATTAGAAGGTGATAAGTTCTATGGAGAGAAAAAAGAAGAAAGGGAATGTAGGAATGGGGAAATGCAAGTTTAAACAGCTTGGTATGAGAAACCCTCACTGAGAAGGTGACAGGAATGATGCTTATGCATATCTAGGGGAAGAACATTTCTTATGAAGGGGGGCAGCTTGTGCAGAGGCTTCGTGTTGGAGGAATAGAAGGTTCATTAGGCTAGATGGAATGGATTAAGAGAGGGGAAGAGGAGTAGGAGGTGGAGTCAGAGAGATAATGAGTAGGGAAGGGGGTGGATAGTTGGTAGACATACAGCTTTGCAGACTGTGAAAGGGACTTCGCCTATTGCACTGAGTAAAATGGGAGCCACTGAGGGGTTCTGAGGAGGTGAAAGCAAGATCTGACGTCTGTTTTAAAAGACTCAGTGTGGCTATTATATTGAGAATAAATGAGATATAATATGTAAGGTGTTTATCACAGTGCTTGGCCCATCGTAAGCATTCAGTAATTGATAATTGCTATTATTATTGGTGGTAAAAGTAACATCATCAATGTTACTATTAGTATTTATTTTGATGTTGATACTGACTCTCTTTTATTCTTGCTTTATGAAATGAAAGCAAGGATATGGGCAAGTGGTATTGGGTGGTGGGCCTGCTATCATCTGCCCATAAGTTAAATCGGCAGAAGGTGCTGATGCCAGCAAATTCAACATGTGGTGTATTTCACTCAACACATCATTGGCTGTATAATATAAGCCCCCAGTGACTTTACCACCCAGCTTAACATCATTAGAGACCCTCACTGTTTATTAGCTCTGGCAAACAAATCCATACATAAGGAGCCACTGGTGGTGAAGAAACCAGATGGGAAATTTTCTTCTGGCCATATTTTTCTTTCATACCTTTATTTCTTGTTCTAGTTTTTCTTCTTGGATCTCCTTTCTTTGGCTTTCCTTAATCACAGCATGGTGCTCAGGCAGTGGGTAGAATTCATGACAATAGTACCCTGCTCTTATAGACTATCTATCTTCCCAGAATTTCAAAATGCCTCCTGCCCCCTCTTTTTGGGACACATCCTCTTGTTCTGTTGGCATATTTAGGCATTGCATAGAACAAAATGAGGCACAGATTATTTATTCTCCAAGACTTCACAATCTCTATTTTGGGCTGTGTATTATGTATATCGACAGAAACAATATGGTGACTCTTTTTTAAGCTAGATGGTTATGCAATGATGATGGTGTGTTTTTCCAAAGCAGCAGTAGTGATGGCATTTATAATAATCAGACTTAGAGTTATGAATTTCCAAGTGCATAACCATAAATATATTGAGTATCCCATATCCCTTTACAAGCATATGCTCATGCATGTGCAGGCACACATGACCAGCAGATGTGGTTTATTTTGTTCACACAGTTTTTTCAAAAACCTGAATTTGTTGTCAACAGTTATTATAAAAATCTGGGTTTTAAGGATCTTCTTCAAAAATCAGGACACTTGGCATTCGTCTGCCCAAATTTCTCCATAGCAACCATCAGCTGGAGCTATAGGAGCCGACCCAGTGGTTTTCAGCCTTGGCTGCACAATAGAATCACGTGACGTGGTGTTTCAAAAATACTGATGTTCGAGCCCCACCACAGACAATTAAGCACCATTTTCAACAACAGCAATCGCAGCAAATGTTTAGTGAGTGCATATTTTGTGCAAGAAACTGCCACTCTGTAAAGAGAGCTGATATATAAAACATATTCATGTTGGGGACATATGATGTGTATGAAAATGATAAGCAACTATACCAGATATAGAATATGCTTAGTACCAAGTGAACTATATAAAACAGTGGTTCTTAAATTTTGCTGCATAATAGAACTACCTGCGGAGCTTTGAAAACTTTTGATGCCCAGGTTGCACCCAGATCAGTTAAATTGGAATTGGGAGGAAGAAAAGGTGCTCAGGCATTAGCATTTTTAAAAAGTTCTTCATGAACAGTAATGTATCGGTAAAAAGCAGTTATCCATGGGATTCCAGCATGCAGGAATGTTTGAGAAGCTGGATAGAGAGCAGGGCTTCAAAAACTTTAATGTGAATATGCATCTCCTGGAGATCTTCTTAAAATGCAGCTTTTTACAGAAGGTCTGGGAATGGACCTGAGGTTCTGCATTTCTAACAAGCTCCCAGGTGATGCTGATGCTGCTGGTCTACTGAACACACCTGGAGACAAGGGTGTAGCAAATAGACTTTGCTAAATTTTAGCTCTGTGAAGCTTAGTAGCTAATTTCAATGGGCCTTAGTGTTCTTGGCTTAAAAATCAGTGTAACAATTCCCACCCTTGGAGTGCTGTTAGGGTTAAATGCAATAATAAACATGTGTAAAGCACCTGGCACAGCAGATAATCAATAAATGTTACTATTATCACTGGAATTTAGAAAAGAAAGGCATAATCTACGAAGGCATAAAGGGGATTACCGGAGCATGTCTTTAGGGGTCTTTGAAATAAGGCCTTGGATTAGTAGAAAGAATGGCCAGCTCTGGTGTTCTTTATAATGAGTGGTTGAGTTTCACAGTTAATCCTCAAAATATGTACTTTTAGTTTTAATTTGCTTTCTGCCTTTATGCAAAACTGCTGCCAAATAACAAGTTTTTTTTAATGGAAAAATTTTAAGCATACTTTCTCTGCTCCTGCCACTCTCTGGTAGAGGCACCAGCAAGCTATAAAGTGGCCAGAAGTGGGTAGCAGAAACAATGGACAGATAGAGCCAAAGTCATGCTGAGGACCATGGCTGTTCCCATTCACATAGGCAAAGAATACAACTCAACTGAAAATGTGTTTTTAAAAATAAAATACTTATAGTTTTGAATCATGGCAATATTTCCAGTGACAGAAGTGAGGAAAGTAGAATAAAAGATTGTAGAAAAGTCTTGAGTTATTAAACTAATGAGAAAATTGTCTAGTTTTCTACTATTCGAAGGAATGGTGGTTTTTAAACATGGTCACAAATTCTTTGGCATTCTCCCATCAAGAGATAAAGGTCTATATCCCCTTCCCTTGAATTTGGGCAGGCTTGTGACCTCACTGACCGAGAGAATACAGCAGAAGAGACACTAAGCGACTTCTGTGGCTAGACCATTAAAGGCCATGCAGCCTCCTCCCTGTCTCTGGAACACCTGCTTTTGGAGCCTGAGTCACCATCTAAAAATTCCAACTACCCTGAAGCTGCCATGCTGGAGAGGCCACATCTAGGAACTCTGGGAGATAATCCCAGCTCAGCTCTCAGCTCAGCCTTCCTGTCATCCTTGCCAAGGAGTCATGCAAGTGGATGAAGCCACTTTGTACTTCCAGACCAGCCCAGCCACCAGCTGAACTTCACTGAGTATCCTCAATTAATACCATGTGAAGGCAGAAGAACCACCTAGCGAAGCCCTGCTTGAATTCTGGGCCCACAAAATTATCAGATGTAATAAAAGTGGTTGCTGTTTTAAGCCACTAAATTTTGGGGTGACATGGTGCTGCTTCACAGCAAAAGATACCTGGAACAGAAGGTTTCGTTTTAGTTTTGGTATAAGAGTCACATTCATTCTTCCCATTGAGGAAAATTAAATTTTATTTGTGTGTATCAAGGAAGTTGGGAGAGCATAAAGAACATTCAGGACTCAAGAGAGCTAAGTTCTTTTATTGATGTCATTTATTCCTAAATTAATGTGTATGATAATCTGACCTCGGTAAAGTATTAAGGGAATATTTTGATAGTGGATTGACTGGTTCAGTGGTTTCTGATGTTCTTATGGAAAAATAACCATGTGAGAATTGACAGGAAAATTACAGTGGAAAGGAGACAAAGAGGAGAGCCCAGTCTTACACAAATGTTAAAATACATTAAATCAAGGGGAACTACCACAAATTCATACCAACACACAAATAGGCAGACAAATGAACAAAAGATAATAGGGACTGGAAAATTCAGATGTAAATATTTATGAGAATTTGGTATATGATAAAGATGACATTCAGAATAATGAGAAAAGGATGCATTATTCTTTAATTAATGTTGGGTCAATGGGCTATTTGGGAAAAATAACAAAGCTGAATACACAGCTACTACTTATGCCAAAATAAATTCCAAATGAATCAAAGACTCCAACATAAAAACAAACCATTAAAGTACCAGACAAGTTTTTAAAAATAACTCTGGAGTGCATAAGGCCTTTCTAAGCAAGACACAAAACCCAAAAGCTATAAAATAAACGAAAGATAGGTTATGTTTGGCTATATAACATTTCTTTATGGCAAAAAAATGATGCCATCAACCAAGTCAAATAAATATGCTGGAAAGTATATTGGTAACACAAATGACAAAGGCTCATTTAATTACTATATATAGTACTCTTATGAATTAGTAAGAAAAACAATATCTAATAGTAAAGTGTGCAAAGCATTTATTAATTTATTCATCAAATATTTATTAAACATCTACCAGGAACCAGTCACTGTTCTCTGGGCTAAGGATATAGCAGTGAATAAAATGAATTTCCTAATTCCATGGAGCTTCCATTCTAGTCAACAGACATAAATAATAAAAAATAAACAATCAAGTACATACTATTTCAGGCAGTGATAAACATGCAAGGGAAACTAATGCAAGGCAAGGGAATACAGAATGACAGGGGAGTGGTTGCTAAAGACAAAGTTTTCAGAAAAACAAAATGACGGAAGTGTATGAAAAGACGCACATTGTTAAAATACATACCTTCCACCAGTACCGCATAGTTTATAATCCCGAAGAACATCATACAATCTAAAAGTCTGTCACTAGGGAAATGCTTTAATAAATTATAAATGGAATAAGAACAATGGAATACTGTGTAACCCCCTCAGAAGTGGACAGTAAATTCGAATATATTGATATGAAAAGAGTTCAAATTATGGGCCAAACAAAATGAGAAAGATAGAGTTATAATATGAACAGTCTTCTATGAAAAAAAGGATACACAGGTATACATGTATGTGTATGCCAGGAACATTTCTGGGAAGATATATAAGGTTTTAATGAGGGTCACAAACTCTAGGGAGACTCATTTTTCATGATTATGCTCTTTTGAACGTTTTGAATTTTTTTAACCACATAATGTTTTATTTCTAGTCAAATAATAATAGTTTGTTTGGTATTTTTTTTGAAGAGACAAAGATTCCAGTCCTGGCACAAGATTAAGACTGAGAAAGTCACTTTACATTTCTGCTCAACTCCTTGCTTTTCCCAATTGTGAAAAAAGGAATTTGAATGAGATTATCTCTAGACATCCCTTGAAGCTCTGAGATTTTCAGCCTAAAATATTGGTGTTCATTTTGGGGGACAAAAAAACCCCCATAAAACCAACAAAATTGAGTCAAGGATACTACCTCATTTTATTTCAATCTTCAGGTCAGGTGCCTCACTATAAATAAGAACCTTTACATCTTTAGCTAAATTATTGGCAATAGGTCACCAAGAATCATGGCTAGGTGCTAAAAATTTTTAAGTATACGTCTCTATATATTGCCAAAGAGCAATTTATTCTATGTCTTTACCTTCCTATAACCCATATCCCCTGAAGAAAGTTTTCATGACTGGCAATCAGAGACCATCTTTGGTGTAAGGGGGTCTGACAGGAGGGTGGGAGAAGGAAAGCCTCGGTTCCTTTGTGTTTGTTTCTTCTTTTTTGCGTGTTCAACTGGCCTCTTGTATGGCCAGGGAGGAATCCCAGTGTAGAGAAAATGGTTTTCACCATCATGTCTGACTTGGCACTACTAGTGACTTTTTTAGTACCAAGAATTGAGGTGCTGCTGTAACAAATACCTGAAAACATGGAAGTGGCTTTGGAACTGAGCAAGGGGTGGAGGCTGGAAGAGTTTTGAGGTGTGTGCTAGAATTAGAGACTTTAAGGGCAGTTCTAGTGGGGTCTTAGCAAAGCCAGGATAGAATGGGATCATATCAGCAAAGACATTGCCAGTTAGAACTAAGGGAGACAGACAAAGCAGGACAGAATGAAAGAAGCCTGTTGGATTTCTTAGACTTGACTGGCCTGGACCATAGAACTATTTGGCTGTAAGCATGTACTAATCTTAAGAAAAGGGGAGAAGAGCCTGCAAAGACAGTTCAGAGATCATCAGGGCCACCATCTCAGTTTCAACAGGCCAGACAGCCTTTCACCAAAGTCTTGGGTCTAGGACTGTCCTGTGGAAGCTTTTGAGGCTGTTCAGGACCACCTGGAGCTTTGGGATCTGTACCTCCACCACTCTAGTGGACCTGAAGGGCAGAGCATCAAACCAAAGAGGATTATTCTCAATCCTAAAGTATGATTAAATGTGTCTTGCTAGATTTCGACTTGCTCGAGATCCTTCACCCTCTCCTTTTTTCCTGTTTCTCCTGTTTGGAATGGGAATGTCTATGCTGTGTCTTTCTCACCATTGAATTTTAGAAGCACATAATTTGTCTGGTTTCACAGGTTCACAGCTGGAGAAGAATTCTGCCTCAGGATGAATCATACCTCAAGTCTCACTCATATCTGATTTAGATGATATTTAGATGAGACTCTGGACTTTAGAGTTGAAAATGAGTTAAGACTTGGGGAACCATTGGAATAGAATGAATGTATTTTTCAGATAGCTAATGTTTAGGAGTTTCCATGATAAGCTAGACTCAGATATACAAGTACTAAGATTATAGAAACTCCTCCAGACCCACAGATGACTCTACCATGCGTTTTTACTAATATAAGTATACCTTGTGTACACCCTTTCTCCCTTCAGGTGAATGCACTGAGCCTCACTGACCATTTGGCCTGACCTCACTGGCCTCTCTCTGGTAGAGCCAGGAAGGAATTCCAGTGTAGCGAAAATGCTTTTTTTATGCTACTAAGTCTCTGTCACCCGCCTTACTGTCTTTTATGTCCTCATTCCTAAGTGTTTCATTGTGTATTTCCTAAGAACAAGGACAGCCTCTTACATAACCACAGCCCAGTTATCAAACCCAGGAAATTCAACATTGATACATACTATTATCTAATTGACATCGTCTGTTCAAATTTTGTCCACTGACCAATCATGTCTTTGGTAACAATTCTTTTTCCCAATTAGGATCCATTCCAGGATATCATGCTGCATTTGGTTGTCATGTCTCATTAGGCTCCTTTATTCAGAAACAGTTCCTCAGCCTTTCTTTGTGTTTCTTGACCTTGGTATGTTTGGAGGATACAAGCCAATTATTTTGTAGAACGTCTCCAGTGTGTATTTCTGATATTTCCTCAATGTTATGTTCAGGTGATGTGCCTTTGGAAGGAATGCCACATTAATGATCTTGTGTCCTTCTCAGTGCATCATATCAGGAGTCACATGATGCCACTTTACTCCATTATTGAGGACGTTAGTTTTAATCACTTGGTTAAGGTGCTGTCTGTCAGGTTTTCTCATTGGAAAATTCCTATTGTCTTCTTTGTAATTAATGTATGTTATGTGAGATTAAATACCTTGAGACCATATAAATGTCTTTTCCTCCTTAAATTTTCACCCTCTAGTTTTAACATCCATTCTACCTTGAGGAAGGGTTTTCCCTTCTCCTCTATTTATTTGTGTGTTTACTCATGTATTTATCTATATCAATGTAGGCTTATGAAGAAATCCACTTTTTTTATCTTGAGTCTTCTGTGAGCTCCTCACTGGAGGGTGGATGCAAAGGAAAGTCTTCACAGCCATGAGGGATTCAAAATCTTGTTTCCAAACCAAGTTCTTTCAATTAACTTAGAAATTTGCTCTTCTTCACTTTTACTCATGAGTTGACATGGTAATCCTTTCTTTGAGAGTGGAAATCCAGACGGAGCCGAAACTCATCCCCTTCTCCCCTTCCATTCGGATTTCCTTCTCTTTCCTTCGGTGTGTACTCTCAGTAGCCCAAGTGTCAGTTCCAAATTCAGTAGCCAATGTCTTGGCCTAAGATTGGCAGACATTCTAAGATGTCGAAAAAGTTTGCTTTCCCAACATAGACAAGAAAACCCAATGGTTTGCTCTTAGTCACTCATTATGTCTTGTGTGTTTTTCCAAAGTAAACATATTTCTGTCCTATTTGTGATAGCATTTGAAGTTCCTTTAACTTTTTTTTAACTTTCATCTTAAGTTCAAGGGTACAAGTTCAGTTTTGTTACATAGGTAAACTTGTGTCATGGGGATTTGTTGTATAGATTATTTCGTCACCCAGGTATTAAGCCTAGTACTCATTAGTTATTTTTACTGAGCCTCTCCCTCCTCCTATCCTCCACCCAAAAGGCCCTAGTGTGTGTTGCTCCTCTGTATGTGTCCATGTATTTTCATCATTTAGCTCCTACTTATTAGTGAGAACATGCAGTGTTTGGCTTTCTGTTCCTGTGTTAGTTTGCTAAGGATAATGGCCTCACTGTTCACAATAGCAAAGACATGGAACCAACCTAAATGCCCATCAGTGATAGACTGGATAATGAAAATGTGGTACATATATCCCATGGAACACTATGCAACCTTTAAAATTCTTTATAGAAAC
This sequence comes from Macaca mulatta, assembly GCF_049350105.2. Taxonomy (NCBI): domain Eukaryota; kingdom Metazoa; phylum Chordata; class Mammalia; order Primates; family Cercopithecidae; genus Macaca; species Macaca mulatta. Next base: position 24,132,097 of record NC_133407.1, read on the forward strand.
ATTTAATTGAAATCAGGGCACAAGACTACCATATTGTGAATGATGTACTTAGTAAGGTCCATCCTCCTTACTAAGAATTTTTTTTTTAATTTTAGCAATGCTTAGCAAGGGATTGAGATGACTTGCTCACATCTTAGTATTTAAAATTTGCTATGCATACCTGCTTTATTAAATGTTGCATTATTTAGATTAAGAGATAAAAAACTAACCTATTTTTTAAAATTAAGGGGCTTATTAATACAAAGTTTTATAGGAGTTTTATTTGTTTGCTTCGTTTTGCTTTTTATCATATGGAATCGCCTAATATATAAAGTCAGAGAAGTAAGTGATAAAACAGATTAACCTGCCTTTTTCCTTCCTGCACCTGGCAGTACAACACTGAGCCTTTGGTGGTATCCACACTGACCTGTACAGTTCAGGAAAGTGACAAAGTAACTAGAAACCGCGTGAAAAATGAAGACACTTTATTTGACATGTATGCTGGTGTGCTTGCTAATTCACAGTGAATTTTCTGTGGTCCTAGCTTGAAGAGACAGCCTCATTTCTTTGTGCAGCCTTCATTTCCTTGTCAAATGTCTGCAGAGATTTGTCTGTTGCTCAGTTTTGCTTATAGCCAGCTGGGTGACATGAGTTGCTGTGGAACTGTGGAACTCTGCACCAAGGAATTCATGGCTGTGTGACATTTACACTGACTGTGTGTAGGCTAGGCTATCTAAACCTTTAGTGTTACTTATGGACTACAGTTTTAAATTATTCTACACATCCCACATGAAAAAAATATACAAGACAAAGAGTGTTTCTGACAAGAGGTTTTTTTTTTTAAGTTGGTTTTTCTTCATGCAAATATACTCGGGGGTAAGAATCCATGTTTCACTTTTACTTTGCATGTGATTCACTCTTGCATTTCAGCCAGCCTGCTCTCCTTGTTGAGTTGCAATTTAACCCCTGAAGATGTCGTTAAAGAGAAAATGGACAAAATGTTATCCAGATATTTGTCAATGAATGAAAAAAACTAGAGTTTATAAAGAAATACATTATTACATTTTTAAAATAGCTTTGTTTATTGAGCTATCACAGCAATCTCTGCCTATAGTGGGAATTTGAAAAATAAAGAAAAGCATAAAGAAGAAATTGAATATTCATTCTTAATTTCACTAACCAGTGTTTATAGCTCCTCTTAATATTTTGGAGTGTTTCTTCCAAGTCTTTTTCTATGCATATGTAGTATATGTGTATGCTTAAAATATGGTTGAAATTCATATTTTGTGCATATAGTTTTTCATCCTGGTGTTTACATTTAATGTTTTGTTGTGATGCATTCTTGTGAGTTTGCAAGTTTGAGTTTGAATGGCTGCACAAAGACCTTTTAAAACCAACCACCCTGGTTTAAAATTTGCAGGCTGCTTCTGATTTCATACTGCTAAAACCAATGTTCCTGTAGACATGTGTGAAGGCAAATATTAGACTGCATTTTTGACTTCTGGTCCATTAAGCCCTGTTACACTCCTTGTCATTTTTGACCCTTTCTAGCTAAAGCAATGACCAGTCGCATTCACCTCTCTTCTCTAACCCACAGCCCTATCCTCACAGGGACAGCGTTACTGAACTGGACCATGGGGCTTGGCCTAAAACATGTTTTCCTTTCTTTGGGTGTTGAAGATAAGCCAGAATGGCAACTTGCCCAAAAGTGATCCAAGAACTTTCTGTATGAAAGTTTTGTGTAATAGTACCAACAGAAATGTTTTCAAATAAAAGTTTTATTAAGGTTAAATTTGTTCCTGTGTTAGAAAGATAAGGTTTATTCTCACATGCCTGAACTAGTTCCTTCCAACATGTTTGCTAGCTCTTCTGTTGACACAAAATGTCAATGGCCTGAGAAAGATTTTACACCCTGAAAAGAGAGATAAAGGAAACTCAAGACCATGAGCTTCTTTATCACAGTGATGCACATAGATGCTCACACCATTCTTCATTGTCAGTTGCAGAACCCTTTGTTCCTCTTTCAAAAAGTGTCTTTGTGTTTCTCAGAACGAGCTGGATCACTCTCTCCCATCTGTCGGAAATGCAAGAGAACTTCATGGAAAGCAAGAGTATATAGGGTTCCCTGTAAGGTTAGAGGTGAGTTCCAGGCACTTAGTCCCAGTCACCATCTGCTCTCATGTGTCCTAGTGCTGCAGACATTGTTACAGAGGTGGGACAAGAAGTGTCTGTCCTACAGGTGTTAAGCTTCTTGTTCCCAGCACCTTGGGTGCCTTGGGATGACCTTTTCTCTCCTGTCTCTGCTCCGACTGATTTACTGTGTGACTTTGAGAGTGTTTTTTAAGGACTTGTTCTGGAAAAGAGTATGACAATTTCTAAGGATACATACACTATAAGAAATTGACATAAATAAGAACAAAAGGTGAGAAGGCAAAGGAAAACAAGGCTAACAGCAAACTGGAGTTTAGACCAAATTAACAAAATGAATACCACTGTTCATTCAATAACGTTTTATTGAATGCCTAATATTTACCATTGTCTAGAAGACAATGTTTTTCAAACTTCGTTGCAACACATTAATGGCCTTTGAAACCATCTTAGTGAGCACCCATCATTTTTAACGGATTAAGATATGAAGGTGAGAACAGAATATCAGAGGTCATTGCACAAAGTAAGGGTATTATATCTTTATGTAAGTTTCAGATTGATGGGCATGTTTGTGCATTAGGTCATGATATAAAATTTCTGTCTGTGGCCATGGTAAAGAAAGTTTGAAAACTACTGATCTAAGGGTATACACAAATTTAGGGCTGAATTTTTTAGAAGCCAATGGGAAGAGAAGAAACTGATTTGTTGCATGATTTGGGGTGCTGATCTACAACTATACACAGGAAAAAAATTCTGCTATTCTTCACCAAGAAAAAAAAAATGAATAACATACTAAGCAGCATATTTACAGAAAATCCTGAAAACTTAATGCTGTTTCTTTTAGCCTCATCTTTTATACCATTTCATATAGATACTACACACAGGGTGACAGCACCATGTTACAATAGATAAGATGTCTGAAATTTACCCTGATGTATGCTGTAGGTCCCGTCACTGTTCCCTGCCACATGTTGGTATTCTTATGAATGCTAAGTACAAAAAAAAGTATTGATATTTCTTAAAGAAATTACCTTAAATAAACATTTTTATTAAAATGAAATGTACACACAGAGATGTACACAAATCATCAGCATACAACTTAATAAATTTTCACAAAACAAATCCACCTACACAATCACTATTTAGATCATGAAATACAATACTGACAAGAAGCAAAAATTCTCTTCATACCCACTTTCAGCCTCTCCCCAAAGGAGAGACTGAACTCCCTGGAGTTCTAAAACCAGAGGTCAATTTTGCTTTGTTTAGAACTGTATATAATGGCCTAATATAGAACATACTTTCTTGTGTCTGGCATATTTTGCTCAATATTGTGTTTGGAAGACTATCTATCATTTCTGACTTGAATTGGACTGTATTACAAGTTTTAATCTGTTCTACTATTGATGAACATTTGAATTGTTTTCAGCTTTTGATTATTATGCAAAGAACAGCTATGGACATTTTTGTACAGGTCTTTTGGTGACCATGTGTAAACATTTCTGTTAGGTTTGGGAGTGAAGTTGCTGATTAATAATACATGTGTATTCAGCTTTAGGAGATATTGTAGAACTGTCAAAATGATTATACTTCACCAACAGTGTATGAGAATTCCAGTTTCTTCACATCTTCTCTAATACTAGGTATTGGCAGTATTTTTAATTTTAGCCATTCTGGTGGGTGTGTATAGATATCTCATTGTGTTTTAAATTCACACTCTCCTGATAATGAGGTTGAGCACTTTGTATATGTTTATTTGCATTTGAGTATCTTCTTGTGTGAGAATATCCAAGTCTTTTGGCCATTTTATATTGGGTTACCTTTTTCTTAATGATTTATAGGAGTTCAATATATGTCCTGAATATGATTTCTTTGTCAGTCGTATGTAATACAATTATTGTTTCCCACTTTTCACTCTCATAATGGTGTCTTTTGGTGAACAGAAGTTCCTAATTTTAATATAATCTAATTTCTTACCTTTTCCTTTATTGTCTCCTTTTAACATTTATTGTTTATTTATTTCTTTTTTCCTCTATTGTTAATGCTATTTGTGTCCTGTTTAAGAAAACTTTGTTTACCCCCAAATCATGAATATGTTCCCATATGTTATCTTTCTGAGGATTTCGTGTTTCACCTTTTACATTTTACCAGCAACCCACCTGGGATTGATTTTCCTGTATCATGTGAAGTAAGGTACAAAAATATTTTTTACAGTATGGGTATCCAGTTAACCTACCACCATTTATTCAGGACAATGCCCTTTCTCACTACAATGCAATGTCACTTTTAATGATTAATGATGGTATATGTGTTTCTGTTTCTGTACTCTCTTTGGAGCTCTTCTGATCTATTTGTCTATCCTGCATCAATAGCACACTGTTTCAATTAATGTAGATTTGTAATACTGTAGCTAGTAGTATTAAGTCCTCTAATATTCTTCTCTTTTAATTTTGCCTTGATTATTCTTGGCTCATTGTTATTTCACATACATCTTAGAATTAGTTTACTAATTTCCACCAGAAAAAAAAAAAAACAAAAAACCTAAGACTTGTGAGATTTTGATAGGGATTACTGTATATTGAATCTATATACTAATTTAGGGAGAATTGACATCTTTACAATATTGAGGCCCCCAATCTATGATCATATATTGATCTCTTTTGCTTTTTCTCAGTAAAGTTTTGTAGTTTCCCGTTTAGAAGTCTTGGATATCTTTTAAAAATGCATTTTAAAGTATTTGATATGTTTATGCCAATATAAATGGTGTAAGTGACTGAATTTTATTTTCTAAATGTTTGTTGTTGGTATATAGAATTCCAATTGAGTTTTATATGTTGATCTTATATCCAGTGGTGTGGCTTTATTAACTTATTAGTTTTAATAATTTATCTGGAGGATGTTTTGGTTTTCCTCATACACAATTATGATTTCAAAGAATAACCACAGTTTTATCTCTTCTTTTTTCAGTCTTTTTTTTCCTAATTGCAAGACCTGCGATTTCTCGTATAATGTTTTACAGAGGTGGTTATAGAAAATATCCTTGAATTATTCTTAGTCTCAGGGGAAACTTTCAATATTCATCATTAGCATGTTTGCTATAGGGTTTTATCAAATTGAGAGCGTTTTCTTCCAATCCTAGTGTGTTGTAAATTGGAGAGTAAATCCTCCTTGTGAGGTCTTTAAGGATCATTTCAGTAAGGCCATGGAAAGGCATATGAGAGGCACAGGCATATGCATACGAGAGGCATGTGCAATTAAATGATCTAATATGCTTGCAGGTCCTAGAAAGGAAAGCACAGCGCATCGTGCAGAAGGCCCCATGGGAGAAGGGCCAGGTGAGCAGGCTCACTAAGTAAGTGGGGAGCCAAGAGAATGAGGACCTACAGACTGGTGCCTCTTTAGGGGGTCAGGAAGGCGTATACAAGAAAAAGGCAAGAGGGATTTCACTGGTGTGTTTGAATGTCACTAGGTGACATTCAGGGGAAGGAAAGAAGGGGGACTTGTGGCAGGGACCAGCCCTATTACACTAGTACAACCTGGACACCAGGGCAGGGTGTGTTCAGTCTATTGTAGGGCTGTTGAGGCATTAGGAAAATGTAAAGTTTTCAAAATTTACCAAACACCTAGTTTGCTGAGTGTTTTATCATGAATAGATCAATGTACCCATTTAAAGGACCAGATGCTTTTCGTTTTTCTATTAATAGAGTGCTTCACATTGATTGCTAATATTAAACCAACCTTGTATTTTTAAAAGTAAACCCTCTTGCATTAATGTGTTATCCTTTTAAAATTATCTCAGGATTTGGTCTGCTAATACTTTAATTATTCTTCTAAATTCATAAAAAATGCTAGTTATAATTTTCTTTTCTTATAATACCCTTATACTGTTATGGGATCAAGACTATGCTGGCCTCATAAAATGAGTCTCATCAAATGAGTTGAGACACGATCCCACTTCTTCTATAACCTGGATGAGCTATGTAAAATTGGTGTGGTTTTTCCTTTAAGTATTTTGTAGAACTCACTCGCCAGCAGTTTAGGCCTAGAGAGTACTGTGTGAGTAGATTTGTATATACAAATTCAATTTCTTTAATGAGTATGGTACCATTCCCATTTTTATTATTTTTTCCTGTTTGAGTAAGGTTTTTTTAAGTAATTTGTCCATTTCATTGACATTTTCAAATATTGCCATAAAGTGTTCATATATCCCCTTATCTTTTTATTGTCTGTAGGATTTGTAGTGATTTCTTTTTTATTCAATACATGTAATTTTTCCTTTTTCTTCTTTTATCTTAATAAATCTGGCTATAGGTTTATGATTTTATTAGTATTTTCAAAGAATCAGTTTTTGACTTGATTGATTTTCTCTGTTACACCTCTGTTCTATGTATTACTAATTGTTATTTTCTCCTTTCCACTTTGGTTGACCCTAATACGGTATTATTTTTAGGGTTTCTTGAGATGGATACTTAAATCATTGATTGTCTTCTTAGATCATTGGCTGTCTTTTTTTTTTTTTTTTTGATACATGCATTTAAGTATAGAAATTTCCCTCCAGTCACACCTTTAGCTGCATCTCACACACTTGAGATGGCATGTTTTCTTCTATTTCAGTTAATAATATTGTCGAATTTCCACTCTGCTTAATCTTTGACCCATGGGTTAATTAGAAGGGTATTGCTTAATTTCCAAATATTTGTGTAATTTTTAGTTATTATTTTATTATTGATTTCTATTTAATTATGATGTGGTCAGAAAATATCTTCTGTTTGATTTTTGATCTTTGAAATTTATTCAGACTCGTTTATTATCAACACATCATAGATGTTGGTAAATGTTCAATGTGTATTCTGTAATTGTTGGCTGTAATGTTATAAATAGATCTATTAGGTCAAATGTATTCATCACCTTATCCTTATCTATGTTCTTACTCATTTTTAACAGCCTGTTCTACCAGTTACTGAGAGAGGTGTATTAAACCCTTACACATTAATTGTGGATTTTCTTATTTGTTTTTCTAGTTCTAGCAATGTTGGCTTTATATATTTTGAGGCTTAGTAACTAGATGCATTCAGATTTATCACTCATATCTTTCTATTGGATTTTTTTACTATTGTAAAATGTCTTTTTTATCTCTAGTAATATCCCTTATCATTAAGTTTACAGTATCTGACATTAATATAATTTACATGTAATTTTTCAATCCTTTTTTTCTTTCAAATTGTGTATCCTAATATAAAAAGTGTGTCTCAGTTAAGCAGCGTTTAACTGGGATTTAAAAAATAATTTAGTATATGTATATTATGTGAACTGTTTATCTGCATTTTATGCAATTACTGATATATTCAGGTTATAATCCATCATATTACTCTTTGACATTTTATTTGCCCCAGCTATTTAGTGTTCCTTTTCCTCTCCTTTGTTACCATATTTTGAATTAATGAACTATTTCACCTCTACTGGCTTGTTAGTGATTTATTCTTTTACTCTTCTTTTAGTGGTTACCCTAGGAATTACAAAGTGAATCATTAATTTATTAATGTATAATATAAATTGTGACTTTGATTACTTTCCAGAAAATGCAAGGGACTTAATTTTATTTACCACTCCTCCCTTTTGTATTATTGTCTCACATTTCGATTCTACATGTTTTAAATTCCACAAGATATAACAATTTTTATATTGTTTTAAATAGTTAATATTCATTTATATATTCATTTATATTTACCGCATTTATACTTACCGCATATTTACCATTTCTGGTGTTCATCCTTCCTTCCTGTGTGTCCAAGCTCCCATCTGGGATCTTTCTCCTTCTACTGGAAGTATACTCCTTTCAATATTCTTTCAGTTTTGGTCTGCTTTATTAACTTTATTTAATTTTAATTAAATAAAGCTAACTTTATTAGCTTTATTAAAGTCTCATTGACATAAAATAAATTGTATTTAAAATATACAATTTGATAAATTATGACATATGTATATGCTGTTAAAGCATCCCCACGATCAATACAGTGAACCAATCCAACAGCCCTCAAAAGTGTCCCAGTTTGACACTTTAAATGAGGAGCATAACTCTAGAGGCACTTAGAACCATCCCTTCTTTTCCTGGATTTTTGCACTGGATTCAGCATAGAACTAGACCAATATCTGCCAATTCCCAGGGCCAGCATAATAATAAAAACAACACTTATAGCATGCTTTCTTGGGCCGGGCACTCTTCCAAGCACTTTATACATTTTTAATATTGAACTTACTAATTTAACCCTGGTCTCTATAAATTAAGCATTGTTATTGTCCTATTACAGAACTTGAGGCACAGAGTAGTTCGCTGCACCCTGCGTGCCTAAAGTGTCTATTTGTTTTTACTATTAATTATGTTGATTCAGTTCTAATTGTGTCCACTCAATCAAAAGAACCATTATAAAGCGTGTTCTTGTATATAACCTGGACTGACAACCTCAATTCCCAGATTTTGCTATTGCTCCTTCATGGAGAGTAGTTTCCCTGCCATGCTTTGTTTGGCGATCCTCTAAGAGTGACTCTGAAGTGGTGAATGCCATCCTTGTTTAAAGGGGTAGGAGGGACAATAATCTAATTCTACCTAAGAGAGAAGACAGTAAACTGATGCTGTGTTTCCATTGCTGTTGGAAAAAGAACAGTAAATGACAGCAAAATTGAATAGCTTGATACTTGCACTGTATAAATTACCCAGCGGAAGAGATGTGTTGAGAGGGAAAGTGAGGATTTGATCTCTGCCTTTCAGTTTTCAGTCATTGTCAACCACAAACTACAAAAATTGGCTCAGCAAACCTTGGCTTCATCCAGGATACTAGGGAGCAAGCCAAGAGATTTTTTTTTCCCCTGCTAAGTTGCTCAGGATTGGTCTTTTGTGGATATGTTTACATTGGTGAATAAAGTCAGAGTACTTTAGTCATTTTGCTTCAGTAGTGTTTTTCAAACTGTGGTTGGGCTATATTAGTGAGTAATGAAATCAATTTAGCACGTTATTACTTTTAAAAAAATGAAATAGTACATAAAATAGGACAAAATAGGGTAGAGTTCAATGGAATAGAAGGTATCCAAGTGTATCACAGGAGTAAGAATATTATTTTGTGGAACTTTTGTTTCAGACATATATATATATATATATATATATATATATATCCCTACATATGTGTGTATGTATGTGTTACAGATTAAAACATTATTTTTTATTGTGGATCATGGTCAAATAATTACTGCTGGGAATTTAGTACATTAGAGGATTTTTTTCCAATTTTGTGAGTATATTTTTTCCAAATGTTTGTTTCTGTTTGAACGGGTCATACTTCAGAATTCGATGTAGAGGGGAGCAGGCGAAGTCTTCATGCTGAAGTAGAGAGTAATAATTTTCTTGTTGATCAACTACAAGCAGAAAACAAACTTGACGTATCTGAATCTGTCTATATTGTGGTTCTGTGTTGAAATTACATGTCTTTTCAAATGTCAGATAGAAAACATCCCAAGGAAATAAAATCACCCTAGTGACATTCGAATGCCAACCCAAAAGTCACCATCTTTTAAAACACAGGTGGCTTTTGGCAATACTGTATACCTACTTGCCAATGATTGGAGTTCAGAATTTACCAAACAATGAAGTCACTCATAGTTGATTGTGATGACATGTGCTGGTTTTAAAACCTTACTATGATAATTGGATAATAGAGTAATTTTTCACGTAAACACAGTTTTCCCTCCTAATTCAGCTTAGTTAAAATCTGTGTCAATTGCTTTGAATTAACATTAAATAGATTCATGAACTTGCATAAGACTTAGTTAGTAATCCAACTGTATGTGATTAAATTTCCCACATGTGGGAAATATATATATCAGTATGTAATACATTCTGCCAAATATACCCATTCACTGGTACTAGATCTTTACGAAACGAAAGAACAGGCGATACAATAAATATTAATAAAAATGCTAGCACTAGAAAATGTCTTACAGCAGCGATGACATTTAAGTTTCTTCTTAAACTGGTTGGCAATGCCTGTCTGGGTGCTATTTGAGAAGGATTTAGAGATTGTTGTTGGAGTCAGCAGTAAAGAAAGACTGCAATTGATTAGTTGTGTGGTGAACATGGGAGAAGGGCAGTGATGATATATATATATGCTTTATGTTTATCTTAGAACTTTCTAATTTAGTAAATCATTATGGTATCTTGGAAACAGGAGTTGATTTCTCCATTTTATAGAAGGAAGAAAAAGAATAACAGATGGATGTTACCCATAGTTAAGCCTCTCAGTACTCTTGGGCTTGTTTCGTTTCTGTTCAGGTTCAGCTAGATTATGTGTTTAGTCCATGCCTCATAAATGTTTCCATTTCCTCCTTTTTATTTCCATTACCACTGTTATGTTTTTGATTCTCATTAAAGAAATTATGATAGAAGCTTTCTAGATGATTTCCTTGCTTTCTGGTGCTTAAACAGTTTTTATGGGGTCAGGAGTCATAGACTCCACTGAAAACCATGCAACAGCTATGCACCATCTCTCAGGAAATTGAATGCTCGAACAAACTTCTACAAATTACTTAAGGAGGGTTGTAAATTCCCTGAGGTCTACACTTAAATTAATAACCCCTAGTCTAGTTTGTCGTTCTCTAATTGATCCTTCAAATTTCTATCAGGCTAATATTCCTAATGCACAACTGGTATTATATTATCCTTTGCTCAGAACCATTAAATTTCCCATTGCCTTTAGAACGAAAGTCCAATCTACTTGGATTAGAACCTAATCTTTCAAGCTCTAGCACTCTTTCTGCCTTTGCAGCCTCATCACCCATTCTCTACCTCTGTTTCCCTCTCCCAGCCACACAACCTTCTTAGCCAAACCAGAATACTTGCTATTCCCTCGGTATTTCCTGCATTTCGCTCCTACGGTTGCTGCAGCCTGAGCATCCTTTCCCTCACTTCCACCCAGTTGGGCCCTTTCTAACCGTCAAGCCCAGTGTCTTTTCTGATTCTGTTATTTTTAAGGATGTCACACAAAGCACTGAGCAACACCTTGTAGAGTACCTTGCACAGCATGACTATGTATTCACCTGCTTGCCCACAGGTCCTCTCCATGCCCTGCCTCTGTATCACTGAGGGGCTGCCTCCTGAGGTATGTGCCTCCTCTGGGTTCAGCCATTGGAAGGCCTTGGAGGAAGATCGGAGGACTGAAGGAAGGGAGAAGTCAGGGTATTTCTTCTCCACTCTCTCTGCCTCAGACAACATCTCTGACAACAGTTGTGTCTTCTCTGTGGCTTCAGTTCCTACTGGAATCGCCAATTAAAGCTTTCAGTTTCTGTTGAATGACCCCAACCCAGGCCTCCAAAATCAACACCTCCATTCTTGTCTCGATAGCTTAGGGGTTTCCTGCTGGATGCCTCCTTCTCCCCTGTTCGACTTCACTTCCTTTCCTTCACTTACGTAATCAATCCCCTGCATTATAATCTTTCTGTTTAAATACTTCAGCCGGTTTATGTTTTCCTGGATAACCCTGATTCATACAGCTGGCATTTGAGGGATATTTGCTGAATTTTATTACCAAATTTTAAATCATTTTTTATGTGGTTATCTCTCTCTCTCTCTCTCTTTTTTTTTTTTTTTTTTTTTTTTTGAGCGCAACAAGGATAAGCTCTCTATCAGTTATCTAGTGCATAATGACATTATTTGGAATTACCAGGGATAGTAACAAAATACCACAAAACATAGTTTGAAATGATTAGCATTCAGTAGCTCATGAGTCTGAGAGGTGGCTGGCTGATTCTGCCCGTCTTGGGTGAGCTCACTCATGCATTTGTGGTCAGCTGTATGTCAGCTAGGTGACTCTGCTCATCTTTGCTGGGCTGTCTTATATGGATGGGACTTGGCTGGTCTAGGCTGACCTGGGGTGGCCTTGGTGGAGACAACTGACGTGAGTCAACTCCTCTATGTGTTTCTCATCCATAACAAACTTTCTAAGGCATATTCTCATGGCAATCACAGGAGAGCAGATTTGTTATGAGCTGGGCATGGTGGCGCATGCCTATAATCCCAGCACTTTGGGAGGCTGAGGCAGGCAGATCGCTTGAGCTCAGGAGTTTGAGACCAGCCTCGGCAACATGTATGTCAAAACCCCACCTCTACAAAAATATAAAAATTAGCTGAGTGTGGTGGTACACGCCTGTCATCCCACCTACTCAGGATGCTGAAGCAAGAGGATCGCTTGAGCCCAGGAGATGGAAGTGTCAGTGAGCCAAGATTGTACCACTGCACTCCAGCCTGGGTGACAAAGTGAGACCCTGTCTCAAAAAAAAAAATTGTTAACAGGGTAGATTTCATGTTAATTGTACCACAGAAAGAGAGGAAAGGAAAAGAAGGAGAGGAGGGGAGAGGAGAGGGGAGGAAAGGAAATAAGGAAGGGAGGGAGGAAAGGAGGGAAAAAAATAGGGAAAAAAAGGATATTGACAAAACTCCCAAAAGCAAAGCCAAAAGAACAAGAATTTGTTTCTCTAGAAGATATCATGTAATGGCTTATCAATAAGAAAATGTCCACCAACGTAGCAGAAAACCTTGGGCAAACCATTGAAAGGAAGACAGGAAGGAAGGAAGGATAAAAAGAAGAAAGGAAACAGAGGGAGGAAAATTCACACAATAAGAAATACAAGTAACGTTTAAAGATATCAGAAGATTCACAAGTTTACTTACCCAAGATATATGTGAACTCTAACTAGGATTCCATTTATCTGCTATCAAGCAGATAAATATAATGTTTAATAACATATTAGCAAAGACATGGAGAAACAGGACTTTCAGACATAGACATAAATTGAAACGACCTCTATAGAATCTAATTTGGAAATACAATCACAATGTAAAATGTGCATTTTGAATGGCCAATTCTATTAAGATCTGCTCTATATTTTAACTTGTATGTGTGAGAACTGGCACTTGTACGATGCTATGCTTTGTAGTCCTATTTGGAATAGCAAAAGAAAAGATTTCACTGGCCTTCAATAAGTGTGATATTATGGGATACTATTTAACTGTCAAAATAAAACTTTAAAAGAATGAATAAGCACTTTACAAAAAAATTAAAAGGCCACTAATACAATGCAATCAGTCTAGCCCTCAGGCCTCATATGATTTAGTGAGAAACCAGAGATGAGAGAGAGAGAGAGAGAGGAAGAAGGAGGAGGAGGAGGAGGAGAAGGCATTAATTTTGCTCTAATATTAACCCCTTTAAAATTGAATTCATTTAAATTTAACCCTTTAAATGCTTTGCAATAAAATATGCATTATGTATTTGCTAGTTTGTTCTGTGCAATTTCATTCATACAAAGTTACTGTCAAAAAATAGGTCAAGAGCCATTTATAAATAACGTATTAGTAAACCAAGTTAAAGGGACTTTATTTATGCTTTAACCTTCAATTTGCACTAATTGGGAGCAGTCATGGGAAATAGTGCCAACCTCACCTCAGGTCAAATGGCTTAACAAAATGAACTGTTTCATACCCAGAAATAACTATATTCCAAATATAAATATGAATCAGTTACAAAACAGATTCCTTTGAAACTACAAAATGACCACACTGTTAATATATTTGTGCCCCTATTAAAAATGTGCAAGGAACACACGTTCTGAGCTAAAGCTGTCCCAGGGAGTGATTCTCATTTTTGCTTTGAATCTTGTGTAAACAAAACTGGGCAGTCTCCTTTGAGCCACGAACAAATTCACAGCCCCTGAGTTTTCTAAAGAGAAGAACTGAGAATGGGTATGTTTACGTTGGAAGGGTTTGGGGCTTGAACTTGCTGCTTTAAATTTCCTTCATCACAGGGAAATCACTTTCAATTTGTCTACTTGCAGAACTCTAATTTGGTTTGTTCTCAGTTTGAGGCATACCATGAAAAAGACGCCGCATGTTTGTATTATAGCAAAATTTGGAAGCCACCTCGGTGACAGTGTTTCATTTTCCTCTTCGCAGTTTTATCTTTAAAACCTGAATCTGTTCTCAATCATTTAGAACAAGGTCCATGACATCAGACTGCCTGGGTGCGATTCTTGGCTGGCCTTTTCTGCACTGTTTGACTTTGGGCAAAATGCTTAACTGTTCTCCTCTCCTTTCTTCATCTGGAAAACGGGGCTCTTTATAATACTTTCCTCATACGGTCATTGTGAGGATTACCTTATGTGAAATTAGACAAAATAATTAGAACAACCCAGTTCATATTGTGTGATGAATAAATGTTGTGTATACAAATGCTTATTAATTATATGAGAATTTTTGGGTTTTTCACAGAGCCAAGTTCAGATATATTGTTCAAAGCCTAAATCAAAATTACACTCTCAAAAAAAAATATTGAAGTCCAATTTTTGCATCCAAAATACATATATAAATACAGTTTTGCATTTATATATTAATGTCGGGGCAATGGTGTATAGGTACACATACTTGCCATAAAGTCGTAACAACTGCTACAAACACAAGCCTTCCTGGCTTTGTGAATGTGGTCTTTGAGAATCCTTTTTGAATAAGCTTCTTAATTGCCTTGGTCTTCAGCCGTGCACTGTCAGAGTTCCTGCCTGTCAGCCAAACGGTCAGGTGAAGTTAAAGGTTTTGGACTTGAAGGTTTATGAAACGGGCAGTGCAGAGAAATTTTGAAGAAAATAAATACATGTAACTCCAAAGTCTTCCCTAATGTTGTTTTAAAAGGGAAGAAAATTAGTAATAAGCAAATCCATTTGAATAAATATATTTTTCCTTTTAACATCCTGAGTGTCCACTGCATGGAGTCGTAGGGTGGAAGAACCACTGCAGAGACAAGACCCGGCAGCTTCTTCAGAAACCCAGAGTCAAGAGCAGAGGAAATTTGCTTAGGCTCACATACGTATGCACACCCACACATAACCAACAATCGCTTTAATGATATAACAAGGGCTTTTATGTAGCCATAAACGTTGGATATTGGGTGAAAAGCCAACAACTGAATATATATTTACTCAGTTGTGTGGCAGTTAAAGGAAATGAGCTGGTATAGATTAGCATGTTTCAAGACCACATCCATCATATTGAGTCAAAAATGTAGAACAAAAGATACACAAACAGGGATTCATATCATATAGGTAAATTAAAAATACACAAGCATTGTTCATTGCCGTGGATATGGGTTTATGTATGTGAATATTAAAAAAGAAAAATAGTGGTCTTGAAAGATACAAACCAACTCACAATCTAGGCTTGGTGTGGGGTTATGAAGGAGATTATACCTATGCTCTCATTTTTCTAATTTACAAAAAGGCATTCTTCATGTTATTTTAAAATATACCCTTTTTTAAATTAAAAAAAAATACTGCATACATGACAAAATGTTAGCAATGGTTTATATTTTGGGTAGTGGGAACCCAGACATATTTTCCCTGCTAACTTCTGTTTTTCTAAAATTTCTGTGTTATTCACCACAGCAACAACAAAAATTGTAGGACTGCAGTTAGTTAGAAAGCGGCTTCTCGCTTGCCACGCAGATAGCCGCTCAGCGACATCCTCTGTGGCATAGCAGGTGTCGTGGTCTGTTTGGCTGCCTTTCTCGTCTTGTTTGTACCTGGGAGAACTGTTCACCATATGATTGCATTTAGCACAATCTAGACAGCTCCATGGCTTCATGCTCAGATGCATACCCTGATGGAGAACCCATCGCTTCCCCACAGGTTTCATATGGCAGTGTCCCACCTCAGCGGCTCAGTTGCAGCTTTTATATGTTGAGACCTATTCCAGGAACTATCCACTGAGATAAAGCAGGATTCTCTTTAACACAGAGTGACTAAACAGTTTGAGGTTCACATTTGCCTTTTATTCATCTTCCCAGACTGCCAGTCCAAAGCTCTTGAGTCTTGTCCCTAAAACTCCACAGAAATGTAGATCTCTGAGATTGACAAAAGTTGTCCCATGCCTGTAATGTGTTCTTACAGTCCCTTTCCCTGAAACCATCTCCCCTTTAGAATAAGATTTTATCTAAATCTATTTGCATTTATTCAAAATCAGAGACAGCTCTGAAACCAGACCCTGTTTAAATATAGAAATAAGAACAGTTGTAGATTAATCAAATGTTGGGAAACTTTAAAACAACAAATTATATTTATCTTCTGTGTTTCCTTTTTTCCAGATCTGCGATTTCCTTCTGGTTGGCTGTCCTGCGTGGGTGCCAAGTTCCACACATGATTTAATGAATAAGAAGGTCAGATGTCAGCTTGACTATTTGCAAACTTGCGATCTTTGCTATTAATTGTCCCTTTTTAGCATTATTGGAATTATCTCCTAATGTGTAGTGTTGCTGCTGTTGTTATTTAATGTAGTTTTGAACTATATAGGTATTCAGAAGAAATATAAAGCATTAAATGAACTAAAAACATAACAGAAAAGCAATGCTACTAATTCACTCAAGAAGAGTAATAGGGCAGTGAGAGAAAAGAGCCCATTTTCACTTGTTATGCCAGAAAATTATTGTGCTCAGTGAAGATCTAACAATCCTTTCCCATGTGTCTTTTCCTTGAGTGCAAAAAAAAAAAAAAAAAAAGCATGAGAATTACATAACCCATTGGTTCCAGCAAGTCAGATAAGGTACAATCACCTGTGCAGTAAAGATCCACTTGACTAGCAAGTCTTCTGAATTCGCCTTTCAGTCCTGAGTTATGTGGTCATATCAAGCAACCATTCAGATCACTGGGTTATAATTTAGGATCCAGTTTGTTTACATTATTATAACAACACAGTTTCAGTTTATCTCTGCATATAAGGTTGTGTCGGAACTTTCCTTTCTGTGTTTATTATTTTTAGCAGTTTAAAAACTAACCATGGAAAAATGGCTTTCTGGTGATAAGGAGACATTCAGGCTTGGCCAGGGTCTGGCAGAGTCTATAGAAATGCTCACTGGCTGCGGGAGCCCGGCCTTTTGAATGCTGTCTTTGTGTCTCCTCTTGCCCATGGCCTCTGGCCTATTGTCTAGGCGCCTGGGTTGGGGTGGTGCTATCTGATTGTAACCAGTACTAGTATTACAGCGCTCAGTGCCCAGGCCCTCCCTTGGGCCCCCTGTCTGGCTGCCTCTGTCTCCCAGCCCTCCCTAGAGAGGACCAGCCATAGTTCTCATATCAGAAAACACTATTTGTAATTTATAGAATGTTCAAGAAAAAGAGATCACTAAGAATCTTCAAGACCTATGGTTCTCTAAGTATTTTTTCATCTTTACAAATAGCCTTCTCCTTTTCCCAGTTGAAATCTTTCAGTGGACCTCAATTTGTAAAGCATGGAAAAGGACAGCTGTTCTGTTTAAAGATGAGAAAGCTCCTGCAACCTCAGTCCTCAGCCTCTTCTTCATCCCACCTCAATCAAGGTGACCTCAAAGGTCTTCCATTCCCACCAGGAAACCGGAGGCACCTCCCAATACTTGCACATTCTTTTTACAAGGCATTCTCCTCAGATTTACAGATTTACAGATAAGGAAACTAAGAAGAGATTTCTATAAATACTGAAAACCTGAGGCACTAGACACAAAAGAATGAACACTGTATTAATTCATTTTATGTAGTTCTAGAAAAGGAATAACTAATCTGTGGTGATAGGAATCAAAATAGTGATTACCTTGGGGAGAAGAGAGGATTGGCTGGCAAGGGGCCTGAGGGAATTTTCTGGAGTGACGGAAATGTTTATAGAACCATGGGCTACCTGGCATCTGTTAAAACTCACCTGTGCATTTTACTTTATATAAGTTGTACTTCCATTAAAAATAGAAACAAAAAGGAAAATAAAGAAAAAATAAATTAGGTATTTAGTGAATGAAAATACTGTAGCCAAATATTTGAGTTTGATCAATTTCCTTAAAACTATGTGGGCTGTTTATTGGATCCGGTCTAAAGTCATTACACAGAGTTTCTGAAGATTGAAAATCATGCTGTTCTAATATTTTTTGTTCAATAATCACCAAATCCAGCAAAAAAAAAAAGAAAAAAAAAAAACTCTCAAGGAATTCCTAACAATGAAACCTGTAATGTGGCTGAGATGTGAGACCTGGGAGTTCTGGGACTAGAGATTCAGAGGACAATATTTGATTCCACTGACCACAGAGGCCAAGAATCATTGCCCTCCCAGTGTGTAGCTCCCAGGAGGTGTAGAGTGGCACCATATTCCAAATGGGGGTCCTCTGAGCTTCTAAGGCTCTGAGAAGCCCCTTAAAAGTCTCTGCTGGGAGGAGTGCTGGTGGGTAGAAACCATCTGGGTTTCTACATGCAGCTGGACTTTTATCTGTTTAGGTATTGGGCTTCTCTATCCGTTTCCATGTATATAAAGAATTCCGTAAGTGAGAAACGTGTGACAAATGTTACACATGTTGTATACCCATTCTGGTGTATGTTATTTCCTTAATGAGCCAGATGACATGGAATTCTACCCTTTTAACTATGCTGGATTTTGCCTCCTAAGATTGTATAGAAAGACATGGTCCAGGTCTGGCACATTCAGGATGGTTCTGCAGGGTCACATTGATCTGAACTTAGGCTAAGAGTTTTGGATAGTCTTAGCTTCAGCCACTGCCCCAAAAGAAATGTCCCTCCTGAGTCCCTTTCCAGAATTTCAATGCAATTAGGAAGACTGTGGAAGAGAGGAAAGATGAAAATAAGCTTGGGGCCCTCTGGAGGCGCTGAGCATGTAAGTGGTTGTCGTTGACTCTCCATCCAAGACCTTATTGCTCATTGCCTAGGGAAATGAGATGCCATAGTGAGGCCCCATCCTGTGGGGGTCCCAAAGATGCCTTTCTTTAATTTGGGATTGTATGTTGTTCAGTAATCTGTACTTCACTGATATAAACCTCATTTTTGTCATGCATTACTTTAACATGCGCTATTAACAGTATTCATCAAATACAAATTCTTCATAATTTTTTTAATCCTCTGCTCTGACTCGTCTGACTGCTTTTTAAATGCCCTATAAAATGCAGGCTTCTCATATATCTTAGCAGAGTGGAACTTCTGGTGATTGAGGTTGAAAGACAGGCCTTCAGTGGTACCTGTCAAACAGGCTACTTGCAAATTCAGTCTTTTTGCTTTCAGCCAGCATCAAGAACTATCAAATAATGGGCTCTGTACCTGCGTTATTGCAGTAGGGCATTTTGACCCTCTAAAAAGCACTTTCCTTGCCCTGAAATACTTTGAAAAACTTCATTTAAATTTTGCTATTGTGAGTTTTAGAAGTCAGGTAGGGGCTGGGTGTGGTGGCTCACGCCTGCAATCCCAGCACTTTGGGAGGCCGAGGCAGGCAGATCACAAGGTCAGGAGATCGAGACCATCCTGGCTAACACGGTGAAACCCCATCTATACTAAAAATGCAAAAAATTAGCCAGGCGTGGTGGCGGGCACCTGTAGTCCCAGCTACTCGGGAGACTGAGGCAGGAGAATGGCATGAACCTGGGAGGCGGAGCTTGCAGTGAGCCAAGATGGTGCCCTTGCACTCCAGCCTGGGTGACAGAGCAAGACTCCATCTAAAAAAAAAGAAGAAGAAGAAGAAGTCAGGTAGTAAAGTGGAAGGTAATTATTGTGGCAGAAATACAGCTAAGGAAATAGGCCAGGGCAGATGGGACCCAGGGGCCAATTCTGCATTTTAGAGCCTGACGAGTGAAATGGGACTGGGATGAGCAAGGAAAAGGTTTTTGAAAAGGAAATGATGATGGCGTTAGGAAATGGCAAGAAAGAGTCATGTGGAGCTGGAGAAGGAATGATTTGAAGATGCTCAAATGTTCCAGCCTTTGAGGCTGTATTATTTTTGTTCAGAAAGGACAAAATGTCTACTACTTGAGTGATTTCCCAACAAAGGGCCAAAGCCTATTTCACTCACAACACAAATCCACATTAACACAAATTTAGTTCACTAATGAAGCTATGGTAAAACTGAATCATCCATGAAAAAGAACACTTTAAATAACCAGGACATTTTTGTAACCCACACATACTGTGCTTTGCCTGCACATGCACACAAATTTCCTGATCAAACCAAATTTAATTTAGCAAGAGATTTTTCTCCAACCAGTTTAGTTTAATGTGCATGAGAGCAGAAATGAAATTACACAATATAAGAGTTTGAGCAGAATTTCCTTTTTTGCAATTCCATTTGAAAGGACCTATTTCAAGTCATTAAGAGCCAATTTAACCAAATGGAAAATATCAAGATATAAATCATATGTCTTCTCCATTCCAGGGACTTTGGGCAACTGATCCTCCTAGAGCCAAAGTTCTTGAAATTTATTTATTTATTTTCTATCTCTTGTTTCCTTCCTTGGTCAAGTGGCTAATGTAACATGTGTGTAGTCAGATACCAGTTATTCATGAGAATGGGAGGGTAACATGTCGATCGTTAAAGCCCAATTTATTGACATTTTTCCACTTTGTTTTAAACAATATGCATTTTCATCCACCAAACTGCTTGTAAGAGCTGTTCACAAGTTAGAAACTATATCCAGGTTTGAGGGTTTTTTTGTTTGTTTGTTTTTGTTTTTGTTTTGAGATGGAGTCCCGCTCCGTCCCCCAGGCTGGAGTGTAGTGGCATGATCTCCGCTCACTGCAAGCTCTGACTCCCGGGTTCACACCATTCTCCTGCCTCAGCCTCCTGAGTAGCTGGGACTACAGGTACCGGCCACCAAGGCCAGCTAATTTTTTGTATTTTTAGTAGAGATGGGGTTTCACCGTGTTAGCCAGGATGGTCTCAATCTCCTGACCTCGTGATCCGCTTGCCTCGGCCTCCCAAAGTGCTGGGATTACAGGTGTAAGCCACCGCGCCTAGCCCAGGTTTGAGTTTTATCTCCTTTTCCTTTCCCCAAATGTTTTCCCTCGTGGTGCTATTGAGCTATTAACAATGTAAAAGCAGGTTGAAAGAAAAATAACAAACACCCCAATGTGTATATTATTTTTATTCCCTGTTTGTAGACAAAGAAGCTTGGGTTAAAATGGTTAGGAGCAATGCCTAAAGACTTCACTGTCACAGTGGCCAGGCTGGGCTTTAACTCAGATGGTTCTATCCACAAGCCCCTGTTCTTTGGAAGAGAAGCAATAGAGCAAAGTATACCAACATAATACATTGGCTAAATTGGAGAAATAGCTAAATTTGTGAAGAGATCAAAGTATTATTTGGGGCCTGCCCATAGTGAAAACCATAAAAAGCAGTGACTTAAACAGAAAAAGGTTTTTTTCTCTAAAGTAGGGGGCTTGGTTCTATGGTCAGTAGGGACTCAGGTACCTTCTATCATTCTGCATTGCTGTTCTTAGCATATGGCTTTATCCTCAAGATTTCCTCTTGATTCAAGATAACTGCTGGGGTGCTGGCCTTCACCTATAAATTCTAGACAACAGCAACATGGGGGAGGGGTAGAAAAAGGCACCCATTACTAGCTGTGTTTTTCTTCTTTAGAAGGTCTTACCAGAATGCCCATCAAACAACTTCTATCTACAATCTCATCTACCCACTCGTAGTTGCAAAAGAAGTGGGAAAATGTGGCTTGGTACCTTGCCACCCAGAATGAAAGTGGGATTTGGTTGTGAGGGAACATTGCAGAAACACCTAGCAGACTTGGTCACAATTAGTCAACTACTGGAAGAAGTACGGAGAGGAATGGTCAAGGTGGGGCTTCAAGGGACTGATCTTGTAGCCAAGTGTATGACGGATTAAAAGGAGAATGATGAAAGGTGGTTTTGAGTACTGTGGTTTGTGGTGATAAGCTCGATACTAGTGAGATGGTATCAGGGCTAGGAGAAAATAGATGCATATGATCAAATTTGTAGAAAATAGATGCATATGATCAAATTTGTAGAGTAAATTGACCAAGGAGAATGTGTGTATTCATTAGCTGCCATCCAAAACTGTGAACTGTGTTTAAACACACACACACACCACACGGAGGTGTGTGTATGTATATAAACACACTTTATATTTGTATATATATTCATACACACACGCATACATAAAACAAAAACAACAGTGTAAAACTTTTTTTAGGGCTCCATAACACCAATAGCAATGATTTCAAACTTTAGTATCCCTTAGAATCACCTGGATAAAGAGGCTAAATTACAGATTTTGAAAGAGAATGTGAGAAAGACAAATTGTAAAGATGACTAGGAAGTCATCGTAAGAAGCCGGTTGTAAAGATGAGTAGGAAGTCATCATAAGAAGCCAAGATGGATAAAGTAGGAAAGTCAGGATGGGGAGGAAATAGTAGTTAAGTTTTGTTCTCCCTTTTCTCTCTCTTATTCCCTCCTTCCCTGCTCTCTCCCCTTCTTTTCTTCTTTCTTTTTGACTTTAATTTTTTAATTTTAGGAGGAGTAGACTTATGAGTTTGGTAATCATATTTTCATAAACTTATAGGCTCCCAAATAAGAAAGAAATTAACACTCAAGTCATCATCACTCCCTTTTGTTAAGCCATAAGACAGCAGGTAATGCCATTTTACAGATGACAAAATCAAGACTCATCTATGGTGTTGACAGTTGAAGCCAGCTCTTTCAGAACTCCTTATATCCAAAGAAAGAGCATAGCTCTTTTGGAACTCTTTATATCCATGGTGCATGATACACTGGCAGGCACACACATCCCTTGTGTGTGTAATTCACACAAAAATGACCAAGTTTTTCAGTACAACTTTCTTGGTACTGTGTGTTTGGCACCCTTAGCTTCAAGGCAAAACCTACTTTTTATTTTAGCTTTTACAGCCAGCAACAGTTAAATAAGTATAAGTTGGTTTTCTTATTTTAACCCCCTCTGATTGCATTTTGTAAAGCTCATGTGAGCCCTGTTTTTTCCCACCAAATGCTGGAGAGGGGCAGGTTTGGTTGGCACTGCCTGCTGGCTACTCCAGGTGTCTTCCCATGCAGCTTGCTGGGGCAAGTGTTGTGATTTCTGCTCTGACATCCTGGACAAAGTCTCTCATTAATAAGTAGATGCCTACACACTTACGTAGTAAAAGTATAAAAGCATGCATGGGAAAAACACACACCAACTGTAAAAGAGTAGTTAGCTTGGTGAGAGATGAGAGAGAGGGGAGAAAGAGAGATGGGTTGGTAGTGTTTTGCTGTTTTATTTCTTTTAGGGTGATGGATCAAATACCCACAGATCTGAATGGTGGGTACATGGGTGTCTGTAATATTGTTTTATATACCTTGAATGTGTGAAATGCCTTATCCTTTAAACTTTTTAAAAAATTAAGTAAGTGACCTTCTTATAGGCAAAGTGATTTGAGCCCTTGAAAGAAATCTTTACTTTCAGTTTTGAGCAGTCTAAGATAGTGTTTCTCAAAGTAAAGCATGTGTTAGAATCATCTAGAGGGTTTGTTGAAACAGTGTCTTGGGTTCCATTGCCAGAGTCTCGGATTCAGTAGGTCTGTAGTGGGGCCTGAGAATCTGCATTTTAACAAGTTCCCCAGTGATGCATGTTGCTTATCCAGAGACTACACTTTGAGAATCACTGGTCTGAAAGAATTTTTCATCAAGACAACTAGAGTTTTGTTGATTGCTCACTTTTTCCTTCATTAAACAAATGTCTGTTATATAAACGTCTCTATTCTAGCACTTGAACTGGGCCACTTACTGTGCATGGATGTATAAAGATGATCTGTCTATGGTGGAAAGGATACATGATTGTTCAATACGGTTGTGCAGGTTGGACACTGTGTAAATTGTGCCTACTGGAGTACTACAGCTTAGCTAGATGTGGCAGTCAAAAGAATTACCAAAGAAACAAAGCAACGTGTGCACAACAGTATAATACATGCTATGATATAAATATGCGTGATGTTCTTTGAGAGATCAATAGAACAGTGAAACCCAAAAATGAATTGGGGGCATGGAGTCAGGCAAGGCTTCCTGGAAGATAGGATACCTCAGTTGAGTCTACACAGGTGAAGAGAAGTTATCTGGCCAACAGTAAAGATATAGGAGGACAGGCAGGGGAAGTAGAATATGCAAAGACATGAAATGTAATTTGTAAAAAGATGGTAGTAGATGGAGTTTAAGATCTCAGACTGGACCAGGTGCAGTGGCTTATGCTTGTAATCTCATAACTTTGGGAGGCCAAGGTGGGAGGCTCTCTTGAGGCCAGGAGTTTGAGACCACCCTAGGCAACATAGCAAGACCCCATCTCTACAAAATCAAAAAATTAGGGGGGCATGGTGGTGCATGCCTGTAGTCCCAGCTACATGGGAGGCTGAGGTGGAAGGATACCTTGAGCCCAGGAGTTGTAGGCTGCAGTGAGCCATGATCCTGCCACTGCACTCCAGCCTGGGTGACAGAGGGAGACCCTGTCTCAAAAAGAAAAAAAAAAAAGAAGAAAGATTCATGCCGGCAGGACAAGAGAGTTGACCATCAGGAGTCAGATCATGAAAGTCTAAGGTGTTTGGATATTAATCTGATAGCAGTAGGGAACCATTTTAAAATTTTAAACAAAGTAATGGTTTGATCCAGTTTTATATTTTAGAAAGAGTCATATCACACACCAGGGCCTGTCGTGGGGTGGGGGGCTAGGGGAGGGATTGCATTAGGAGATATACCTGATGTAAATGACGAGTTAATGGGTGCAGCACACCAACATGGCACATGTATACATATGTAACAAACCTGCACGTTGTGCACATGTGCCCTAGAACTTAAAGTATAAAAATTAACTTAAGTAATTAATTGAAAAAAAAAAAAAGAAGAAGAAAGAGTCGTATAGGGCAAGGAAGACAGTCAGGTTGGAGGTGAGATTGGCCACAGTGGACCAGACCAGGTAAGCAGCTATTCATTAGCCTAAGTTTAAAATGGTGAGGGCTGCACCAGGGCAGTTCCAGTGTGAATGGAGAACATGGATGTAGTCAAGAAATATTACAGAAGTAGAATTGACAAAGAATGGGGATTGACAGAATGTGGGAAGCAAGAGAGAAGCTATCAAGGACGAGTCCTGAGTTTGTGTCTTAAGCAGTGAGTGTAAGTAGGTGACATTCACTGAACTAGGAAGACAAGAGAAAGAGATCTAAGGGCTGGAATAGGGACTGGAGAAGGTGAGTTTGGGTTTGGACATTTGGAGTTTGAGGTATTTGTGGAATATTCATGTGGAGGCATTAGATGTTCACGGATATTTCCTGGGCTGCAGACTTCAGTTTGGATGATATCTAGGTATTAATCACTTGTCTTTAAATATTAGTATACATATCGCTGCAGTAAATATACTTATATATACATTTTGTCTTAACTTCTGATTATTTCCATAAGAAGTGTTTCTAAAATAAAGGCGATTGATAAACATAGGAAAATTATGTTATAAGACGTTGTGTCATTTTATGCTTCCATTAGCATTGCAGAAGAATGTCTGCCTTCCTACAGCCTCACCAACATTATTTAATCTTCACAAACTGGGAACCCCAATAGTGAGGTTGCTTTAATGTATGCTTTACTGATTATTTGTAAAGCTGGACATTTTTCACTTTTTGTTGTCCTTGATTAAAGGATTATTTGTTGATGTCATGCACCCATTTTCTATAGGATATTGATTTTTTAAAATGATTTTTAAGAACTCTTTTTTTCTTTATTAAGGATATTATCTCTTTGTCCATCTCATGCATTGCAAATGTGTTGTTCTAATTTCTCATTTATCTTTGCTCTAGCAGTAGATAGCTGTTCCCTCTGCCTGGAACACTCTCAGATGTCCCACCAATATGCCTGTTGGGCTCACTCCGTCACCTGTTGCAAGTCTTAATTTGAATTTTATCCTCTCATTGAAGTCCACTCTATCGGTCACTTCAGATCCCCAACAAGAACAGCTCTTGACAGTTCTGATCCCATAGCATCTTTCACCTTTTCACATAAAATATAGTTTATTTATTTTGTTGTTACTTTCTATCCACTAAAATGTAAGCTCCTTGAGAATAAGGACACAGGAGCCTTTGTCTGTTTTATTTACATTTATATCCCAAGTACCTAGAATGGTGCCTGGCACATGGTAGGTGCTTAGTATCTATCAGTTAAGTGAATATTAATTGCTTTTGTGTGGTCATTTTTTGTCCTAGGGTTTCAAATTTTAACCCATGTAAATGTATCCTTTAGGATCTGATTCAAATGTCTGGTTTATTCCATTGTCTACTGATGAATGATTTAAACCCTTACCATTAGGATTTTCCAATACTCTTACAACAACTCTTTGATTGAATTAGAAACAAAATTCAAATTTCTTAATTCCTAAATATATCCATTAGAAGTGGGAGAATGGGGGTGGCAGGGCCAGGAGGTCCCTGAGCATTTACTTGGGTGAACAAAATAGTTCATCAAAAAATGTTCGTCTCTTTCACAAAATCGTCTAATTACCTACTTTATTCTAAACACAAGTTTTTGTAGTTGTTCATTCCTATGTTATGTTGAATTATTTTATGAACACTCTCAATGGCAACCATATGAGAAGTCCACTCTAAACAATGGATAGCTTTGGCAGGGAGCAGTGGCTCACGCCTGTAATCCCATCACTTTGGGAGGCTGAGGCGGGCAGATCATGAGGTCAGGAGTTCGAGACCAGCCTGGCCAATATGGTGAAACCCTGCCTCTGCTAAAAATTAAAAAATTAGCTGGGCATGGTGGCATGCATCTGTAGCCCCAGCTATGCAGGAGGCTGAGGCAGAAGAATCACTTGAACCCAGGAGGTAGAGGTTGAAGTGGCCCGAGATTGCGCCACTGCACTCCAGCCTGGGCAGCAGAGCGAGACTCTGTCTCAAAAAAAAAAAAAGAAAAAAAAGACTGGACAGCTTCTAGTGAAGAAACCATACCAAGGCCAAACAATTTCTGGTTTGGGAGTTTACTTAATAACAGAGGGAACAAGTATTTACTAGCTCCCTTTGGGAAAACACGTTGTCAAATAAATATTTACTAAGCTTTTCTCTATGCAAAATACCATGCTATGCCAGTGGGAGGTATGAAAAGTACAGCCAATTCCCTTAAGAAAGTTGTAACTGGCCAGGAGTGTTGACTCACACCTGTAATCCCAGCATTTTGGGAGGCTGAGGCAGGTGTATCACCTGAGGTCAGAAGTTTGAGACCAGCCTGGCCAACATGGTGAAACCCCTTCTCTACTAAAAATATGAAAATTAGCCAGGCCTGGTGGTGGGCACCTATAATCCCAGCTACTTGGGAGACTGAGGCAGGAGAATCACTTGAACCTGGGAGGCGGAGGTTGCAGTGAGCTGAGATAGCGCCATTGCACTCCAGCCTGGGCCACAGAGTGAGACTTCATCTCAAAAAATAAAAAGAAAATTGTAACTAACTGTGGTGGTGGAGGTGGGGGGAGATCAGGATACATATTCACAAAAAGATGAACAATCATTCTTGTTATTCATTATTATTTGTATTTTGGCAACTGCAAATGAATGGGGCAGATATCACGGATTGAAGATATTAAGAAGAGGAAAAGATGATGGTGGATTGCAGGGATCTGTGAATCCTTTACTGAGGGCGTTAGAATTTGTATGAAACCTAGAAGAATAAGAGGAATTTGACTTTCATTAAAGAGGAGAAAGGGAGAGGCAGAGAGGGCAGGCTATCAGTCCTGAAACCCATTTTCAACACTTAGCAGGTTTTGTTCTCATATTATTGTTTTCATTATTGAAGGCAATGGGTGGTATCATTTCTGGACTGTTTCCGTATTATGATTTATTACATGTTAGAAAATTTTTTATTTCTACCTCAAACATTTGGCACACTAACATACCTTTGAAATTGTTGTTAATCAATGAGGAAAAACAGACAGGGATTGCTATATTTAGACTGATCATCAAAGACAACAGCAAGTGTTCTCCTTGCTTTTTTTAGACAGAGTCTCTCACTCTGTCACCCAGGCTGGAGTGCAGTGGCATCATCTCAATTCACTGCAATCTCTGCCTCCTGGGTTCAAGCGATTCTCCTGCCTCAGTCTCCTGAGTAGCTGAGATTATAGGCAGGCACCACCACACCCAGCTAATTTTTGTATTTTTAATAGAGATGGGGTTTTGCCCTGTTGGCCAGGCTGATCTCGAACTTCTGACCTTAGGTGATCCATCCGCCTCAGCCTCCCAAAGTGCCTGGACTACAGGCATAAGCCACTGCAACCGGCCTCTCCTTGCTCTTTTAAAACCATTTGCAATTAATAGAGAGTGAACCAATTACTTTCTTTCAGTGCTGTTTTTCTTCCTTTGAGAGGAAGCATTTAATATGACAGGCATCATGCCAGCCATTAGTTATCAGTGTTAACAGGGTCTGAGGCAGCAGTGATGAACTACCTATCTCACTTAATCTAGGGACCACCGTGTAGTAATAAGCTTAACCTTTTTCCCCCAGCAAATCTTTCATGAGAGTGATTAACAAATAATAATTTCATCTGATAGACTATGTATTTGACTTCTTTCTCTTCTGCTGCTGCTGCTTATTGTCTGTAAAATGCTAAAAGACAGAGGGCCAAATGCAAGAAGCAGGAATTTAGTACACAGTCTGAAGAGAGAGGCCCTGACTACCTAGGAGCCTGCTGAAATTGTCGATTTTATTGGTTTCATTTTGATGTTCCCATTTAATCCCAAATCCTATCATACATATTTTACAATTCTCATTTAATCCTAAATAGTATAATACATATTTTTCAGCAAAGATACAGCACTGAATCTGCTCATTGTAAGAGCATTTACCTACTTAATTTTCTGGCAATCAGGAATAAGAAACAAAGATTTGAGCATATCCCATTTAGCAACCAGCAGATTACATGGACCTTTAGTGTTCTCATTTAAGCTTGGCCTTGGTTCATTTACATCTTGGATGTGTGGACTACAATTACGGCCACGTTACTAAGTGACTTATGTTTTTATTTAATATGTTGTTAATGAAAAGTAGCTGTTTTCTCCATTAAAATTCAAAGGGAGTAGAAGTTGAAGGTAAAAAGTTGATGCGTATGCGGTTTTCTGTGAAAGATTAGATGCAGGACTGTGCAATTAGATGCAATAAAGTGATTGTGAGACTATTCCCACATATTGCTCAGCCATAGAAAATACAAGCTTCTATAATAAGAAATGACTTTGAGTAGAAGGATCTAGATGAGCCATTGCCTTGATAATAACAATGGAAAAGAAAACAATTCACAATAGTATTCCTTTGCACCTGAGCAACTATACATTGAAGGAATCAGCTTTCAGTTCAGAAAGGAAATGCTGAAGAGAGATCGTAATGCCCCAAGATGTACAGACCCAGAGATGAAAGCTGCCGTCCAGGCAAAGAAAGGAGTTTCAGGAGTTCCTCTAAAAGACTTAGACACTTTAATTACCCTAGTGAGGGGCCATAAAACAGAGATGGGTGGTGGTCCTGGCCCAAAGCAAATACAATAAACTCTTTGTTATTTGGTGGATATAGATTATATTAAACAACAACAAAAAAAAAGATACTTAAATCATTTACTTACTTTTCCCAGGAACTTTAAAACCATTACTGTTTTCTACCTTCATTCGAATCTTTGGAAACCATAGTTTTAATTTGAAAGAATAGAACAGTTTAAGCTTCTACTACTGGTTTATTTTCCTGGCTAAGTGACAAAGGGGACAAAGTGAAATGTATACCTGTATAATTGTTTCTCTCCAAATCCATTTTATAAAAGTTCATGTTTTCTCAAAATTTATCTCTAGTTTCTTTCATTATAAATTTGCCTTAAAATATATTCATAATTCTAATTTGTACTGGACTTCTGAGATTATCTTATTTTTCTTGGCCTTATACTATAACCCAGTACTGTCCACTAAATATATAAAGTGAGCCACAAATCTAACTCACATATGTAATTTTAAATTTCCTAGTAACCACATTTTAAAAAAACACATGAAATTTATTTTAATAACCACATTTTAAAAAAAACAGGTGAAATTTATTTTAATACTACATTTTCTAACTCAATATATAAAATAGTATTCCAACAAGTAACCAGTAGAAAAATTATTAATGAGACATTCTGCATTCTCTTTTTCATGCTAAGTCTTCATAATCTAGAGTGTATTTTACACTTACAGCACATCTCATTTGAACTAGGCAAGTATGAAGTGTCTAGTAGCTATGCGTGGCTAGTGACTAGTGGCTACAGTGTTGAACAGCACAGCATTGATTCTAGGACAATCATTCCTAACATTTTGGACTCAAGGTTCTTTAGGGGAACCTTATGAAAGCTGTGGACCTTCCTCCCAGAAAAAAAAATTATATTAGCATACAATCCCCCATAAATTTTCAAGGAATTTATGAAATCTTAGAAGCCCATCTTAGACCCTTCTGAGGTAAAATCATCCCAAACTGCCATAATTTCATCCCCAGTCTCACATTTTTTTATAGTTGACCTTTTGGATTTACATAAATTATTTTAAAAGGAAGCTATATTATTTATATAAATGAAAAATGTGTCATTTATTAAAAGCAAAAGATAACTGTAAAAAATTAGTATTATTCTTTCAAAAATTCGTAAACCTACCCCCTAAACTTATCTTTCATATCACTTTTCGGGATACACTGCCTAGGGATCTGCAAACCAGATGAAGAGGCCCTGCTCTTGGGCCTCCTCTGAATGGATGCAGGAATGAAGTGGAATCTTCAGAGATGTTCTATTAGGTCATTATAGTAACACAACTGGTTGTGTTATTTAAGCCTGCACAGTGAGATGGAGACTGGGGGTGTAAAACTGGGCAAAGTCATTCACTTTGATAAGGTTCATGAACTTCAGAATTATTTCTTTTCTTCTGCTGATTTTTCTTCCCTGGCTCTGTTTGCCAGAAGATACACCTGAAACTCTGTCCTCCTGGGGGAAAGGGTTGGTAAGAGAAAGAGACTGGGGTGGTGGCTTAGATGAGCTCTGCTCTAGGCCTTAAAGAGATGGCTCCTTCTATCATCTTTTCTGCTGGCTTCCTCCTTTCACAATCTAATTGGTGAGACCCAATGGACAGAGGAGAAAGGAAATAAGTGCCTGGCTGTTTGACCTTCCTGCCACATAGGCTTCAAGTCCAAGATTGCAAATGCAAATGCCAGCAAAGGTTGGGTGGGTAAGTTCAATGAGTCACTTCTTAAGGAACTGGAAATTTGGACCTTTGAGCAAAGTCCTCCCTCTTTTTTTGTCAAATGTTGACTAATTTGTTATTAATATTATATTTAACATTAGATATTTATTCTTGATATTTAATACTAGAAACACCAACCAGAAGACTGTAGATTCTAATTCAGGGTGGATTAGGCCATCAGGATGCCAATTAAGTCTTCTGCCAAAAACATCAGTGCTAGTTCTCAACTCAGAAACATGTTCATACATTTTGTTGGTATCACAGTGATGGAAGGGCTGGGATGCTACTGGCCTTTAGGACATTCAGAACAAGGACAGTCCTGCACCCAAACATTTGTCCTGCCCCAAATGCCATAATGTCCTTGTTGAGAAACACTGAAAGAGTAAAAGAAGGTCTGCAGGTCCTCATGTGATAATCCGGTTCAACTCTCATTAGGAGCCAAAGCCCTGTTTGGTAAAGAGAAGACAATACATTTTTCTGGAGCATCTCTTTCCTTGCTATTGGACAGGCCTGGCAGACACAGCAGACTTCAAGTATTTGAGATTTCTGATCATCTTTTAGTCACCTCACATTTCTGCAAATTTTTTTTCTTTTTTTTATTTTCTCGCTTCTGGTTTTAGTATACTTACACTCTTCGGAGGGTTTTAGCATTATTCTTTTACAAAATGACTTTCAAAAAAGTGGCACCCAAAGCAATGACTTGACTGAAAGTATATGACTGAGAAGGGCCTCTGTTGCTAGACTCCCATAATAGAGAGTACAGCTGAGATGTCCACTCATCCCCAAAAGGGAGTTATGCTACAGGTGTGACATCCAGAGCAGTGGATGTCCTTGCCCTCAGTTGTTTGAATACACTGAGTTTGCCATAATGCTGTGCTCCACAACCATGCCAGCTCCATTGGAACACGTGTCAGCTTTTTCTCAGTGATGATCTTTTTCCCTGAACAAACAAGGGGGTATATGACCCATTCTCTGAATTTTATATGAGTGATGGGGTGTTTTGTCCCTTCTGCTCGTCTAGGGGATCTGTCCATCGAGTTTATGAA
The DNA here is from genome assembly GCF_049350105.2 of Macaca mulatta. Taxonomy (NCBI): domain Eukaryota; kingdom Metazoa; phylum Chordata; class Mammalia; order Primates; family Cercopithecidae; genus Macaca; species Macaca mulatta. The sequence continues at coordinate 24,164,366 of NC_133407.1, forward strand.
AACTGTTTAGTATGCTATAACATGCATGTGCTAAAGCATATAAGGCTCCACTTTTTTATGTAGTTGTATACCCAAGTAACTACCACTTAGAAGAACATACAAAACATTTCCAGCAACCCTGAAGGTTGCCCGTGCCCCTCTCTGTCACTGCCTGCCCCATACCAGGGTTACCACTTTTCTGAATTTCATCACCATTGATAAATGTTTTTATCTGTTATTGAGCTTCTTTTACATATTACATAATACACATTCTTTGTATTTGACATTTTTTTGCTCAATATAACATTTGTAAGATTCATACCTGTTGTTACATATGTCAGTATTTTTTTTTATTGCAGAGTAGTATTGAGTACATGGATATACCATAGTATGTTTATTCATTTTCTTGTGTTACAGAAAACTGGGTTGTTTCCAGTTTGGGACTGTCTTTTGGTGGACATATGCATTTCTCTTGGATATAAATCTCGGGAAGGATTTGCTAGGCTATAGGGTAGATATATGTTTAATTTTATTAAAAACTTTCAATCAGCTTTCCGAAGTGGTTATAGAAATTTACAGTGCCCCCAACAGTGTAAGAGAGTTCAGTTGCTCCATATCTTCTACAATACTTGATAATGCTGGTCTTTTTAAATTTTAGTCATTATAGTGGATATGTAATAGTCTCTCATTGTAGCTTTAAGATGCATACTCCTTTGCATTTTCACCTAATATAAGTGAGTCATAAACATTGAATGTCATGTAGAAGCTTTTAAATTATTGGTTCAGGCTACTGTACGTGCAATGGTTTTTAAGGGATTACTAACCCTTTTAAGGAATCCTAACTATTTCTCTTTCCAGAGAGAAGTGATGTATAATTGTACAATCATCTCAGCTTAGTCAGATGTGAAAATTCCTCAGCCACATCCCTAGTGTGGTATCCCCATGGCATGGCCTTGGTAAACAATGCACAGAGGAGGACCCAACATTGCTACCATAGGTATTTGGCAATGAATTTGCTTCTACATACACAGGGAATCCTGTCCAATAATATCCAGTGAGCATTTATTGAGCACATACTTTGTTCCAGGCACTGTGCTGGGCATTGAGAAAGCAACAGGGAGATAGACACAGTCCATCTCTCTTTTGAAAGACTCACTGTCTAATGAGGGGGTGGGAAAGTGAACATACAGTTGTCATGCAGTGTGATAAATGCTTTGCAAAATGTGCATGTATTTTCAGGGGGCTTGGAGCAAAGGTCCTTGAAGAGAGCAAGAAAAAGTCTTCCCAGGAAAAGTGGTCACCTGAGTGAGTGTTACAGCGAGAAGGGGGGCATCCCAGGCAAGGCAGCTACCAAGCAAAGGTGTGAAGGTGAGCTTCTGCACAGGTTTCTCGAAGGTTGTTGGTACAGCTGGAGCATAAGGCACACGCAGGAGGCACTTGCAAAAGATATAACCAGGATGCGTACAGGGCTCATTATGAAGGGTGTACTTAAGTGAAAATATATTTTGCAGAATTTCAACCCAGAGAATCTCCCTTTTGGTTTACCTGCAAACAAAAAGAATCAATACTTCCTTTTGACTATCTCTGAACACTGAATTTTGGCTTCTACTCACTTTTTGAAGCTAAATTGTTTGAAGTTAGGCCCCTTCCTTCCTTCCTTCCTTCCTTCCTTCTCGTTCATTCATTCGTTCATTCTTTTTTGAGACAAGGTAGAGTACCATCATAGCTCACTGCATCCCTGACTTCCTGAGGGTCAGGTGATCCTCCCCCCTCGGTCTCCCAGGTAGCTGGGACTCCAGGCGCACACCACCATACCTGGCTAACTTTTTGCATTTTTAGTAGAGAGGAGATTTTGCCATGTTTCCCAGGCTGTTCTTGAACTACTGGGTTTAAGCAGTCTGCCCACCTTGGCGTCTCAAAATGCTAGGATTACAGGCATGAGCCACTGTACCTGGCTGAAGTTAGACTTCTATCTCTTTTTGTGAATACAGACATATTTTCTATTTAGCAGTTTAGAACCAATGTGAATTTTCCCATATATGATAGTCTAAGAATTGAATTATAGTTTCTTAACTAGGTTTTTGTTTTGTTGTGTTGTGTTGTGTTTTATATGCCTTCCAGACCCAACACCCTAGCCAGTGCAATGGCTCTGAGTGTGGCATAAGCCCACTTTTAGTCTTCTTATGGAATTGAGTAATGTTCTTGGTGTTAGCATCTCTCTTTTGATTGGAGGAGTAAGGCAGACACTTACATTTCTAATAAAAGATCAGCTTGTTGAAATTAAACCAGTCCTGATGGTGTCGGGAACCTTCTGCCCTGAGCACAACAGAGGCAGCCATGGGGTATCATAATTACCTCCATTATATTTAACAAACACTCAGGTAGCATGCACCTCTTTTGATTTTCCTTGCAGTATTCCAGCTACGTAGCAACTTGTTTACTTCTCACAAGCACCCTAGAGTTGGAAAGTTTCCACATATGGGGAAACTGAGGCACCAAGATATTAAATAACCTGCTCAAGCCACAGGTGGAATTTGAACTCACACGCTCATATTTGTAGACACCATACTATGTTGCTTCCTTTTACTTATAAAATATACAGGATCGGCCGGGCGCGGTGGCTCAAGCCTGTAATCCCAGCACTTTGGGAGGCCGAGACGGGCGGATCACGAGGTCGGGAGATCGAGACCATCCTGGCTAACAGGGTGAAACCCCGTCTCTACTAAAAAATACAAAAAACTAGCCGGGCGAGGTGGCGGGCGCCTGTAGTCCCAGCTACTCGGGAGGCTGAGGCAGGAGAATGGCGTAAACCCGGGAGGCGGAGCTTGCAGTGAGCTGAGATCCGGCCACTGCACTCCAGCCTGGGCGACAGAGCAAGACTCCGTCTCAAAAAAAAAAAAAAATAAAATAAAAAATAAAAATAAAATATACAGGATAAACTCAAAGGAACAAAGTTCATTCAGCGAACCTTTGTTGAGCAACTGCCTGGTGGGTGAGTCAGTGACACCTTTGCCCCAGAAACTCTTAACCTATTTGGGGAGACAGATAGTAATAAATGTTTGTAATGCAATGTTAACCTGAGGAGGAAATTCACTAACTTTGACTGAGGACGTTAGGGAAGGGCTTCTGCCTGAAATACAGGCTCAGCCTTCATGAAAAGGAGTGAACAGACAGGGCAGTTCTGAGTCGTGATAAGGCAGAGCTTGTGTGGGAGGTGTCAAGTGTGCCGAGGGGTGGGAGGTGCTTTAAGGTGTGCTGTGGAGACTGAAGTTAGGAATAGGACTGGTGGAAGGTGGTACTTGGGGCTGGGTGTGGGGGTCTTGTATGTGCGGCTGAAGAGTAGGACTTTAGCTTGTACCTGGTGGGAAGTCATTGAGGGTTATTAAGTAGAAGAGAGAGTTGATAAACCACCTTCTGGGGAGATCCGGTTTGGATAACATTGCCATAATTCAAGAGAGGATGTTAATTTGCAGTGTAGGTTATTTAGAATCTAGGAGCATCAGGTGAGTTGACAATTAAATGTAGAGTCTGAACTGTAGCATGTGGTGGGGGAGGAGAATAATGCTGAGCAAGAGAGAGAGAAGGAAGAAGAAAGGGGGGGAGTGTGAGCACAATGTCTTCTGAAAGGAAAAAGGAAGGAAGGAACCAAGGGAGAAGGGAAAAGAGGGAGAAAAAAGGAAGGAAAGGATGGAAAGAGAACAAAAAAGAATATGCCAGTATGTTTAAAAATATATTATTATGATGAAATGTTATTGGTATAATTGTCCTGTGGTTCAGGCTTTTAGAAGTATGTGCTCAGCCAAATTTTGTTTTGGTGGTTGACCGGCAGCTATTTTCATGACTCTGTAGTAGCCCATTGAGATTACTTCTGTCTAAAGATACTTTGTCAGGTTTATGTAAGACTTCATTTAGGGGGCATTGCCTTGGCATGCAGGCAGCTTGCAGGCCTTACCCACCAGCAGAAACATGTTCTCTGAAGAGTGCAATAAAGCATTTTAAATTCATAGCTGGGCACCTCAGGAGCAAACAAGAGCTGCCACATGGAGCACTTTCAGAATAATGCTTTCCTAAAAAAAAAAGAAAGAAAGAAAAACCCAGAAGCAGCAGAGATATTTGAAATTCATCCTCACAATTTTCAAGTCTGAATCATAATGGCTTCAAACCCAAGGACACTTTAAACATATGAGGATCATAAAACCTTACTTTAAGCCAAATTATCACTGCTCTCTGTGCCAGTTATAAGCAGCATAATTAGTGGAGTGAACTACTTCTCCCTGCAATTATTATTATCAGGCTGGTGTAAGTATATTGGAGTTGAGAGGGGAGTAAAGTTCCAATCGTAACAGGGTCTGTAGATGTGGATAAGGTAGCATGTCAGGTGTTAGCTGTCCAGGCAGCCTCCCGGTGCTATAGGAGTCCCATTTCACTAGGGGTTTAGGTTACCACAAGCTTTGCTCATCTTCCGGCTGCAATGCTGGCTCCTATAGCGGGCCGCGAGGCACGGTGTAGAATCCTGAGCCAGAGAGGGCAGCCTGGAGTAGTGAGCTGTTTGTCTGGGTGCGTTATGTGGCAAAATCCACACAGCCATGACGCCAGCCAAGCGTCAGTCACCACGGGCCTCTAAGGTGCATTTCAAGAACATATAATTGGGATAGCTTAGCCGCGTAAGTGTGGGACGTGGCTTTGGGTCCCAGGCAGTTTATTTGTTTAGAATGCCTTCATTCTATCTGACTTGGAAGTAGAGAATAAGAAGCTCATGCTGAGGATGTAGCGATGTCCACAGGTCCTGAAAGCCCAGAGGACAGCAGGGTAAGTGTGAAACCACCCCGGTGATGCTCTCTGTATGAACACGGAAGGAGACTGTGTTGCAATTAATGTGTGGGTCAAGACATGTCCATCAGGGCATGGGCTTCCAATGGTCAACTTCTCTTAAAATTCTTATGTATCCTTCCTAAGGGTGGGATTACATAAGCGTACTTGTCCAGTAATTCTCATGTGTCCTGAATTGGAGTTAAAAGACAAAGAAAATATAATTCCTAAATTTCAAGCTTTTCTATTGGGGGCAGGGAGAGGAAGGAAGGTAATACAGCGATGTGGATTATAATGTTGTGTTTTTTAAACTTTAAAAATGTTAAGGAGACTTGTAAAAGGAAAATAAATTAGCTTCCTATTCTGAAATAAGACCCTGCAGGAATATATGAATTAAAAAACAATGTAATCCATTCCTAGTACCATGCTTTGAGAGACATTTGGTTTCCTCGAGTACCACACTTGAGAGGACAACTGGAATATGTTGGAAAGAATGGCTCTGTAGAGGCTGAGGGTTTGGGGTGTTCCATGTTATAAAGAAAGGCTGAAAGAATTGGGAGTGTGTGATCTGGACAAGGAAAGACTGCAGGAGTGAGTGCAGCTATTTTTAAGCATGAGAAGGACTGAAGCACAGAGCAAGGAAGACACTTGTCCTGTATTTCCCTCAAGAAAAGAGTTTTATCCTTTGGGAAAGAGGGATACCTTGAGCTTTAGATGCACCAAGACCTGGATTTGGATGCAGACGTGCTTCTTCCAGCTGTGTGTCCTCGAACAAATCATTAAATCCTGCCAGATATCCGTGAAATGGAGATAAAAATCTGTCATTAGGTGATGGGGCTAGTTAAATGACAGCAGGTGTATAAAACGCCTATCTCAGTACTAGAGTAGATTATGAACAAAAATATACTTTTCTAAGTCCTTCTCAAAGGTCGTGAATTGAAAAGAAGAACAAGAAAAAGCCTAATTCCTGTCTCTGCATAAGTTCTTCATGATTATGTTCCCTTTTTACTGTGAAGAATATTAGAGACAGCATTCTAGCTTTGTGTGGGAAGCTACAATAAATGTCTAACTCCAAATTTGCATCAGATTTATATTTCTGAAAAACTTTAAAAATGAACTGAAAGGTGATATTATGGTATCTTCAAGTTTTTTTTTTTTAAAGCTTTTGAACCAAACTGTGAATGAACAGTGTAGAAAAGGAAATGTACTTGAAATATTTCAAAGCGTTTTCAGTGAGGAGAAACTTATCCTCAATTTCTATTTAATACAAGAGGAAATGAGGTTGCATTTTAAGGTAATACTTAATAATGGGAAAGAAAAGTAACTATATATCAAGTGAAAAGGGATAATATTAAATAATAATAGAGCGTATAATAGACATTAAATGCCTTTAAGAACTAGAGAGAAACATATTTTTCAATGGCTTTTGGTAATGGGCTTTTTAAAATGTTCAATTGAGATATGAACTGGAGGATGTGAACATTTAGTCCCGTGGGTGGCAGGATATTCTTAGCAGCTTCAAGGATGTTTGCTGCATGGGAATTGTCTTTAATTCCCCAAGCAGCAAATTTGATGGAGCACTACATTCAAGGCATTGCTGGATGTGAAAGGGGTCCCTCACCTTCAAGGAATGTGAGCCAGGTTGAGGAGTTCGGCACATACTCCTGAAAAGATGAGTGGTGCAGGCAATGATGTCCCACGTGGTTGAGAGGAAAGAGAGAAGGCTGGAGATTGGAGCTGATGACAGGTTTCATGGAGGAAGTGAGGACTGAGCTGAGCCTTGAAAATCAGGAGTTGCTGTCTTCCCATCTCAGTAAATGGCAGCACCATTCACCCAGGTATTTAATCCAGAAACCTAGAAATCATACTTGCTTCCTGTTTCTCTCACCCCCAAATCCAAACTCTCAGCAACTCCTACCTATTCTGCCTCCAAAATAGATCCCGAGTCTGCACACTCCCACCATCTCCATTTCTGTCCGCCTGGGTCAAGCCACCATCCTCCCTTTGAAATGTTTCAATGGTCTATTAACTGGTCTTTCTCTTTGGACTTTTGGATCATCCTCCAACCCATTTTCCACAAAGAAGCCAGAGTGATGAAGTCACCACTGTGATTTAAACTCTTTAAAGGTTTTCCATTAGACTAAAAATAAAATCTTTGCTCCTCCACATGGCCTACCAGGCCCTGTGTGATGTGGCCCAGACTCACAGACCTCACCCCCTCTTCTTCTCCCTCACTCACCATGGCTGAGCCACACTGGCTTCCTATGATTCTTTGATCTAGGTAGATGTACCAATGAAGAAAAAAAGAACGTGAAAATTATTGAAGGCTATGGAAGGAGATCAGTTCACAAAATTAGCAGGAGAGCTCAGTTTTCTGTAATGATTCTGCCACACAAATGTGGGCATATAAGTAGGAAGCATGGTTGGATTTCAAGGACCTCTGGGAAGGATCCTTTTGTATCTCAAAACTTATCTCTTTCACCAGCTTCATTACATTATTTGCCAGGATAATATACTTCATTAAATTCCCACCTATGAGGAAGTATGGTCAGTATTTACTCTGTGCCAGGTACAGTGCTAGGTACAAGAGCTATGATGATGAAAAAAATAAAAAGAAAATAGATATGAGGACTCTATTTTCTTGCTGCTTTTCAGACTACTGGGGACCCAGACAATTACCACAGAAGATAATTACAACGAGGAGTTTTACAAGGTGCCATGAGAACACATGGGTGGGGCACCTAACTCTGACTTGAGAGGTCAGGGAAAGCTTCCCAAGGGAAGCACGTTTAACTGAGAATTGAAGTAGTGGGAAGTAGGGCAGAAGGCAAGGGCAAGCATTCAAGTTTTCTTGGCAGGGGAAACAGTACATGCAAAAAGACAGTGTTAAGGGAAAACATGACACTTTCATGGAACCCAGAAAGGTTCAGGATGGTTGCAACACAACAGCATGATGGAGGAATTGGAGAGAAGAGGAGCAAGGCATGAGAAGTAATTGGTGGCCTGTGTGTACAAAGCCTCATAAGCCATTGCAAGGTCTTTGGACCTATTAGTAGTAAATGAGAGGTTTTAAGCAGTGAGATTACGTAAGTGTTGTAGACAGCTCAGTCTGGATAGAGTATGAAGAGGGGCTGAGGTTGGCAGGCCATTTGCAAGGCTGTTCTATAATCCAGATGAGAAATAATGTTGGTATGAACCAACATTGAAGGAGCAAGGATGAAGAGTCCAGAAGAGAGATTTAAAAAGGGGAATTCACAACACTTGGAGATTAACTGGATGACATAGGGGTGGAGATGAAAAGAACAATAAGAATGATTCCTAAGTTTCCACCTCCCAGGGGACCATTTGCTAAGATCCAGACTCAGGTGTAAAAAAGAGGCTTAGGGGAAGACAGGGAGATGTCACATCTGCTAGTGAAATGCCTTTCTTTTTTCTAGTGTAAGATCAGATTTCATTTCTTAAAAGAGAATGGGCTCTGGAAATTCTGAAAATAGATGGATGGAAGAGTCTATGAAAGATGGAGAGGAGAGATGAGAGGGCATCATAGAGAACCATCGAAATCCTCCTACTTTTGCTTAAGCCCTGGCCAAGATGTCAAGCAACTTCTTCTTTCATTAATACACAGTATTTAAAAGAAATATTGCATCTTCTAGTTAACCGCAAAGCCTTTCCAACTCCATTTTTCTGTCCTGCCTGGGATTTACATTTTCCTCGATCAGAATTCTATCTACTTTGGACAAAGTGATTGTGGCCCCTTGAAGAATAAAAGTGTTTCCTCATTCCAGCTGGCTTCCCATCCCTCTTCAGCCATACACAGATCCTCATTTACATTTTGGATGAGTAAATGTCTAGGCTGTGTGGTGTTTTATAAGCTTAATAGACTTGTGAATGTGGGAGAGACAAACACAGAGAAAGATGACCATAGATATCTGCTTGAGACACCACCCAATTAATGTCTGTGACATCATTCCACTTTAGTTGAAGGCTTCTGAAATGAGTAGCGCTTGTTTTACCTATTATTTAAACTCTCATTAAACAATGTCCTTCCATGAGAAAGAGAGTTCCTTTTTGAGCAGGATGTTTGAACAGCAGCACTATTGACATTTTGGACCAGATAATTATTTGTGGTGGGGAATGTCCTGTGCATTGTAGGGTGTTTAACAGCATCTCTGGCCTCTACCCACTAGACGCCAATAGAGAACCCCCCATACCCAATGGTGACAATCACTATGTCTCCAGACATTGCCAAATATCCACTGAGAGATAAAATTGCCCGTCGTTGAGAATCATTGCTTTAGAGCAGTGATTCCCAAAATGTGGTGCTCAGACCAGGAGCATCAGCATCACCTAAAAACTTGTTAGAACTGCAAATTCTATGACCCAAAACCAGACCTACTGAGAAAGAAGCTCTAGGGGTGGGTCCCAGCAATCTATGTTTAAGGAGCCCTCCAGATGATTCTGATGCACACTGAAGTTTGAGAGTCACTGCTTTAGAGCAAATGAGTGGTCACTGAAGTTCTGGAAGAAGTAGTTGTTTATGTAAAGACAGGTTTGGAATAAAGGAAAGTCTTCTCTCTTCTGTTTTCCTTTCTCTTTTAAGAAATGAAATCAAAGTACATCATTTTTATTTTAAAAAGCAAAGGTTTTTGGTAAATCGTTTCCTATCATGGAAAATTCTTATAGATAGAAAATAATTTTAAAGTCACATGAAAAGTTTGCTACTCTGAACAGAATTCCTTTTTCCCACGTTCACAAAGATTAAACAGTAAGTAGTAGCATGATTGAATAATCACATTGACAAAGAGAGATTTTTAAATAAGCACATAGAGGAGCATTTTGTAAGTAGAATAGAATTGTGACACGGAGCTTCCAAGGTGATACATGGCTCCCATTTAGGGTAGCAAGCCCACTTGCCTGCCCCAGCACTCAATAGCTTTGGGGAAGCAAAGCCAGATGTCTGTGCAACGCAATCCTTTTCTCTATGTTCTTCCTTAACTTTTCCACTTGTTTGTTTACTTACCCCTTTTCTACCCAACACAGCACTGAATAGGGGAATGGAGTTTTTTAATTTATTTAATCAGTGGTTTTATAACACATCTTACATATTTTACAAGTTCATATCAAAGTTCTATTTTTCAAGTGTATTTTCAAAATCTGTGCATTGCTGAACAATTTAGTAATGTCAGTATCTTCCTTGAAATGCTTAATGGATCCCTGAATATTAAATTAGATTCCAAAAATACTTCTATCAGAAAAGGAAATGATGCTCCAACTTAAATAATTATTTTTAGTTAAAAGCATAACAAAATAAGGAAAATGAACTTAGCAAGACATTATTAATTTATTCATTTTTATGTATTGATTTATTCAAAAGATATTTACTGAATATCAACTGTGTACCAGAAATAAGACAAATACAGTAGATATTTTATTACCTCGTGGAGCTTACATTTTTTCTGTAGGCTAAAGGGAAGGGGTGGAGAGAATAGACAGAAAACAACTCAATAATTCAAATTTTGGATTGCACCCTGTTAGTGGGTTATGAGATCCAGTTAGTGGGATACAAACAGCTTTTGTGATTGCTCCTTTAATTAGCAAACTCAAATAGAGTAAAGAAACAAAACTTTATTCCACTAGCACTTCTTAAGTGTGTTGTTTTCAAACTATTGTTGCAGTTATGTGTGTGTGTATGTGTGTGTGCATGAATCAATGTAAAACATTTCTCATTATGAGCTTATAAAATTTGAAAAATACTGGAATTTTTAAATACTTAAATAAATGAATCATTTTAAATTGTAATACATATACAAAAAGGCCAAGGAAGTAAGGTAGAAAATAACAAAAATGTGAAGTACAAGGAGGTAGAACCCACTTTTGCTGTGTGGTCAGAGATGGCCTCTCTGATGAAGCAGTATTCCAGCTAGACCTGGCCAAAAAGCAGGAGCCAGAAGGAAGAGCTTTCCAGACAAAGGGAGCAGCAAGGGCAAAGGTTCTGTTTGGGGCCTGAGTTGCTTGGGTATGGCAGTTTAAATGGCAAAGAAAATAAACAGTTTATTTCTTTCCTTCCCAGGAAGGAAGATTCTAGAACTTTTGGTTGATAGAGGCACAAAAACAAAAGGGGAACATAAACCTATTCCATAAATGAAGAAGAGTTTCACTTCAAAGGCATAGAAAATTTCCAATTCAAATAATTATAGAAAGAAAACATATTCAATTAAAATTGAGCAAATATTCATTGAGTTTATACCATGGGCAAAGCATTAATTATGGTATATTTAAAGATGAACACAAATTTTAAAATGTAAGTATAGAGTTCTAAGTACACATCTACACAAAAGACCAAAGATTACAATCTACCTATTAATAAAACAATTTTCCATTCTCCTGTTTAACAAGGCAGTTTTTCACATGCCTCAAATTTACTTTTGTCTATTTGTCTTTATAACAAAGATTTCATTCACTCCAGAATTATGCCTATTTAGCTACCTACTGTACTTTATATTTCAAAAAAGAGGGATGTTCTGTATCCACCAGTGATTTTACATAGTAGGACCTCAAACAAGGCTTGGCAAAGACACTTAAAACTTTCATAACACCCTAACCTTTATGAATTCTTTCATAAAATTCCAAATTTTAAAGCCTGCATTTTGGTAGTAGTTATGCCTATGTTTCTAACAAACTAACCATTATTGTTATTCATAATATCATTATTTTAGTACATTCTAACTCCTTGCTATCTCCCTTAGTAAGTTCAACTGTCTAGAACTTCTTTTGTTTTAATTTTTATTTTTTTATTTTTTTTCTTTTCCTCCAACTTTTATTTTAAGTTCCAGGGTACATGTGTGGGAAGTGCAGGTTTGTTACATAGGTAAACATGTGCCATGGTGGCTCTTATTTTACAGTCCTACCTAACATCCCTTCCCCTACCTTTCTGACAACTTACAGCCTGCTCTTCTTCAAAACTCAACCTCTCACTTTCTTTGCTGGGTGGGCAAAATTCACAGGCTGTAGCAATGGGACAAAAGCTATTTCAGTGGTTGCCCGTATGTACTCATAGTCTTAACTTGACCACAATGAACTGTGGAAACAGGCCATTAGCTAATGGCCTGAAACCCCTGGGGGCAACCTTTTATACTTCAGCTCAAGGCAACTGGAACCTGGCAGAAATCTTTGAGTATGGAGAGAGTGAAGTCACAGGGAAATTCTTGAAGGACCCTTTAAGCAAATGGTTTGGGACAGCAATTTGCAGTCATATCAATAGTTTACTAAATATTCGTATTCTTTCCAGCAGTAATTTTGGGATCTTCTGGAATGCTTCTGAAAATATTTCCTTAAAAAAATCATCCATAATTCAGAAATACATTTTGGCACAGAAAGTTATTTGTGGCATTATTTGTATTTGGAAATCAGCCAAATATCTTTCAATAGGAGAATGTTAAATACATCATGTTATATCTACATGGTGAACCATATAAAGTCGTTGAAAGTGCTGTTTATTAAGAGGTTATAGCATGGGAAAATGGTTCAGTTATAATGTTAGGTGGAAAAGAATAAAAAGGGAATTTATTTAGAATTTCAACTATATAAAACAACAGATGCATAAAAAACAAAAGGAAATAAGAATTGAGAGATCTGGATAGTTGCATTACTAGTGATTTTTTAATGCTTTTCTGTAGTTTTAAATTTTTTCTCCAATGAGCGTGTGTTCCTTTTATGTTCTAAACAAATAAACTTTAGCTCAGACTTTACCATGTTATTTCTCTTCAGTAAATTTAAAAATAATTCATGGTTTCAGATAGTGTTCAGCATACACATGGCACTGTGTAGGATATCAAAATTTGCTTGCCAACATCAATGAGTATATACTTGTTTAGTCTAATTAAAAATTATTGCCAAGTAAGAAAGTAACATTAATATTTTGATTTATTATTATATTTATAAAAACAGCCAAGAACTCTCATATGAGGATTCATTTTTTTATTTTGAGAAAAAAGGAATGATCTGTAATTGTGGTTTGCTTTTAAAGTATGACTTTTTTTAGAACCAGATATGATAGACTAATTAATTGGCTCCTAATAAATAGTGTGCCTCCCTAAGTGATTACTAAACTCTCAGTTAATTGTGGGAAAGTAAAGAGAAAACTGTTTACATCCAGATAGATTTTAGCTCTCTTGAGAAGTTTCATCAGACTCCAACTCTACATGGTTACAGGGTTGTATATCACATTCTGCACAGTAATGTGCCAATTCAAGGACTTTGAGCAATGGGCAGGAGGCAGAGGGTGTAAACCTAACAGTTTGTTTCTTGACCCAGTAGCCAAAATATGCTATGCCTTAGAAAAAACTGAGACCAGTTGTTCTGATCACCTTGCAAATTTTGTGATGCAGCCACCACCATTCCTGTAGTCCAAATGAGCCAGATACATGCAGGCAAATACAAAGAAAATGTATGCTATTTTTCTTTGGGAGAATTTTTCCCTTGTTCCCCAGTCCATTTATAAATCCTGCTCTCAGGGAATCTATATTTATGACAACCCAATCATCTTGGCCTGTGCACTGCATCTCAGTGTGAGGAACCAGAGCCCTCTGTGGAAGGCAGCTTTATAGAGGAGACCACACTGTTGACAGATTCCTGCCTCCTCCCCGTGGGTGGTCTGAAGCAGGGAAATCTGAGCTTTCCAGTGCAGGCCTGGCATGTGCCAGGAAATTTAGATTCGGGGAGCCGCTATCTATTACAGTTATGAACCTTCCGAAAACCAGAATTGCAGGTAACCAATATTCCTTCTGCGTGCCAAAGCAAACCCCAGGCCCTTAATCCTCAAATGACTGACTGGGCTATTAATATTAAAATTGTTTCTATTATACAGCCTGGGTAAAGATTTGTTAGTTTCTGAGGTAAAGCAACAACAACAATAAAATTGAAGGACTTTTACTTTGAAACATGTCTAAATTAACAAGAGGAGGAAGTATGTTTGTTATCTGTTGGAAGAAACACTTTTAGAAGCCCATTGGGGAGGAGATAGACTCAGATTTCTTGGGAGTCAGCCCAGTCTTGGAAAAAAAGTTCTAAGAATTTAGTAGGAGATGCCAAGGCACGATTAGAGGAAGGTAAACCTGATTTTGAATGCTGCATAGAACTCGGTATTCTCGGGAAAGTTCCTGAAATTTTCTGAACCTTTTTGTCCTCATCTAAAACATTGAACTAATAATAATACTTTTTATGGTAGATACAGAGGGAAATGAGAGAAGAATGGGTGTGAAATGCCTGAAGTCTGTGGTGTGAAATTCACATGCCTCTTTACCTCATTATTAAAATGTATTAAAATGCTTCCAACCCACTGTAACCAGTTTGCTTTTACAATGAAAATATACTTTTTCTCATTTGGTAATGAGAATGCAGTATGCAAATGGCCATGTCTAAATTAGTTTTGGATCAATTACCACTTATGATTTCTACCATTATATAAGCAGCTACTAATATTAATGCCAGTAATTGTAATCCCCCTTGACCTTACCCTACACATACAACTTCTATTGCTAGCGGAAGTCCCAACCCTAGGGTATTGATGCTACATCCACCGCCCCTACCCAACCTGTAGCCTTTTGTATATAAGATGTAGACCAGCTACCTCTACAGCAGTGGTTTTCACACTTTAGCATGCACTTGAATCATCTTGGATTCCTGGATGCCCAACCCCAGAGTTTCTGATTCAGTAGGTCTGTGGGGATGACAGATAATTTGACTTTTTAACAAGGTCCCATATGATGCTGATGCTGAGACTGCTGATCCAGGAAACACACTATCAGAACCACTGATCTATATAATTCATAAAATAAACTCAGGAGGTTTTCATATTTTTCAATCGGCTAGACTAGTTTAAGTAGCATTGGAATTATCTGTTCTTTAAAAGTTAAATGGAACCCAGCTGTGAAATTATTTAATCCTGATACTTCCTCCCGCCATTTAAATGATAGACTTTTAATCACCATTTCCGTCTCTTCTTATTACATTTTAGTACTTCCTCTTGGGTCAGTTAATTTCTGTTTTGCTAAGAAATCATCCAGTTTTTCTAGGTTTCACATCTATTACAATGGGGTTAGTTCTAGTACTTTCTTAATAATCATTTTCATCTTTGTGCACCTGTTTCTCTCTATTTGCTCAATCCTAGTATTTCCCCCTCTTCTTCCTTTAATCATATTCATAAGATGGTTATATATTTTATAAAAGAACCAGCTTTTGATTGTATTTGTTCTTTCTATTATTTTTGTTTTCCACTATATTTCAGCATTTATCTTTATTAATTCCTTCTTCATACTTTATTTAGGTTTATATTTTTGTTCTTCATGAAACTTATTAAGGTTAGTACTATGTTAACGTCTTAGTTTTTCAGTAATGAAGGTATTATAGCTATAAGCCACACATTTTTCCTCTGAGTATAGCTTTAGCTGTGTTTCATAACTTTGGATGGGACATATTCTCTTTTTTATTGATACTAGATAGCTTATGATTTTAATTTTGCTTTTCTCATGAATCCTACAGCTATTATAAAGGATATTTCTTATTTTTCAGGTAGATAAAATTTACTAGCTATTGCTTTATTTAAAATCAATTTTATTTGCTTATGATCTAAGATTATATCCTATCAAAATATCTACTTTTAAAAAAATAAGTGAAGGTGTTCGTTTTAACCTTGTGATTTATATTTTATTAATATTCCATGGACAATCAGAAATCTATTTTATTAACTCATATGACATGAGTTCTGTGTACAAATCTATTAGATCGAGTGTGTAGAATATGTTATTCAAATATTTTTGTCCTTTCTTGTATTTGGACTCCTTGATCAATTATGAAAGTTTCAAAATCATTTCCCAAAGCTAATATAATCTTTATTCAAAACTCTGACCAAGCAAATACACACTAAAAAAAAAAAAATATGAGCTAATTTCACATATACACATAAGGGCAAACTTTGGAATAAAATATTACCAAGTAAATTCCAAAGCCATCTCAAAAAAAAATAATGCTGTATGATCAAGAAAAATTTATTCCTGGAATTAAACATGGTTAAAAGTTAGGAAATCTATCGAAATATTTGTCTGATCAATACATTAAAGGAGGAAAAAGATGGTAAAAGTACATGTAGAAAATGCATCTGTAAAATGCAGCAGCCATTTTTTAAAAACTTAGTTGGCCTATTTTTCTGTTTCACTTAAACATGATAAAGACGATCCACCAAAAACTAACAAGTAACAGAATTCTAATGGCAAAACTCTCAGGCTCCTTGTAGTAAAATTAGGCATAAGAGAATGTATCAATTATCTCTTGTCCCAGTAATGTTGCATAACTATCAAACCTCAATGACAAGTGACAATTAACATGTGTAACTCACAGGGGGGATCAGGGGATCTGGACTGGGCCTGCTTGCACGTCTGTGGTCAGCTATAGATCATCTCAGCAGCTCTGAGCTGATAATCAGGCATGCGCACGTGTCTGGTGTCTGGGGCTGGCTAGCTGTGGGCTGATTGAGGATGGCCTCTACTAAAACATCGGAAAAACTCCACAACATGTTCTCTTCCTGCAGCAGGCTAGCCCAGGTAGCGGCCGAGAAGCAAGAGCAAGCCTAGTGTGAGAAGCACTGTTCAGGCATCATGTTTGCTGACCACCCTTTGGCCCAAGCACTCACCTCACTAAGCCTAGACTCAAAATATGAGGGCACTGCAAAGATTCACAGCAAAGATTCATGGCACAGGGCCTGGATACAGGGAGGAGTCTCTGTAACTTTTCTTTGTGTTTGTTTTATCAAGTGAAAAACAAATAAGGATCTGTGCTTCCACCAACATTATTCATCTTTGTTTCAGGGGTCCCTGTGAATTTAGTGGGCCAAGAGGTAATTGGCATAATGAATACAACCAAATGAGAAATATTACCTCTTTTGTTGATGACGTGATTGTATACCTGTAAGAGTGGGAGGACTCCAGTAAAAAACTGGACTGCAACCATCAGTAAGAATATTTGACAAGGCAGTTAGACTAAAAAATAAATGTAGAAAAATCAGTAAGTCTTCTTTATACCCATTCATTCAACACATATTTATTAAACACTCACTGAATACTAAGCATTCATCTGGTCCCTAGAGCTACAGTAGTGAACAAAAGAAAAAAAGTCCTTTTCTGCATAGGGCTTATATATATTAGTTGGGGGTAATGGAAAATAAATGACTAGGTAAGCCAGATGGTGGCAAGGACTATGGGAAAAATATAAAGCCAGAGAAGAAGTATAGTAAATGCTTAGCCAACGGAATGGCTGGCAGTCAGTGGTGTGTTGTTTTCTATGAGGTGGTTAGGGAGGGCTTCACTTACAGTAAGTTAGCATTTGAGCAGAAACTTGAGGTTCGTGAGGAATTCTGCTATGCAGACAACTGTGACAAGCACATTCCAGTTCAGGCAGAGTGAACCGCAAGTTCAAAGGCCTTGAGACACCGTTGTATGTGGTATGCTTTATTTACAAGAATTATCAATTACCAATGGAGATAGAATTTTCACCATAACAACATAAATTGTAAAAGACTTAAGATACAACAAAAAATAATGATTTAAAGGACATAAAACAAAATCTGTAAAAACCTAAGGAAACTATTTAA
This sequence comes from Macaca mulatta, assembly GCF_049350105.2. Taxonomy (NCBI): domain Eukaryota; kingdom Metazoa; phylum Chordata; class Mammalia; order Primates; family Cercopithecidae; genus Macaca; species Macaca mulatta. The sequence goes on from NC_133407.1 coordinate 24,181,797, forward strand.
AAAACAAAACAAGAACAGAGGAGGCTAACTTGTCTTTTATCAGGTACTTGAACATATAGAAGTGACTAAATCAAAACAACCGGATATTGGCAAAGGAGTAAACAAATTGATCAGTACAGCAGATTGGAGGGTACATCTAGAACTAACGTTGTAGATGCTAATACTTGCTAATATGTTCAAAAATGAATGACAGGTGGATAAGGGTACACATTAATTTAAATTAAGCAGCAAAGATGTATTGATTTGCTATTGCTGCCATAACGAATTATCACCAACCTAGCAGCTTAGCCAACACCAAGTTATGGCCTTACAGTCTGTAAGCAAGAAGGCTGATACAGGTTCACAGGGCTTAGATTTCAGCCTGCAGCCTCTGAGGGAGAATCAACTTTCTTGCCATTCTCAGAGGTCAGCCATACTCCTTGGCTTCCTCCCTCCATCTTCAAAGTCAACAATGTTGCATCTCTCCAACCCGTCTTCCATAGTGACATCTGCCACTCAAGGACTCGGGTGACTCGATTGGGCCTACCTGGATAATGCAGAATAATATCCCCATCTCAAAATCTGTACCCTTAATTACATCTGCAAAGTCCCTTTTGCCATTTTAGATTGCATTTTCACAGGATGTGGCAATAAAGTCATGGACTTCTTGGGGAACCATCTTTGTGCCCACCACAAACATTTTAGAGAAAATTTGGGAGAATAATTTTATAACCCAAGTGTCAGGGGAATGTTTATAATCAATATGGAGCTAATGAATAAGGAATGGATAAAAAGATAAGCATAGTGTACCATGTAATTTTTTTAATTGCATGACCAAACATATCATGAACAAACTCAAAAATACAGGCTAGATAGGTGTCTTACAACATGTGGCAAAGTGTTAATGTCTGCCTTGTCACAGCATTCATAAGAATTAGTAGGGAAAATGGGGAAAAGCTATGACTAGTTAACTCACAGAAAAGTACATTCAAATGATCATTAAAACCACATGAAAATACGCTCAACCTCAGAAGTTTTCAGAAAAACACAAAAGTTTATGGTAACAATGAGTATATTTAGTTTCCTAGGGCTGCAGTAACAAATTACATGAGCTTGGTGTTTTAAAACAATAGGAATATACGCTCACAGTTCTGGGGAGAGGAAGTTTGAAATCAAGGTGTTGAGAGGGCCACGCTCCCTCTGAAGATTCTAGGAGTGAATCCCTCCCTATTTCTTCCAGAGTCTGGTGGCTCCAGGTGTTCCTTGATTTATGAATGTGTAATTCCAATCTCTGCCTCCATCTTTACATGGCCCTCACCTCTTCTCCCTGTGTCTCCCCTCTGTGTATCTCTCATAAGAACACTTGTCATTCAATTTAGGGCCTGCCAGATAAGCCAGGATGATTTCATGTAGAGATCCTTAGTTATACCCACAAAGACTCCTTTTCCAAAATAGGTCATATTCGTAGTTTTGGGGGATTAACACATGGACATATCTTTTGGGGGTCTACCATTCAGTCACTACAATGAGATACCCCTGCCATCAAATTAGTAAAATTTTAACTTTTTTCATTGACATATTCAAGCTTGTAATATATTCCAAATACAAATCTACCCAGTATATGTATTGCAAATTTAAAAAATAATTAGTAAAATTTCAAAGGAGTGGTGATATCCACCACTGCAGTTAGATGAAGAGATGGGGGCAGTCTAATACATTCCTGTGGTCTTTGAACTTTTGAAAAGCAATCTAGCAAACTCTATTAATAAAAAACACAGAGAGATATCATATATGACCCAGCTTTTGGAAGCTAGCCCATAAAAATAAAAGCATTGATATGCAAAATTCTGTGTACAGGAATTTTATTGCATCATTGTTGTGGGGAGGGAAAGAAGAATCTGGAAACCAAGCGAATGCCTAGAAATTGGGGAATAGTTGGGAAATAAATGTGGTGCATCTGTATCATGGATATTGCATCCTGTATCCATACAGATTTGAGAACTATATGCATGGATAAGTGTTAGGTTTTATCATGGCCAGAGTGATTGGTAGACCATGCGAGAATCCATGTTTGAGTGTTTCAGTGAAAAAGATTCCTTTCTTTTGAGTCACAACACCTGGAATAGTGTGTCAACTTTGTCCTTAATTCCTGGTGTAACTGAGCAAAGTCACGTGTAACCAGCCACCCTGGGTCTCTGGTTTCTCAGCCTCAGGTGAGGAGGTGGCGCTGCCTGTGAGTATATGCTACATTCCAGGAGTAGCAAAGTGTTCTGCCCTCCCTCAGGCATAGGGAGAATATTGTTTTGTGTTGACTGGACAGATCTAGAGATGTAATCAGTGGCTTTTGAAGAGTCATTGCTGAGTAAGTGAGAAAAATTGTATGCCATTTAGTCTAAGAATGGAGAGTCAGTGTTGGGATGTGCAGCTCAAAGCTGTCCTGCTCCTGTTTCCTGTAATTCCCCTGGAGTATTTTCAGCACTAGGAACACACTGAAAAAGTACACTGCTTCCTCCTCCAGAGAAAACCACATGCATTTAAAGGTATAAACTCTGGTATGTTTGAGGGGAAAAAAAAAAAAAGCATACTTGCCCAGAAACCTCAAGGCTTCCTGGAATTTCTGTTAAGAATTCAGATGTACTGATGATAAATTTCTAAATACCACAATTTCAGCCAATTCTATTAACAAATAGGAAAAAAAGAAAGTTTCTATGATCACAGGGACTGTTTTAAAAAATTGTGGGGGAAATGCAGTTACACTTGGTAATCTGTGAAAACCAGAGATCAGATAGAGTTCTTGATCTTTTCAGATTTTTTGCATATTGTATAGGATACAGCATCGGGTCTGTACCAACTCCAGGACACTTAGAAATAAGTTATTCACGTTAAATTTCTTGAAAAGCATCCAAAGATCAAGTTACTCATTCTCCTTCCCCCAGGCAAGGCTGGAGAACTACCCAGTCCAGGGTCTTGGAGGTCTTTCTTATTTTTAAAGAACCCTTAGTTATAATGCATGACTCTTCATTTCCTCTACATTTTTATTTTATTCTACAGTGTACGTAAATTACTTTTCTAAGCAGGAAAAAGAATTAACTTTAAAAACTTATCTATATGATTTGAGAACTTTAGTTCATAAAGTATTTTGGAATGAATTTTTTAAAAACAATCAAATTAGTCACAATCCACAATCATGTCGAGAGACCTTTTTCCATGCTGATTTTTACAGGAGGTTAAAGTCTCAATTGGTTACAAAGGTGAGAGACAGTGTGCATGCAGCAATGGAGGGAAAGGCCTTCCATGTAAGAGGATCATGAGGCCAAATCTTGGCAATTCACTTCCTCCCTAAGGCTCTATTTTTCCATCTGTTAAGTAGAGATGACGATAATTCTTATCTGTACAGAGGTGTTACAAGGCTTAGGGTAAAAAGTATTTGAAAATTGTACCCAGTAACTAACAATCTATGAAAATGAGAGACAGTATTTTTTCCTGGCCTCATTTTCTTCTTCCTTGTTTAAAATAATCATAAAGAAATGCAGTACAAGATGTGTTAGGCCATTTGTCCTCAAAATACTATGGCCTGTTAATGAGACCTGAGTAATTATTTGCATGAAATTAAGTCAACTTTACTGCAATTGTACTGAATTGGAACAAATAAAACTTCAGGTGGGAGAAATGTTAGAATCAGGTTTGTGGTTCGCATGGGGCATAGGTAGTACCTACAAGGGAAGGATTGTAGGGGATTGGTAAGCTTCAGGTTTTTGATCTGGGTACCAGTGACACAATTTGTGATCCTTCATCAAGGCACACTTTCAATCTCTGCATGTGTCTATTTTTAAGTGTGTGACACTTTAATAAAAAGTTGAAACCAAAGTAAGTAAATATCCTCTATGTAGTCTTGAACGGACCTGTGCAAGACCTGTTTTCTCACATTTCATATGCACAACATCAGAGAAGAAATAGAAACTCGATGCTTTAGAACAAGGTTTTCAACTAAGGGCTGGAATCAAACTGACCTAAGAGTTTATTAGAAAGTAACAGGAAAATCTGCCCCCAGAGATAGTGATTGAGTAGGTCTGGGGTGGGGCCCAGAAATGTGTATTTTTTAAATTCAAAAGTTAGGAACCACTGCTCTAAAGTCTAAAACACAGGCTCTTACACGTGCTACAAGTTGGAATCGCCTGAGGAATTTAAAATACATTATGGGCTGGGCCCTAAACCCACAGCTTCTGATTTAATTGGTCTGGGATGTGACCTGAGCATCCGGATTGTTTAAAGCTCCCAGGTGATGATAATGCGCAGCATCGTTTGTGGAACAGCTCTCCGAAACGGAGGGAAGGAGCTTGGAAGTCTGTTACAGCTACTTATCAACAGCAGGTGAGAACAGTGAGGGAACTTCACATCATTTAAGTGCTTCAAGACAAATCCACCAGCATCCCACCATTTATTTACCTGGCCCGTGCATTCCACGTAAGGCAAATGTTTATTAAATGTTTCTATAATGAGTATGCATTTGTTTATAGGGCCTTCATAACTTGTCTGGGTCATCGTCCTCTTTTTAGCCTGTAAATTTCTAAATGGCAGGGGCAAGAACAGGAGAACTGCTTTGTATAAGCAACTAAGTGCTACAATTAAATAGATGATCACAGTAATGCAGAAATTCCTTTCTGCAGCTCGCCAGAGAGGCAAACTCCAGCATTTTATATTTCATCTGCCCCCAGTGACTTCACTGTAGGAAGAGGAAATGCAGAAAAACAAACGTCTTGAAGACTGAATGCCTCTTATTCACAGAGGTTAGCGTTAGACTGTTGGAAGTAATGTATGTATTCCAAAATTCAGTCACTGTGGTGATAAGAAATGGTTGTTTTGATGGAAAAAGTTTATGTTTCCTATTACTCACTCACCACTTATACTTCTTATTAATTCATTATCTCCTTTCTAACCCATGGTTTCTACCTTGCTTTCAGTGCCTTCAAAAGATGTCTTCCCTCAGATATGCCTTGTGATTTCTCATACTATGCGGGGAGAGTTATATGGGGTTAGAAGTACTAGGGCCGCTCGTCATTTATCAAGGAAGTGAAAGTTGCACCTTGAAATTCACAAAGATTCAGAACCCAAAGTTTGAATCATTTTACCTATTTGAGAAATCATCTTGCTAAAGGGCTCTTCAGCAGGAAGTGGCAAAATCAGCACTCAGTTCTTGCTGAGTTCCCTGAAACTCAAACCTAAAGTGTGTGGATAGCCCTGTTTAACTGACATCCCTTAAGAAGCCATGCTCCTTTGCCAGGAACATCCTACCCCTCCTTGGTACTGGAGTTAACTCCTGATCACCCTCCACAGGATACCTCCTTTATGCTCTCCCGGCTCCCCAGAAAGGAAGACAAGGGCTTGCTCTGTTCTCTGTACTCTTACAGTACTTTTGTTCATGTATTGGTCATAGGATGTGTCACAGTGTGTTATAAATATTTATCTTCTGGTCAGGCTCTTCTGTTAGACCTAGGCTTTTATTAGTGGAGGGAAACTTACTCATATTCTCGGTCTCTGAACTCAGTCCTGTGCCTTGGCACATAGTAGGGGTCACACCACGTAATTACAGTAGACGGTGTTTGCAAAAGAATTGCCCATCCTAACAATTTGGCCATATTTATTAGCAGGAGCTTTGGAAAGTAAAGCTTCTAACTGAAGCTGACATTATCCTAAAATAGGAAGCCACATCAACGCTGCCTTTTGACTCAATAAATGTCAGATCTTATTCCATCCAAATAACTCCTGACTCTCCAACTGAGCTCTAATGGAAGATCAAAGAAACTCTAAGAGCTGGTCCTTTTCTCCATTTCAAGAAGTGGGTTAATGCTTATAGTTAATTTTAAGCTCTTGACTCTAGGCTGGAATGGCAGTAAAGGCATATCTGACCTTTAATTCTAAGTGAAATAAAAAGACTGGAGAGTTGTTATAGAGGCAAATGTAGGAAAGAGAAAACTAAGTGGAAATTTGGGGTAGGAGGAGCAAATAACCTTTAGATCAGAAGGACCTAGATCACCTATCTGTGCTGTCCATTACTGCAGCCATTAGCCAAAGGTGGCTATTTTATTCAAATGTAAATTAATAAAATGAAACAAAATTAAATGGTTGGTAGCCACACAGGGCTAATGGCTACCATACTGGAAAGTGCAGATATAGAGCACTGACATTATCACAGAAAGTTTCACTGGACAGTGCTTGATAAATTCCATCCCTTTACAGATAGGGAACCTGACAACTGGAGAAGTTCACGGACTGGCCCAAGGATTCTTAGTTGGCCTAGACCTGAGACCCAAACCTCAGGAACCCCAAGCTGACCTCATAGCACTCTGTGATATAGGGTTTTCCTAAGCCAAAGAAAATGAAGAGGGCTAGCAAGTTTCAATTCAATTCAAAAGTGCAAAGTAGCCACTAAGTAATGTTATACTAGACAAACTTAACTGAAATAAAATTTGCAAGCAAAAGAAACTCCTGGCACAATAATTGTCTTAAGTGGAACACTTAACTTCTGAACAAAAACTTGTCTTTGTACTTATGTCAAAACACTAAGCTATGTCACAGTAAAAAGTACCATTCAATCACTCAATTTAATGTCAGGTGAAGAAGTTGCATACTAATCAATAACCTCAGATAAACACACTTGTGCCTATTTAAATGCCTGCCCTAGTAATTGTATACTGTATTATTATGTAGTAAAATAGTCCCCAAAGCAAAATGTACCTTCTTGCATCTTCTGAGTATACATGCATGCAGTTAGGGCTATCACTTACCATCTTTAGATATTAATTACTTGGCTTTTCCAAATTTTTATATATATATATATTCAAGATTTCTTTTTCATATTTCTATCTTGAGCTAGTTTCAATAATACAATGCTGTGCCTATGTCTGATCTCCTATAAAGAATATCAGCTCCCCTTATACATTTAGATCGGGTTTCCAGGTGGTGAGTTTTCCGACCTAGGACAGCATTTAAAATATAAGTATGTGAGGAATTTGAGTTGGTGTCATAGTTACAGGGACATTTTTGGACATAGTATTTCGGAAAGCTAACATGGATTTTATTGAATTCACAGGTGATTTCTTACATTTCAGTGAAGACATCTCTATCCTGTTTGTTTTAGCACCTTGGATGATTGTGCTGAGAGTCAGTGTATTATTAGAAAACAGCATGCTGCTAGCATTAAGGGAACGTTTCCTTGCTAGTCCCTAGAGTCAAATAAATAGCATTTGTGTCATTTGACTGTGAAATACAGAATTCCAGACCCAAAATGACTTAATGGAGTTCTTTCACATAGCAGGAACTCCAGAGGTAGTTGGTTTAATTTAGTTAATTGGGTGGCATGACAGGTCATCAAGGTGCCCTCCATCTTGTTGCCTTACCATTGCCTCTGTGTTGCCTTTTGTTCCCAGGCTGTCCCCTCAGAGTCACATCTCTAGGCAGCATATGTTCACACAGCCACATCCAAAGATCAAAAGAGAAGCAGTTTTTCGTCACATGTGTCTTCATTACAGGAAGGAAAAAATATCTTCCAGAAACCCTCCTCATACTACCTCTGGCAAACTGCCTCTTACATCTAATTGCCCAGAATTGGGTCATGTGCTCATACCTTAGCATTAAGGGAGGTTGGGTGAGTCAGTTACTCAACAATGTGTAACAAATCACTCTAAAACTTAGCAGCTTTAGACAACTATTTTTTACCTCTCATGATTCTGCATTCTGGGCTGGGCTCAGCAATGTGGTATTTCTGCTTCACATGGCATCTGCTGGAGCTACAACATCCAAGATGACCTGGGGGTTGGCCAGGCATCTATCTTTCTTCACATGGTCTCTCCATGTAGTTAGCTTGGGCTTCCTCACAGCATGGCTGCCTCAGGATAGTCTGACTGCTTACATGGTAGCTGGTTTCCAGAAAAGTATAAAAGTAGAAACTAAAAAACCTCTTAAAACATAGTCTCAGAAGCCACACAGTGTCACCTATGCACTCTGTTGATCAAAGCAAGCCGCAGGATCAGCTCAATTCAGAAGGAGTCCACTTCTCTTGATGAAAGGAATGACAAAGTCACATTGCCAGAGACATGCAGGACGGCAGGGATTATTGCAGCCATTTGTGGAAACAATCTACCATACTGGAAATCCAAGTACCAGGCATTTTCGGACTCTGGAGGAAAAGAAGGTGGATGGTAAGAAAGAGTTTGAGTAGTGGGTGGTAATTAACAGTGTGTCTAAACTAAACTTGATGCTGCAGCCGCCACAGTGGCATCTGCTTTGCTGCACTGATCACAACCTGGACACAGCCTATTTTAGTCAAGCCTCCCTACCCTAGATGGCCTTTGGGAATGTAATCAGGCCATGCTCAGGAAATTATACCCTATACCCATATTCCATTTGAGTGAACTGAATTCATCTGGCCTCATTTTATTGAAAGTTTTAGTTGGTAAAAGAACAGATTACTGTACCTTTGTAACAGAATAAAAATGTTCACGGGACAGATAAACACTAAATTCAGCATTATGGCAAAATGGTACAATTTGATTAATTGAGGTAGCATATCCTTGGATTTTGCAATATTGTCCTCTATTCTTTTTTGCATGTTTGACATAGTATATAATTTTAAATAAAATGATAGATTACCATAATGAGCTAGAGTTTTCTTAGTAAGAAGGGGAAGGGCATTTCTAGTTGATTTTCATTCCTTTCTCCATGATTTTCGTGTCTTTCTCTTTCTAGGGGCACAGCCTAGGAAGGGAGAACTCTGCAGTATGACTGAATGATACTGGGATGGGTGACTCCACACTCTAGGGAAAACTCAATAGCTTAATGATCAACATGCCTCAACATTCTCAAATCCATTCAGGTATCAGAGTTTGTAGAAGTCATGACACCCTTTCAAACCACCCCAAAATGATGATGCCAGGAACTTTTAAAAGTAACATGCCTAATTTTGGGTAAAACCAGCTCATATTTTATACTTGATTCCGGGACAGACCAGTGAGTGGTAGCAGGTGCAAAAAATTATGAGCAACAAACAAACAAAAACTTTGCAGCTGAGAAATTCTAGCAAATGCTATTTTTAGAAAATTGATAAAATTGACTAAATTTTAAATAAATTAAACTTTTTTAACTTTAGCCAAAACTCTGTTTTTTCATTGAAAAGGCTCAATGTAGTTTATGAGACCCCAGTGTTTTATATAGTCCAAGATTCCCTTGCCATAGATCAGTTAGAGGGCCCAGGAGCCGAGGGATCTCGTCCAAACAGGCAGCTAAAATCCCTTGGTTATAGCATTCTGGTATTGTTACTGAATTTTTAACTCTAACATTTAATTATCCTGTTAGAACTATCCTGTTGAAATGAGACCACTGACTTCTTTACTCTACAAGATTTATTGAGAGTCCACTATTTGCCAGGCACAGTGCTGAGAACCAGGGAGTCATGAATGAGGACAAGATGGTTCCTGACCCCCAGCAGGAAGCTTAACATCCAGCCAGGGAGAAGGGCTTGAAACAAGGTGATGCACACAGTGGAGAGCACAGGGAGCTTAGAGGAGGGCACCAGCACAACACACTTTGGGGTCTGCATCTACATCTCAGTTCAGAGCCTCGTGGCCATCTAAAAATAAAAATATTAGGATTGGATATGTCCCTGATGCTTCTGGGGACTGAAAGACTTAATTTTTATAGCTACTGTGACCCTGAAGCACTTAAAAAAGCATTTTAGTAAAAGCAATCCATGTTTATGGTAAAAGTAGTAATAACATTGAGCAGTTCAGAAGGATATAAAATGAAATATAGAAGGCCCCCTCCCAAACTTCCAGCCCTATTCCCTATAGGTGACCACTAGTTGCATTTTTTCATTTTCTTGTATGCCTTACCAGAAATATTGTAGACATAGTGTGTGTATATATATATGTGTGTGCATATATATTGCACATATATATACACACACATATATATATTGTATATATATGTGTGTGTGCATATATATTGCACACACATTGTGTTTAACACAGATTAAATCTTTTTCCTTAAATAATAAAATTTGGCACCTTTTCATGCCTCTCTATATAACTTTCACTGTATGTTACTGTCTCTTTTCTCTCAACAGCCACATATTAGTCCATTGAATGATTAGATGTACCAAAATTTATTTACTGAGTCTTCTGTTAATGGACATTTAAGTTATTTCCAGAATGTTGCAATTTCAAAAAACCTACATGAAGAGAGAGATATATATATAAACTAAATGACGATGTCTGCAGGATAAATTCCAAGATGTAGAATCACAGTGTCAAAAGGCATGTACATTTGGAATTTTGTAAGATATTGCCAAAATGTTGGACTAATTTGCAGTCTTATTGACAATGTGCAAAAGAGCCCCAGTTTTCTTTTGCAAGAAATATAGTCAGCCCTCCATATCCATGGATTCTGCGTCCATGGATTCAATCAAGTATGGATTGAAAATATTTGGAAAAAAAATGCATCCATACTAAACATGTATAAACTTATTTTCTTATTGTTATTTGCTAAACAATACAGTATAACAACTCTTTACATAGCATTTACATTGCATTATGTATCATAAGTAATCTAGAGATTATTTAAAGCATATGAGAGAATGTAGGTTTTATGCAAATATTACACCCTTTTGTATAAGGGACTTGAGCATTTCTGGTGTCCAAGGGAGGTCCTAGAACCAATCCTCCACAGATGCCAAGGGACAATAGACAATAACTCACGTGCACACAGAAACACTGATGAAGCTTTGAAAGCAAAGAGGAGTTTGCACTTTATATTTAAATAGGTCTAGGCAGAGCCTTGTGTCATTTGCTAATAAAAGGAAGTGGCAGAACTCAGTATTCAAAAGGCCTCCCATTTTCTGCGTCTTTCTTCTAAAGTCTTTAAACTGCTGCATCATAAGAATTTAGTTTACTAAATCCAGATTACAAAGTTCAAGTAAACTCTTGCTTGAACTTTGAGTTCATGTACAACTTGGCTTCTAATGTCCTATTGTGAGAGGAAGGCTGTAACAGGAACCTGTTTTGTGGATCTCTCTTTTGGGTAAGGCTCTCAGGTGGTAAGGTGTGGAAAGGTACATTAAGGAAAATGGGAGGAGAGTTGGAGGGGATCAGTTAGTGTATTTTGCTTAATTAAGCACAGTCCTGCGTAGTCCCAAAGCCTGGGCTCTGTTGATCTGCCTGAACCACTCCTCTTTGGTATGGAAATTCATGAGAACAGGACATCTTACTTGAGTAACAGATGCCACCTCCCTTCAGTCAAGTTAGTCAAGAAAATTCCAAGAATTATTTTAAGGTATTTTATTTCATGCCTGGCAGAGCATAGAAAAATATTAGCTTCTAGGACTAGACAACTGCTTTGGGGTCTCCAAGAAAAAGGTTTCAAGGTTAGTCATTACTATGCAATTCTGCTGCTGTGACTGATTTTAATGCCATCCCAGGATCAACAATTGCTAGAAAAATCAGGCTTCTTGTCAGAAAAATATGTTTCTTCCCCTAATATCTAATTAATTAAGGTATTTTAACCACTTGACTGTCCATCATGTCTCTTGGAGGAGAAACTGAATTGAGTTGTCAGAAAATCAAAACTTTAATGACTAAAGTCCTTTGAATGTAACTAAGGAGGAAGTTTGATTCATAATCATTTTGTTTCAAAATGCTGAGTAGAATTTTTGAAGTTTACAGTGAACATGCCCAGGATATGATGCTGACTTGAGAGAACATTTTGTTTACAAGATATCTCCCGTGTCAATTCAGACGTTTCAGATGGGCCCAGAGAGGGTCTCAGCCTGGTGCCTCTCAGTTGTTTGCAGAACATGGCAGGCAGACTCTCCAAATGTATGGCCCAAGAGAGACACAGTCCTTGCATTTAATTAAAGCAACTCAGTAAACTTCCTGAAATATTTATCCCCCCAACCCCACCCCTTCATATCTCAAAAGAAACGTAACTAAGCACCAAATATTTTTCTTTCTGCTAGTGTTTTGAGGTTTTTCTTGGCTCATTTTTTTTGCAGCTCAGGCACTATGGAAAACTTTACTGCCTTGCAGACATGTCTCTGGGTGGCTGAGGAAACAGGGAAAGCACAACCTAATTCATTTCTTTTCTATAGGAAATAATGTCCGGAAGAGTCAATGTTGTCTGCCACAGTTAAAAATCAGAAGAGGGAAGCTAAGCATTGACTTTAAAAGTAAGGAAGTTTTTAATGAAAGACACTGGAGGCCTTTGCTGGGGATGGGGGAATCTATAAGTAAAGTTGAAGAGATTTTAGGTTTGTCGCCATGATAGGGAACATCCCAATACTCTGAGATATAGACGTAGATATTGGTATAATGAATTTTTAGTCATGTCAGTAAGTAGGGAGATCGACTTCAGTCTCAGGATATTTAAAAATATGTTAGAGAGATTTCATGAAAGAAAAACCATGACAGCCTTTTAGATATTTTAGCCTAGGCTGCAATTAATACCCACTAAGCAAGAAACGAACTCCTCAAAATAATTAGGTTTTCTTTGAGTAGCTGCTATAATAAAAAGCCAAGTGGTATTTTAATTTTCACGTCATTTCTGAAAGGCAACTTGTATTTTAATTCTTGGTCCCTCCCTCCTCAACTCCAAAAAAAGAAAAGACTGATAGAGGGTTGTTGGATAAGTAGATGTGTAGGTGGATGAGTAGACACTCATGCACTTGCTGTTTACCTGAAGGAAAAAAAAATGGAATGAAATCTCTTTGAAGGTAAAACTATATAAAATTGTCATTTTTGTAGGTTAAAATGACTGAATGTTGGCAATTTTTTATGTTTTAACCTAAAAGAATATGCATCCAAGCACACTTGAACCTGTGTTTGTCTTTACTAAACATTTAGAAATTTGTGATGCAGTTTATGAAACGTCTTTCTCATAGTGAAGTTGCCTACCTGAAGATCTTGTTGGTGCTTTAAATCCTATGTGTTTCATTTCTTTAAAAATTCCTTAGTATTCATGCAGCTAATAGGCAACAGTAATAAAGCCCTCGTCTGTCCACTTGCCAGCCTTCCCATTTGGCCAGCAAGCTCTGGCTTGAAACCCCACACTGGGCTCTTGTCCATTTTTCATGAGGCTCCTCATCCCCTCCCTCTTCTTAGCCAGCACTCTGGACAACAGTCAGAAATCAGAAGGGCTTTATTTCCTTAAGCAAGTCACTTCTTTCAGTGTTTCTGGCATTGCTTTGGTGCAGTGGCTTTCCAATTGATGACCACAGCCCACAGTAAGAAATACATTTTACATAACGACCAAGCATACAAATGGTGTGTGTTTGTAAATCAAACAAAAGTTTCACAAAACAATCCTAACTCTTAACAAATGCAGTGAACTGATGCTTTCCAGTCTACTTTATTTCATTTTTTTAAAAGGTACTGCTTGCTACCCACTAAATTGATTTCACAAGCCACCTATGTGTTGGGACCCATAGTTTTGAAAAACACTGCTTTAGTGTACTTGATTCAACCCGGGAATTTTAAGTCTTGGCAGTCAGTCACAGGCTTGCTTATATCGACAGAAAAAGGCAGGACTATTCATTGCTGGGAACATGGTAAAAACATCCTTTGGCAGCTTTCAGAAATTTTTTTAATAGCAGTGGAAATAAACAGGTATTAAATCTATTAATGGAGGACAGCCTCAGCCAAAATATAACAAGGGGTTAAAAAAAAAAAAAAAAAAAAAAGCAGTCACATACTCACAGAAAGTAGACAGAATCCTGCAGAACCTGGTTCTAGAACTTTGCATCCAAGCGCAACTCTCAGCTGAGAACGACAGGTTAGCCTATTTTCTAGGTAGTATGGAATATGTAAATAGTTCAGAGGTAGACGGTGGAAAACTCACAGTGTTGGTTTAGAAAGTCTGACTCTGCGGCTGCCCATCCTACTTCATTTCTTGTTAAGGCCAGGAACTGAGACTTCTCTGGGCTTCCAGCCACTGGCTGTCTTCGTCCACATCTTGGCCTTCACCCAGCCTTCCTTTTACTACCTTGGGTCACAATTTGTCCTGCTGTGGCCACTTGGTAGAAAACTTGCCTTCGAGATTTGGGACAGAATAAAAGATGCTCTTAAAACCTAGAAGAAGTCACGTATCAGGTGCTACTGGTACCATGATGTGTTAGTGTACCAAATCAGAATCCTATTCGTGCAACTTTGGAACCACAGCTTTTGTGAAGCTATAATGTAGAAAAAATCCAAGACAAGTGCACAGTTAATTCTGTGCTTGGCAGTTTTCATTATTTATATGAGTAAATGTTGTTCCTTTCTCCTCTTGACCTTTGGCTACTGGCGCTTCCTTTTAAAGTTCATGCCAAAGTAGGGTGGGAATTTATCATTTGACAACTGAAGGTGAACTGGATCTAATCAGTCCAGGAGGCTACATTTGAATTGTTTTCCTACAATGCAACATCAGGTTCTGCCTTCGAACTTTCCTGCTCCCCACATGATCCCAAAAACATTTTAAAGGCCATCAAAAGAATGCTCTGATAATAAAGATTCTTGAACATTCTCTAGAATTGCAGAAAGCTGGGACAACTCTCCCGTTGAAAGTTAGTTTTCTTCTCTCTCTTTCAAGTTGACCAGGAAGAGCTGGAAGAGCATTTTTCAGGTATCAGAATCCCAGAACAGCTCTTATCTCACTTACAAACTAAAGGACAGTGGCCTCATACAAGTTTCCTTCACTAGAACTGATTTTCTTCTTCTCTAGGCTGGGAAAGTCACTCTTGGCTTACATTGCTCATAAAATGAATGAAAGCTTAAATAAGATAATGCACATAAAAATAATGTGAGAAACATACAGTCCAACTGTGGGTTCTTACTCTGTTTTTGATCAATCCAGACCTAAACTGAAGTCTTTTAAGTCCTTATAGCACTATGAATCTGACTTTTAAGGTAAATGTGCAGGTCTTAGATCTGCTTAAAGGAGAGTGGGTAAAGCTGAAGGCACTGAGTAGGGGAGGAACAGAGTTATTCAGTGGCAAAGGAAAGAAGTGTGTATAAGATACCTGTGTAGAACCCACTGCATTGGGTCTGCAAGTTGTGGTGGATATTCTGAAACTCTCCAAAAGCCTTAATTTCCACAAGCTATGGAGCCTTTAGAAAGTTGCTTGAGTACCTATTTGTGAATGTTAAATTTCATTCCTTGGAATTTACCCAACTTCAACTTCTGTCTAACTTGATCTTCAACTTCTTATTTTATATGAGCACATCTAACTTAAAAGTGAGAAGGGTCATTTTAAGGCACACTCTCGTGTTCCTCTTGGAACCCCATCCCACTCAGGCTAATGGTGAGAAAATGTAGCACATGTCCTTCTTATTGCTGCATGCTTGCTCCTCAAAACGTAAAGAAAGGTATAAAAAATATGGTGTTTTCATAGAAGGAGATGTTGCAATGAGAAAACTTTGATATAAAATTTCTATTTCATCTAGTAATACCATGGTTATTGGGCTTTGAAACTGAGTTTCAACATGAATAAACAAAGCTGCTAGTGAAATGTGTTGAGCTTGAGCTGAGTGTCCTCAGCCTAAGAGTGGATCAACATTCTTCAGCTATATCTACAAGCCATCTAGCTGTTTGTCCAAATGCAGATTTTTGAGATGTTTGGAGAAGGACCTAACAGTTGAGGCTGAAATCTTAAACCATATGCATTAAGTCTGTTGTGTACAAAATTCCTTCCTTGCCTCTTAGCCAACGATGGTGACAGGGTTGAGCGGTGAAGAAATGGAGCATATCTGGGATTTCTTTCTTTCTTCACAACTATAGATATCTTTTTGAACCAAGCTACAAAGAGTACAAAAAATATAATGCTTTCCTTAGAAAGTTATTGTTTTATGAAAGCATGTTGGTATTGTTGGATGCTGTTTTGCCAATAAAGGGTTATAAATGGAAAGAGGTATGTCGTATTTCAGGCTGCTGTAACAAAATATCATAGATTAGGTTGCTTACACACCAAACATTTGTTTCTCACAGTTCTTGAGGCTTGGGTATCCAAGATCAAGGTATCAGCAGATTCACTGTCTGTTAAGAGCCCACTTCATGGTTTGCAGATGGTTGTCTTCTCCTTATGCCATCACGTGGTCTTTCCTTGGTGCATATGTATGAAGAGAGAAATCTCTCCATCTTCATCTTCATGTAAGGGCCCTAATCCCATCATGAAGGTCCCACCCTCAGACCTAATCTAAACCCAACTACTGCCCAGAGGCCCTACCTCCAAATACCATCACACTGTAGGTTAGTGCTTCAACATGTGGATTTGGGCAAAGGGAGACACAAACATTTAGTCTATAACAAGGCATAACCCTCCAAATGAACATTATAAAGCATTAAAAAGACTCTAACCTTAATAATCAATGTAATGCAAAATCACTTTTACTCTAGGTTAAGAATAGGTAATAATTTAGCAATTGTTTATATGATAACAGAAGCACTGTTTTCTTGGGCATTTTAGTTAAATTTGAGACATAGGAAGTTACCAGGTAGTTAGGGTTAAATGGTCAGTCTTCCTGGAAGAAAATAAGATTAATGTGACTTCAGAAATTGGTTCTATAGCTTATGAGGGAAAGGTAATAAATAATTATCATTGAGCTAAGGCAGCCAGGTGTTTGTAACCATTTTTGTGTCCCGGACCCCAGTAACTATCTGGTCAAGTCTATGGACCCCTACTCAGAATAATTACCTTAAATGTGTGAGATTAAATATATAACAAAGGAAACTAATTCTGCTGAGGCAGAGCTTTATCCCTAGACTTTTGGGGACCATGGTCCATGGACCACAGATTAAGAACTCCTCATACTTGAAGCCTACCAGAAGATAAGTAAGGGAGAGTAATAAGGTTTAAAAATGAATTTTTCAGTGTTATAATTACTGTCTTACAAGGCAATGTGAGAATGAAATACAAAGTTTTGAAGTGATCTAAAAGTAGCACAAGAACTCATTGCAATGCTTGAGGAGAGAGCGCCTGAGAATGACTGCAAAAACTATAGCCTCTTTCACTGATTTGCTTCTGTCTCATGAACTTTCCAAGTGTTTTTCACCCCATTAGATGTTTTTATTTTTCTCTTCGGCAAGGGAACATGTTCACTTTTCTATTGTAAATAGTTTCAGTTCTCCATTTATGGACTCAAAGTACCAATCAAATTATTTCTTTGAAAGTTGAAAATTAAAATGTAAGCCAGGCAGAGAGGCTCATACCCGTAATTCTAGCACTTTGGGACGCCAAAACAAGAGGATTACCTGAAGCCAGGAGTTCAAGACCAACCTAGGCAATATAGGGAGGCCCCATCTCTATGAAAAATTTAAAACCTAGCTGGACGTGGTGGTATGCACCAGTGGTCCTAACTACTTGGGAGGCTGAGGGGGAAGGATCGCTTGAGCCCAGGAGTTCAAGGCTGCAGTGAGCTAACATAGCGCCACTGCACTTCAGCCTGGACCCGGAGTAAGACCCTGTATCTAAAAATAAATAATAAATAAATAAGTGTAATATAAATATAAGGAATGAATGGTGCATATTCATCAGTGAGCAGTTCTGAACAGCTGCCACATTGGGTGCTGTGCTAGTTACTGGAATTATAGGCATTTTGAGACAAGGCTCTTGCCCACAAGAAGTTAAAAGTCTGGAAACAGTTACAGAGAAGTAGAAAGATAATTTCAATACCGTGTGATGCGTAACTTTTTTAACTTGTTGTCTCAAATGTTGTAATTTAAATAGAGGGTTGTGATATGTCTTTCTTTTCTATAATCCTGGGTTCCTTGTAAGTGAAAAATCTGTCATCATTACGTAAAAATGATAACATTATGCTTTCTGTTCAGAAGCAAAAATAGGTTTTTCCTGGAGATGCTGAGCAGAGCTCTAGAGGCCAAATATTCTATACCCCTGCTTTTGGGCCAAGCATTTGCAGACCATACAAATAGAATAAAATCTGCCTGATTTTTAATGCGTTACATAACTTCTTAGCAAGTCTTACCAATTTTAACAATGTTCAAATTATTTCTCATTTCTTTTCCAGTTTCTTTATAGCATACTTTATGCCTGCTTCTGTCAGTCGTGAAAAATGGAAATTAGCCAGACATCATTATGGCTTTTATATACCTCATATATTTTATCAAATAAATAATAATGAATTAGTGAGAGAGTGAACAAATGTACTTGCAAGGCATTACAAATCTTTCTATTGTGTAATCTGTAATTCAGTTCCCTTTAATTTTTCTGCATATCTTCTGTGTTCCAACATCATTATGGATTTCTTTAACCCACCTTTAAATCTCCCAGCGCCTCATCAGATTAGAAGAATAGAACTAGACTTCTGCCTATTTGGAGGGAAAACCAGGCATAATGAAACTGTGTCCATGCATGGGGCAAATATCATACAATAATTATTGGCAGGTGAATGCATTATTAATGATGTCACCCCTTAATTGAGAATATCAATTATTTGGTAAACGTCAAAGGGCTGATTTATTGTAACAAGCTTGAATCTTAGAGACTGCCAGTAATTCTTTATACCTCATACTTATATGTAACATTACTTTTGGCCAGGAAAACTATTGAGGGAAGGCATCCAGAAGGCAGCAGCTGAAATTTGGGGTAACTTTATAACTAGCTTAATTCTACATATTTCTAGACCTAACTGAATAACCTTTGTGGTTAAATGACATAAATATAACTTTGGTAACTTTTCACCCAAATTTTTGTATAGATGAAAAAACTCACATAAATCATAGATTTTAGATTTGAGAGGGAATGGATAGGTTATAGAGACCAGTCATTCTCAAAACATAAATCATAGATTTTAGATTTGAGAGGGAATAGATAGGTTATAGAGACCAGTCATTCTCAAAATGGGATCCCAACCGGCAACATCAGCATCACCGGGGAACTTGTTAGAGATGCCTTTTCTTGGGTTTGCTCCAGACTGACTGAATCAAAAATTCTGGGGGTGAGACTCAGAAATGTGGGTTTCTACAAGTTCTCCAAGTGATTCTGATGTACACTATATTTTGAATCTTACTGATTTAGATTGGCACTATTGACATTTTGAACCAGATGATTCTCCGTTGTGGGAGAGTGTCTTGTGTATTGTAGGATGTTTAGCAGCATCCCTAGCCTCTACCCACTAGATGCCAGTGGCATCCGCTCCTCAGTCATGACAATAAAAAATATCTCCAGACATTGTCAAATGAACCCTGGGGTGGGATGGAAGGTGCAATATTGCTCCCTGTTGAGAACCACTGTTCCAGACTAACCTCCAACCGTGACAGAGGAATCTCTTCTATGGCAACGTTGACAGGAAACTTAAATATTTAAGTTTTTTTTATTTTAAAGTTTGCATATAACTTTTATAAATGGTATGCCTTTAATCATATAAAAAACAAGAGTAAACATGTTTTATAAAGTGTAGTTGATTATGAATCTTTCCCCAGAACTTTGCTGCAATATCATATCATTCAGGCTTCCCTGAGCACACATGACTTTCCCTCCCCTACCCACTCATATCAGACACTGGGTCCACCAGGTGTTTTCTGCACACTTACTCCATGTCTTTATTATAGCGTTGGTGTTGCCTCCTCCCTTCTACAGTCTTAAGTCATGTAGTGGTATCCATCACTGCATCCTCAGGACCTAGTCCCCTGCCTTGCACATTGTGGTAATAATAGTGGCTAACATGTACTGTATAGTCACCATGTCCTAGGCACTGGGCTAAGAGTTTTCAAGTTCATTTTCTCATACCTTCGCCAATGAGGCAGGCTCTGTCATTGTTTCTTTTTGCAGATAACAAAATGGAGAGTTGTAAAATTAGGTGCTCTGTTCAAGGTCAAAATGTTGAGAAAGGATGGAGCCTGGATTTGAACCCTGGAATTTTGATCCCTGAGCTCAGACTGCTAATCACTGCACTATTGAAAAGTGCTTAATAAATTTTTGGTGAATGCATTCACATGTTACTAAAGATTAAGTTAATAAATGAATGAATGAATGAATGAATAATGACTATTAAGAGCTAATGGTGAATGCTTTCAGATGAGTTACCTAAAAGTTCATTCATCAACCAATTGTACAATGTGAATACCAATTATTATACACTAACTGGCAATATTTTGGGGAAATGATTTAGCAATGGCTAAAAACAATACTACTTAGCATAGTCATATACAATAGACGTATAAACTTGTCCTTGAGTCTCCAATATGATAGTGGCTTAACTCAGAAGGCTGTCTACAAGAGCATGGAAAGGAGGTTAGTAAAACAATTAGTAGAAGACTGCAGGGAGATTTCCCATACTCCTTTCTTCTCTTGCAGTCTCTGGACATTTCAGTATCTGGAAAATGAGTAAAGCCTGTGGTGTGTCAAAATCCAGTAGTTATTCAGCCTCTGGAGTATATCAGAATTACCTGGAGAGGGCATATTTGAAATGTAGAGGGTTATGGGAAGGTGAAGCTGAACTGTAGAATCAGAATCTCAAAGGGCATGGGCCAGTCTTTCATGTAGTGTTTTAAGATCCCCAAGTGATTCAGCTGTACACCAAGAGCTGAGAGCCACTGCATTTCACTGTCTCCTGTCAGTCAGTTCATAAAGTCCAAAGAAGGGGACAGAAAAGAAGCCAGCAAAAACCAGAGTTGAATGGCTCTCAAAAACCCAAACAAAAATACACATTTTCATCTTGCTCATGTTGGAGCCTAAAAAGAAACAAAAATATGGCCCCCCAAAGCAGTGACATGATGATGGTGGCAAAACATGACTCTCCAAACCATGGCCTCAAACATCAGCTTTTTCTCCCTGACCTCTTCCCCTTAGAAGAAAACTGTCAAAGTTTTCAAACAGCAGATACACTAGCCACAAAGGTGCCTAACTGTAGGCTGGCACCTCAAAGCAGAGAATTTTTAAGAAACTTCAGAGGGTCCTGAGAGACTATTCATTTCAACTTCATTTACTAGATGAAGAAGGTGGGACCAGTTGGTGTGGCCAATTTTAACATTTCATAAACTTAGAAGTGGTTATTAATGCTTTGGGGAAATGCACAAAGCATTTAAAAAGAACTTTCATTTAATTTTTAGTTTTCCAAGACTATAAATCTCTTTTGCACAAAGAAAATAAGACATTTTATTTATCCTTGTGTGAATTTAAAATGACTGCTATATATTGTTTTCTATATTCTTTTTCCAAACAAATATTTATGTTTTTCTTAAAACTCAAGATGCAAAGTTCCTATTTCAACAAGCTGCCGTGTGAATCGAAAACTAAGCTTACTTGCTTAGTTGCTCTTTCTTATTTTCTCTTCAATTGATGAGTAGACGGATAGATAAGGAAAAATAGGTAGATGTCCAAATTCTCATACATACACATAATTTCGAGTTTAGATATTGTACATTTTATAAGTACACAAAGCTCATAAAACACAACATAAAAAGCTCTCTCTCTCTAGAAAATAAATAGAAAGGCAAATAATATATATGATATGTAAGTGAAATCTTTGCTGGCAGTAAAGTTTTCTATTAGACTCAGTGTTTCTTACAATTTAATTAAGCAATAACCACCAACTGGGAAAGCACGATGCCGTATTGAGGTAGTAAACCAAATAAGATGAATCTATCTTTCACTTTTTCTAGGCAGACACCTGTGAAATTGAGCTGCTTTGTATGTCACTTATAAGGTATAAATGCTTTTGATTATGATAATTTTTAAAAAGTAAGAAAGAGAGAAGGGAAAGAAGGAAAAGAAAATGGAGAAGAGTGAGAGTCACCAAAATTGTTCGTTACAAAGGCTATGAAAAGTATTTAGACACATACTCATTCCTGACTTCTTGAGATAGTTTTTAAATGTTTGATAATACCGTGCATGCATATAACCCACAAAGAAAGAGAACATAAATGAATCTATAGGATCTTCAAAATAGCACTATTTTGCATCCCTAGTTAACCCTAATTGCTTATACCTTTGTTTTTTGTTCTGAACGTTCTATAATTCAAGTCCATGTAAACAGTATTTAAATATAGCATGTACCATTATTAGGCCTGTGTAAGTGCCATCAGCTGTATAGAATGGAAATAAACTTAACTTTAGGCTGTGCTCTCCCGGTCATTCTTAGGAACACACTCTGAAATTACAGGGCAAAAAAAGGCTAGAGGAAACCTCCAAAGATAATCTAGTTCATCCCACCCCCTAAGGGCAGTCCTGAGACTGACTGCCCAAAGACTGGTTGCTACTAAAAGTGTGGTCCTTGGACCAGCTGGGAAGTTGTAAGAAATGTAGAATCTCAGACTTTACGACAGAACTACTGTATAAAAATCTGCATTTTAACAACATCCTCAGGGGATACATGCACATGTTAAAGTCTGAGACCCATTGGGTTGTACTGTTGCAAGGGGAAAGAAATCCAAGGCTACTCTATGTAAGTTGACATCAAAGTATAATGACATGTAAGTACTGTGTGCCAACCAGTTGCACCACTGGAGGATCACTTGTGCCCAGGAGTTTGAGACCAGCCTGGGCAACATAGCAAGACTTTGTCTTTACTAAAAATAATTTTTAAAAACATAGTCAGGTATGGTGGCACACACCTGCAGTCCCACCTACTTGGGAAACTAAGGTGGGAGGATTGCTTCAGCTAGGAGTTCAAGGTTGTAGTGAGTGATGATTGCATCAAGAAACCAAAATGTGATTTGATGATCATTGATTATCATGAAATCAACGGAGGATTGGAAGGAGGACAAGTCAGAACAAAAGGAGATTAAATTGTCTTGGGAGAGATGAATGTTAACGGTCCAATGTTTTAAAGAGAAGAAAACTAAAATGCTTTATATCTGACCCATTTCAAGGGTAAAGGTATGTGCTAGATACTTCAGATGGTTTTAGGTGGATCAAGAGGTATCGTTTTGTTTCTACCATATTCATTTTACGTATTCATTTTTCAGTGATTTATTCATGGCGAGTGATACAGGCTTTCTATTTATGGTAGTGATATAATAGTTCAGTTTGTAAGTGGAACAAAATAAATAAGTATAATAAATAATGGGGCAGATGTCTAGAATATGAATGTCTAGGCAACAAGTTTGTTAGATCAGGTCAGTGTTGCCTGAGTTTCACATTTCACAGGTGAGCATAATGTTAAAAAAAAAAAAAGAGAGAGAGAGGATTGCCAAACTTTCTATTTTGCCAAATAAAGATATCTGAAAACAGAACAAACCAATATTTACTTTATGCTCTCATGACATAAAGAAATAATATTTTCCTACCCCCAAAGCAAGAAAAATAAAGGATAGGCCTGTCTGAGAAAATGTGGTTGGTAGATTCAAAAAGATATGTACATATAGGCCCATAGTTCCTTATCCAAAATCCTTGCCAGACAAGTTTTCTAATTCAGTTATGTTTGCTTGGGTTTTTGAGGGGTAGGGGGGTTTGGGAAGATAGTATTGTGCTCTACCGCAGTGGGGAGAACTCTACCCCAGTGACATCTGGGGGAACGTCCCACTGCAAACACATTAATATTTCTGCAACGAAGCATACAAATATTTACACTAAGTTGGATCAATAAAGACTATGAAATACTTGTATGAAATCAGGTCAGCTTCTGCCACCAACTAAGTTATGAAAAAACTTTCTGTCTTCAGAAGCTTTAGGATTTTGAGATTACAGCTAAGGAATTATGTACATATATGTCATTGCCCTTTTTCTTCTCATTGTGTGGTGGAGCAGGGAACACTCTTTCTGACAGGCACAATTTATTCTAATTATTCAATTATAACCATAACCCTGTAGTGGATAAGAGATATTAAGTAATGTCATATTCCACTTGAATCTTATTGGAGAGATTTCCAAATGGACACCTGTTAGAATGTAAGCTCCATGAATCAGGGATATCTATGTTGTCCACTGAATTACCCCAAGCACTTAAAGGTGTGCCAGAGTGCCTGACACATTGTAGCTACTCAGTATTTGTTAAATAAATGAAAGATTTGCAAGTTAACAACCTCCTGCAAATACTAAAATTATTGTTGGCAGGTCATGGATAGAGAGAGTTGAGGTGTGGTGTGTGTGGGACACTTGGCTTTTTCTAATAGAAAGAATGTAACACATATGTGTTTAATTCAAAGCAACCTGTTATATTCTTTCTATTGGAAAAAGCCAAGTGTCCATTTGAATGCTTCACTCGAGTTCTTCCATTGTAAACAGAATTTGGGTAAGGGGGCACCAGATGATGATGTCATATACTGAGGCATCTGAAGCTCTGAGTCAAAACAAACAAGTATTTACTATTGATATTTGTTTTTGTTTTTTTTTTAAACTGAATATTTAATTTTCTTTGCTATTTTGGATCCAGAGGGTCTAAAAATAGGTGAAGGGTCAATGAACTTTAATAGGGGGAAAGATCATAGGCACAGTGGAATAATCCTGTGAATGAATATTTGAAATTTGAAAAGGAAATTGCTTAGTGCTAAGGATCTGAAATGATTTACATGGTCACAACAAAATCTTACTACAGCTAGGTGAAATAAGATGTCAAAAAAGAAGCTAGTGTAATTGTGACCTAATCCTTCCAGAAATGAATTAGTTTTGTCCTCTTGTCTTGACTTACATGCTATGGTTTTGACAAAAGTGTGAGTAAATGAGCAAAAACTCCTTGCCAGGGAAAAAATGTACCCCCAAATAAGGGTAAGGTAGTATCATTATCCTTTAAGTGAGGGGAACATGTGAGTGCATTACAAATTATTGGCAATCTTTTTCAGAACTATGACAAAATCCTGCAGGCACTTAACAAACATGGTATATAGGGAAATTTTATTTGGTTTTCTGGGGGGCTTTGAGAGGGTTTTTGGTTGGTTTTTTGTTTGTCTGTTTTTGTTTGTTGTTGTTGTTGTTGTTTTGAGAGAGGGTCTTACTCTGTCACCCAGACTAGAGTGCAGTGGTATCATCACTACTCACTGTTGCCTCAACCTCCCGGAATCAAGCGATACTCCCACCTCAGCCTTGAGAGCAACTGGGACCACAGGTGCGGGCCACCACATCTGGCTAATTTTTTAAATTATTATTTGTAGAGAAGAGATCTCGCTCTGTTGCCCAGGCTGGTCTTGAACTCCTGGGCTCAAGCCATCCTCCTGCGGTGGCGTCCCAAACTGTTGGAATTATAGGCATGAGCCCTGTGCCCAGACTATAGGAAAATTTTAAATTGTCTGCAATCCTGTCCATCCAAAGATTACGGAGCTAAATTATTAAAAAGTAGCCATTATCTTCTAAATGTAATAACATAAGACCATCATAATCATAATAGCTAATAATCAAATATTAACTTAGGACCTGTATCCTTTTTTCTACGTCATTTACCATGTGATAAACATTTTCCCTTCTACCTTTACTATTGGGAAACAAAGTTCCCTAGAGCTTACATACTTGTTCTCTGACTATTACATTAATTATTAAGTTAAAGTACATTTTCTCAAGGAAAAAAAGTACTATTGTAATAGTACATATAGTATATACTGAGACATACAGTATATACTTGATTAAGAAATTAGGCTGTGAGGAATAGCCAGGACAAGCCTTTAAACTAAAATGTTTTTACATTCTAATTCTGGTAAGAATAGGAGCTTCTAGGAATTCAAAAAGGGCCCAGGTGGGTGTATTTTCTTCTAATGAGAACCTCTAACAGGAAAGAAAAAAAATAATAGAAATACTCTGTTCATCCCTGATCAAGTTCAGAGTGCTTCATTTTAAAGGATATCAGAGAAGCCCTCTCGTTGCCCTGCGAAAGCCCTGTAGTAACCTCACACCACAGCATTGGTTCCCACAGCCATTTGCTTTACAAGTTTAGCCACACTCGGGAACGGACATTCTAGAAAGGTCTAAGTCTTATCTTCATTACTCTCTTTCCCCTGCTTTTTTGAGCTGCTGATCCTAAGAGATAGAATAGAGAGAGAGAGAAAAAAAAAAAGCAAGTTCTGATTGTTTAGTATTTTCATAAGCTGCATGCATACAGTTTCAGGAATAAAATGATCTGGTTTAAAAAAAAAAATAGCTGTTTGATTTTGTAAGAATAAAAAAAGAAGGAATGACACTTTGGTTCCAGCACTAAATATCCTCTTGGTATACAGAACTTTTTTACTGCCTTTCTATCCTCAACGAAAGTATCCAATAAAAATTTTTGTCTGAGAAAATAGTGAAAAGGTTATCCTCACATGCCTAGGGAGGGCTATAGTTGGGATGTTATCTCTAAAGGAAAAATGTGTTAGACCAGAGCATCCAAGGGAGAAGGTATTTTGGAAATGGGGGTAACCTTTCTCACACCCTTGAATCATTGTAATGAACCTTGTCAGGGGTCACTAAATAGATAGAATCCTAAACATTTCTGTGTGAGATTAGATGAAAACTCAATTCTTTTTAATTAACAAGAAATGTTACAGAAGGAAAGAGCTTTAGAAATAAACTAGTCAAGCCACTCCACTTTACAAAAAGATCCAAAGGGCAAAAGGATTTTCCCAAGAGCTCCTGATTGGGAACAGAAGTTAGGCTGGAATTCACTCTGCTCACTCCCAGGCCTGTACATTTCCGAGACACTGTCTGATTTAAATCTCCATGACCTGATGAACTGACCCTCGTTAGCTGTCTTTTCAAGACCCTTGCAAGAATTGCATGGATGCCAACAATGCTTCTCTTAAGCTCCAGCTGGAAGGGCAGCGACGTATCTGATTTCTAGCCAGTCTGAGTAATGGCATTATAGATAGGTGCTCATAATGTTAGCACCTAAGCCTGCAGGCTCACTTGATTAAATGGCAGCATGGATCTCTTTTCGTTCTTGTTATTTTGATAATTAAATGGGATTTCCAGCTCATCTCTGACCTGACACCTGTTTTTCATTTTTAAAGTGAGTCAGGGAGTGAGCAATTCGTGGTAGTTTAGTAGTACAAACTATACCCATAGCTCATTAAAATGTGTTTAAAGATTAATAAAATTGCACCCTGTCCAGTAGTAAACCTAGTTAAGTGTCTAACACATCATGCATGCCTTTAATGGCCTGTTTGCTTTTCAAAGATGTGAAGCAAGACCAATTATTAAAAAGAAAGATGCAGTGCTGCCTTAGAGTTGCAGTTTTTAAAATTTATTTTTCATAGAACTATCTTTTAGCCTTTATGTTTTCAAAATATAAAATCCTGATCAGTATGACCACATTTAAAAAAAAATTTTTTTTCCTAATCTGAGTAAACACTACCTATTTCTAAAACGTTAAATACCATAGTTTAATTTTTGATGCTCAAATACATTAGATAGTGCAAAAAAAGCTAAGAGTTTTGTGAGAAAACAATTCAGAAAAAGCCAAAGAAGGAAGGACCAAAATTCTTCTTGCATAAATTATAAAGGTACATGTCAAAAATGTAAAAATTACACTTAATTGCTTTTTGATAAAGTGGGCATCTCATTGCTCAAAATACTTGTCAAAGTGAATAAAATAGTGACAGAACACAGAAGCTGATGCCATTACCCTTAATCAGAAATAACTTAAGGCTGGGTACTGTGGCTCATGCGTGTAATCCCAGCACTTTAGGAGGCTGAGGTGGGAGGATTGCTTGAGTCCAGGAGTTTGAGACCAGCTGGGGCAACATGGTGAGATTCCGTCTCTACAAAAAAATAAAAAATTAAAAATATTAAAAAATTATCCAGGTGTAGTGGCACACACCTGTAGTCCCAGCTACTTGGGAGGCTGAAGCAGGAGCATCACTTGAGCCCAGGAGGTTGAGGCCATAGTAAGTTGTGATTGGTGTCACTGTACTCCAGCCTGGACAACACAGCGAAGATAACTTAAATGTGTGTGTGTGTGTCTGAGCTATGATGAGCTATGGTGGTGTCGCTGCACTCCAGCCTGGACAACAGAGCAAAGATAACATGTGTGTGTCTGTGTGTGTGTGTGTATCCATTTTAATAAGCCTATGGGAACGTCTGCCCTTATTTCCTGAGATAACATTAGGAAATCATTTAAAACCTTAATCCTTCTCCCATTTGTTTTATGTTTCTGTGACTTTAATCAAATTGACATTTCTTAGAAAGAAGGCAGCATTTTATACTTGTGGAAAAATGACTGAAGCAATAGGATGGTCATGAAGCAATATGTTGGTATTGCCATAATTCCATGTCCTTCTATGGGACTAGGTCACTGTGACAAACTATATAATACCCTGTGGACATGGGCCGTATTGCCTGGATGGCTGATGGTACCTACCCAGAAGGGGAATTTACATAATAATGCCAGTGCTAAAAGTATGTAAGAAATTTATATTTTCTTTTTATTTTTAGGATGTCACTTTTATAAATTATAATAATGTATATTGCTTGTTTATGTAATAGAATGTAGCACTTGCTATTAAAATTTTGATATAGCATAAAACATAAGAAACAAAGCAGAAAATAACTCAAAGCTTTAACACCCAGAAATAACAGGCACAAACATTTGAAGAGCATTCTTTCTAGATTATTTATCCATGCATATGTACAAAATAGGAGAAAACAAGGAGAAAGGAAGAATGGGGTAAATAGAAATAGTTTTATAAATATAGGATCACATTATAAATGCCATTTTAAAATGTGTTTAATTTTATTTGAATTTATCAGGAGAAAAACTAAAGGGAAATTGAAGAAATTGCTGAATTTCAGTTAAATGTTTTTTCACCCAAGGGACGTTAAGTTTCAAAAGATCACCATGAAATTAAAAGATTTTTCTAAATGAGGTTGTTTTTTAGTCTACGGTTTCAACTTGAAACAATATTAATTAACTAGAGCAATTTTTAAAGGATCTCATTTCTTCCCACCTCACTGTACTATCTTCCAGCTTTTGTTATATTGCATTATTTTTATTTTGTCAAGGTTTACAACATTTGCATTCTAATTTCACCGACTGTTTATTCATATTCTATAGGTAAATAGGTGATGCTCACTACTGGATTTCATTGTCAAGTGTTTTTGTTTGTTTCATTGTTTTTTCAAGAATCACTGAGGGGTGCCTTAATTTCTTAAGTTCCTCCATTTTTTAGAATGCATGTCTTTTATAATCTCAATGATGTTGACTGTGTCCATTCACTTTATTTCAGAATTTTGTAGATATTTGTCTCATCATCTTTCGGGTTGAATGTCATGAAAAAATCATAGGCTGAACAAAATTATTGCCTTTATAGAGAACTTTCTTTGTGTGCCTAATTGACTAAAGAATTATTTTCTTGACCCTGAAATTCCTAACTTATCTGGGATAGGGCTAATGGTGTTGAAGAAATGTTGCTCAATGATATTTGTTAATGCATGATAAGGAAGACTTTCTTCAGGACCACTGTGATAGGCACAAGGACCACAGCACGGGGTGTTGCAGTCAGGGAGAGAGACTGGGCTCAACCCCAAATGCAGCATGGGCAAGTGGGAATTTATAGTCAAGGGGCAGAGTGTTGTCAATGGATGAAAATTACTAAGAGGAAACATCAAGTGTACAGGAGATTCTGGCTAAACCAACCTACCAAGACAGGATTCTTTTGAAGACAGGCTAGAGTGTTAGACGTGACCTGAGGGTTGGTGGAGGATGAGGAACCTGATCAAATGTCAACGGTGATCAGATATTAAGGATAAGGGGGTCTGGTTAAACTGACTTAGCAGGGCTCTTGGATTTTACAAGGAAGTGCAGAGATGAGCCCAAGAGAGGGTTCAGGAGCCTGACTAAGAATTTTTGTCAGTGACCAGTCGTTCTTTATCACTCTTTATCCTGGAACACTGTGAGTTTTTTTGATCTGCGGATTCAAGTCTTTTTTTTTTTTTCTTTTCAGGAAAAGTTTCTAACATTAGACCTTTACATACTTTTTCTATTATATTTCTCATCTCTAGAAACACTAATCCTTATGTTCTATTATCTTGGTTCTCCACCTCTACCCACTTATCTAACTGCTACGAATTCTGTCATTTTCCTCTTCACTGACTATTCTATGAAATTTTCTTCTTGTCATTATGTTAGCTTTATATTCTTCACTGTTTTATATCTGTAAATGGTTTTATATCTGTAACTGTTTTATATCTGTAAATAGTTTTATATCTGTAACTATGGCATTTTGATTCTCAGCTTGTTTCTCTCATTCTGCCCCCCCTTTTCATCCCTTTTCATCTTATTCTGTTCTTTTATAATCTTCGTTAAATCTTATTTTATTTAATTAAGCATTCAGGGGAAACTTTCTTATTTTTCTTGGGTTATGTTTTCTTTATAGATGGAGCTATTCTATTTCTTCTCTCTCTCTTTCTCTTTCTCTCTCTCTCTCCACCTCTTTCCTCCCTCTCTTCCTTCCTCCTCCTGTCCTACTTTTCTGTCTTCCTCTCTTTCCTCCCTCCATAGGTGCATGCTATATCTTTTCACCTTATTTATGTTCAATACGGAATGTCTGTCCAGATTTTTTTCTGTCTACTAGAGTATAGGTGAATTTTTCTTGGCGTTTTCTCCATGTCATCTCAAAATCCTTCTACATTTCGTGGACTGGGTATTAGCTTACAACATCAGTGTGTTGCCTTTGCTGGGGACCTGGGCTTGGCTGACTCCCTCTTTAAATCCCATTAGATGTGCCAAACCCGGGTCCCTTCCATCAGCGGCAGTGGATCCCATGGCTGTGGGCTTCCGCTCTTTCACCAGTTTGGGTCAGAGCCCTGCCTCTGCCAAGGTTTCATGACTGTACACAAGAGCTCCTGTTTTCTAAGGTGTTTTTCTTGACTTTTTCCAAGTCTGCCTCTTCACTACCCCCAGATCATTTCTGCCCATGTCTAAAGTCATCATTAGAGATTCTCTGGATTCGGCCCACTCCGTTTCTTTCCTCAGTATTATCTCAGAGGTGGAGGAATTGGAGCCACACTGCCACAGCCCAGCTATTCCTACTCTTTAGCCAAAGCATTTTAAGATGAGGATATGGCATTATACTCCTTTCTTGGTTTCGTGGCTCCTGACAACACTTTGTTTTGACTTGTTTTATTTTAATAAATATTTTTGTTCATTATTAAGTGTTAAAAGAGGGCAGAGACTCTGTGATCTGACTTCATTCTACAAAATTATCTTTTCTCCCTGTCATCTCAAGAACCATATCAATTTCTATACAAAATACAGCACTAAACAGATTTTGAAAGTTAAGGGGACCGGACGCTATGGCCTGCACCTGTAATCCCAGCACTTTGGGAGGCCAAGGCGGGCGTATCACGAGGTCAGGAGATCAAGACTATCCTGGCTAAGATGGTGAAACCCCATCTCTACTAAAAATACAAAAAATTAGCCGGGTGTGGTGGCGGGCACCTGTAGTCCCAGCTACTCGGGAGGCTGAGGCAGGAGAATGGCATGAACCCGGGAGGCGGAGCTTGCAGTGAGCCTAGATCACACCACTGCACTCCGGCCTGGGCGACAGAGCAAGACTCCATCTCAAAAAAAAAAAAAAAGAAAGTTTAGGGAAGATTAAAATTTCAATGCCAAATATTTAATTTCATCATTATGGCTGTGAAATAGATGCATTCTTTGCAGAAAATTTAATAAAAAAAGAATTGTAAAGAAAATACAGACATTCATTCTCATATTATTTTTTATATTCTTTTACTAATTTGCTTATCTGTGCATAGTTCTTAAAAATTGGGTTCAAACTTCATGTATCATTTTTATTTTGTTGCTTGTCTTTCCTCTAACAGTGCACTATGAGTATGTACCATAGCCTTACATATTCTTTGAAATGAGATTTTAATAATTTTGAAGCAAATTAATATATTCAAATAACCTATGATTGGACATTCATGCTATTTTTAATTTTTATTAACATTAATGTCGGGATTAACATCCTTCTATATAAATCTTAGGATATATTTCCTTTAAAATATGTTAGTAATACTTTTTAGTGAAGACATTTCTAAGATAAGTATTCTTTGCCTTAGCAAAATAATTTAATGGACATCATTATAAACCTTGATTATTATACAGTACCATATAAGTAAAGAGAAATCCTGCACCTGATTAGACTTAGAACAAAAAATTTTGAATAAATTTAAATATATGTCCCTTACTAATTTTTCCTCATAATTTCAAGGTCTAAATCGTGTGATTTCTGATAAATTCTTTACTGAGAAGCACTGAGACATTTCCTAAATTATTTCCATTATTTATAAAAAGTACCACTTTTACTGTCTTGATCAGTGCCCTTTGGCTTTTTCTTCAGAGTTCAAAGTAGCATAGTGATTCAGTGAACAAACTCCAGGGTCAGAAAGGCCTGGGAGTTCATCGTTACTTGCATGATCTAATGTTCCCTCCTCACCTCTTTCTTCACTTTCTTTCACTGTGTTTCACTGCCCTTCTTTCTGTCCCCCAAGTAGACCAAGATCACGTCCAATTTGGCCCCTCCTATTTTTTCCAATGTAATACTCTTCCCCCCAGTCTACTGATGGCTAACTCTTTTTTATCCAAGGGTCAGTTCTCTGCTCAGTTAATGTTCCCATTAACTTTCCCCTCTAGGCATTCTCTATCCAATTATTCAGCCTTATTTTCTTCATAGTATGCCTTATCACTCAAAAGTATCTTAATAATGGCTCCCACTGATGGTATTATTAGCTTACGTCATCACCCACAATTCCCTTCCACCCACCTACAGTTCTGGTGCCCTCTGCTGTAAGGAGGCCTGCCCTCTTGTGGACTTTTAGGATATTGCTACTAAAAGCACACAGTCTAGTTTGTTTTTTTTTTTTTTAGCAACAGGATTGCTGTTTTAGGGGGTTCTCTAAGTGTCAAATATTTGAAACTTATTGATTTTCAGGTTTATTCTTTTTTTGATTAATTGAAGTTTTTAATCTACCTGGAACAAGAATAATTTAAAATGTGAAATGACCTTGGTAATAATGATAGTTCTGTTTAATGAATGTTTTCTCAGTATCAGCCACTGTCCTAAGTGATTTTTCATATATTATCTCATTTAGCTTACGCATTGTCAGCTGGGAAAACAAGGAGATAATTTGAGACATATAAAGAAAGCTTTTCCAAGTGTCACAGTAAAGCTGATTCCCTATGTCCAAACTTTGACTGCAACTTTTCAGAAAAAAAAAAAAAATTAAAAGGTACAATAAACACAGTTTTTTTTAAGCACCAGAGGGGCCTGGGTTCTCTACTCAACCCTGACCCTAACTATTGTGTGTCATTTAGAAATTTGTCTTCTCAAGACCCTAGTTTCCTCAAATGTAGAATGAAACTTTGCAGAGAGCTCATGTTCAAAGGTCCTGAGGCACAAGAAACACTGATATATTTGAGGAAAAGAAGGAGGTCTGTGAGACTAGAATGGAGTGAGTGAGGAAGAACAGCCAGAGATGCAATCAGGGGGAATGGGGAACTTGGTTTTTACCCTGAGTGTGATAGGAAAGCATTGCAGGGTTTGGTGCCCAGGCATTAAATGAACTGACATGTAATTTGGCCAATGGACATTAATGTCAGTAAGACATAAATGTGTTCTGTCAATGCCAAGCAGAAGCAAAAACATCATTTTTTCATCTTTCCCCAGTATAGTGCTTCCAAAATTCTTAAGAACTAAGACATCACTTTGCATGATGACATAGGACTTGTGTACTTACTATGTGTAGTATCAACTGTCCATTAATACTTTTAAAACCTTTGTTTTTCAACCAAGTTACTTCTTTAAAGCTTCCAGAGGTCATCTTTAATTTATGAATGAAAGATATAGATATGTTCTAAATATAAGCTATGTACTAGTATAATTATCTATGTCTATATTTAAGTCAGCAAGTATCTATTCTATAAATGTTTATTGAGTGCCTACT
Organism: Macaca mulatta; assembly: GCF_049350105.2. Lineage (NCBI taxonomy): Eukaryota > Metazoa > Chordata > Mammalia > Primates > Cercopithecidae > Macaca > Macaca mulatta. The sequence goes on from NC_133407.1 coordinate 24,215,599, forward strand.
CTGTCTAGGCCATAGTGCTGGTGTGGAAGGAATGCCAGCAAAAAAATAATAATAATAAAAAAGAGAAAGAAAGAAAGAAAAAAAAAAGGCCTGTAACCCCAATCCACATGAAGTTTACTATCTAGTGTGTCATTAAGTCATTTCCAGTATAATCTCCAAAAATAACGGAGGGTGAAAAGCCAAAACTTAAATGCTGGGAAATTGGACATATGAGATATATTATGCATCTTGGTGGCATCATAATATAATTTTAAAAGCATGGACTTTAGGATCTGACACATTCTGTTTCAACCTCTTGTTAACTGTGTGATCTTGAGCAAGCCACTTTACCTCTCTGTGCAACTGTCTCCTCACTTGGTAAACAGAGATAATGCTCCCTAATTCACAGTGGTTTTGTAAGGATTAAATAAGATAATGTGTATAAAGAGTCTGGCATACACATTCAGTACATGGCAGCTGTTGGGTGAAAAAGAACAGGAAAGGAGAGAAAAGAAAATTGGAAGCAGTCCAGCAGGCAAGCTGGGATTGGAAGAATGCCAAAAGTAGCAAAATGTTTTAATGTTGCACATAAATGACTGAAAGGCATAAAAAAGCTCAAGAGTAATGTCCTCTTCTACTATGTTTAATGCCAAAAATGGAATGGTTTACCCCTGTATGTCATACTAATATTTATTGTCTTTCAATGCTGGGCCCAGATACTGTAGAAGACATGTTCAGTTTTAGCCAGCCACCTAAACTGGGTGAAAGAATATTTACAAGCATCAAATTCTACACGTAAATGTATTGAGTATCTGCTGTGTGCCCAGCACCATTGTAGTTACTAGAGATAGAGTAATTAATAAAATAGAAAAAAAAAAAAAGAATCCCATCCTCATGGTATTTACCATCTAGTAGGGGGTAGGGGGAAATAGGCAGTATATTAGAAGTATATTAAAAGGTGAAAAGCTCTCTGGAGAGAAAGTAGAAAAGTGATTAGGAAGAGAGGTGTAATTTACATGGGTGATTAGGCAAAATCTTATTGAAAGGTAACATTTGGGCAAAGACTTAAAGAAGGCATTGGTAAGATCTCTGACAATATCTGGGAGAGAAGCTTTGCAGAGAGCTCACATTCAAAGGTCCTGAGGTGAGAACAACACTTGATATGTTTGAGGAACAGAAGGAGGTTAGCGAGACTGGAATGGAGTGAGTGAGGAACAACAGCCGAAGATGCAATCACAGGGAATGGGGAACTTGGTTTTTACCCCGAGTGTGACAGGAAAACCATTATAGGATTTGGCACCCAGGGATCAAATGAACTGACATAGAATTTGCCCAGTGGAGTCATGGGACATAATTTATGTTTTAAAAAGACCACCTCTGGCTGCTGTGTTGAGAATAAAATGTTGGGAGACAAAGATGAAAGCAGAAAGACCCAGGTTATTATAAAAATCCAGGTGAGAGGTGATAGTAATGATGGAGGTAGAAAGAATGTTTTGATTCTGAATTATTTAGAATCATCATTTATAGTGATTAAGGAAGACAGAGGATGGAACAAGTTTGTTTGTTTGACTTGTAAGGGAGGCCTGGGGAAGCTCTGTTATCTAGTTTGGACATATCGAGTTTATTAAAGTAGACAATTAGATATACAAGTCTAGAGTTCAAGGAGAGGTCTGGGGTAGAGACACACTTTGGGAAATGTGACCTTATGAATAATACTTAAAGCCATGAGACAGAATGAGATCAGCAAGAGAGTAAGTACAGATAGAGAATTGAAGAATAAAACGTATCCAAGGCGTAAGTCTTGTAGCATCTCAAGGGGTGGATGGAAAAGGACCAGAAAAGTCTGAAAAGGATTGTTCAGTGAGAATAATCAGCAAAATGTCTCATCCTGGAGGGTAAATGGAGGAAGTTTGACGAGGTAGTGAGCAGCTAGCTGTACCAAGTGCTGCTGATTGGTCTAATAAAATGAGTTCCAAGAATTGCCATAGGATTTGGCAATATGAGCATTATGGATTGGCCTAACTAGGACAGTTTTGAAGAGTGGAGGGAGAAGGAAGTCTGATTGGAAAGACTTTAAGAGAAAAAGGCAGGAAAGAAATTGGAATCAGGGAGTAAGGGCAACTCCTTTGCTTCACAGGGGAGCAGAGAAATGGAGTGGAAGCTGAAGAGTATAGTGGGGTCCAGAGAGATTTTTTTTTTAGATGGAGTCTCACTCTGTTGTCAGCCTGGAGTGCAGTGGCACGATCTCCACTCACCGCAACCTCCACCCCCCGGGTTCAAGTGATTCTCCTGCCTCAGCCTCCTGGGTATTTGGGATTACAGGTGCATGCCACCACGCCCAGCTAGTTTTTGTATTTTTAGTAGACGGAGTTTCACCATGTTGGCCAGGATGGTCTCAATGTCTTGACCTCGTGATCCGCCTGCCTTGGCCTCCCAAAGTGTTGAGATTATAGGCGTGAGCCACTGCGCCCGGCCGAGAGATGTATTTTTGAAGATCCAGGAAATATATTTTTTAGTTGATAGGATGGCCCAGTAAAGAAGGGTCAAGTAATGTGGGAAGAGGTAAGGGAGAGAAGGGCTAAGTAATGAGGGAAGTAATGAAAGAATGGCCAGGTAATAGGGCAAGAGGTAAAGGAGAGAATTTCTGGAGCATGTCCCTAAGTAGGAGGGCTTGGGGTCGCATGCACAAGAAGAGAGATTGAGCTTAGATAGAACAAAGTGTGGGCCCAGACCAGCAGCATCAGCACGCTTGGAAATTATTAGAAATGCTAATTTTCAGGCCCTTCCAGGCCTACTGATTCAGAAACTCTGGGGTTGGGACCAGTAATCTGTTTTAACAAACCCTCCGGGTGATTTTGATGTAGAGTAAAGTCTGATCTACGGTAACAGAATATGTAGGTATAGATCCTGGTCTGAGAGTAGATGTGGTCCTAAGAATGTAGGGAATTATCTTCCAGTTGCTTCTGTGTTCTCAGTAAAATAGGAAGACAGGACATAGCTGAGAGTGAAGATTGGAGGGACGTTGTTGGAGATCTGGGGAGACAGGAGAAGTTTGATACAGTTGTCTAGCAGAATGGAAGAGTGAGCGACCTGGGGAAGAAGCGTGAGTGCCTGAGAGCATTTCATGCCCACCTGAGTTCATGGCCACATGTCTGCCCAGAGCCCATCAGTGTGATTGTGTCTTTTTCTCCAGCGATGTGCAGCTGGAATTGACATGATGGTAAAGAGAAAGCCAGAGAAAGAATAAAGGAATAAAATGACTAATATCTCATAAACAGGAGCTTTACGGGCCAACATTGCTTTCCAGCATGGAAATTGTACTATTTCCTGAAGACCACCTTACCTCTTATTCTTGCAGTCCAAAATCCACCCTGCAACCCCAGCCTGCTTGCCTCCTGGTGAGAGTCATGTCTACAATCTTGCCGCTGCCACACAGCTCATGAGTCCAGAGTGCTGGATATGGCAAGGGCTGCCTGGCTAGTAAGACACAAACCAGTCCAGCTAGAGCTAAAGCGTGACTCACCGAGTGCCCAGAAAAAAAGCATTTCTTCATTTTCTCTCCTGACAACTATATTTTCCTATTTGGACAAAATTATTATATAGATAAGAGCTTGCCAGACACAAAAGACCACAATATTATATAATTCTATTTACATGAAATAGGCAAATCTATAGAGACAGAAAGTAGACTAGTGGTTGCTTAGGGTTGGGGCAATAGGGGAGTGACATCTGAAAGGTACGGGTTTCTTTTTAAGATGATGAGATTGTTCTGAAATTGACCATGGTGATGACCACACAACTCTGTGAATGTACCATGAACCATTAAACTGCATACTTTCTGTGGGTAAATTGTATGATATGCGAATCATATCTCAATAAAGCTGGTTTTTAAAACTTACACACACATTTAATTAATCTATTTGTATAGATGAAAACAACGACTTGTTAATGGAAATAAACTGAATCACTTACATCGATAACTGAATTTCTTTGTACCTATCTTTAAATAAATAGAACTTCCTTTAAATGCTGAGGGCTTTTAAATAAATAGAACTTCCTTTAAATGCTGAGGGCTTTCCAATATATTAAAAACAAACAAACTTCTAGTCTCTGATATGGGAAATAACTTTTAGGAGTTAAGCTTTTTTCCTTAAAAAAAATAAATAAATAAAGGTAAGAAGCAGAGCTAATTCCCACTCTGTAGTGCTTTGTTGTGAAAAACTTGGACCAAAGTGGCTGTTAATTCTCCTTTTCAAAGCTGGATTCTTTCTGACCCTTCAAAACAAATGCTCCCAGGAGTCTTAAGATGGTGCGTTCCTCTCTCGTCAAAGCAGCATACACATACACTGTTAAGAACATGTTCATTTCGGCTTCTGTCAGCTTTGTGTCTGAGCACTAATAGTGTCCATGGTTTCACTTTTGCATTAACTTTTTTGCTGTACGCTTAGGGAAGGACGCTCTTCTCCATGCCGTAGTTGAAATGTGTAACTTGTCCCCGTTTAGAAAAATGCCGCCACCTACTTGCTTCGTGTATCTGGTGATTTAAAGCAACTCCTGAATCATTCAACTTGGCCAGCTTGTCTTCGTGTAGAAACCGTCCCAAGCCCATGTGAAGTCTTGCCTTGCAGCACCTGAAAATAAATTCTGTCGAGACTGATCCTCCGTCCTCGAATTTTTGATAAATCTTTATGGAAAAGTTACTGGATGCTTATGGAGCGGGCATGGGACTGCAGTGGGGGCACGAAGGAAGCATCAGGAGGCCAAGTTAGCTTCTCAGCCCGTGGCTCTGTGACCTTGGGCAAGCCATTTAATTTTCCATTTCCACATCTAAAAATAAAGACTGAATCAAGCGATCACTGGAGTTCCTTCCAACTCTACACTCTAGAAAAGGCAGTGCACTTCTGAGAGGTTGAGAGCTGGGGCCTCCAGTCAGAGTGACCTGGTTTGAATTCTGGTTTTGCTACTTGCTAGTAACCTCATTCCAGTTCTCTGGCCTCTGTGTGTATCAATGACTTCCTGTTGAAAAAGGAAATAATCATACCTGCTGCCTAGGTAGAGCTGTAAGTTACTGATCACAGGGCTCGTGCTAGAATCAAGGCTGTTGGTATTCACAGTAATGATGTGCCCACACAGAGCCACACTGAGTCTGCACTGCAGCGTATTCAGTAATGTGTACATCTGTACTCAACACGAAAGCAGAAGAGATGGCCCCACCCACATGCTCTTAGTCTAGCTGGGGAGCAAAGCTATCATAGGTGAGATGATTACCCGTACGGTACTAAGTACAGAGCAGCCGTCCTTCAGGGGAAGGTTCGATGCCACATGAGAACTGGAGTTGCAGGCAGCTTGGCGCAGGACTGGACTGTGGGTTGGGAGAAAACATAAGCTGAAGCTCCACTTGTTTGTTTGTTTCTTTCCTTCCTCCCCTCTGGCTCTCCTAAGTTTATTTTGGTTTTGAAATCAGGCCTGCCCAGGGGAGTGAATCAAGCAGCAGACCCTTCGGCCTCTTCCTGTCTCTGTGCCTCAGACGGACAGGGCCTCCCACCCTGTTGGTTCATAGGCGTCGCTTGCATTGCTGGGTGCCCTTTTTAACTTTTCCGTCTTCCCCCAGATGAGTCCGAGGCCCCAGCCTCTGCCTAATCCTGCCTCCTGGCATGCTTCCTTTCACCTTATTCTCCTCCCTCTCTTCTCTGTTCAACAAAGCCACACATCTCCAGCCCTGCGGTGAATAAATTCATACAAAGAGAGTGTTTTGATTTATGTCACCAATTTGATTTCAAAAAACTACAGACCCTGATTCTCCATGCAGTCCATTTCTTGTTCATGCACTCACTATTTTGGAAGTGTTGTTCCAAGTGTGAGGTGCCAAGCCACATAACTGAGCTTCTAATTGTAGAGTTCTCCAAGCTGAAGCTGAATGAAAGGCTGTGCAATATTAGCCTCTGCTAGAATGCTCAAGGCCTCACAGTGACTGCAGGAGGCTGTCCCACTTGTGTCTAACAGTGTGCATTCACTTGTTTTGTTTGTGTGTTGCATGCGTCATATAATTCATTGTGGAATAAACTATAGAAAATGCCCACTGCCTGTTTTTGTAAATAAAGTTTTATTGCCCTGTGCTCATTCACTTAACATTGTCTGTGGCTGCTTTCACACCACATGGCATGGTTGAGTAATTGCAAAAAATACTATTTGGCCCAAAAATCCTAAAATATTTATTATCCAGCTCTTTTCAGATAAAATTTGCCGACTCTTAATTTAAATGAAGACATCAGATATGATAGGCCTATGGAGAATAGCCATATAAATTATCTAAATTTCTTTTTATACTATGAAGCATGTATTTTTCTATAGATCTTAGAAAGATCTATTTCATATTCTATAACCTAAAATTAAGACATTTAGTTTCTTCTCAGAGTTTTGCTTTGGTTTTGTTTTGCTACTTGGATAATATAATAAACATCTGGACTTTTTGATTCCCAGAGTAGAATTATTTAATGAAAAGGTATCAAAAAATTTATTTCATTTTAAAATAGCAACTAAAGGCATCAATAGAAAAACCTTGGTAAGCTTAAAGGGCCTCTCCATGAATATTGAGGACATCGTGAATGTTTATAGCTGGAACAAGACTTCAGGTATCATCTCAACTGATCTCACCATTTGGAAAATTGAAGAAACCAAGAACCAAAGACGGATGTGCTTAAGGTCACATGACAAGTTACAGCTATCACAACCGAGAACCCAGGGCTCCTATCTTTTTGCCAAGGGCTTTTGCCAGTCTTGCAACAACAAAAAAGGTCGCAGAACAGAGCCGATTGCTGCTGCTGTGAATTCAGATGACCAACTTCAAATGGGCCATCAACATTTCCCTGAATCATACTAAATATCTCTGTTCAACATACTCTTCCACCTTCTGTAATGCTGTTTCAGACTTCATCTTCCAGAAACCTCTAACATCCCTTTGTCCTCCCTTGCTCTCATCAAATAATCTCACCTTCTCCTTCAGAGAAAATGAAACCTATCTCTCTGTAACTCTCTAATTGTCCTGACACCAGGCACATGAGCCCATCTACATCTGTGTCCATCCTCACTTTCTCCCAAGTACAATGGAGGTGTCCACCCTTCTTGTACATACTTGAGGCAAATATCTATCTCCCTCCAGATGGGACTCCCTCCCAGGATCTTTCAGTATGAGTTATCTTTTTCCCTCTCTCAAAAAAAAATATTACTATCATTATTATTATTATATATATCATCCTTTTAAACATGTCCACATCTTCCATTAAATTTTTTTTAAGCCTATCACCACTTATTCCCTGCAACAAACTCACAATTATTTGTTCTCCTCTTCCCAGCCAAACTTCTCAAGGTTTGGCTTGCCAGTCTTTGGCTGGGAAGAGGAGAATAAATGTGCACCATTTCTGTGTCTTTATCTCCCATTTACTCTTCAACTCCATCTGTCTGGCTTCAGGCCCTCTTCCACCAACCAAGTAATACTCATTAAGGCCGTTGATGACCCTCATACTGCTAAATCCAGTGACCATTTTCTAGACCTCATCTCCCTTGACCTCTCGGCAGTGTTCAGTACCACTGATTACTCTGTCCTTCTTGTCTCTTCCTTTAGTTCCACGACACAAAACTCTCTGGGATGTCTTTGTACCTCACAGACTCTAGCCAGCTCACTTGATCCTCAGACTCTCTCACTAGCTCACTGTTTCTTCCTGACTTTTCAGTATTAGAGTTCTTCAAATAGTGGGTGCTCCTCTTCTTGCTGTAACTGCAGTTCTAAAGCAATAGCATCCATGTTGACACTTTCAGTTACCATTTATCTATATGACAGTGAAGGCCTCCCCTCACCCCTTCAACACAGTGGATACAGTGGTTTTTGAAATGTAAATCTAATCTTTGCTACTTCCTTCACTTAAGACCCTTCAACCTTTTCTGACTTAGCATAAATATAAAATCTTGTCTATGGCCTAAAAGGCCCTGCTCAGTCAGGCTCCTATCTGTCTCTCCAGCCTCATCTCTCTCCTGTTCCCTGTCCTCACCACCCCACCTACACCAGCCATCTATCACCCTGTACGTAAGTACGGCTCCCTCCCTTCTGCATGGAGCCCACACATGGGATTGCCCTTCCCCCGCCTTCCACCTGGGCAACTCCTACTCATCCTTTGACTTCATTCTACTTGGCACTTCTGGGAGTCTCATCCCACTCATCACTTTGTCTAGAAAGCCTTACCTAAGTCACAGCCCACATTTTGGCCATAAAGGAAAATGACACGTAGCTGTAATTTTATATTGGCTTGCATAATTAACTTCATTAATATCTATTCTCTCCAAAGGACAGCAAGCTCCCTAAAGGCAGATGTTATTATTATACATGTGTTGTATTGTATATGTATATATTGTATTATATATGTGATATAAATGTTATTTTTGTTTTACACTGTGTGCCTAGCACTTAGCACAAGGGTTGATCAATAAGAGGCACTCAAAGAATATTTCACAAAAGGATGCATGGAGGGAGGGAAGAGTAGATACATGGATAGACAAACAGTTATGGCATATTTGATCTAAGATCTGTGCTTTAGCAAAAACACTAGACTGATGGGATGAATGTTGTACAGACTTTCCAGTAATCAAGAGCAAAGGAGGCATAAGCATCGGACAACAATGGAATTGATAAAGCCTGTATCTTGGTGGACATCTTGGTGCCATTTTTCCTTTCTTCCCAAGGACACTGTATTTCTGTGGGAATACAATAAGTGCAGTGTGTTTCCTAACTACCACAAATATTTCTGAAATGCAAACTAGTGGCTTCTGATTCATACATGTTATTGGAGAGGAAAACTGAAGCTGTCAGGGGCTCATAGAAAGCTTTGCATTCTCCCTCAATGTGATTCTACGTGACTAATGTCATTAACTGACCACAGAAACTAAGTCATTGGTCATAGGAAAATAAAAATGGTGTATGTGCTGGTTGTGTTTGGCACAAGGCCTTTGTTTGGGTGGATATGCATTCCAAGGATCCCTAGAATGAACTGCCTTATAGCATTCAATCTTAAGAAGCAGAAGAAGAAGAAGAAAAACCCTGATAGCAATCAACAGAATCCAAAGTATTAAGTGGTTTATTAAATGCCTGTAAGGCTGGGAGACTTGTGTTGACTGCTACACATTTAAGTGCAATCCTCTTCAATGATTACCTTGGAAGATGCATATTTATTTTAGTGACACTGTTCTTACTCTAAATATTTGCAGCCACTCTGTTGGGACTACCTTTAAGGCCAATAGTATATGTATTATTGAACACACCCTGCACCTTTGGAAGGTAAATGTGATTTTTTTTTTTTTTTTTAAAAGACAGAGTCACTCTCTGTCACCCAGGCTGGAGTGCAGTGCTGCAATCTGGGCTCACTGCAAGCTTCACCTCCCAGGTTCACACCATTCTTCTGCCTCAGCCTCCCAAGTAGCTGGGACTACAGGCGTCCACCACCATGCCTGGCTAATTTTTATTTTTTTATTTTTGTTATTTTTAGTAGAGACGGGGTTTCACTGTGTTAGCCAGGATGGTCTCCATTTCCTGACCTCGTGATCCACCTGTCTTGGCCTCCCAAAGTGCTGGGATTACAGGCATGAGCCACTGCGTCCGGCCAGTAAATCTGATTTTTAGAAAACCCCAAATGTTATGAATAATCAAATCTAGTGAATAAACTCAGGGTCCAAACAAGATTTCAGTTCAAAATGATAACAGCTTTCCTTGTGTGGTAGGCAAAAAAAAAAAAGTTCTGAGGGACAATTGGTTCTCTCTCGGTGAGGAGTTCCAGAAATGTTTGAAGAAATGGAAAACATGCATAGCTTCATAAGATGACAGGGCTTACAAGGTCTGGTGTGTTTGTTTTAAAACCCAATCTCGTTTCTTTAGAGATATGAATTGGCCATCTACCTGGCCAGCCTTGGCTAGCAAGATGTGTTTTATTTGGCCAATGTAGTGGTTTTCTTTAAAAATTGAGTCAGGATTGAAAAATCAGGAGATTTCCAGTATAAATTTGAATTTCTTATCTCCTGGAAAATCTGAAGATCTGGCAAAACTCTTTCCACAGCCCTATGTGACAATTCCCTCCTGGAGCAGAGTATCTGCTGCCTCCTGTAGGAAAGAGACAACTAGGCCAGCAGCTCTCACTGCTATCATTGTCTGTCCTGACCTCACTATTTAAATACTGTACTCCCAACGCACTTTGCTGCTTAATATTCTATGTGACATTTATTTGTTTAATTGCCTGTGACATCTCCCCCTAGATCAAAAGCTCAGTGAGGGCAGAGATTTTTTTTCCTGTGTTTGTTCAATGCTGTATCTCCATTGTCTGGGGCATGGCTGGTACTTGATCCCTATCTGTTGAATGAATGAATGTCTAGCCCCTGTAAGCAGTAGAGTTTGCAACCTTTGCTCTAGAGTTGCACTTTGTAGAAAAGAAGACTAAATGGTTACCTTTTTATAGACATACAACAGTCTATACCGTATATATTTTATGCCTCTATTATGTTATTGCATTTCATCTCCACAGCAATTTTGTAAAGTGTGCATTATCTCTGAGTGTTCCCTCAAATTTTTCTACCTTTGTTTTTTTTCAACCTTTATTTGTATTCACTGTATTGTATTGTATTGTATTCATTTATTCTTTTTGAATAGATACCAAATTCTATACATGGTTCAGAATCTAAAATGTATTGAAAGGTCTGCAATAAACCTCATCCCTTAACCATCCAGGTCCCCTCCTCATAGGCAGTGGTGTTAGTTTCTTTGTGTCTATCCACAGATACTCTTTGGATACCCTTTCATGTTCTTCTTTCTCTTTGTATATATGGATGTCACATACCATGTACACTGCTATGCACTTTGCTTTTCTCGCTTAACCATGTTTCTTAAAGATTATTTCATATTATTCCATAAACGTTCTCTTATTCTTTTTTTACATTTATACAGCATTCCAGTTGGTGATTTATTCCCAGATGGTTTATTTAACTAGTTCCTGTTGATGGACATTTGTGTTTTACATGTCTCCTTTTATAGGCATTCAAGATATGGTTGTTACAGGTGTTTAAGAAGTGAGATTGTGGGTGGTTTCTAGATTTGTGCCATAGTTAGAAAGTCTTCTCCATTTTAAAGCTGTGAAAAGATTTTCTTGTGGTTTCTTCTAGGGCTTTTATTTGTTACATTTAAATTTTTTCATATACTTGGTATTTAACCAGGCATAAGGTATGAGTTACAGATTCAACTTTGATTTTTTTCTAGATGATTACTGTTTAATCTCATCTTTAGGAGTTAAATAAGCCAGCTTTTATCATATTGTAAATTTCCATAGATATTGAAGTCTGTTTCTGAACTTCTGTCCTGCTCCGTTGATCTGCTAAGTTTTCATGCACCAATACTGCACTGTTTTAATTACTAAGGCATTATACTATGCTTTCGTATCTGATGGGCTCAATTCTCCCTGTTACTTTTTGTTCAAAATGTTTCATATATTTAATATTCTTTCAGGATAACATTCATATAGTCTTACTTCCCTGTGGGTTTTTAAGTCATCAAGAATAAGCAGTGAATATTATCACATACCATTTCAGCGTCTTTCAAGGAGATCAAATACTTTTTTATCCAGTGGACTTATTACTCTGATTAGCAGCTTCAGCATTCCTAATACTGACTCATCCTTGCTTTCCTGGAAATATTCCATTTTTTCTGGTGTATTGTTCTTCTAATTTTTCCAAGAGTCATTTGCTGATATTTTATTTAAGATTTTTTGTCTCAATTAAAATAAGTCATCTGGGCAAATTTCTTTTTTATGCTGTCTTTTCCAAATTTTTGGTATCAGGATTATGCTGATTTACAAAAGTAATTGGGGAAGTTTATTTTTTCCCTGTGCTTTCAAACAGTTTAAATAATTTTTTATCTATGAAATAATTACACACAAAACCATCTGGATTTGGCATTTTCAGGGAAGGGAGAGGAGGGGTTCCTTGACAGTGTTTAATTTTTTTGCCATGATTTTCAGTCTATGCAAATTTGCCTTTTCTCCTACTTTATGTTTTTTAAGAAAATCAAACAATTCATCAAGATTTTAAATTTATTTGCACAGTTACTGAAAGTCATCTCTTAAAGTTATTCTAATCCTCAGTATACGTAACTAATTCCCTTTCTTTTCCCTAATTTTGTGAATTTGTTATTTCTCCCCTTTTTTCTCCACTAGGTTAACTGCTAGTTCATCTATTTGTTGTTTTGTTCTTGGTCTTTCAAAAGAATCAGCTTTGGGATATCTTTACACATGAGGCCTGTTAAAATGTTTTCTAGTCCTATAAGCTTTCTGACTTTTATTAATTTCTCTTTCAGCTTTCTTTTCTCTGTGGTCCTTTTTCTGCAAATGCTTAACTCATTTATTTTTAAGTCATAAAAATGTATAAAACTATGACATTTAATTTAAGACCTTTCCTTTATTAAGTATGGTATTGAGGGTCTCACATAGGTTTGCACATTTGGTATTTAGATCATAATTACTCTTTACATATCTAGCAATAAGGCTTCTTTTACTCTTTGACAAAAAGTTGGTTAGGAGATAATTTTCTTGGCTTCCAGGTAATTGCAGTTTTTCTTTTTGTATGTGTCTGATTTTCTTTTTTTTTTTTTTTTTCTATTTAGTTTCTAAGTTAAGTACATTTTGGGGACATTGTTTTGTCACATTTCTACCTGTTTCTACTCTTGGAAAGTTTCTTTATCACCTTTGGTCACATGCTATAATTATTCTTTTTTTTTTGCAGTATTCTGTTTTTCAGATGTGAAATTTGATATCTGATTAGATTAACATTAGTAATGTTATTCTGATATTCTTTCTTATTTTATATCTATTTAATCTTTCAAGGAATATAAGGTATGTTAAACCACCATTATTGTGTTTCCATGTATTTTTCCTTGAATTTTCTACAGTGTTTGACTTCATATATTTCTCTTTTTCTTTTTAAGAGACAGGATCTCACTCTGTTGCCCAGGCTGGAGTACAGTGATGCACCCATAGCTCACTGTAGCCTCAAATGCCTAGGCTCAAGGGATCCTCTCACCTTAGTCTCTCCTGTAGCTGAGACTATAGGCGTACACCACTGTGCCCAGCTAATTTGATTTTAAAAATGTTGTAGAGATGAGGTCTCACTGTGTTGCCCAGGCTACTCTTGAACTTTTGGCCTCCAGCAATCCTCCTGCCTCTGCCTCCCAAAGTGCTGGGATTACAGGCATGAGTTACCATGCCCGGCACTTCGTACATTTCAATGCTATGTTACTTGGAGCATAATGTATGGTTATATCTATTTTCTACCTGATAAATAATCTTAAGGCAGATGGAGACTGAAACATTGCACCAACAGGCAGTCAATACTACCTCCGAGCTATGAGAAGATCTCAAAGTTGGAGACTTCTCAAGGGGTCCAGGGAGTTGGTGACAGGTATACCTGCGAGTTAGCCAAGAACAAATGCATCTAATACTAGGATGTTTTGTTAATTAGGAAAAGTGATATGAGGATATATGTACTTGATCTTTTAATTTCTTCTTTCTGGATTTTGTTTCTTCTAGCTATGAATTTTGTGTAAAAAAAACAACAGTCATGTCTTATTTGTGTGCCCAGCAACTAACACAGTGCTTTGCCGTCACCTTTGGTTGATACTCTGGTACTAGGTTGGTGCAAAAGTAACCGCAGTTTCTGCCATCAAAAGTAATGGCGAAGATTATATCACTCTAAGAGTTTAATTCTTCATGCTGCCATGTGAAAATACTAGCAAAAACAGCAATTACTTTTGCCCCAGCCTAATAGCAGTCGTGAATAAATGAATGAGTGAAGTAGCAAAATATGAAATATGTGTTGCAGACCAGGGTAATTAGCACAGACATTTGTCCCACCTCTCTGTCCAAACATGCCACTCCTTATAGGGCAGACTGTTGAGTTCTATATTCTTTCAAAATTTTTCGTAGACTCACTCCTGGAGCCAGCTCACAATGTACTAAGTATTCCTACTGAATGTGTACAGATTTCTTGTTTACTTTATGAACCCAACTGAGAAGGTATAACAGATATACCAGAGATGGGAGCCTGTGGCCTTAGCCATTGATTGTTTAATTTCTGGGTCAGAGGTAAGCAGCCCTTGCCAGAGTGATCCAGTCCCAAAGTAGAAGGAACAAGTAAGTGTCTTGTGATGTAGCAAGGTTATATTGCTCTAGGAGTTTAATTCTTCATAATGCCATGTGAAAATACTAGAGAACAAGGATGGGTTTAAAATAATTATTATCTTAAATCATTGGAAGTATAAGGGTGAAAAGATCAGAAAGAATACGCCAAAGTATCAGTAGTTAACTCTAGGATGGGTTTTAATTCTTTTCTCCTTTATACTTTCTGTTTTCAAACATTTCCAAGGTGATCAGGAATCATTCTTATGCAAAAAAAATAATAATTTTTAAAAGTTTGATCCTTTGAAGCCTTCTACCCTACTATCCTTTGGATTAGATCTTATCATTTCTCACACAGCTCTTTGCTGGAAATAATTTCTCACGCTTAGCAGAAACAGATTTGAATTACGTCAGTGGTGTTGTTTCTGCTACTGCACTTTTGCAAGTGTATCACTGACATGCAACAGTCAGGATCCAGAGAGGAAACAAAATCACACTAGGTAATTCAAACAGAAGGATTTAGTTCAGGGAATTGGTTGTTATATAGGAATTGGAGCACTAAAAGAGCAAAAAGGAACACTGAGGTAACCCAGTTGCAAGAAGTAGCTGTCACCATGAGTTGGGAAACAAAAAGAGGAGATGACATTAGTAGGATCTAAGAACTTAGGGGAGCAGTACTGTGGAGCTGGTGCTTGGACCACTAAGAAAGGAAGCCAACCAGCTGCTGCTAGAACCTCTGAGGGAAATGTAGAAAGAGACCCATACTCCAGTCAACAGCGACTACTGGAGGATGCTCCTGGGGCATGAAAAAGGAAGGGAAGGAAGTTCCTTCTCCTCACCTTCCAGTCCTCTACCAGTGAGTAGAAAACCCTCTGGCAAGGGACTCTGGGAAATAGCCACATCCCAGCCCCAGCATCACAGAACAGAGCAAAGAAGGGTGGATCTGGAGCTGAGGGACAACAGGTAACAAACTAGCACCCACCTTTTGGGTCAAAAACTCAGTAGTTTTATAAATGGCAGCTAGCCAGCTTTATTCATTGTACTATTCCAAACCTTTCCTTTAAACAACTACGGATGTCCTAAATTTCCAGATATCTCTTGGCTTTTCGAGAAAAGGATATTTTCTTTATTAGAGGAGTATTCATTTGTAATCCCTTTAGAAATGTCTCCAGCAGCATCAATACAGGATTGAGCCTGATAGCTCAATGCATGGAGTTGGGGTTTAAGGGCAGTTCATTTGTACACACTCCTACCCAATTCGTATACTGTTAGGGTTCATTCTTATGAATTTGACCTCAAAGTAATAGGAATAATATCCTCAATCAAATGGAGCACTGATTATTAATAGAAGTTCTAATTTTCTGAGAAACCACATAACCTTTACTGAACTCAGAAATGTCTCATATCCAACAAGAAATGTTTTCCTGCCACTTAAATAACGTGTCTAACTGATACACGGTTGGCCATGTGAGAAAGTTCCAGACTCATCAAGAGTAAACTTTTCAAATAATTGGTTTCAGCCTGGCCAAATCCTGTGCTTTGTATATTAAAATTTTAGTTGCTTTTGATATTCTAAGCTATGAACTTTATTTTTGAAGTATATATATCCCATAGATGTGATTTTTGCTTGTAGAAAAATTGTAGAAAATTCTTAGGGCCTTTCATTCAGAAAAGATGGAAGCTCTAATTCTTCACAAGGAAGCTGGGATTCGGGGTCAGGAGGCATCATTTTGGGTCCTGACTTCCCCATATACCAGTGTTTATCTTTAGACATTTAACGTCTGAGCCTCAGCTTCCTCATCTGTAAAAGAGATAATAAAATGAGGTTGTAAGCATCAAATGAAAAAATACTGTGTAAAAAGGCAATATAAATGCATGTAATCATTATTATTCTTGCAAGATGCAGTCAAGTGTAGTGATTTAGAGCATAAACGATTTGCTTCCTGTCTCTCCCACTTTAAAATTTTTGCAGTTTTGGGCAAGGGCGTCACATCTCTTAACTTTAGTTCCCCAACTGTAAAATGTGGATGGTACCACCTACATCATATGTTGGTAATACGAGTAATGAGAGTAATAAAGAAGGCAGCAGAATCCCTGGCAGTTTCCCTAGAACTTACCAGAACCCTTTAGAACATAGCAAGCACTCAACAAATGTTAGCTGCTATTGCTATTATTGCCTTTATTGTTATCATCATTACTATCCTTACTTTTTAGGAAACTGTACACACATTTGTAAGATGTATGGTGATTAAGATATTTACTCATCATAAAGAAGTATTGTTATTTTCTTTTTTCTGTACTGAATTTCATGGAACACAACAAATAGAAACTCTTTACATTTGTTGTAGAATTCTACTCTAAAGCCAAGATCCACGTTTTGCCTAGCTGGCCTTTGCCATGGAGCTGAGAAGTGACTCCAGAAACACATTCAAGCATTTCATGTGGGATCCACAATATTTCTTTAGCATTTTTGAAACAGGTTAATTCCTCTTTCTCTGGTAATCTTTGTTTTCAGATTACATGAATTTTTTTTCTGAAAAATGAAATGGTTCATGTTTGTTTATAGTAAGTAAAATCAACAATACAAATTGATGACCAAGATCCACTGTCTTTCCTTTTCATATACAAAAATTAGTCATTAAGTGGGCCTTGTTTATGATAAACATTTTCTTGACTCTAGAGATGGTACAACTGACGCATCCCAAATGACACCTGTAAAAACTATCATTTTGGGATCAAAACTATATTTTTGAGGGAAAGTAAAGTTGTGAAAATATTCTTTTAAATATTCTCTCACTGGGAAAGCATTAGTTGAAGTCCCAACAGAGACGTCAAATGGTTCCTATTCGTTGTTGCAGAATTGCTGAAAAGAGTCAGTTATACAAATGCTGCTGCCCCCAGAGGACTGGGTTATCCTCTCATTAAATCTCTTCTACACAGTATCATGCTAGAGAATAGAAATCCCACCCTTTCCTAATGTTACCAGCTATTATGTAAGAAATCATTTCACACCAACAAATATCAATACCGTGCCCTTTTCAAAAACTGCAACCCTACAACCAGTGCATGAAGTAAATCAAGTTCTCAGTAGGCAGCAGTGGCACTCAGTGAGTGTTCCACTGCCTTCTTTCTTGACACCCCCATGAAAGGAACACACTTCACATGCCAGCTCTTCTCTTGTTGTGTAACAAAATGACCAGGACCCTATGGAATTAGGTCTCTAGTACCCGATACTCAGTTCTCCAGAACCTTGGATTAACTATGCATAACAATAACAACTCACATTTACTGAGCACCTACTATGTGCAAGGTACTATCCTAAGCCCTTTTCTTGCATGAACTCATTTAATTCCCACAACATCTCTGTAAGGGACATGCTATCTTTGGGGACACATGTACAAATGAAATTAAAACAAGCTGCTGTAGCTATTCTGTCCAAGCATCCAGATTGCATGATCAGAATGATACCAACCCAATAAACTATACTTTACATAACCCACATTATGAAAGACCCTCTGTTTTGTTTTATTTTGTTTTGTTTTGTGACAGAGTCTCGCTCTGTTGCTCAGCCTGGAGTGCAGTGCCACTATCTCAGCTCACTGCAACCTCTGCCTCCCAGGTTCAAGTGATTCTCCTGCCTCAGCCTCCCAAGTCGCTGGGATTACAGGCATGCGCCACCACACTCGGCTAATTTTTGTATTTTTAGTAGAGATGGGGTTTCACCATATTGGCCAGGCTGGTCTCAAACTCCTGACCTCAAGTGATCTGCCCGCCTCGGCCTCCCAAAGTGCTGGGATTATAAGTATGACCCACCACACCTGACCAGGCCCTCAGTTTATAGCTGGATCTTGACAGAGAAAAACTGGCATGGTCCCTATGCAGGGAGGCATGGTAACCTGTGGAGTGTCCATGTTTTGTAAAGTTGGGTTTTTTGTTATTCTTTCTCTTCCACACACACTCATGGCCCTCTGCACTTCTGACAGAGTACAAATACAGCCTCCCCTAATTAGAATTGTTTGTGCACATCCTGTCTCCTCTGCCAGTCAATATCTGTCAGAAGGAAAGGGGTGGGGCTTAGTCATCTCTGCGCCCATCATGGCACCCAGCTGAGTGATGTGCACCTTGCAGGTGGGAAGCAGAATGGCTCAGCAGTTAAAAGCATTTGTTGTGGGTTGGCAGTCTAACTCTTCCCCTTGCCAGCTGGGTGACAGGGGACAAGTTTCTCAGTCCTCTGGCCCTCTGTTTCATCAATGAGCAGAAAACTTATCCATTCCTTCAAACATTCTGATTATTGATGGCATAGTGACTGTGTCCTCCTCAGTTCTCCAGACGCACAGCAGCAGTCCCCAAGAGTCTTCTCATATCACCACGTGGCTCACATCTTAGGGATTCCCGAAAGAGAAGGTTGAAGCCAGGACTCTGGATAGCCTCCTGACCTTTGTTCAAACGACCCTTTGTGCACTGGTGGGCGTGTGTCAAGATTTTGAGCAGAGAAACAGGCAGAAGAGCAGAAAGAAAGTTTTCCCCTTCACAGCTTAACAAGGTATGCTGTCAAGCTCCCAGAAGAGGGAGAATGGTCTTCACTGAGTTGTAACCATGCATCATTTTCATTGCAATGTGCTGTTATCGTTCCATATATATTATTAGATAACCATAACATCAGTGAGTTCTCCGGAGGAAGATTCACAGGGCTGCTAGCTAAGCAACATCTCAGTTCACTGCCACAGACGCTTTGAGCTCTGTTTGTGCGGGGCAATTGCCCATCAGTAGGCACTGATGTTCAAAAGTGTTAAAGTTCATTGTAAGTTCAAAAGTGTCAAAGTTCAGTTTCATACAAAGTAGCTGTTTGTTTTCCAAAACTGCCCTGGAGGCCTAGAAAAGACTGCAGAATTTTGATAGATGTGGAAATTATTAAGGAAAGCCATTTAATCCAAATAAATTGCTCTTGAGGTAGGCCTTGATCAAGAAGTTTCAGTTACATTTCTCTACCAATAAATAGATTTCTCTGGTAGCAAATGAGAGATATGGAAGCTTCTCTCTCACGCCTAATTCAAAACTCAAGCCAGAGAAAATCCATATGCCTGACCAGAAATAATAAGAGCCTACTTCTTTTTCAGGTCGTATGATGCTTCAGTTAGGTGTGTATTTTTAACAGTTTTATTGAGACATAATTTATATAACAAAGTTTATCTATTGAAAATACATAGTTCAGTGGATTTTGGTGTATTTACAGCCATTTATGTACTGCCGTCACCACAATCTCCTTTTAGGATACCTTCATCCACCCCAAAAGGAGCCCTTGTATCCATGAGCAGTCACTCCCCATCCTTAAACCAATCCCCCACTCCCACCAGCCTGCCCTAGCTGAGCACTCATCCGCTTCCTGTCTCTAGAGTGTGCCTTTTTTTTTTTTTAACCTAGACATTGCCTGGCAACTCCTCATAATTAGAATTTAATAAGTGTTTCCTCAAAATCTGTCATTTTTGAGGAAATTTATCTCCTTTTGTGTCACTGAGCCTGCCTTCCTCCATTCAGTACGTATCCCTAGCACCCCCAACAAGGGTGGTCTCCATTTAACAAGTATTTACTAAGGGCCTGCTATGAGCTACACACTGTGTTAGCACTTGGGGTCATCAGTAAACAGAACGAAAAAGATCCCTGTCCCCATAGAGCTGACTTCCTAGCAGAGGGAGACAAAACAGTCAAAACAGCAGCAGCAAAGCACAGAAGTAAAACGTACAGCATGTTAAAAGACGCTAAGTACTACGGCAAAGAGAGACAGGAGAGGAAGATGAGGGGTATTGGGAAGTGCAGTGCCCAGGGAAGGGGCAGGTGACAGCACTGGGATGTTCAAATAGGCATCCCTGAGAAGTTCGGGTGTTCAACCCTTAATGGAGGTGAGGGAGGGACCCAATCAGGTGTTGCAGGCATGAGCATTTCAGACAAGGAAAAATCCTGACACAAAAGGCCCTCTTGCAGGGGCCACATATGACATGTTTGAGGAATAGGAAGGAGTTGGTGAAGCTGAAACTGGGAGAGGAGAGACAGAGAGGCAGATGTCGCAGATCCTTGGGGGAGCCAGTGGGATTGTGAGCAGAGGGGTGGCAGCAGCGGAATCGTATTCTAACTGTTGGAATGCCATTTTAAGCAGAGATGAGGAGGGGCAAGGGCAGTTGCAGGAGACCCCTGGATACTACTTTAGAGGCTACTTTAGGGCCTCTAAACCTAAGTGGCCCTCAACCTTGGCTGCGCGTCAGAATCACCCAGGCCGCTGTACACACTGAGGCCTGAGCTGCAAACACTAATTGGCCTGGAGTGCACCTACTGGGATTTTTTTTTTTTTTCCCCCAAAGATGCGCAGGTGATTTTGATGTGCAAGCCAGGTTGACCATAGAGCTTTCAGAGCACTAAGTAGTCCCCCTGGTTTGACTTTGCGGCTAGGAAACAAAACCCCACAGATGACCCCACTTGCTCATTGGCAAAGCTGTGCTGAGAGGCAGCCAAAGATCTTGCTGCTATAGCAGTGGCAGGACTGGTGCTGCAGACAGTGTGCAAACTGGGATGGGTCTGGCTGGAGCCCACCTGGATCATCAGACCTTGAGGTCAATCTCATTCTTTGGCTGGATCCAAACACGAGCCTCTGAATGTGAGAGCGGGGCTTTCTCTCTGCACCTAAGAAAGGGCTTATTGTAATGTATCAGGGCAGAAGAGGAGGATAAGGCTTGAACCTCTAGAAAAGGGTATGTGATTCACTCAACAAACAGTGTTTAAGAATAATAGTGACAGTGTGCCAGGCATTGTGCAAGGAGCAGCTGAGAAAAAAAAATAAGGTTTAACTGTCCTTGCCCAAGCCAAATGGCTCAAAGTGAGCACCGTCTAATATTTCAAAATGTGTTATTTGTGGGAAGGCTTTAAATAAGCCACAGGGGAGGGGGGATTCTTCAGTTGCATATCTGAGCTGCTGGCATTTCTAATTCAGAGGGATGAATAGAACATTATTGTGTTGCATCGGCACAAGTACAGCAGGAAAAAAAAAAAATGCTTGGAGCCGTGAGCCGAACATGAATCAGCAATCTGGTTCTATTGTTCGGAAAATAATCACCATGCTGGGAGTATGGAATTTAAGAATCATGCAAAAATGCCCTTCCCCCCCAGCAGGAAACAGACATTGGCTAAAACATGCCATCTTGTTTTTGGCTTCCTGAGCTGAAAAGAATGTAAAAATCTTGGAGAGGATTTAGGGAAAGCTGATTTGTAAATATGGAAAATACAACCCATAAGAAATGGTAGAGAATTGAGACCCAGTGTTGGCAACCTCTCAGAGGTGGCACGCCAAGGGGGTGTTTATTCACTCTTGTGCGCAGGCAGTACAGCTGCCCTAGCTTCAAGAAATAACTAATGTTTTTTGAGTTCCTACTATGCACCCATCACTGTGCTAACTTGTTGGGGGAGGAAGGAGGGTGGTCCCCACCTTTTGAAGACCTTCTAATTTGTGGCGGTGGGCAGGGGAGTGCACCAAAACTATAAAGCGGTAGTTCTCAAACTCAAGCATGCATTGGAAACACAGGCCCCAAACCCCACCTTCAGAGTTTATAACCCATGAGGTCTGGGATACAGGCCAAGCATCTGCATTGCTCTCTTGTTCCCCAGTGATCTGATTCTGCTGTCTGCACACTTTGAGAACCCTGCTCTAAGAAAATAAAGACAAGGGGCAGGCGAGGAGGGTTCAGTATAGAAGTCCACTAGAAAGGTGCACTTGGTTTGTTGGTGCAATAGCAGGTACCCCTTTTTGGATCTGTTCTCTAGCACCTAGCTAATGAGTTTTAATTGGCCATGTGCTTTGGATAAGCCACACTGGCCATGACTGCCACCATCCAAGGAAGGGTAACAAGAGGCACAAGAATAGATTTCTCTGTAGGCCTGAGGATGTTGAGCCGGACATAATACAGTGAGACATACACATGTGGGCTCGCAGTGGCAGAGCAAATGGCTGTAGGGTTAAGAGGTGACAGTAGGGTGACCTGTCTCCACGCTCAAACTCAAGCACTTCTCCCGTGAGCAGAAGGTCTCAACGGAATCACCTGAGTGGCCTTTTCTAAGTACACATTATTGGGCCCAGGCCTGGAGATAGTGAGCAAAGCTCCTCAGATGATTCTGCTGTGAAAACCCCTCCTTGAGAACTGAGAACACCTTTCTGCATCCTTTGTGGTTGTGCCCATACTTACAAGTAAGCAGAGTGCAAAGCCAATCTTTTGGAAAATACAAAATAAAAGCGCCCAATTGGTACAGTCCCCTTCCCATTGTGCCACATTGCCATTTTGTTGCCACAGGACTTGAGTGTCCCAAATTCAGCTGTGCCCATTTAAAATGCAAGTGGCCCTCAGTGGACACAGTCCACCAACAGAACTGGATGTGTTGGCCAGAGTAAGCTGCCGTTCACTGGAAATGTTCTAGAGAAGGCTAACCATGTGCAGGTCAGGATGGAGAGGTGGGGGTGCCTGCCATGTGTTGAGTGAGTATAGCCTACCAGGATGGCTCCTTAGTTCCTCCAACATGTTCTTAAATGGATCAGGCTGGTGGTTCTCAACATGTGGGCCCTGGAAAGTATGTCCAGATCACCTAGGAACTTGTTAGAAATGCAAACTCTCAGGCCACCCCCAAACTAACTGAATCAGAAACTCTGGGAATGGAGCCCAGCAGTTGGTTTTAACAAGCCCTTCACATGCTCACCAAAGTTTGAAAGACACTAGTTTGGCTTACGCTATAGGTAGCTCCTTGCTACCTGTAAGTCAGAAGCAGAACAGAATTGGAATGCAGGCAACCGGTCATGTATTCATCTATTGAGGTATTCATACAACTCTTCCAACATGTTGAACATCTTGTGCTTATTTGTGTGATTTTTACCTAAGAATGTGAAGTGTTCAGTATGTAGCCAGCTTCTCAGCTATGGTTGGCATCCGTGTAATTCCCAGTGATAATCTGACCTATTGCATCCTCTTCTCAGATGATATAAGGGCTGTGTTCTTTTACTTTTTAGGTTCTTTGTCGTAGCCTCCGCATATGATGTGGGCTCAGTAAACTACTGAATAATAACTAAGCCTGATTTATTCCCAGGGCTGCCTTAAATCCTGCTAAGACTTCACTCTGTGTCTCTTTCTCATATTCTCCATGCCACAGTGGTAAGCCAGGCCGACTCACTCGGCTGTATGAAACTTTTAAATGGCACCTTTAGGTGAAATATTGTGGCCATGGTCTCACAAAGAGTGAGGGGTGAAAGGAGATAATGCAAATCACACTTTTAGACTTTTCACTGATTTTCGAAGCTTTTACAGCCATGGTTCCCAAAATCTGTACCGGAGCACCTTGGGTACCACAGCAACCCCACAGAAATACAGTGGGATGTTTTTAATTTTTGAGAGAAACCCAGAAACAACTGTCAGACACCATGCAAATCCAACTATCAAGCTGTTTGGATCTCATAACTTCATAAAGAGGGCATTTAAGTATTTCTTTTGACCAAGGGTCACTGTAAAAATTATTACTGAAACACTAAGCGTGGCATACACTGAGAAAGTTGGGAATTTCTGTTACAGCATGACTGCCCCCAAGTATAGTTTAACTGCACACGTTCTGCATGTGCACACAACTGTACACAACTGCATGGCAGGCTCATGCATTCAAGCCATCGCATTGCAGGAAATACACATTCTGAGGTTAAATATTAGCAGGGGAGAAGCTAAAAGAAAATTAGAACGATTAGCATCTTTGAGGGGCTTCTTTCCTTTATAACCTTCCTACCCAGATCTACCCATCCCAGCTCCCTGACACAACCCTTAACCAAGGCTCCTGTGATTTTTCAAAATAATAATAATAATGATAGAGGCTGAGACAGGAGAATTGCTTGAGGCTAGGAGTTTGAGACCAGCCTGAGCAACATAGCAAGACTCCATCAAATAATAATAATGATGACCTAAATTCTCATTTAGTGTTCCAAATAGGATGGATTAACTCTTGCAGATTTGAACTAATAATTGCTCTGGTGCATTCCTGAAAATCACCTTTGATACACACTGTTGAAAGACAAATTCAGGCTGTGTGTGCTATACCATGCACCTGACACCTTACAGAAAACCACTGGAATTTCTGATAAAGAGCCAACAGAACCTTTACCAAGCAGAATCAAACAAAAACCTAATGTGTGACTGAATGCAGTGGCTCATGCCTGTAATCCCAGCACTTTCGGAGGCCGAGATGGGCAGATCACTTGAGGCCAAGAGTTCAAGACCAGCCTGGCCAACATGGTGAAACCGTGGCTCTACTAAAAATACAAAACTTAGCCAGGCATGGTGGCTTGTGCCTATAATTTCAACTACTCAGGGGACTGAGATAGGAGAATTGCTTGAACCCAGGAGAAAGAGGTTGCTGTGAGGTGAGATCATGCCACTGCACTCTAGCCTGGGTGACAGAGCGAGACTCTGTCTCAAAAAAAAAAAAAAAAAAAGAAAAGAAAAGAAAAAAAGAACCTAATGCGTGAGAATGGAGACAAAGTTTCTGAAGTCAATTTCTGCAAGAGCTTTGCAATGTAGCGCCATGTCCCCTGACCCCCATTTGACATTGAAGAAGTAGTGAACAGTTATAACTATATTTATTAGGATAATTTTATCTTCATCTTCAAGGGAATTTTAGGAGCACAGCAGTCTCGTAACACCCCATTTAGGAAGATTATTATTTTTATCCCAGGGATAAAAATCTGAAGGAGCTCACTGCAGATTCCAGAGGCAGCAGAGCACTGACTCAGACTGAGAGACACTGTCTCCCTGGGACAAGATTGAATTTTCTTTTAAATTTCAGATGATACTATCAAGTGATCAAGTACTAGAGTCTTTTCTTATGATGCCATCCAGGGTTGCGGGAGGGAGTGGATTGCTTGTTACTGTCTTACTCGTTATCAAACTCTTTTTAAAAATCAATAATAAATCCTTTGCTGCAGTCTTAATGTTTTATTTTCACATTCTTGTTTGTTGTTTTTCATGCATGTGTCTCAGTGAGTCACCTAACCACAATTATATATTCTGATATCTGGTGGTTTTGCATGGTACCCTCATTCCTTAGGAATTAATTTCCCTGACATGATGAATGTGTTTCCAGTCCGTTCATCTCTCTCTCTCTCTCTCTCACACACACACACACACACACACACACACAGCCTTTCTTTAGCAGGGAGAAGTTACCCTACTCTCCACCAGGTGTCACTAGAGTCAGTTTTAACAGCATGCTTTGGCCAAAGGGGCATCTGTCGAAGTGTTTTCCTGCTGTCAGACGTTTCCTCAAACTACCTCTGGGCTGCCCTCTTAAGAGACCATCTTCCATTTCTCAGGAGTGTTCAGAGATGATAGGCCACCTGTAGAGAAAGACAGCCATAAGGAAACTGCACTATAAACAGCAGGTGGCCAAGCTGGTCCTTTCAAGTTGGTCTCATAAAACTTTTACTGGCTGTTTTCTTCTTTACTTTTATATCACTACCTTATTTGGCTTAAAAGTGTTCCATGTTTCACTCAATGTGACAATAAATTAGATGTAGTTGATGCTTTTAGATTTGCAGGGGGCTATGTTTGTTTAAGGCCCACTCCACCTCTACCACTGCTGCCCTAGTCCTCAACACAGGAATCAGATTTTACTCTGCTTGTAGCCCCAGAACCCAGCAGGGAAGGGTGTAGAATACTACCGTCGATTAAGTGCGCACGTCTCACTTAACCCAATGTCTCCTTTGAGATGTACGGCCTTATTCCCATTTTGGGAATGGTTACTCCTGACTCAGTATCCCATAGTTAAGTGGCGAGGCCGATGCTCTTTGCAACATGCCATGGTGACTTTGCCTGGGAGAGAGGTAGAAAAGGAGAGGCGAAGGTGAAGAGAGAGAAGAGGACGATGATTTGGCCTGGATGTTGACTAACATAAAGAGTAGAGTGAACTCTAGAGTGAGACTGTTGAACTTGAATTGAGAGAGTGGGTGGAGTGGAAGTAAAAGTGAATTATTTTACTAAGAACAGAAAGAAATATCAGCAACAGCAAATGAAGCTCAGTTTCAATCACAGACCCTGGTTGAATTATCTCCCTTCCTGAAGGCAAAACACTTACAGAGACTGCCTGAAAATCTGAAAATGAAAAGTATAGCTTTGCCATTCAACAGTCATTTGCTAAAGTCTGTTATGTGGGGCGTGAGTCTCCTGCCACACCCAATGGAGAGACTCTGACTGCCTTCCCCTCCAAGAGGTGACCCACTCAGATTAATACCTGGGCTACGGGACTGACAGAGCTTTCACTAGTTTTCCACACTTTTACTAACTCAGAGTCTTATGTTCCTCTCTAGCCTCATGCCCAGTCTAACTACACTAGCTTTTCATATTTTTTCTCTTACTGATTTTTTGATACTACATTCCCAAATAGGGTTAGTTTTACTGAATGCAAAAGGTGGATCACAGCGTGGTATGATTTGAAAACACCTTGCCTCTGTTCTTCTATTTGAGTTCTTAACTGATTCCTATCATGAGAAATTCAACCATTATTTATTCACTTCATTGGGTCCTAGATTTAATATTAAAATGCAAAGGCCTCGGAGAAGGACAGCTGGGGCTGTACTTAGGATGCTATAGACTTGGGAACAAATTTATTTCTGTGTCCAAACTTTCTTACTCCCCATAACAAGGTTAAATGAACATGCAAAGTAACCTTGAGAGGGAAAAAATTTTTTCACAAAAGGTAAAATTCAGCCTTGCAAGAGGAGAATGGTGGGTGAAGGAGAAGCAATTTCACCTCCTTTTAGTCTTGGTGATGACGGCATCTGGGGAGATGGACTCTGTATTGTTCTTGAGTCTTTAAATGACCTCAGGGAGCCTTGAAGTTAGACCAGGCAAGAGCTTCAGTTCCCCATGCCTGTGGGATGATTGAGGCTGGCCAGGAGATGAGGAGATCATAATAATGATGCCTATAACAATAAAGAAGTCTCCCAATACATTACATTTGTGTCCTCCTTTTAAATTTACAGGCATTTTCCAATTCCTTTTGTCCTCAGCATAACCCTGAGAGGGCAGGAATTGTGATTTATCTTTACAAATGAGGCCTGGAGAGTTAAAGGAACTTGTCCATGATCCCCAAACTACTAAACTGAGACCCAAAGCCATCTGGAATGATGCCCAGACCAGGAGCCTTTCCCCCATACCTGGGATTGGACTTGTTCTTTAAAATATTTCCCAAATGACAGGGTCAAAAGTTTGATGTATAGCTCTCCCTCTCCTCCTGTGAGGGGGAAGAGGAAAAGAAGGGGAAACTCCACTTTTACCCCTAAGAGATCCACAGCCTCACTGCCCTCCTAGCATGGGGTGCAGACCACCTGGGGGGACAGCCATTTGCATTTATTCAGCTGTGCTTCCAGATGCCACAGACAGAGCTGTGAGAAGGCTCAAGTGGGGACAGGGTGGGGCGAGGGGCTCAGCCCCATCCCATGAACTCCAGTCATGCCCAGCACCCCACAATACCAAGTAAACTTCATAAAAATAATTGCTTGCTACCTAAACACAACTTCAAGACACATCCCCAAGCTATGCCCCCCTCTTACACGGCAACTTCTTAGGAAATCTAGCGCATCACCTCAATGCCAGGTGAGAAGATGGATGTGTCCTTCTCTGAAGGTCTTCCCAGTTTTAATGGTCTCAGGCTAGGGTATGTAATAACATAACACTCAGGGGTCTGACCTTTTAAAATGAACCAAGAGAATTTCTAATGAAGGTTCCCCAACCCACAGCCCCCAACCCAGTTAGTCATGGCTTCCTTGGGCTGCCCATGAACCACCTGCCGAAGTATTAACAGATGAGCCCTGTTACATCTCATCATCTGATACATCCGTCTGCATGACACTCTGCTACCCGTCCTCCTGAGACAGCCACAGAGAAGAAAAACTAAGGAAGACAGTTTGAAAAGGCCACAGACCCCTCTCCTCTGAAAAGGTTGATGATGAGCTGTGAGGGGAAGCATGTTTTGATTCAGTGCACAGGTTGGATAAACAATGACTCACCAGGTCTATGTGGAAAGAGTTTTCATGGAGTAATGTTTACAGACGCCCCTTCAGTGCTGTAGTTTCGATACAGAGAAAGGAAACGCAAGGGGACAAAGGTGTGTGGTCAGGGCAAGCGCGCTGGAGTTCTACAAGAAGGAGTTCAGGTGTTCTCTCTGGCACTGGTCTAGCCTTGTGACCTTGAATACTGAGACAGGAAAGTGCTGGGTAGGTGCAAAAACAAAAGCAATTAGAAGTAATGGCAAAAACAGCAGTTGCTTTTGCATCAACCTAATAGCAATGAACCCACTCAAAGAGGTGCCACCAAAGGGTGAGCCTCCCAAGCAGGCCTCCTCCACACTGCAGCAGGGCTGCCTTTCTCACACCAGATCACTGCCTGAAGACTTTCCAGGGCTCCCCGTTTTTCATGGGATAAAGCCCAAGTTCCACAGCAATTCTTTCAAGACCATTCACCATCTGGCCTGAAACTGCATTTGCAGCGTCATTCATAGTCACTTCCTGCCCCGCTCCTACAATCACATACCGTTTGCTCTTTTGGTGCTTCTGAGCCATGCTTTTCATTCCCTGCCTGGAAAAAAATCCCAGCTCATTTTTCCAAAGCCAAACTCAAGTATCACCATTGGGTTCCCTCATACAGGTGTAATTAATCACAGTCTCTTCAGTGCCTTCAAACACATCTTTTATCCCTCTTGTTCAGCTCTTCTGTCCCTGAGTTACAGGTTGGTTCTTCACCTAAGCCTTGCAGGAGTGGGCTCCATGAGTAATTCATCTTGAATGATCTAAAGCCTGAGTTGGTGTCCCATGATGGGGTTAATGGGACAGCCCTATACCAGATCCTTGGGTTGATGGATTCCTCTTCAGCCTCCAGGCTTGTTTTTAGAAACTCATCTTCCACCCACAAAGGAATCTACTGCTTGTAGGTTCTCTTCTCTTTGCTCCCAACCAAAAATAGCTCTTGTGTCTCCTTTTCATTCTATTCACTAGATCACATTTACATCAACTTACATCTTTTCCATTAGCGATCTGCATTTTAAGATTGATCAAGTCCATAGCCAAAGCTTAATATGGCAGCCGTGAGTAGATTTTGCACCTGTGAAGTATCTGTGAACCCTCTGAAAATATATACCAAATCACTTGCCCATTTTTCAAGGGGAGGGGCAAGTGATATAATTAAATGGAAATGAAATTTTTCATTACATTTCTTGAGGAGAGCACGCTCCCTAATAGCTGAGATCACTCAGCTAAAGAATGAAGCTTTAGGCAAACGACTCTGTCTGACAGCTTTGAAGAGAGCAGTGGATCTCCCAACACGGAGGTTGAGATCTGAGAAGGGACAGACTCCCTGCTCAAGTGGGTCCCTGACCCCTGAGTAGCCTAACTGGGAGACATCCCCCACTAGGGGCAGTCTGACACCCCACACCTCACAGGGTGGAGTACACCCCTGAGAGGAAGCTTCCAAAGCAAGAATAAGACAGGTACACTCGCTGTTCAGAAATATTCTATCTTCTGCAGCCTCTGCTGCTGATACCCAGGCAAACAGGATCTGGAGTGGACCTCAAGCAATCTCCAACAGACCTACAGCTGAGGGTCCTGACTGTTAGAAGGAAAACTATCAAACAGGAAGGACACCTACACCAAAACCCCATCAGTACATCACCATCATCAAAGACCAGAGGCAGATAAAACCACAAAGATGGGGAAAAAGCAGGGCAGACAA
The DNA here is from genome assembly GCF_049350105.2 of Macaca mulatta. Lineage (NCBI taxonomy): Eukaryota > Metazoa > Chordata > Mammalia > Primates > Cercopithecidae > Macaca > Macaca mulatta. The sequence goes on from NC_133407.1 coordinate 24,245,561, forward strand.
GCTGGAAATTCAAAAAATAAGAGCGCATCTCCCCCGGCAAAGGAGCGCAGCTCATCGCCAGCAACGGATCAAAGCTGGACGGAGAATGACTTTGACGAGATGAGAGAAGAAGGCTTCAGTCCATCAAATTTCTCAGAGCTAAAGGAGGAATTACGTACCCAGCACAAAGAAACTAAAAATCTTGAAAAAAAAGTGGAAGAATTGATGGCTAGAGTAATTAATGCAGAGAAGGTCATAAACGAAATGAAAGAGATGAAAACCATGACACGAGAAATACGATACGTGACAAATGCACAAGCTTCAGTAACCGACTCGATCAACTGGAAGAAAGAGTATCTGCGATTGAGGATCAAATGAATGAAATGAAGCGAGAAGAGAAACCAAAAGAAAAAAGAAGAAAAAGAAATGAACAAAGCCTGCAAGAAGTATGGGATTATGTAAAAAGACCAAATCTACGTCTGATTGGGGTGCCTGAAAGTGAGGGGGAAAATGGAACCAAGTTGGAAAACACTCTTCAGGATATCATCCAGGAGAACTTCCCCAACCTAGTAGGGCAGGCCAACATTCAAATCCAGGAAATACAGAGAACGCCACAAAGATACTCCTCGAGAAGAGCAACTCCAAGACACATAATTGCCAGATTCACCAAAGTTGAAATGAAGGAAAAAATCTTAAGGGCAGCCAGAGAGAAAGGTCGGGTTACCCACAAAGGGAAGCCCATCAGACTAACAGCAGATCTCTCGGCAGAAACTCTCCAAGCCAGAAGAGAGTGGGGGCCAATATTCAACATTCTTAAAGAAAATAATTTTCAACCCAGAATTTCATATCCAGCCAAACTAAGTTTCATAAGTGAAGGAGAAATAAAATCCTTTACAGATAAGCAAATGCTTAGAGATTTTGTCACCACTAGACCTGCCTTACAAGAGACCCTGAAGGAAGCACTCAACATGGAAAGGAACAACCGGTACCAGCCATTGCAAAAACATGCCAAAATGTAAAGACCATCGAGGCTAGGAAGAAACTGCATCAACTAATGAGCAAAATAACCAGTTAATATCATAATGGCAGGATCAAGTTCACACATAACAATCTTAACCTTAAATGTAAATGGACTAAATGCTCCAATTAAAAGACACAGACGGGCAAACTGGATAAAGAGTCAAGACCCATCAGTCTGCTGTATTCAGGAGACCCATCTCACACGCAGAGACATACATAGGCTCAAAATAAAGGGATGGAGAAAGATTTACCAAGCAAATGGAGAACAAAAAACAGCGGGGGTTGCAATACTAGTCTCTGATAAAACAGACTTTAAACCATCAAAGATCAAAAGAGACAAAGAAGGCCATTACATAATGGTTAAGGGATCAATTCAACAGGAAGAGCTAACTATCCTAAATATATATGCACCCAATACAGGAGCACCCAGATTCATAAAGCAAGTCCTTAGAGACTTACAAAGAGACTTAGACTCCCATACAATAATAATGGGAGACTTCAACACTCCACTGTCAACATTAGACAGATCAACGAGACAAAGTTAACAAGGATATCCAGGAATTGAACTCATCTCTGCAGCAAGCAGACCTAATAGACATCTATAGAACTCTCCACCCCAAATCAACAGAATATACATTCTTCTCAGCACCACATCGTACTTACTCCAAAATCGACCACGTAATTGGAAGTAAAGCACTCCTCAGCAAATGTACAAGAACAGAAATTATAACAAACTGTCTCTCAGACCACAGTGCAATCAAACTAGAACTCAGGACTAAGAAACTCAATCAAAACCGCTCAACTACATGGAAACTGAACAACCTGCTCCTGAATGACTACTGGGTAAATAACGAAATGAAGGCAGAAATAAAGATGTTCTTTGAAACCAATGAGAACAAAGATACAACATACCAGAATCTCTGGGACACATTTAAAGCAGTGTGTAGAGGGAAATTTATAGCACTAAATGCCCACAAGAGAAAGCAGGAAAGATCTAAAATTGACACTCTAACATCGCAATTAAAAGAACTAGAGAAGCAAGAGCAAACACATTCGAAAGCTAGCAGAAGGCTAGAAATAACTAAGATCAGAGCAGAACTGAAGGAGATAGATACACAAAAAACTCTCCAAAAGATCAATGAATCCAGGAGTTGGTTTTTTGAAAAGATCAACAAAATTGACAGACCACTAGCAAGACTAATAAAGAAGAAAAGAGAGAAGAATCAAATCGACGCAATTAAAAATGATAAAGGGGATATCACCACCGACCCCACAGAAATACAAACTACCATCAGAGAATACTATAAACACCTCTACGCAAATAAACTGGAAAATCTAGAAGAAATCGATAATTTCCTGGACACTTACACTCTTCCAAGACTAAACCAGGAAGAAGTTGAATCCCTGAATAGACCAATAGCAGGCTCTGAAATTGAGGCAATAATTAATAGCCTACCAACCAAAAAAAGTCCAGGACCAGATGGATTCACAGCTGAATTCTACCAGAGATACAAGGAGGAGTTGGTACCATTCCTTCTGAAACTATTCCAATCAATAGAAAAAGAGGGAATCCTCCCTAACTCATTTTATGAGGCCAACATCATCCTGATACCAAAGCCTGGCAGAGACACAACAAAAAAAAGAGAATTTTAGACCAATATCCCTGATGAACATCGATGCAAAAATCCTCAATAAAATACTGGCAAACCGGATTCAGCAACACATCAAAAAGCTTATCCACCATGATCAAGTGGGCTTCATCCCTGGGATGCAAGGCTGGTTCAACATTCGCAAATCAATAAACATAATCCAGCATATAAACAGAACCAAAGACAAGAACCACATGATTATCTCAATAGATGCAGAAAAGGCTTTTGACAAAATTCAACAGCCCTTCATGCTAAAAACGCTCAATAAATTCGGTATTGATGGAACGTACCTCAAAATAATAAGAGCTATTTATGACAAACCGACAGCCAATATCATACTGAATGGGCAAAAACTGGAAACATTCCCTTTGAAAACTGGCACAAGACAGGGATGCCCTCTCTCACCACTCCTATTCAACATAGTGTTGGAAGTTCTGGCTAGGGCAATTAGGCAAGAGAAAGAAATCAAGGGTATTCAGTTAGGAAAAGAAGAAGTCAAACTGTCCCTGTTTGCAGATGACATGATTGTATATTTAGAAAACCCCATTGTCTCAGCCCAAAATCTCCTTAAGCTGATAAGCAACTTCAGCAGTCTCAGGATACAAAATTAATGTGCAAAAATCACAAGCATTCTTATACACCAGTAACAGACAAACAGAGAGCCAAATCAGGAATGAACTTCCATTCACAATTGCTTCAAAGAGAATAAAATACCTAGGAATCCAACTTACAAGGGATGTAAAGGACCTCTTCAAGGAGAACTACAAACCACTGCTCAGTGAAATCAAAGAGGACACAAACAAATGGAAGAACATACCATGCTCATGGATAGGAAGAATCAATATCGTGAAAATGGCCATACTGCCCAAGGTAATTTATAGATTCAATGCCATCCCCATCAAGCTACCAATGAGTTTCTTCACAGAATTGGAAAAAACTGCTTTAAAGTTCATATGGAACCAAAAAAGAGCCCGCATCTCCAAGACAATCCTAAGTCAAAAGAACAAAGCTGGAGGCATCACGCTACCTGACTTCAAGCTATACTACAAGGCTACAGTAACCAAAACAGCATGGTACTGGTACCAAAACAGAGATATAGACCAATGGAACAGAACAGAGTCCTCAGAAATAATACCACACATCTACAGCCATCTGATCTTTGACAAACCTGAGAGAAACAAGAAATGGGGAAAGGATTCCCTATTTAATAAATGGTGCTGGGAAAATTGGCTAGCCATAAGTAGAAAGCTGAAACTGGATCCTTTCCTTACTCCTTATACGAAAATTAATTCAAGATGGATTAGAGACTTAAATGTTAGACCTAATACCATAAAAATCCTAGAGGAAAACCTAGGTAGTACCATTCAGGACATAGGCATGGGCAAAGACTTCATGTCTAAAACACCAAAAGCAACGGCAGCAAAAGCCAAAATTGACAAATGGGATCTCATTAAACTAAAGAGCTTCTGCACAGCAAAAGAAACTACCATCAGAGTGAACAGGCAACCTACAGAATGGGAGAAAATTTTTGCAATCTACTCATCTGACAAAGGGCTAATATCCAGAACCTACAAAGAACTCAAACAAATTTACAAGAAAAAAACAAACAACCCCATCAAAAAGTGGGCAAAGGATATGAACAGACATTTCTCAAAAGAAGACATTCATACAGCCAACAGACACATGAAAAAATGCTCATCATCACTGGCCATCAGAGAAATGCAAATCAAAACCACAATGAGATACCATCTCACACCAGTTAGAATGGCGATCATTAAAAAGTCAGGAAACAACAGGTGCTGGACAGGATGTGGAGAAATAGGAACACTTTTACACTGTTGGTGGGATTGTAAACTAGTTCAACCATTATGGAAAACAGTATGGCGATTCCTCAAGGATCTAGAACTAGATGTACCATATGACCCAGCCATCCCATTACTGGGTATATACCCAAAGGATTATAAATTATGCTGCTATAAAGACACATGCACACGTATGTTTATTGCAGCACTATTCACAATAGCAAAGACTTGGAATCAACCCAAATGTCCATCAGTGACAGATTGGATTAAGAAAATGTGGCACATATACACCATGGAATACTATGCAGCCATCAAAAAGGATGAGTTTGTGTCCTTTGTAGGGACATGGATGCAGCTGGAAACCATCATTCTTAGCAAACTATCACAAGAACAGAAAGCCAAATACCGCATGTTCTCACTCATAGGTGGGAACTGAACAATGAGATCACTTGGACTCAGGAAGGGGAACATCACACACAGGGGCCTATCATGGGGAGGGGGGAGGGGGGAGGGATTGCATTGGGAGTTATACCTGATGTAAATGATGAGTTGATGGGTGCAGCACACCAACATGGCACAAGTATACATATGTAACAAACCTGCACGTTATGCACATGTACCCTACAACTTAAAAGTATAATAATAATAAATAAATTTAAAAAAAAATGGAAAAAAAAAAAAAAAGAATGAAGCTTTAAAGGAGAATTTGAAGGGAGTGAGGGACACGGAACAGGATTTTAGCTTGTCCCTCGAGCCATTTCATATACACGGCGCCTACTTTATTGCAGCTTAAAGACCCAGGTCTTCTCAAGAGAGGCTTAACATGCCCTGAGAGCAAAAAGCAGTGCAAGGTAAGGAGACTGTGTTCTTCTGTGTGGCTGCCCCAGCCTATGAGACATGTATCTTCTTAGATGTCAGGTAGGGCAGGGAAAGGCCCCTCAGTAGTCTCCAAGCATCTCTCCACCGTCCTCTGTCCACTGAACATGCCTGCACTCTCTTCCACGTGACAGCTTCTCAGATATTTGAAGACCACTGTCTACCCCTCATGTGACTCTTCCCTTTTCTAGGTTTCCTTCAATGTTTCCGTAAGATATGTTTTCCATTGGCCAGGATATTGTACATGAGACATCCCTCTTAAAATGTAGCAGCCCACATGTGGTCTGACCAATGTCCTACAGGCTCTTTCTTTCTTTCTTTCTTTCTTTCTTTCTTTCTTTCTTTCTTTCTTTCTTTCTTTCTTTCTTTCTTTCTTTCTTCTTTCTCTTTCTTCTTTCTTTCTTTTTCTTTCTCTTTCTTTCTTTCTTCCTTCTTTTTATCTTTTCTTTCTTTCTTTCCTTTTTTTTTGAGACAAGGTCTCACTATGTTGCCCAGGCTGGTGTCAAACTCCTGGGCTCAAGCAGTCTTCCCACCTTGGCATCCCAAGTAGCTAAGAGTATCAAGTGCATGCCACAGTGCCCAGCTATATTTCTGTCCATGCCGCCCGAGATGCTGTTAGAGTAATTAGCAGCAGCCACAGTTCACAGTGTGGCATGGAGCCCAAGGCCTTCCACAGTCCCTGGACCTATTTACTAAGTGCTGATAATAATTCCATTTACTTTTCAGTTTCAGAGGATTCAATAATAACTTTACCATCATTTGTATTTTTAAAATACAAACACATTTTATGTGTTTGAGAGGTGAATGCTTTTCTACTCTTCCAATGAGTGGAATGAGCTTTATTTAAGGGACACAGCACTGGGCTGAGAACGGGTAGAACTGGCAGAGGAAGGCTCCACCTGTATGATTCTCAGCACCACCCCTTGGCACATGGCATCTGTGACTTTTATTTTTAGCTGTTCCTTCCCAACCAGCTTATAAAATGGATTGTAAATTCCTTGAGGGCAGACAGCCTCCAATCTTAACCTGTCTGCATCTGTGGTGTTTATCCCAGTGTTAAATGCTCCTATCACATTCTTCACAAGTCTTGTTTCTACCTCCTAAATGTCACTTAAACACCTAGCCCTCTCACCATCTCCACCACCTCCACTCAAACTCCAGCACCTTTTTCTCTCTTCTGGACTTTCCGTGGCCTGACCAGTCTGCTCTCCACCCACGAGCTGCTGGAAAGCTTTCAAAACACACATTGGGTCACATCACACCCCTGCTTAAAACCTGCGTAACGTAAAGGCACCACCCAGTTTTTCTGTATGAAGCTCATTCCTTTCAGAGTAGTCCATGGGCCTTAGGAGCACAAGGATGAGAACAAAGAGTTAAATCATAACCTGAGGAGAAGTCTATTTAAAAGAAGGGCTGAAAGGCCTGGGGTCACCTCCACTCAAAATCCTCCCCAAATAAGCCCAAGTAGAAATAACCTTTCCTTCTCTCATGGCCCCAGTCCACTCTGAAGAGACATGTAGGGTGAAACCTGTATACATGTTTGCACTTATTTGGTGCAGTTCTCTCCCTCTGTTAGTTTAGAAGCTGCTTGTGAACAGGCCACGGTGTTGTCTTTGAATAAAACCTAGGCCATTGCCTGAACAGAGTAGCCTCAACCAAGGCCTCGCGATAACCAAACAAATGAATGACCCATGTCAAAGGAATATCCTCCACTTGGGTAGCACTTGTCTAGAAGACTAAATGGAATGGCGTTTCCCTTCCCCTGGTGCTGAACTGTTGAAGTGGTGAAAGGACCATCGACTTTGAAGGGCCGTGGTACACCGACCCGCACTGGATCTAACTGAAAACACTTCCCTGACCAGAGAGAAACAGGGCATGTTTTAATGAATGACACACAGGTGCTGGGTATCAATCCTTCATTAGCATAGCCACCCCGTTCTAACCCATCAAGTCCTTGACCCTTCCTCCTCCCTGACCTACAAAGCCCTTTGCTGTGCTTGTTTCCTTCCTGGCAAGTAAAGAAACTCAGCTTGCTTTACTTTTAAGTTCTTTTGGACTTTGTTTTCTCCTTTGATCCCATGATTTGCTGGTGAGCTCCAGGCCTCTGCCATGGCTGTGGAAAGGGCCATCTTGGGATTCCCCTCCTCACTACAGAGCACTTTACCAACACTCACCACATAGGATAGGAGACCAGGAAGGGAGGCCCAGGGACACCTGCCTTCTCTGAGGGATTGTTAGAAGCTTTACTGGAATTACATTGAAAACTCTAGAGCTCACTGAAGGAAAATGGTAGTAAATACTACTAAATACTAAATAATACCAAAATACTACAGTAAAAGTAACACTAGTATACTATTAATATTATTAGTAATACTATTTCTGTTATATAGTAATAGTAACACTAAAATACTAAAGTACTAAATTGTACTATGGTTGAAGGAAAATAGTACTAAAAAGAAAACATTAGTACCAAATTTTGTGGTGATAACACTTTTTAAAGTCTTAATAAGAATTAAGATTTTTTTCCCTGTTCCTAGGTGCTTTCTGCCCCACACACAATAATTGCCTGTAGTTCATATGCCTTTTCAATTGGAATTTTGAAAATGAAGATATTTTTAACTGATGATATCATAAGGACATAACTGGGATTTTATAGCTTTGCCTTCTAGACAATAAAAAGCATACAAAACTATGCTGACATGTTTGTATTAATGTTGTATCTTAATATTATCAGTCAGGATTCTTTTGGTTGCAAGTGACAGAAACCTAAGTCAAACCAGCTTATTGTAAAAAGGGTAATATTTTACTGAGAGCATCCAAGGAAGGACTGAGTAGCCAAATCCCTGGAGGGGCAGAAGAGGACACGGCTGGGCCTCAGGAGGAGCTGAGAGGCACCACAGCTTTCTCCTTCCACTTTAGGCTCTCTGTGAATGTCAGATGGATCCTCTCTGTCACCTTCAAATGGACTTTTTCCAGGTGGCTGAGAGATATGGTCTCAGTTTTAGAGTTTTAACTTCTGATAAATTCTGTCCCTAGAGAGGATCTAGATAAAATCTCTCTGTCTCTCCCTCACTCCCTCCCTTTCTTTCATCCTGAAAAATCATCTTATTAGTCCACTTCAAGTCTTGAGCCAGTTTGGCCAGAGGTGGGGCACTATGGTGGGGCACAGTCCAAGCCAAGTTCCTCCACCTCTTTAGAATATTCAGGAGTGGTAGCACGTGAAAACGTGGCAGCTTCTGTGGGTTGGGAGGGGGAGGTTAATGGCAGCGCAGTTTCTAAGAGGAGCAACAGGGTCAGGACCCGCAATACTGTAGATACGACCTGTGCTCTCACCTAAGGCATCTCAGAACCTGATGCCTCTCACTCAAAACGCTGCTGGACAGGTGAATAAGGATGGGACAAAGGGCTTGTGGTAGAGATCCTTGACGAGCTAATCTGAGGCAAGAATGCATTTTCCTAGCAGTGAACACTCATCCCCTGCATCGGATGCCAATTTGGCAGCTTACACTTTGCTATGTCAACTTCATTAATCTTATTTTATTTAGTTGTTCAACATATATTGTTGAGTACCTGTTATGTATCTGACATTCTGCTCAGTGTAGAAGATATAAACATGAGAAAGGAAGTGTCTGCCATAAAGAGATTACAGTTGGTGGGAAAGGCAGCCATGTAAACATGTAATTTCCACAGAATGGGACAAGAAGTATGATCGAGGTTTGAAGTCATTGCTGCAGCATTAGATGTGGAGACAGAGCATGAATGGCTATGTATAAATCTGTGTTGAAAACATAATCCACACACTTCCTCTGCCTCCTCCTTCTTCTTCTCCAACCAGTTATTTAACAAGATTATTCCTCCCTTTCATGTGCACAGTGCACTGTAGATTACCCAGCACTTCCACTCACATCATCTTCAAACCTCAGAAATACCAGCCTTGTGAAATAAGCAGAACAAGTATCAGTTCCTCATCTTATACTGGAGAAATCGTGTTTCCAGTGCTTTGAAATTACTTCTGATCCCACAGCTGGTAGTATATGACAACGTTGAACCTCAAGCCCATACCTCAGGCTTCAGTGCTATTCCTAAGCCAACATGCTACCACCCTCTACCACTGGCCAGAGAACACACTCCAGAAAAAGAAACCTAATCCTAATCTGTCTCCAGCAATATGCTGAAGGGCTGTGACCCAGGTTCATCACCGGCCAGTGTCCATCTCTGTCATCCGTCTGTGTGCGGCCTTCCTCAGCATTCTTCCCTGGGTCAGGGCACCTCTGGTCACTGACACGCACCAGGCCTCCATCCCCAGCCTGAGGGCCAAGTCTCTCTGTTGCTCTTGGATCTCATTAAGGTAGTGGTGAGCGGGGGAGTTCAGTTCTGATGAGGAGAAGTCATAAATGGGCAGATGAGAATATGGATTCAGTTCTCCAGGGCAGTGTGTCTATGACTTTAAAGTGCACATGAATCACCTGGGGATCTTGTCCAAATGCAGATTCTGACTAAGAGAGTGCCCAAATTTTCTATTTCTCACAAGCTCTCAGGCAATCCTGAGACTGCTGGCCCACAGACCACACCTGGAGAAGCAAGATCTAGATTAGAGATGCTAATACATCTTACATCTTAGCCACTCTTGGGATAAACAGCATATCAGTGGGCTGGTAGCTTTCTTAAAAAGCCGAGATGGAAAAATTTGACCTTAAAAAAAAATTTATTTTTAAAACATGTTTATAGGAGGAACCCTGAGATGAAAATTAAGAGGTCTTACAAATTTACACATATCACATAGCCCACCTGTGCTTCAATGTCCCCAGTTCTGAGTTGAGAGTAACAAATATTGCTTCAAGGTAATTAATGCATATGAGACTGTTTGGAACAAAACCATTATGGAAAATGCAGATTGTAATCTGTGATTTTTTTTTTGTATTTTTTCTTTGTAGGAGATGTCAGTGAAAAAAGGGATCCAGAATGATTACTAACCTATGACTCCCAACAGTATGACAGGTATCTTTTTTTTTTTAACATTTTCTTTGTTGTCTTCATTTTTGTTCCACCTAAAGTGAAATTATAGGTTCTTAAAGATTAACTTGCGAGTTTCAGCAACCATTATTTCCAAACCAATAAGTATTATTAAATCCTGTGAATACATCCCTACAAATGTACTTCCATGTTCTTCTGACGTTATAAGATGCATCCTCCCCAGAAAGGTGATGGAGAGGAAATGACTATTCATTTTTAGCCATCCTTTAGCCATTGAACACTGTTTGCTATTGTCTTTTCTTTTTTTTTTTTTTTTTTTTTTTTTTTTTTTTTTTTTTTGAGACAGGGTCTTGCTCTGACACCCAGGCTGGAGTGCAGTGGTGCACTCATGGCTTACTGCAGCCCCAGCCTCCCAGGGCTCAAGTGATCCTCCCACCTCAGCCTCCCAAAGTGCTTGGATTTACAGTGAGCCACTGCACACAGTGTATGTTTACTTCTTACAGTCATTCCAATTCATATAATAAATGGCTCTACATACTTTGTGACCACCGAAAGTGTATATTTTCAAAAGTTGGCTGTTTATTCCATTCAGCAGTAGAGTCAGAATGGAATATGATTAGGTCATGTAAGGTATAAGTCAGTTACAAAACTCTTAGCAAGGGTCAAAGGAGAGACAGAATGATCTTGGAGGAATACAAGGTTGCAATAGTGCAAATTCTTTGTGCAATTTATAGAGCAATGGTTGTACACTCAAAGGTGCGAGGGAACAGGCCGATAACGCCAGTGATGGCGAAGGTTGGGTAAAAGGAAAAACAAAGCTGGAGAACTCTAGTTCTTTCTAAAGGGAAGCCATCGCCCACTGTAAGCAATCACTGACAAGAAGGAATGGAGCCCCATGTGTCCACAGATTTCAAATTTGCAAGAGAAGTTGGAAATTCAGATTTTAAATGAAATAACCTAGATGTTAGATGTTAGCCAATAACTTATAAAAATCTTATAGACGTATGGCTCAGCCGAAATATGTCTGCTAACTAGAATCAAGCCACGAGCTGTCAGTTTATGACCTCAGCTACATACCTTCCAGCCTAGCAGCAAGCCCACCACTGTCCTTTTTGTTACCATGGCAGCACGGCAGGTCCCCATAGACCTCTGTGTGTCGAGGATGCAGCCTGACCTTTGGTTATCTATTCATGTCATCACCCAGTGATGAACTAAACATGCAGGATGGATTGCTCCAAGAGCTTATTATCCAGTAGACCTGAGAAACTGAAGCAACGGGAAGTTGCCACTCAGCCTTCTGAAAGTTTTGAAGCCTCCCAAAGACCATAAACTTTATCTCTCCCAGCATCTTTGCCCAGCCTCTCTACCCACCCATACTGGAGCTCCTGATACAGCAAAAAGATGGGGTGCCTGGGCAAGCCACAATGATTCATGCCTGTAGGAGGTAAGGGCATCGGAATCACATATCTTATTTCACATCAACAGGCACCAAAATGCACCCACTCCGACATCTATTCCACAGCCAAGTAGGTCAAATTCTCCGCCGCTAAAATCGCACTCCTTATGTCATAAACAAACACATTCAACCTTAGCTACAGCCTCAATGTTTCTGTTGGGATGAATGGGAATCGCAGTCAGAAGGAGTGATGGCCTAAGTCTTCGCAAGCACACACAGGTGTGAGCACACAGATACCAGACAGCAGGTAGCCACGCTGCAAACTGGAGGGACGGTATTCCTTTCTGATAAAGGACAGTGTGAGAGCAGGTGCTATAAGGATGGCTCTCTACTCCATGATAATTTGCCCACCTGAAAAAGTGTCCAAAGGTTTAGACTCAAAGAACATACCCCAAGACATATGAAATGGCAAAACAATGGTATAAAAGTAGGTAATAAAATGGTCTTCGCCTGCTGTGGGGATTAGTTCTAGGTACAGCGCAGTTCATCTAGGCAGAGTGACCATTCATTCCAGCCCCTCTGGATCAGCCCCTCTGGCAATTTTTGTTGTTTTATAAAGGGCCAGTGAATAAATATTTCTGGCTTTGCAGCCCATACAGTGTCTGTCATAATTACTCAATTCTGCCATTGTAGCATGAAAAGCCATAGACTATATATAAATAAATAGGCTTGGCTGTGGTTTACTAGAAATGTATAAAACAGGCAGCAGGTCAGCTTTGGCCCATAGTTTGTGGACCCTTGTTCTAGAGTCCAGGGTGGTCCAGGCAGTTCCCTTCTAGGGGCAAACCATCTCATTACTGAGCAGAACCCCCAAGGCTGAGTGAGCTTGAGAGCTGAGCTAGGAATCTAGGCCCACTCGCAGACAGCTCTAGGGGAAGCCAGCTTTTCAGCCCGTCTTCTGGAAGCCGGGATGCTTTCCTCGCAGACTGAGCCAGAACCCCAGCTGCCTCCTAGTGGAGGAGGGAGTTTTCACTTCCAGCATTTGCTTCATAGTGGAGAAACTAATTGTAGCTCTATTTTCAAAAGAAACATACTCCAGACACACATACATGTGTCTGAAGTATATGTGTGTGTGTGTGTGTATATATATATATGTACCGTTTATGTTAGTGGGCTCAGATGAGAAAATCATTACTTTAAATGCCCTTGTTTGTGTTTGAGATAAAACAATGTTCTTTTCCCTCTTCTGATTGCAGTGGGCTTAGGGTACATGTTTTAAGAAACCCAAAGGGAGACCATAATGAAGTTATAAGCTGTCAGAACTAAGTGCTTGATCTAGGAGCATACTTCAAAGGCCACATATGTATATTTTTTCCTTTGAAAAGCATAGTAGGTAATATTACTGCTATTCAACACAGGAAATCAATTAAACCCTTATGAAAAGAAAACCATTTTTTAAAAGATCAGTAGTTAATATTGAATCTATTTTCCTAAAACAGAACAGGTCAGCATTTTCAGATGAAGAAGGCATATTTTTGTAGGCTCTTTCAACCACAGTGCTTATTAAATTTATGTACTTTGCACTAACTCGAATGAATAATTGTTTATTTTTTGAGGTTACTTAATATCAGCTACAGTAGAGTCAGATTTTGCCAAAATTTTCTCACTGTTTTACGCCACCTAATTTGAAATTAGGACTATATGAAATCATTCATCGAAAAATACAATTCCTTCCAACCTCAGCAGAAACAAGAAAAAAAAAATACAATTCTTAAAGAAGGAAGTAAGAAAGTACCTTAATAGAGTATTTTATCAGTCTGGAATTAAGCATCACTTCCTAGATAATATGAGGGAAATTCTGCTGACATTGATGACAATATAATGAGCTCTATTCTGAATAAAACCATGATCCACAGCATAGGGAAATTTGTTCTAAGATATGAGTAGCTAAAATGTTAAATACCGAAGTTAGAGGCTTTTGGCCTTGACAGAACAGGAAACCAAGAATTCAAACTGTGCTGGAAGAGGCAAAAACAAGGACCTATTATGTTTGCGCTGAACCTGGCTGTATGAAATTAGGATATGGCATAAAGCTGGCAAAGTATTTGATGTTTTCATTGAAACTGGGCCTCCAGTAATTTAAAGTCACTCTATTATGACGCCTTTCATGTGAATAATATATTACCCATTCAGTTTTTTAACTCGGACTTCTTTGTGACTTGCTTGTTTAACTTCCCTCCTGTGGGAAGGTATTTTCTTTGTCAAGGCATTATTCTTGAGTATCCCTCAGTAGCAGGGAAGGGATATGTGCCAAGATAGATGGGAGCTTTCAGATGTTACCCCAATATTTTCCGCCACGTGATCTTTGTACTGTTTCTTGTGAGCTTGCTTTGGATGGGGCTCATTAGTTAAGCAAAATTGAGAACAATATGGGTTTTTTAAAATTTCCCTTATTACTACTGAGTTTGGGCAATTTTTACACATTTATTCGCCACTCGCATTTCTGCATCTGTAACTTGCTTGTTCATAGTTATTGTCCATTTGCCCACTGTAGTTTTTGTCTTTTTCTCATTAATTGTAGAACCTGTTTATGTGTTATGGATATATGAGCTCTATTTTGGATTAAACCACGATCAACAGCATAGGGGAATTTATGCTAAGATGTGAATATGCTAAATGTTAAATATCAAAGTTAGAGTCTTCTTTTGCTAAGTTAACTAAGCAAGTCACTTCATCTCCCTAGATCTTGAATCCCTTACCTATTAAATGAGAAAGTGAAAGCATTCATCCCTAGTTCCCATTCCACTTCTAAAATTTGAATATTTATAAATCACATGTTCATAAAGTAAGGCATACATACACTGATGGTTGAGTATAAAGAAAAAGTGAATACTGAGGCAATGCATTTTGTGTTTTGAGACTGTCCTACTGAACAAGTTTTTCAGAGTCAGACAAAACATTTAAGTTGGGAAAACTCGGCATTTTATTGTGAAGCCCATATCATTTCTCAAAGGTGAAATTGTGAAGCCCATGCCATTTTTCAAAGGTAGACCTTCAGGTGTCCCTTAGGTTTTTTCAACTGCTTCTTAATGGCCATTTCTTCCTTCAGAAATAGAGTCACAGTGGTGCATATGTCCTACAACCTACATAGAATGGCTCTCCATGGTTTCAAAAGGTTACTGACTGCAAAATAATGACACCATTCAAAAATAACTAATGTTAACAGTGTACATATTGTTAACATTTCCTGTTGTCAATAAACACGCTTCCTCAAAAGGATTTTGTTCATGGCCACTTAGTAATTCATCATATGGTGATATAGTCCCTGATTGTTAGGCTATTAACATAATATTGTTATAAATAATATATGATGAATACATATTTATTACATATATATTGACATGATGAATATATAATGAACTGCCTTGTACATAATTTTGCATCTTTCTGATAATTTCCTCAGGATAAACTCTACTATATTAAAAGAAATGATAGGTCAAAGGGACTGAACGGCTTTAAAAACTTTTTCTGTTTTCAAATTTTAGCCAGATTATTGGACCAATTGAGACATCCAACAGCAGTTCAGCCTCCGTTTAAGCATATACCCTCCAAATGTAGAAATTTTCGGTACAGTTAGCCTATTTGTTTTTGAGGAGGGAATTTATTAGGCAAAATTGTATCAAGCCTTTCAAAACTTTATATTTTTCTTCTTGATTATAAATTTGACTGTATACCACACACACACACACACACACACACACACATACATTGATTGGTGACTCAAACTTCACCTTTTGTAATGTAACCTGTTTGTTTAACTTTTCTGTTGTGGTATTTGTCTTTTTCTTAACGATTTAGATATTAGGGAATTAATTCATTTTCTATCATAAACAGTGTATATATTTTTCTCAATTTAATACATATCTCTTCTTTTTGTTTATGGCAATATTTAACCTTTTTAAATTTTTCTTCCTTTGAAATAATTGTATACTTACAGGAAAGTTGCAAAATTAATACAAACAATTCCAAGCCATCTTTTACCCTAAGTCTTAAAATGTTAACATTTTATCGCATTTGCTTTAATCTTCTTTCTCTATCTCTATCTAATTTTTATTTCAAACCATTTACAAATAAACTGTAAATATGGTTCCATAGCATTTTTGGACATACGAAAGTTTTTAGTTTATATATAGTGAGTTTTACTGAGGTACTATTTGTGATTTATTTCTTTGTTGTCAAGCTTAGTAATATCTTCTGATGAGTACTGAGGGACAGACCTCAATGGGCTCTTTGGAATGTGTTAGCACTTTTATTTCAACATGTAGTTCTTTTTCATTAGATGCAGGAATGACTGGCTGAAGGTTGAAGATTTTTCTCTCTCATACTTACCTTTAACTCTTGCATTCTTACCTTTGTGCACCAAATACTCACACAAAGTGGTGAGCCTCTGAGGCAAGGGAGGGGCAAACCTGATTGGTGGAGGTCCTTCTGTCCCTTCTCCCAGAGTCAGAACAGCCAATCGTCAGGCCTTTGGGCTGGTTACAGGTGTAGAGGAAGTAATAACAGAAGCCAAAGGAGAGCAGCAATGCAGAGTGCCACCACGACCCTCGGCTCCCCTTCCCACAGTGTTATAGAGCTGGGAGGCTTTAGATAGATGGACACACTCCTGGCATAGCCATTCTGAAGGGAAATTTGGAGGTTTATTGCACTTTCTCCTGAATTCCTGTCTCCCCAGATGTGATCAAAAATAAAACGTGGCCTTGGATTCCATACAGCCATCTATACACATTACAGATATTGCCATGAATAGTTTGGCAGAAAGAAAAATAGCCCAAATAGCTAGCTCTACTGTTGGCTAAGCTTTGATTTTATTTCTTGGGTATTTAACCACACAATGTGATGAGGGCCTTTTTGCTCCTCGCTCTGCATGCTGTCACTTCTAAAATAAATAAAAATCTCACTGTCAGTAGGCTAGAAAGGAAGCATCCGTCTTCCCCCAAATTCCTTGAGGGCAGAAGGGAGGCCATTACACACATCACACTGAAAGTCTTTAAATTCATGCTCAGACATCTCTCCCACAGATCCATGCCTCGCAGGAACTGCTGAAACCTCACATCCTCTTCTCCCTCTCTCCCCAGAGGCTAAAACTCTGATGAGTCTGCCATACACACTGCCTCCCCTCCCCACTGCAGTCAGAAATCTGGACCCTCCTCTCCCCTCCCTCTTCTCCCCACTACTACTGCCTCCACCTTCAAGATTGTGAGCCTCTTCTCTCCACTTCCTCGATACATATTTCCTTTTAAAACCCCACTCAGCAAAATAAACAGATCTTCCTTGGGACCCCGCTTACCTCGGAAAGCAAAGGAAGGGAAAACCATAAATATTTGTCATCTTACTTCTGTCACACATAAATTGGTAGAAGAGAAAATCACTCCTCAGCATCCATCCAGACTAGGGAAGAGAGGAGACCAGCACCTCAGTTCACGAGTTTCTCCAGTTTCTACCATAATAAGGGGCAAATCAAAAGACCGCCAGGAAGAATTTCTGTACTGCTAACACATCACCTTTTTCTTTAAAAGAAGAGCAAATGCTCCTTTTTTCCTCATGAAACAGAAGGAACGGTAACTCTTCATGCGGTGTGACTGGGTAAAAGATGCCCTGTAGGCTACCTGAAGAAGGACTGGTCCTCCTGTGTTCTGACTGTCTCTGTCCTCATCCCTCCTCTTTAACTTCCTGAACTTCTCTTGGAAGAGAAACTTACTACAGAAAAGTAGGGAGCTTCTGAAAGAGGCCAGATTAACAAAATCTCACCAAATCCAGTCAGACTGGCGAAAACCTTCCCTCAAATCTCCCAGCAACTCTTAAGCAATTACTACTAGAACAACTTCAGTTTCCAAATTTGAGCTGCAGCTAGGTAATCAGGAAGTTGAAATGTCAAAAGGACAAGACTTTACAGAGAGGAGAAGATGGAAGCAGAAGAGTGAAAAAAAAATTCTTTCTCAGCAACTCCTGTATTCTTCCTAGAAGGCACCCTTTACAAAGCTGGCTTCTTCTCATACTCCAACCCCAAGCCACACCCAACCCCATTCCACCTCCACTCCCACCACCACCACAATCACCATCACACCAACCTCCACTACGATTATTGCCCCCCACATCATCATCCCCATTATCCCCACCATCACCATTCTGATAAACTCATCTCAGTCTCCTGCAAGCCCTGCCGTAACCAAGTGCTGCCCGGCACATCTCTCCCTGATTTTTTTTCCCTAGCAGTCACAAATAACAACTGTAACTTAACAGGGTTCTATTATGTGGGGATGTATCTTCCTCTCTCTTCTCCTAAATGCCACTAAAGTCCACAGCAGTTGCACGTATATAGGTGCAAATCCCTTAAAAAGAAAACAATTTTCCCAACAAGAATTTGGTTTCTAATGACTGTATGGTGTTATTTTGTTTGCAGTGAGCCAAGAGTCATTTTTATATGGCACCACAACCTGCCACCATTGCCATCTGAAAAATCCCAGGCGCTTGTTTTATCCATCTTTGCTTTTCTTTCAAGTCTTAGCTATGATGACATTCTCGCTCTGGAATTTGGCTGTGTTGTAAAAAGAAACTAGTGTGGAACGCCAGTTCCCCAAGCCTGCAGAGTGCAGATGCTTTCTTGTCTTGGTACTATAACTGAACTGAGTCATTTTCTCTAAGCCATAGTTTACACATTAGCAGGCTGAAGCCAATGTGGTGAAGTGTCTTGCCCAGGGCCACCACAGCAAACTGTTGAGTATTTGAACCATCAGCTCCCAAAGACTGGGGAACTGTGGGTTAAACGACTTCAAATGGTGATTGTGTTTCTTTTCATTTCTTTTTTTTTAACCTTGACTGAAGTTATTTGTCTTTATCGTGGTGCGTTTGCAAGGAAGATGTATTAAGCATTCCTTCTTCTCCTTTTTAGTAAGCTGAGACCAAATTAATAAAATCTCAGCAAATTTAGTCAGATTAGCAAAAACCTCCCTCAAAACTCCTAGAGATTCAGACAATTGCTTCTAGAACTTCAGTTTCCAAAATGACAGCCAGGTGACCAGATATTTGATCCCTCTCTTTGGAAGAGGACCTAACTTTGTCCTGCTCAAACTTGGCTGCGTCTTAGAATCCCTCTGGGAGCTTTCTTTTTGAGACAGAGTCTCACTCTGTGGCCCAGGCTGGAGTGTGGTGGCATGATCTCGGCTCACTGCAACCTCCATCTTCCAGGCTCATGTGATTCTCCCATCTCAGCCTCCAGAGTAGCTGGGATTAGAGGAACTCACCACTACACCCAGCTAATTTTTATATTTTTTGTAGAGATGGGGTCTTGCCATGTTGCCCAGGATTGTCTCGAACTCCTGGGCTCAACTGATCCATCCCCCTCAGCCTCCCAAAGTGCTGGGATTACAGGCATGAGCCACCACACCTGGCCACTCTGAGAGCTTTTTAAAGTCCTGATGTCCATGCCATCCTAGACCAGTTTAATAGTAATCCCCAGGTGGGGGCCCAAGGCTCAGCATTCTTTTAAAACTGTCCAGGTAATTCTAAAGTACAACCCAGTGGGACACAGTGGTTCTCAACTCTGCTGCCTATTACAGGTCAACTGAGGGGATCTGTTAAAAAATACCAGTGTCTGTGCTCCACCCCTAGAGATTCCAAT
Organism: Macaca mulatta; assembly: GCF_049350105.2. Taxonomy (NCBI): domain Eukaryota; kingdom Metazoa; phylum Chordata; class Mammalia; order Primates; family Cercopithecidae; genus Macaca; species Macaca mulatta. The sequence goes on from NC_133407.1 coordinate 24,264,938, forward strand.
AAATCGGTCTAAGGTGAAACCTCTGGTAGCTTTGTTTTTTTAACTCAAGTGATTCTACTATGCATCTGGTGTTAAGAAAAGAGCTGTTGTTCTCAAACTTGGTGGTGGGATCAGAATCACTGGGAAATTTAGTTTAAAAGGAAAAAAAGTTCTAGCCAACCATCTTACCTAGTGACAAGTGCCTTGGCTTTTCTTGTGCCTACTCAACTCTCCAGGTGATTCTGATGCACACAGAAGTTTGAGAATCACTGATGCAGAAGGTTCCCCCCCTCCCCAGAAAATGTTAGTTTGGCCATCTGAGTACCTAGAAAAGAAATCTAAAATATTACCCTTTAATCTAGGCCTAACCTGACCTAGGGTGGGCAAATTGAATTGTAATTAGTGATGCTCTACTCCCGATGACGGTGTAGGTGTCTTTTGTTACTTTTGCCCACAAATGACAGACTCATGGTTCCTGTAACCATGCAGTTGACCAGTGAACATCAGCATCTTCACTTATCCAAATGACTCATCGGAACAGCAAACTCTCCAGCTCAAATGATCACAAAGTCCTTCGGGCCTGCACTCCAAGGCCAGCATTTGTCATTCAAGAAATGGAACAGTCATGAGGAAACTTGTTTCTCTGTCCCACAAATGATTTTATAGGCATCGAGCTTAGAATCCTATTTTTTTTGTTTTTGTTTTTGTTTTTGTTTTGAGACAGGGTCTCATACTCTGTCACCCAGGCTTGAGTGCAGTGGTGTGATCACGGCTCACTGCCATGGAGATAGTGAGCCTCCTCCTCCCAAGGAGACCTCCCAAGCTCAGTTAATCCTCCCACCTTAGCCTTGTGAGTAGCTGGAACCACTCGCACACACCACCACACTCAGCTAAATTTTTTTTTATTATTTTTTGCAGAGACAGGGTCTCACCATGTTGACCACACTGGTCTTAAACTCCTGGGCTCAAGCAATCTGCCCACCTTGGCCTCTCAAAGTACTGGAATTACAGGCATGAGCCACCATGCCTGAGCTTAGAATGCTATTCTATGCTGCTTTAATGTATTGTTTTTAGATGTGTGGTGCCTTTGGTTATGGGAGGAGGTATTTATTTACTTATTATTTTTAATTTTTTAAATAAATGAAAGGACTTCCATTTTGGGATCTGAAGAGAATATAGCACTCTGGTGAGCAGTCCCCATAGGGTTATTGTTCTCAGCCTGATCTACATGTTTAAGTCACATGGGGAAATCTTAAAAATCCCAATGCTGAAAATGCTGAACTTTTCTCAAAGGATTGTGGTGAGGATGTGAGATTTATAGAAATCACTGAACATAGAGTCTAGAGCACTGGGACACAATATACAACAGCCATTATGAGGGGGTACCTGGCACATAGTAGATACTCACTAACTTAATTTATTGTGGACAAAACAGCCAACAGAATTATGATCCTACAATGGAAAAAAAAAAACAGATGTAAATGAGTGTTTGTACTTTTTTAAGAAGTTTGTTTTGCAGCTAAGCTTAAATGTCTATAGCTTTGCTTAGCCCATTCCCATAATTCATGTCTTCTCACCAGTGTCACACTCAAATTCAGCACCCTTGCTAGAATTTTCTAATTTTCCGTACAGCTAAGGACTTTTCTTTTTATAAAAAAATAAGAGAGAGACAAAAAATTTCTTTGTTATTCTTTATTACTTTATGGAAAGACTTTTTTTTTTTTTTTTTTGAGACGGAGTCTTGCTCTGTCGCCCAGGCTGCAGTGCGGTGGCGTAATCTCGGCTCACTGCAAGCTCTGCCTCCTGGGTTCACGCCATTCTCCTGCTTCAGCCTCCCGAGTAGCTGGGATTACAGGTACCTGCCAACATGCCCGGCTAATTTTTTTGTATTTTTTAGTAGAGATGGGGTTTCTCCATGTTAGCCAGGATGGTCTCGATCTCCTGAACTCGTGATCCGCCCACCTCGACCTCCCAGCGTGCTGGGACTGCAGGCATGAGCCACCGCGTCCGGTCAGAAAAGATATTTTTAATGAAGCAGTAATCTAAACATAAGATTTGAAACAAACAATTCAGGCAAAAGGAAGTAGATAGTTTTTCATACAATCTCTTCCTTTCTGCAATCCCTGATAAAATAAGCATCTTTAAACATTTGTTGCTATGATTATTATTGTTGCTTAATTTTTTAACAGGCATCGGTTCCTAGGCCAGCCAAGGCAAGGGACCACACCACACAGTATTTTCCTGAATGCCCAGCATCCTGCAGGATGTAGGACTTAACATGATGCAATCACATCATGTAGGAAGTCACAGCAGAAAATGGGAGGGGAAACATACCTTCCCACTACTGCCAATAAAAAAGTGTGTAAAAGCACTGGCTTCCCATAATTCAATTTTGTTTTACTTGCACAGTGTCAAATTGTGATTTTCAACATTTTTTTTTTTGCCAAGATCCTCTTGTTATTTTATTGCAACACACACCTCCCTTGAACCCTGTGCTTTCAAACATTTTACCTGCCAAACCGCTTTTATGAAGTAATGGCATTCACTGACCGGTTTTTAATCACCAAAGATGTATTTGGTTACTAATCTGATGTTTTCAATGAGCAGGATGAAATAATCAATGTTCCCATGCTATATATATGTATAGAAAAATTTCTATATCTTTTTCAAAAATCTGAAGGCATTTTTCATGGAAGTGTCATAGACTGCCTCATATTTTTGTACAACTTCCCTTGGGCCTTTTCAGACTTTTTAAGTGGCTCATAGTTTCCTCTGACACTGCTTTTATAGACCTCAGGTTAGAGACATTTGAATAAGAAAATTCTGAATATTCTTGTACCCCAATTTTCTCACCTCTAAGTAGGAATTACATTCTTATATTGTTTAAATATTATATTAATGTCTTATAATTCTTATAATATTTATTATTTTAATATTATAAGTGTGTAATTCCTACTTAGGGTTGAGAAAATTGGGGTACAAGGACTATAGAACCATAAATGAAGCCATCAGAATACCAATTATTGCTGGCATTACCTTTAATCAAAAAAGTCTTTCAGTATTATTATAAAATCGTTCTTCAAAGATGTCTATATAAATGAATATAAAATAGCCTATCAAACTCAGTAATGCATAATGAAAATATTCATGAGAATTTTAATCTTTTAACACCATGCTCTACATTAGATTAAGAAATTATTGGGATAAATCAGAACATTCGTAAATTCTTTAAGTTTCTCAACAGAAAATTCTAATACAATTTAACGTTTTTTGAGCATCTCAGATATTACATACTAAGCATATAAACATGACTGAGCAATAGTTCTTGCCTTTGAGAAGCTCATAGTCAAGAGATCACAGTTTGTAAACACAGCAATTCATATTTTTAACATCTGACAAGACTCATGGAAGTTTAGCATTGGAAGGAATCTTAGAGACCATCTAGTTCAATGCCATGAAATTACAAGTGGAGAAACGAAGCCTATTAAAGTAATAAATGTGTGGCCCTGCAGCAGTGCATCACCCAGACAGTTCGGTTGTTTGCCTTCACACTTCTCCCACCTTAAGCTTCCATTGACTCTGATTGGATTTTTTAAATACTGAATGATACAAAAGTATCATTTAGAATTGTAGAGCATCTATTAGCAAAATAATGCTCTCCGCTGCAATAAATGAATCCCAAATGTCAGTGACTTCGTACAGCAGAATTTTATTTCTAACTCATGTTAAGTCTAGTACCACATGTTCTTAGTTGGCAGGTGACACTTGTCAGGGTCATTTATGAACCCAGGTTCTTTCCTTCTTACATCCCCATCTACCTCTAGGACTTCAGAATTTTCTCCACTAAACAGAAGGAGAGAGAAAGACAATGAAACAAAACATGTAAGAGGTGTTTCACAGGCCAGGCCTGGAAATAGTGCCCAATGCTTTCATTCATTCTGTTGGCTAGACCTCAGTCACATGGCCGTGTCTCACTGCAAGGGAGCTGGAAAATGTAGTCTAGCTGTGTGGCCAGGAAGTAAGGAGTGCACAGGTTTTGATGATGAGTCTGTGTCACAAAGGGCTATACAAATGCATAATAACATTATGGAGGTCAGTTCAGGAAGGACTTGATCTTTATAGTGAAGTCACCTTTTTGTTTAAAAAGTGTCTGTTTCAGTCCTCTGACCCTCTTGCAGGTATTATCAACATTTCTAGACAGGGCTAGGATGGTCTGTTTTACCCACCTTTCCTGGTTGCTGTTGGAGTTGGAATGGAGTAGTGAAAAGAAAACAGACTTTGGAGTCATGTGTCCTTGTGTTCAAATCCCCAGTTTTCCACTAAGTAACGTTGTGACTTGGGGCAAGTTGCGTAAGCCTCCATTTTCTCCTTGTAAAATGGGGACAGATAGCATCCTAGAGTTGCGGTGTGAATTAATTAAATCATTTAGTAAACACTTATTGAGAGCTTACTACATGTCAAGTCCTACGGTACACTCTGGGGAAATAGCAGAGATTTTTTTTTTTAAAGGCACAGAGCCTAGATTAATAAATGATGTATATACAGTTATTGTCATGAGAAAGCACTCAGTAAATGTTAGTACTCTTGCTTTTTTGGCCCTCTATAGCTAAGCTGTGAAGATAGGTTCATCCCTAGAAATTCTAGATAGAATAAACTAGTGAATGATGGATCTGTAAGATGGATAGGTCAAGTGGAAAACGTTTCAAATGTTTCCATTGTTCCTGTTGTTTGAAATTGAATTGATGGGGTGAGAATGTTTATTTATGTCTATGAAGCATGTTTAATTTGCAAGGGCGTGAAACATAATAATTGAGCTGCAAACAAATACTTGTTTAGTCCCAACAAGAGTAAACAGAGAAACATCAAAGTGGAGAACCCTCTTCAACACTGGTGGCCTTTCCATTGCTAAGCCTCCTTTACAAATGAGAGGAGGAGGGTCTTCAGAGATGGTGAGTGTCTTCCTGAGGACCAGGAGGGCAGTGAATTTGCAGCAGCCCCTCCTACTCACTGACAGATCAGAAAGGACATGCAAGATCCCCGAGAGAAGGAGGATAACACTGTGTCGGCATCTCAGACACTGCTGCAGCCTCGGTCTTTGGGATTCAGAGACTGGTGAGGGTTTTGCCTGAGAAACCGTCACCTTCGGTGCTCTTTGACTCCTTCTTGTCTCTCAGCTTTTGTTTTATTGTTTTCTATGATTTCCAAATACAGCAGAGGACCTTTATATTGTTTTGTTTGATAGCCTATTTTTTACTCTCTTGCATCATACTTTCCAGGAAGCTTTGTTTTATTTCACTTTACTTCTCTTTTATCTTTTCACCTTAAATGCAGAATAGTCTGGGGGAGAAAAGGGGCACATAATGAGGACAATGGATCTTCAAACCAAAGTACATACCATCTTGACTACAGCTAGCCCTGCACCAGCCATTTTATATGCCCTAAACCACAGTTGCATTGCTGACCCCTAATGCCACAGAAGAGCTACAGACACAGGCTTTGTCACATCCACCTCAAGTCCATTGTGGCTCTACCTCTTCAGCTGTGACCTTGGGCAAGTTGCTTTCCCTTTCTTAATACTCAGTTCTTCACCTGTGAAACGGAGATGATCATTACTTATGTCAGTATTCATGTGAAGGTCAAAAGAAATAACGGAATGTGCATAGCATCATGGCTAGAATGTAGGTAGTGAGCCTCTAATAATAAGTGACAGGTGCCATCATCATGATCCCCCACAGTGACCATATCTGCAGGCCAAATGCACCAACCTTGCCAGAAAAGCTGTGATGGGAACAAATGCAGCTGTCTTGTTATCTTGCATCAAACTTAGAGGATACATTTTATATTCCCCAGTAACCAAATGCCATCTAGTTTTCCTGAACAACCCATTCCACAGCTAAAAACTAAAGAGTCACAGGTTTGGCTCAGAAATGAATCTTCTGGTCGCACTTTCCAGGCCTGATTCTTGAGAATTACCCATTAATTTTTTAAATCCCTTTAGAATATTTGTGCAGAAGCCACCACTGAAAGTCTAAGACTAAAGCTCCCGGATCCTTTGCTAGGGCCTCCCTCCACAATGCATCTGATTATATTGTCTTCTCCTTTCCAGATAAGGATTTTTCTAAAGATCCTTCTGTATGTGGTTCTTCTCTACCCTATTCTCTAAGGAGAACTGGAAATATTGACCAGGGCTGGGATTAGCTTTCTTTCTGTTTCAGGCAGGGACAGTTCTATCCATGATAAGTTTCCTCTCCTTCCAAAGTATACAGTCCTTAGCATGTTTAATTAATAGAGTCCTGGGTAAGATTCCAACTTTCCAAGATTAAGAATGTACTTTGCTTCCTGACCCTGTCAAGCCCCAACCCTTCTCAAGAATTTTCCATGTGCCACAAATCAACTAAATAAAGGCTCTTGATCTCCACATACACTGGCCAAGAGGACAAAGCCTAAATTGGCTACAGTATGAGGCTCCTGGACCTGGGACGGCTTGGCCCAGTCCAGTGATAATTTCACCAAACACACTTCCTAATCAGTTTTCTCTGTTCTTCTCTTCTCTCTCTCAGAAACTCTTGCCATTTGAGGGTCTGGTCTACTTGGCACCCTTACAGTTTTTTGCTACTGTTCTCCACTCCCATTGTTCATGTCATACCATATTGCCAGAGTTGCTCACTCTGCTTAAAGAATGGCATTGTTTGCCACTCCCCAGGGGCACAGTGGTTTAGAACATCTGCCAGTTATCTTGGCAGAAGGAATCATCTGAATGTTTTGGCTCAGTGTTATTTAATCCTAAATAGTCAGCTGCTGCCTTAATCTTGAGGACACATTAGGTTCAGAAGACAGAGGAATCTAGTGACTGAAATGAGGAGGTCGCTTCATCTAGATGAGGGCTATTTACCTTCACCCAGCTTTCTCCCAGGCTGTCTCAGCACTCCCTGTACTATGTGGAAGGCTGCTGGTGGAAGGCTGTGTTGTGTGTCAGCATAATAGCAGGGGATCAAGGCTTGGTGTTGCCTGTAACTCTCCAGGTGGCCTGGATCAAACCATATCACCTTCATGGATCTCAATTCTCTTTTTTTTTTTTTTTTTTTGAGACAGAGTATCTCTCTATCACCCAGGCTGGAGTACAATGGTGTGATCTCAACTCACTGCAACCTCCGCCTCCCAAGTTCAAGCAAGCAATTTTCCTCAGCCTCCCAAGTAGCTGGGATTACAGGCGACTGCCACATGCCTGGCTAATTTTTGTTTTGTTTTTTGTTTTGTTTTGTTTTGTTGAGACAGAGTCTAGCTCTGTCACACAGGCTGGAGTGCAATGGAGCAATCTCGGCTCACTACAACCTCCGCCTCCTGGGTTCAAGCGATTCTCCTGCCTCAGTTTCCAAAGTAGCTGGGATTACAGGCACCCACAACCAAGCCTAGCTAATTTTTTGTATTTTTAGTAGAGATGAGGTTTCATTATGTTGGCCAGGCTGGTCTCGAACTCCTGACTTCGTGATCCACCCATCTCAGCCTCCCAAAGTGCTGGGATTACAGGCGTGAGCCACTGCGCCTGGCCAATTTTTGTATTTTTAGTAGAGACAGGGTTTCACTGTGTTGGCCAGGCTGGTCTCTAACTCCTGACCTCAGGTGATCCGCCTGCCTCGGCCTCCCAAAGTGCTGGGATTACAGGCATGAGCCACCACGCCTGGCCTCAATTCCCTTTTCTATAAAGTTGAACTGGCGTAGTAATAAGGTCCTGCTTCGCCTGCAACCATTCTCTGAATTTTACTACTCAGAGCCCATTGAACTAGGACCAATTGATCTGGTTAATTTGCCTCTGAAACTGGGCATGGAATATCGGTGCACATCATCTTAGCATACATGTCCCTCACTGAGGGCCGGAAAAACAAAGAGTCTGAAGAACAAGATAAAAGCTTCATGAAGTCACTCCAGTGTGGCTTAGCCAAGGTAGGATCACTTTGGTTTAGCACCATCATAAGCTGGCAAAATAATACAGTCTTCAGTTTCTAAGCCTTCTCATTTTAGAAGACATCTCCGCAGTGCATCCCCACTGCTCATTATTTTTTCAAGCTGTGTCTGCTTCACTTGCTTAAGATAAAAGCCCACACAGTGTACCATCCAAATATAGGTCCACGGCAGTCCAGAGACAAGACAGCCTGAGGTTTATGGTGACAGGACATTTTGAATACCTAACAAATGGGCTGTATCATATCAAAGCCTACCAGTCAATATTAGCAATGAAGGGAAATGAAAGTCAGGTTTGTTGAGGGAACAGGAAGTTTCCTGTGCTGTTTCAACCCTTGCTGGAAAGCAATTGTGATCAATACCAGGTGCAAATCACATTGCTTGTAAGAAGAAAGCATTCATGATTATATGTCACGAGCACCACACCACAGATGTACTTACGTGTATTATGACTTTTAAAAGCGAGCAGTGCTTTATAAATCCCATCCTCTTTTTTTTTTTTTTTTTTTTTTTTTTGAGATGGAGTCTTGCTCTGTCACCCAGGCTGGAGTGCAGTGGCACGATCTCGGCTCACTGCAACCTCTGCCTCCCAGGTTCAAGTGATATGGAGTCTTGCTCTGTCACCCAGGCTGGAGTGCAGTTTCTCACCTCACAGTTTCTCAGTCTCAGCACTGTTGACATTTGGGGACAGATAATTCTTTGTTGTGGGGGCTGGCCTGTGCAGTCTAAGATGCTGAGCAACATCCCTGGCCTATACCCACTAGATGCTAGTAGCACACACACTCCAGGTTGTGACCACCAAAAAATGTCTCCAGATATCACCAACTATCCCCCACAGAAGCAAAAAAAAAAAAAAAAAAAAAAAAACAGACAAATAAACCAACCTGGGTGAGATCCATCAGCCGGGGATCTCCCCAGCCAGGTATCCAATTATTTGGATCCACCAAATAATTCTCATATGAAGGGAATATGCTGGAATGGAACTTTTCTTCCAGAGCAGCTTCCTCACTTTGGCAGTTTCCTCCCACCCTCCCCATGTTTTCATATTTCTAGGCAAATGTATCCTGAGAATTGAGGCAGTTGTAGATAGGGTCTCGCGGGAAGCAAATTGCCAATTCTCCTTGGTGTAGCAAGCATGGACCATTTTGCAGCACCTTCCCCTGAACTTGCCACATTGTCCTAAGTGAATATAACAATGAAAATACACAAGAGGAACGTGCCACATTTAGGTTGGAGAGCATTTTGACATCTCCATTTTGTTAATTCTGTTCTCTCCGCAGAAGCTGTCATCTGTAGACACGCACCAGAACAAACAGAATAATTGTTAACAGCACAATATTTTTTCTTATTTTGGTTACTATTTGGTCAGAAAATATCTCAGACCAGACTTTCATAATTGGAAATGTTTATATCTTAAGCTGTGATCTTTTTTCCAAAAATTATGCCTTTCAATTTCCCAAGCATCAGTGTTCAGACACCATTGCTCCATGGGCGAAATGAGACAACCCTATACATGTAGACATAATGTCCTTAATATGCGTTTTCAAATTTTTGAGACAAGGTCCCACTGTGTCACCCAGGCTGGAGTGCAGTGACGCACTGCAACCTCCACCTCCCAGGCTCAAGCGATCCTCCCACCTCAGCCTCCTAAGTAGCTGAGACCACAGGTGTGTGCCACCACACCCAGCTAATTTTTTGTATTTTTGGTAGAGATGGGGTTTTGCCATGTTGCCCAGGCTGGTCTTGGACTCCTGAGCTCAAGCAATCCACCCACTTCAGCCTCCCAAAGTGCTGGAATTCCAGGTGTGAGGCACTGCGCCCAGCTGGGCTTCTAAAGAAAAATGCCCTTTCCCCCATTCATTTTCAAAGAGAGATTATGCTTCTTGAAATGGTTTTTGCTGAGGAAATAGATTAACCTCTCTCAAAGCAATAGTCCTGCTGAAATCGCCCATAGTAATTACAAGAGTTCCCATTTGCCATCAGGCTGGTCGACCCATCCTGAGGAAGATTCCAAGCGCAGCACTTCCCCTTAAACTACCTTTGTGACTGTGACAAATGCTTTACCTCTCTGGGCTGCCATTGCCTCACCTGTAGAAGATGGCAAAGGTGTTATGAAAGTAGCTACCTATTTACTATCTGTAACTTTGGGTAACATCTTTCGCTCTCTCAGCCGAGGTTTTCTCATCTGTAAAATGGGGCTAATCACAGCGTCTCCTTCACAATGTTGTTGTAGTGAGTAAATGGAACAATAAATGAAATGGCACGTAGTAGGCCCTCTAGAAGCATTGACACTCAATGTCATAAACTCAGAATTATCCCTTTGTCAGTTCTAAATGATCTGGCAACCTTTTTAGCCTTCTAGATGGCAGCGAAGAAACAGATTGATTCTTTATGACCTCAGTTGCTTTGTTTTTGCCTTCTTTTTAAGTTTGGCCATTTGGAAGCAGAGCCCATCATAAATACTAACCTTTTTAAAAATCATCTTCAGCAACCAATATGGGAAATGGAATTCTTCCTTGCACAGCTGTCTCTTGTTTGGCTAATTTACTAGATTAAAAAAGGAGTCTTAATGAGAAAAACAGCTCTTAGTGTTTGAGGTATAGGGTGCGAATATCAGAATTTGAAACAGCATTGAGATTGAGCAATAAATTTTTGTTGTATACCAAAAATGTATGTTTTCAATTAAAAGATTATGGGACAAAGAATCACAAGACCCATCCCAGCTCTTCCTCCATCTCAGTCACTTTGAGCAAGAATGTAACCTCTCTGAGCCGTATTTCAGCCCATGGAATCTAGTTTGTTGTTTTTTGTTTTTGTTTTTGTTTTTGTTTTTGTTTGCCTGAGATGATCATCTAAGCCATCCAGTGTTCACTTCCCATAAAGGGTGTCGCATGCTCAGCTAATCCTACTTGGGCCTGAATTCTGATTTTGTCATTTGTCCATTGTGTGATCTTGAGCAAGTTGTTTAACCTCTCTGTGCTCCAGTTTCCTCTGCAAAAAAATGAGAATAACATTCTGCTTCATAGAGTTATCATGAAAATTAAATGAGAAGTGATCAAAATGAGTGCCTAACATATAGTAAGCATACATCAAATGTTAGCTATTGCTTTTATTATTTTATTGGCTGTCTTTAGAGGAGAAACTGACAAAAAAAGAAAGTATAATCTGAAATCTTGGTGTTTGGATTTTTACATTTTATGAACCAAATTTACCAAACTAACCACTTAGGAAATAAAGACATCAAATACACTGTCTTTTAATTTCTACACGTATAATTTCCCTAACCTACAATTCATCAACTACTACTTTCCCCTCTGATTTCTGAATAGGAAAATCATGGCTCTTATCACTATATGGTATAAGTTAAATCCCACCAACATTTCACTTGGGTAACCACATGTTTAACAAATTCTGTCTACTTCATATGGAGACTGTGCCCCTGGAACAGAATATCTCAAACATGAATGTGCATGTGAGTCACATGGGAATCTTGTTAACATGCAGATTGTGATTCACCAGTTCTGGAGGCAGAAATCCCACATTTCTAACAAACTCCCAGGAGATGCTGATGCTGCAGGTCCTTGGACTACACTTTGAGTAACAGGGCTGTAGATATTCACAAGCCATTTGAGCGTGGAGGAGGCAGGGGGCACACCTGGCCTAAGTAGGGATCAAGCAGGTTGGAGAGAGGCAGGCCTGCAGGAACTCACTGCCAGAGCCCCTCTCCAGCCCCAGCCTCGCCAACTCTAATTTAAGAAATTGAAATATTTAAGGGAAAAATAACAGGAAGGTATGGAAAAGACAGTCAAAACCCTACCTGCTTCTCTTCATTTTCCTAAACTGTTAAAAAAAAAAATCATAGAATAGATTACACCAAGCAATTTGACCCATCTGCAGTTCTGAATTATCTTCCACAAGACAGGCAGGTAGAAGACAATTTAATTCTCCCCTCTCTGCTGTTGGGACTGTATCAGTGAGGTACAGGTGCTAAAACAGACCCTCCTAGGGGAGCATTACATACCCTGCATGTACTTACGTCATGCCACTAAGGCCCATTTCACAAAATATGTTTTTGGTGTATTTAAAAGTATTCTGAGGACCCGAAAATATCCCAAAAGCACCTGCTCTCAAGCAGTTCTCACCTGTGTAAAAATCTCACCTGCTATTATAACCAAGAACAAGATAGCTGTGCATGCTGTGGCAGTGCTTCTATTCCTGAACCAAAGAAAAAAACCAAACTTTTCCAGATTGAAATGTCTCTTCCCTAAATGACTCTCTGTCATGATCTTGATCCTATTTATTTTTTTACACATAAAAATTGAAAATTAGTCTCACCTGGGTACCAAAAAAGTGGGAAATTGTAGTGCAATTCTATGAAAACCCAGAGGGGGACCTATATGTTACTCTGCTAACACTGGCATTTATTTGTGTGGATTTTGTTAATCCCTGAGTGTAATCTGTTGGAAGAATATGGGTGTTTTGCTGCCAAGTACTGAGACTTTCACAGGGTGGTGTATAACATTGATCTAATTACCCAAGTCATATTTTGTCTTTTATTTGAGAAATTATAAATCTCAAGTTTTGATTTTTGTCCACAAGTCATACCCTAGTCCTAGTTTCCAAAGTCAGAAAAGATTCACTTGTATTTTCTACCTTGAAAAGGGTTATTTCATGTTTGGGAACATAAAATGGGGCGAGTCTCATAAAGATATCTTGGGTTTTTTTGAAAAATGTGGGTTCAGACTGGCATCAAGAATAAACATTATGCTCTGAACTTTTGCACAGGAGAAATCTAATCCTAGCAGTAAACATCTGTTCCCTTTTATGTGCATTTGTGGCTCGTTAATATGAATGTTTCTGCAACCACTGTAGCTTTTCTAATATCCTAAATGGAATCTCTGTGGCCTTTAGAGTAATTACCTCAAAGTTTGAGTCATCCAACCTAAGGACTCTCTGATTAAATCCGGTATGAATTATGGAAAATCAAATGACCATTCCTGGGGGAGGATTCCATTGTGTCCTCCGGAAAGTATTTTCCCAGTGCTCAGGGCCTCTGGTCAGTGCTCAGCAGTCAGCTTGTTCCGATGTGGTTAAATAATTTTAAGATGTTGCCTATGAACCTGGTCACTGCCATGCTTTCATGCAGCCAAATGGAACTTACAGCGTGGTCTTTGAACACGTGTTATTTTGTTTTGCTTTTTAGTTTTGTTTCAGGTTACACTTCAGATGAATAAGCATCCCCTATAAATGTTATAAACACAAACTTTAAAATTGTTTTAATGGTTTTCACTTATCAAAAGATTATCAATCACTGTAGTTTCTAGTTTCAAAGTAATTATTTGAGGTTTCTGAAGTCGTGATGATTGTTTTTCATTAGGATAGTGATTGCCTAATGGAATATACAGGAAAACCAGAGAAGTGGGAGCAGCCAGATAAGGAAAAGGTTTGTTTATCTCCTAGCAGCTCCCAAATCTCACCCACTTAATGGACTGATAATCCCTGCCAATGAAATAAGAGAAGGCCTCTGTGATAGCAAACTTAAATTCACCTGCATACGGGGACAGAAAAGTCCAGTCTCAACAAGATAGAAAATTAATAGGCAGGTGCTCAGTAAAAGAAAGACAAAACCATTTAGCAATGAAAGGCAGCCTACTTGAACAAAGCAGCTAATTTTGCAAGACTTTGCCTAAAAGAAGATATTCTGAAGGCATAGTTTATGTAACTGGACAAAGGTTGAACATGGGCGTCAGCAGACCTTATTGATAAAGTCTCAGGAATGAAGCAGCAGAGTTCTTCTTGAGATGAGTACACCCTGATTAGGGATATCAAAACACGTGATCTGAGTTAGATAAAATAATGTATGAAAAGTACTTTTGGATGCTATCTGGCATGTAGTCAGTGTTCAATTGATAGTAATTTTAATTTATGGAGCCCGGTCTATGTAGCCTGACTTAAATAAATGCTCAATAAATTTGAGCTATCACTAACAGTATTATGATTATGCCCTTCAGCTACCTTGTACACAATAATGAATATGGTTCCCTCCCTATCTCATCCTCTCTATCCTCAATTCCCTTAGTAGCCAGTCGCCAGGAAGACACACCCTCCCCAGCTATGGCCCATGCCTCCATGAGTCTAACAATGACCAGAATATTTCACTCCATTTTGCAGACTTAAATTGTTGAGAATACCAAAATAGGATCTGTTCACACTCTCAAGAGCTATCTAAGTCTTCATTTGGGGAACACTAACATACACCAACAAGAGCTCAGAAATGATCATGATTGCATGAGCTTAGAATAAATAAGAAATGTATTTTAAAGGAAAAAGAACTCACCACAGACTGGAATAGTAAGGGAAAGCTGTGTGGATAGGACTGAAACTGAGCTGGGAGAGTCCAGAATGTTCGTGTAAATTGAGAGAAAGGGGAAGCATGAGAATAGATCCTACAGGCTCCTTCCCACCAGTTGAGAATTGTGGATTTGGTCTCTGTAATTACTAGTAGTAAAAAAAAGGCAGGGGAGGTCGGGGGAAACACTTTGAACACTTACTGTATTTCTGCACAAGGCTAGACTTTGTCCATGTGTTGGCTCATGTATTCTTCACATCAACACTGTGAGGGCTTGACACCAATGCTGTGAGGTCCTGGAACCCATAACCCTTCCATAGCAATTATTGAATGTAGTAACAGCAAATTTCCTTTAGAAACAGCCAGCAATTTAACTTTTCACTATTTTGGAGACATCTCTCCTTCCTTGTCCAAATATTCCAAATTTACAAGTCTCATGGCATCAACTGGGGCAGAGTTCCTGCAGAGACCTACATAAATGGAAGCAAGCAGGCTCTGCAGCTTCAGGCTACTGTTAAAGGTTCCCAGGCCGGACAAAGCCACCTGGGTAGATTCAGAGGCACTGGGAAACACAAGCCAGGAGCCTGCCCTCTGGTGACCAGCTCACCCCATTCCAGATGTTAGTGGACTAACAGATTAAGTCAGTGTTTCAGAGGTCTTGGAAAGATGGCCTTGAGATACCAGCTCCGGCATCCGATACAAATGCCAAAGTAAAAACACGGTTGGTTTACACAGCCTGAGGACGAGGAAGAATAAAGCCATCTAGCTGCCCTTTCTGTCTTCCCTGTTCGCAGAGCTTGTCTAAGGCTATGCTACAGTATCTGCTGATGGCTGAGCTGCCTTTTGTTGCAGAACTTTGATACTAACCAGTTATGACTGACTCTGCCTTGCATAGAGCACATTATGGCTCAGTAAATAGAAATTCCTAAATAAATAAAAAACTGTATGTGTTCTGTTCAGTTTCAGGGGTATTTTGATCTGTTCTTATTATGTTCAATTATTTCCAAATAATATTTCTTGAGGTCCCATCATGTTATAGCATTGTGCTTAAAGCTGTGGAGATTAAGAGATGGACACATTGATTAGAGTCCAATAAGAGGGAAAAGGGTGCATGTACCATTCACATGCCAGGAGGACATGGTAAGTTCTTGCCTTATAGAAGAGACAGAGACAAATATGGATAATTCAGGAGAGAGATTCAAAGAAGTAGAGCAATTTGCCCCAAACCACGGCTAATACATGTCATAGTCAGAATTTGAACCTTGGCAAGCAGAGCCCATATTCTTACCCACTATCTTTTCCTGCCTCTGAAAAGCAAAATAGGTTTCATTTTCACCAGCAGTTCTGGGAGAACAATCCTATTGGTTGTCCATGTTGAACTGCTTGTAATGATGAGTCCTCCTAGCAGACCAGTGGCTTTTGGATAAGAAAGTGGGCATGAATTATGTGCGTGGGAAATAGTTTTGTCTTTGCAAAGTTACTGGATTATGTGCCTAGGAAACAGTTTTCTCTTTGCAAAGTTATGAGAGGACAATAAATATTACTTTGGATATTGTGCTGGCCACCATGAGTGTTAAGAAAATTATATACATGTATGTAAATGGATATATCACAAGGTAAAAGGTAGCACGTGGAGGAGGGAGATACATGGGAAGTGGGATGGAAGTTTGGAGGGTGGATGGATTGCTTCAAGAAAGCTTAAATGATGAACTAGACCTTGAAGGTTGAGTAAGGATCAAATTGGTGTCTTCATTATTATGTTATTTGAGCTACCAAGCTAATCAAGCCAGATATAATGATGGTCAGGCAAACCTAACAGGAAATGCTCACTTCACCAAAATTCCTCTCCCATTTGCCTTGCACAGAATCTAGGAATCCAATTTTAGAGATACATTCCTTGGGCCATGGCCCAGTGCTTTCCAGACATCATCTTTAAAACACAACTTCTGCTATGAGGTGACTCATCCCAGGTTCTTAGCCATTAATATAGTGGTATGGAGTCATTTATCAAACTCTTTTTTGAGGGGGGTGCCCTTTAAAAATCATGTTTAGAGGAGAAGAGTTTGGAGAGTAAGGCAAGGGAAGAAAAAGTCATGTGGATACATAAGTGAAGAACTTACACTTAGTGCATGCTTACAATGTGCAGGACACTGTTCCAAGAACTTTTAATATATAAACCTGTTTGGTCATCAAAACAATAGTATATTCCCATTTTACAGAAAATCCACATCTCTAAAGTTCCAGAAGCAACTTATTTATTATTATTATTATTATTATTATTTTTTGCCTCTCTAATGACCACCTCTCATGAGGCTACCAAGAAATATAAGGGATGAGCCATTCCTTCAAATGGCTTCTGGACTAGGTCAAAGTTTACAGTCCTTGGCAACCAGAAGCAACTTTAACTGAACTATAGAAGGTCAGATCAGGTTTTAGAGTCAGAAGACCTGGGTTTGAGTCCAGGTCCATCATGTACATCCATGTCACTTTCTAAACTCCACACATGTAAAATAGGGATGATAATTCTATCCATATCCCCACCCCCATACAAATTTGCCAAACACCTATTATTCATAAGGCTCTTTTGCAAGTGCTAGAGACACAGTAATGACCACAACAGTGCTCATCCCTGTTTCTGTCGTGCTTACATTTCCAGTGAGGACAGACAAAATAGTTCCCGTTGGTGACAAGTATGATGAAGAACCTAAAGTAAAATGATAGAGAGAAGATGGTTGGGGAGCTGGTCAGGAAAGCTCTCTCTCAAACCTCAATGACAGGGAGCTGGTGATATAAGGATTTGGACAGGGTCACTCCAGGCATAGGAAAGAGCTTCTGCAAGATGCTGCGGTGGGAATGGGCTTCCCATGTTAGAGGCAGCCCATGTGGCTGGAGGATAGAGAGAAGGGGGCAGAGCCATGGGTGAGGAGCTCAGCCAGAGGGAGGCTCAGTGGGGCCTTGAGGCCACTGTAAGGCCTGAAGATTTTATTCTAATATTGATGGGAAGTCATCAGATTATTTCAAGCACCAGAGAAATACACTCTTATTTATACTTTTAAATGCTCACTCTGGCTGCTCTGTGGAAAGTGGATTGTAAGTGACTGAGAGCAAAAGCAAGGAGACTTGTTATGAATATAAATGAGTAATGGGAAAATTAAATGAGGTAGTAAGTACAATTTCTAAAGAACTTTCGAAGCACACATAAAACAATAGCTATTAATAGGTCATTTACTACGCATCAAACTAAGGGCAATAAGGAGAACATATCAGTTAATAGCACAAAAGGCAAAGAAGAGCAGGTGAAGTGCTTCTCTTAATTTTAGGTTCCTTCTCAATCAAGAAGTATATGTTCCCTGGATGTTTGTGAAGATAAAGTGTCTAGCTCAGTTCCTGGATCATAGTAAATGCTCAACCAAACATTACTCTCCTGTCCTGCATGATTCTAAAAAACATCAGTTGAGGCGTCTATACTGTGAGAATTCAGCAAGGCTAAACCTTATGGGTGGAAGTAAAAAAAACTAAAATGGAAATTAGAGGCTTCCTACCTAATAGTCTGATGCTACACAATGATAATTCTACACACTCTCTGGGTTTACAAAGCACGTTTTACACACACACCCCTAATGCAGAATATGGTTTGCCGTCAGTCTCAGTACCTAATATGAATGGCCTTTTAATGCAAGCTAAACTCTTGCAATGAGTGCCATGAAATCCCAGCCTACACAGCTTACCCTATCTGACCACTTTGTCATAATCCTATTTCCTTTGCTTTAGCTCTTTTCTAAGGTATCAGCTCGCTCTTGTGTCCTGAAATACTTGAATATTTTAATCTAATTCTCCTTTTTTGATGGACAGATTTATTTTCTATCATCTTTAATGAAATTTCCAGAGATAGGATGTAAGTAGTTATGTTAATGAAATTTATGTTTGTTTCTCTTTTGGAAAAGAACCCTTTGGATCAGTGTTGTGTCAATCAAAGCCATCAGAATGATGGTCATCGAATGCAAACCTAATCATTCAAGTCTAAACTCCCTTGAGACACACAAACCAAAGGAGTTCACACGTCCCTATGTAGTTATTATTTTCTTTTGTTCTACTTATTTTTAATTCATCATAACTAATTACATTGGTTAATTGTGTTGATGTCTAGAATGGGAAGTATTGAAAGTCATATGTTAACTGGGATTCATTAAGAGTAAACGGTTCATGATTTATGTGAATAACAAAATATGATCATTTCTAGAATGCTCCGTTTTTTAAAAAAAATTACTTCTACTACTGTGTGCATTGTGTCCCAGATAATGCTCAGAACAACAGGCTTTTATTTTTAATTTTTTATTTATTTCAATAGGTTTTTTGGGAACATGTGGTGGTTTCATGAATAAGTTCTTCTGTGGTGATTTCTGAGATTTTGGTGCACCCATCGCCCGAGCAGTGTACACTGTACCCAGTGTGTAGTCTTTTATCTCTTACCACCCTGACCCTTTCTGAAGTCCCCAAAGTCCAATGTATCATTCTTATGTCTTTGCATCCTCATAGCTTAGTACCCATATGTGAGTGAACACATATGATGTTTGGTTTTCCATTCCTGAGTTACTTCACTTAGAATAATAGTCTCCACTTCCATCCAGGTTGCTATGAATGTCATTATTTCATTCTGTTTTATGTCTGAGTAGTATTCCATATATATATATATGAAATATATATATATATATATATAAAAATATATATATCACATTCTCTTTATCCATGAGTTTATTGATGCGCATTTTTTGGGCTGGTTCTGTATTTTTGCAATTGCAATTTGTGCTGTTATAAATGTGTGTGCAAATGTCTTTTTCATATAATGACTTCTTTTTCTCTGGGTAGATACCTAGCAGTGGGATTGGTGGATCAAACGGTAGACCTACTTTTAGTTCATTAAGGAATCTCCACACTGTTTTCCATAGTGACAACAGGCTTTTTGAGTAAATACTTATTTACATCCATACCTGCAATCTACAAGATAATATCTAATTAACACCTGACTTTTAAGGCTTCACTCAGTAGACCTCAAAACAATGGATGAATTTTTGAATGATAATGAAAATTTACTCTGAGGTTGTGTAAAACACTGGAGTCTGAGGAAACCACAGACTTACTCAAAACCTGTCACTAATTTATTTTCTTACCTTAAATTTATCTTAACCCTGTGGATCTCAAACTCTGTTGGCTATCGCAATCACCTGGAGAACTTGATAGCTCTATGCATGCCCTCACCCTATCCAACTTCAAAAAGTCTGGTCTTCAGTGTTGTTTAGTAGCACCTCAGATGATTCTGATACACATCAAAGTTTGAGAATCACTGACTTAACCTTTTGGGATGTTAATCTTCCTAAAAAGAAATATCCCATTTGTGTGAGTTTTGAAGGAACAAAAGGAGATAGGCGTTAGACATAGGAAATTACTAAAGACCATCATTGCCAACCACAGGTATGTGGAGGTAACTTGTAGGTCTCACCAACAACAGTATATCCAGTAGGTAGAATTTCAGGACCCCAGTGTCATGGGTGTCTCATCCCTCCTTGGGAATGGAATAGGGATTACATGTTGCCCCGCTGTTCTTGCTAGGATAAAAATCAAGAATCCTCCTGAAATAAATTCCTCTTGAGCTTTCTCATGACCCAATCGGGACTTCTCAGTCTCCAGGTTTCCCAGCAGTGCCCCAACCAATAAACCTGCCAATTAAGCAACTGAATATCATTATTGCGAATGTAATTACAGACAGTAATTATGAGCTTGTAAATGCCTCCCATGAATGAAGCCCTTTTCCCAAACCATCTCGGCTGCTTTTCTTTGGAAAATGGAAAGCAATCCTATCCCTTGCCTCACCCCAAGTGTAGCCTTCCTTGCTTACAAGAAACCCCCTTCTTGCTGACCCAAGGGACATGCTAAGCAAGCTTTAATAGGCTGTGCTTTAAGGGGAAATGTCCTCTTGGAGTGGAGCCCCTTTCAGCATGTCTCAGCCAAGCCTTGTTTCCCTAGGGAGTAATGACTACCCAGTTTGGCTGTATTTCTTAATTTCTGTGGGGTCAAGGGAATTAATGCCAAATTTTAGGAATTTCTATGGAAAAATCAAATCT
This sequence comes from Macaca mulatta, assembly GCF_049350105.2. Classification (NCBI taxonomy): domain Eukaryota; kingdom Metazoa; phylum Chordata; class Mammalia; order Primates; family Cercopithecidae; genus Macaca; species Macaca mulatta. Next base: position 24,285,344 of record NC_133407.1, read on the forward strand.
TAAAGCCTTTTTCAAATAGTTTGAGAACTTTAACATTATTTACATTAAGCTTTGCGAGATGCAATTTGCTGAGGATTTAGAGTCTCTGAAAATAAAGCAGGCACCATAAAAACATGCATGGTGAGACGACTTTTCATGTCTGTGGAAATAATATCAATCTCGTTGGGCCCAGAATTAACCCCTGCCCTCAGTAACTTTATATTTAGCACATGAAAACCTCAAGCCCTTATGGATAATGGTACTTGAATGAGTTACACATGGATATGTTTAGCTCGAAATGCAATACAATCTTTCAAGATCTCAATCTGTTGTTGCCTTTTAATGGATAGTGAGAATAAGTGCCTGTAATTGCACCAGTAGCTAGCACAGTCGAAAGTGGTAGAAGTCCACAGCTTTTTGATTTACCATGCAATGAATAATGCCATGTAAACTCTGAAAAGGAAGAATCTATGTTTATATAATGTACCCCATACAATGCTTAGCACAGCCCTTTGCATAGAATGAATTTTCAGAGCTCTTCTCTGAATAAGATCAAATGTTACACCCAAAAGTTAGCACAGTGTACAATTTTTAAAAGGAGACTTATTGCTTATTGGCCAAATTAAGCTATTTCAAGCCACAGCATTTCCATTTACTATGACAAAGGAATCATGTGTTGATGATTACTTTGTTACTATTGTTTATGGTTTTCTCCTGGAGTAGGAATACAGTGTGCATGGGCATTGGAATTTTCTCGTAGTAACATGAAAACCCAGAAGGGTAAATGCAACTTTCCAAAGTGACTGAGTAATTTACACTTTTAGAGAAACCATCCTAACCAACATTAGCTGAAGACATCTGGTAGCTTTCGAGAGGGTGCTTATGAAAACCTAAAGCATTTTTAACCCTCATGTTAAATAATTTAAAATTCACTTTAAATATTTGAAAGTCAGCTTAAAATTCACTGTGCTATGCACAGGTCAGGATAGACATGTCTCTCTAAGCCCCAGGGATATGGGTATCCATGGTCTTCTGGTAATTTCAGTGTTAAAAAAAATTCACATATAAATTTGTGAATTATGATCACTTTAAAGAGACCATATAAACTCTGAAAAGGAGGACTGACATATTTATGTTATATTTTTTCTAATTTTGACAAACAGTAACTTAAGAATTTCTGAAAATATGGATGACCAGATGGATTATGTTTTTTTAATGTGTACAACATGCATACAAATATGTGTGTGTGTGTGTGTGTGTGTGTGTATATTAGCTTGCTCATTTTTGCTCTCTATATCCATGTACAGTAAAGATATTTAAGGAAGTAAAATTTGCCACCGGGGAAGGTTAGTGTCAGAAATTTTTCATCATATCATTACATTTTTTCCCATTTTCTATAAGCCAAACCCTCAAGTCCCTATAAATTGAATAGAAAAAATATATATAATATACATAAATAATTAACCAGCTGCACTCCAACCAAAGACTTTAAGTTCATCATTCTATCATTAGGGCTCTTAATTTGTCCCACAGCTAAAGCACTATCTGCTTTCCTTCATCGGTTCTTATTGCCAACTTGGGACTATATTGAAGCCCTTTACAAAACTTCTATTTGTAAGATCCCCTTCTTTTTTTTTTTTTTTTTCTTTTTGTAGGCCATCAGAGGTAGAAGGTGGTAAAAACAGAGTTGCCACTCTCGGTGTGGCCACGTGAGCACGTCCCATTTAAGTAACAGGGTGTCCCTCAGGTCAGCTTGTGATAAAACCCAAGTCAAACAAGGCTGAATCCTGGGTGTTTTATGTCCTAAGGATCTGAAAAGTGTTCACGGCCAGCCCTGACCCTCAAGACCTCAAATGGTCATCTAAGCAGTAACATAAATTGGTGTGTAAACTTGCTCCTGGGCCATTGCTGTGGAAGTGGGACTGGCGAAAGTACAGCCTTGCCATGCGAGAACTAATGTCTTTCTAGGCATTTAAAATAAGGGGGAATGTGTTGATTACTCCGACAGGCAATCCAACTGCAGTGGCTAAATGCCCAAGGCTGACAAATTCTGCATCTTATCACTACCGTCAAGTGGCGTGTGAATCCTGTAAGCCCCAAAAGAATTGAGACACAACTTGCCTTCCAAAACTCTGCATCTCAGCAAAATCTTGACAATGCCAACAGCTCGTCATCTCGTGTTTTTCAACCCTTTAGAAAATGGCCTTACAGCCTGGGACAAACCGAAGCACTGTCCAGACCGAGAACACGACTGGAAGCTAGTAGGAATGTCTGAAGCCTGTCTACATAGGAAGAGCCATTCAGAGAGGCGCAGCACATTGAAAAATGAACAGTCGTCGCCACATCTCATCCAGGCCACTTGGACTAGCTCAATATTCCATCTGGACCATGATGATGTGAACGACCAGAGTGTCTCGAGTGCCCAGACCTTCCAAACGGAGGAGAAGAAATGTAAAGGTAACCAGATTTTTATTAGCCCATTATCATGTGTTACAACAAGAAAAAAAAAAAAAAAACCGTGTTGTAACTGTGTACTCCGTCTCCATTTCTCTTCCAATGTATGGCGTCCCATGTTTTCTCCAACTGTTCTTTTACTGGGCGTCATTTTCTTCAAATATTCTTTTTAAAGTAAATAAATAAGTGGAATCCAAAGAAAGCAGCTTGTTTTGGATTCACGTTGTGCTGGGACACTTGGGGTGACGACATTTTTACTTCTCTAATTAGTAGAGGGGTTAGTTTTGGCTTTAATTCCATTTTTGGGTCTGAGTTGAAACAGGCATCGCTGTATTTTTATGACGTCTTGCTTTAAAGTGTGTCTGTGCATATGTACATTTCTTTTCGCAATTGTGCCAGTAGCTAATGGGATCTCAATGCCCACCTTTAACCTAGACAAGTCATGCTCAAATGAGAGGTTTTAAGTTGTTGTCTTCTACTCATTAAATCCTTGTGTCATCATCCTGAAAGGAGAGATTATGGTGTTAGGAGGTTGTCACCTCATAAGGCAAAAAAAAACATTAAACTGGCCTAAGTTCCTGATTGCATTAGATTTAACTGTTCTTTACCTCAGGTCGCCTCCGCCCTGACAGATGTCTTCGTCCTGATCGCTTTATTGTCTTAGGGCTCCCCAAAATCTTTGCTTCTTAAATCAATTTGTGTCTTTCAATGTCCAAGAGACCAATTTGTATCTTTAAATGCCTAAGTTCATTTAATTTCCCATTCTTTTTCAGCTTAGTGGGCTTTTTTTTTTTTTTTTTTAAAGGAGGGTCTATTTAGTTTTTCTTTATGGATTGTGACTCATGGTAAAGTTTAAAATTGTGTTTTGAAAATCTCGTAATCATATACCAACATATAATAATGAAAGTTTACAAAGACTCCCATTTACAAGCCCTGAAGGACTTACACAGCTGTTCTACTTTGAACATATACACATGATTATATTTATCCTTCATACAAAAGAACTGGTCTTTTAGGTTTTCTGAAAATACTTTGAAAGCTCCTAGGAACTACCAGTTTACCTGGGAAATGGAGTGTTTCAGTTGGAAATAGAGTTAATCAAAAGTAATAGTGAAATAGTGTTATGAGCTCTGATTTGAGGGCAGTCAAAACTATACATGTCCCTTTGGAAAGGTTTCTATTTGGACTCTCTTATATATATAATTGAGGAGATCTGAGAAATTGAAAGGGCTATTTAGAAAAAAAGCAAAATAAAGTTTTTCAAAGGAGTCAGGATGTAGGACGTGTGTGTGTGCGCGCGTGCACGTGTGTGCATGCACAAAATACATTTCTTTGCAATACAATTGAGATTTAGTCTTAGCATATGTGACCAGATTGTATCTCCAAATTATATGGGCTGGCACTAAAACCATGTCAGTTTACAGTGAAATGCCAACAGATAACTCTAGCATCCTTGTGATCTAATAATGTCATAAACCCAATTTAATTCACTCACAATTGATACCCATATTCATTCACTTATTTATTCATAGAGTCCATCTATGTCTCTATCATTTAAAATAAACCTTGGCCTTACATATCTAGTTTCCAACACCACACATTTCAGTTTGTTGGCCATCTTAAAAGCAAAAGGAAACAGTCTCTGTTTGCATACAAGATGCTTAGTAGAGTGGTTAAGACCACAAATATTTGAGACTGATCTATTTGAGCTAGAATCCTAGCCTTTCTACTTTCTGTGCTTGACCAAACTTATAAGATTAATACAATTAAATAAGATGATGTATTTAAGCATTTAGCAACGTACCTGACTTATAGTGCTCTCTGAATAGCAGCTGTCATTATTGTTGTCATCATTATTATTAGCTATGCATCATTAAGTCATAAAAATACCTTGAATCATGCTGTGAGCCTGGTAAGGAATGAAGCAAGAGGAGACTTTCAGATGGATGTGGGGTGGGGCATGAGGTTTCAGGGAGGTTAGAGTGGATAATTCATTTTGCATTCATTCAACTCTTTTTCACTGAAAGTCAGAGATGTAATAAGAGAATATAATTAAATTATTAAAGTCCTTCCTCAAGATTCTAATATTAACAGGAAAACAACTAAAATAAGTCTCCCATGTTTTCCAGAGTAACCACCAGGGTTCACCTTGACATAGTCATGAGGCAATGCCTTGGTTCAGCATGAAAATGCCACCAGGAAACCTATGTTATCATGGTCCAAGAAACTTATAAACTAAATATCATTCATTCAGAATGGGCACATGTATTGAGTGAGGCAGCAGTGAGTCCAGGACAGCAACAAGATTATACAGTCTTTCCTTATAGAGCTGGTTCTCCATCTGCTCTGCTTGTCAGCTCTGTATAGTTACTATGAAGAGAGTTCTATTTTGATGTTCATCCATGTTGAGCATTTATTTCCTAGATGGCTGTCTATCCCACGCTTGACATCTCAGTCTTGGGCTAGTAATCCATGCATTCACTCATCTGTGTTTATTGAGTGCCTGTATACAGGATATTGTCCTTGATGTCCAAGCATAAGAAAATGGCAGCAGGGCCAAAAGAACATCCAACTAGCCCTATTCCAAGGACCCCATGTAGAAATGATACGAACAAAATAGTCCTGAGGATACAAAAGTTAATTCTGCACAACAGGATCCAAAGAACAAATTGACTCCTTGAAGCTATGCAGTGAGCCCATCTGCCAGATCAGTCACCTAGCCAGGCTAGAGCAGTGCACTTCTAAGTGTGGTTTGGGGACTGGGACCTTTCTGTGAAGTGGTTATTACCATTTCTATTGATGCAAATACAGAAACTGAGAGTAAGCTTTAGGAACTTTTATAGCAGTTTGACGTTGCCACTGGCATCCAAATGCATCCAAATGCATGATCAGTGAATTCGTCTCACTGAACAGGATATAGACAATTGGATGTTGTCAAACTTGCCTGGTCAGTCACGTGTGGCTTGAACTACGTAAAAGTCTTGTGCAGTAGAACCATATATTGCTCCACAATGGACCAGATTTTTAAAATAGGCTTTCACTTCAAATTGTTTGGGAATCACTGATTTATGTTTGTAGTACTCTTAAATATTGTTTCTTTAGGGGTTTTTGGTAGCTATCTAAGATTTTGTTTGTCATTTTGTTCTGAATACTGCTTTTTTTTGTTTTTGTTTTTGAGACGGAGTCTTGCTCTGTTGCCCAGGATGGAGTGCAGTGGCGCAATCTTGGCTCACTGCAACCTCTACCTCCCAGGTTCAAACAATTCTCCTGCCTCAGCCTCCTGAGTAGCTGAGATTACAAGCATGTACCACCATGCCCAGCTAATTTTGGTATTTTTAGTAGAGACAGGATTTCGCCATGTTGGCCAGGCAGGTCTCAAACTCCTGACCTCAGCTGAGCCACCCACCTCGGCCTCCCAAAGTGGTGGGATTACAGGCTTGAGCCACTGTGCCCAGCCTTACTGCTTTTATTTTAACCTGCATATACCTATGCTTCTGTCTGCTATAGGCATCCTAAGTGAATTAATTGGTACCACATTTAATTAGAATGAGAGCTCTGAAGCCCTTACATTCTGTTGCAGAGCCCACAAGTTGAATCTGCTGGAGTATCAGAGGCTATTTTAACCAGGATCAAGTGACCCATTCCCTTCTGCAACTCACCCCACCCACCCACACCCGCTCGTTCCATGCCACACTTCCTTGGCACTTTAATCACAATTTGAACTGATTGCTCAGCCATAAGGACCACATCCTACTCCTTGTCCTCCTCCTGCCTTCCCAGTCTGAGATGATATATCCAGTGCTACTGAGTGTAGGAGTACCAACCAGTGGCACTAGGAGAACCTGGAGCTTTGTAGAAATAAGAATCTCAGGCCCCACCCAGATTACTGAATCTCTAGAGAGGGGCCCAGCCTTCTATTTTCTTGCCAACCCAGTGCAGGTTCTTAATACCTGGGTATCATGATGTGCTTGAGAATACTCTTAAACTCGTAGCACAGGAAAGGGTCTGCCACCTGGTGGGCACTTAGGAAATGTGCATTTTTTTTCCCCTTCCTTGAGTGCACGTGGGGAGCCACTTGAGTCCCTCCATTCTTGGTTGGGCCTTTCTTTGGGCCTGGCTTATCTCAGTCGCCAACTGGAAGGTCTGCTTAGTCACTGCCTAATAACAGATCACCCTGGGACTTGAGCCCTTCTGAGAACCCCACGCTGTTTGACTGAGGCCTTGATCCTCCCCTGAATTCTTACAAGGCTTCTCCCCTCTACCCTCTCATGCCCTACTGTACTTCTCACTGGGAACCACAGGGTCCCACCTCCCACAGGATGGGTTCTAGACAGATGCGTGGATCCCTGGAGCTGGACCTAACCAGCCCTGCTGAACCCAGGCAGTCAGGCCTCTATACTTTTATGTCAATCACGGACCTTCCTGAAACCGTGAAACCCAAGGGGAGAAACAAGGCAGGACTCACCCACCTCCCTGGTGGACTCAGAATAAAGGAGAGCAGTCATCAGTGATCTCACGGAAATGTCTCTGTGCTTAACATTTTCAAAACTGATTCTGGAATACCCAGGAAGGCAAGAGGGAATGAGTTAAAATAATTTTAAGAACAAGTTATTTCCTCCCATTATAAAAGCCTATATGTTCATGGTAGAAAAAAAAAAGTCTACAAATTTTTTAAATTGCAAATGGTTTCAAATCAGTTGAAGTTCTATCCCCCAAGGGTAGGCACTGTACATTGTTATTATATTTCAGTCTTTTCTCTGTGCATGTGTATTTTTTATAAACCTGGGATCAGACTAGGCATACCATTTTAACCAGCTTTTAATGCCTAACAATATATCATGAACATTTTCCCATGTCATTAAATATTCTGAGTCCTGACTTTCATTGGCTATAGATTGTTCTTACTTATAGATGTATCATAATTTATGAAACCAGACCTCAAGATTTAGACAAGTTAAAGTAATTTTTTAAACAATATCTTATGTCAGCAAAGGGGAAAACTATTAACTCGTGCTCTTCATAAAGGAAAAAAATGAATCAAATCAGTGATGACAATTTCAAATGATATACCATTCTCATTTACCAAAATAACAAAGTGTCTTAAAAGTTGGAGACATAAATGCAAGTCATTGTGTGCATTATAATCTTTCATGTTAGACATTCACATTTTCAGCAGATGATTGCTATCTTTGTCCTTAAGTAAAATACAAGGACATCTCCAGGTGAATAAGTATTTTAGAAGGTGGAGGATTGAAAAGCTTGTGCCCTTCCGCCAGTACTATCATCTGCTCCATCCATCTCTGCTCTCCACTCTGCCCCACTCATCATACATCAGGATCTGCAGTCCCAACTGAGAGTGCCAGTGATTCATATACCTCAAGGGCACTCTGGGAGCCTTAGCAATCAACATGAGAACAATGGCTGTCTCTCCACTTTTGGCATATGTCAGATAGCTGTGTGATTTGATACTTCAAAGGCAGGGACGAGTACCCCATAAGTATACTGGGGCAGACAGAAATAGAAGATCAAGGGGAAAAAAAGCTACCTGCGAGATGGGAGGGAATTAAAAACAAAAAACTGGAAACAGCAATGTCAAAGGGAAGTAGCTATCAGAAATCCAAGGCCCTGGTTCATCTAACTTCAGTTTTCAGAGATGCAGCATGGAGCAGGGGATAGACCACCCCACGCTTTCCAAGGCCAACTGAACAGTGTCTGTCATGCCGAAAGATGCAGATGTACCCAACCATACCTCTCATCATACTCTGTCCCAGGGAAATACTCACACAGGGCACAAGTCTGTTCAAAAGTGTTCTTTGCATCTTTGTTTTTGTTACTGATAAACTGGAAGCAATATATATGTCTGTCCACTGGGGAATGTTCCAATAAATTGTGGTATATCCAAAGCATTCACTAGAAAAATTAAAAACAGACTTTTTTAAAAGAAATGATTTCAGGAATGCTTAATGAAAGTAAGCATGCATTAAGAATAGTGTAATCCCACTTATAGCATTAAAAGTCTATATAATTGTGTGTTTACAAATGTGCACAGAAAAAAGTTCCCAGATATACATCAAACTTGTTTCAGTAGATACCTTAAAAAAGAAAAGGGTGGAATAAGAAGGATTAACTCCATATGCAACTGCATTCAAAAATCTTTACAAGAATGTATTAATAAATATTAATGAACATATTAATGAATAATGATGTGCATAATTTGTTTAATGTTACGATCATACGCTTCACAGTTAGGCATAAGTTGATTTCTTGCTCTTTAAATCATCAGCTCAGGGAAAATTTTTTAACCTCTGTAACCCTCAGTCCATTTAGTTTTAAACGGGAATAATAGCGAGCTTTCAGATTTGTTGTAAAGATGGAAGATATTTCAATGAAGGATTTAATTTTTTTAAATAAAAAAAAAGGCCAGGTGTGGTGGCTCACACCTGTAATCCCAACACTTTGGGAGGCCGAGGCAGGTAGATCACTGGAGGTCAGGAGTTCAAGACCAGCCTGGCCAACATGATGAAACCCTGTCTCTATTAAAAATACAAAACAAAATTAGCTGGGGATGGTGGCATGTGCCTGTAATCCCAGCTACTCAGGAGACTGAGGCAGGAGGAGCGCTTGAACCCAGGAGGCAGAGGTTGCAGTGAGCTGAGATAGCGCCATTGCACTCCAGCCTGGGTAACAGAGCAAGACTCTGTCTCAAAAAAAAAGAAAAGAAAAAAAGATGAAAGATAATATGTATAAAGCACCCAACATAGTGCCTGGCACTTAGGAGAGACTAAACAATGATAACTCTTCTTAGAATATAAACACACCTCTTAGCCTTGTGCCCACCTCCTCCAGTTTTTGCCACCCTTTCTGACCTTGAAATACATTGAACTATATAAATGAAGGGAAGCAAAACAAAACATCCTGTGCACAGCTCTAGTAGAGGCATAAACAGTTGAAAAAAAAAAAGTCCATAGCAACAACTAAAGTATTTTTTTTTCAGACTCTTTTAAAATTTAAAACTTTAAATAAGAAATCAAGGGGAAAATGCAGTAGCTGAACTGGAATTCTAACTCAGGCAATCTGGCCCCAGGGTCAGAGCTCTCTACTGTTATAATCCCCTGTAACTCTAAAGGGTAAGAACATTCCAGACCTAAAGGAAAGAATTTGAAACTGTAGAGGAAATACTGCTCTACTGTCAGGTAAAGATTGCAGGGCGGTCAGACCTGCCATGATGGGAGCAGTAGGGGTCAGCATGTATCTACTTATACAGTCCGAGGTCATATTCTGGTGCTGCCACTTACCAGCCGTTGAAACTTGGGCAAGTCGCTTAGTTTGTTTGAGCCTCAGTTTTCTCATCTGTCAAATGTGGACCCTGCCTCATAGAACTGTGGAAAGAAACAAGCTCTTCGATGATATCATGGGACACAGTGGGTGCTCACTACATGGGAGTTATTTTTCTTACAGTGAGCCAGAAAGACTATGAGAACCACGTTGGACATTAGGAATGTAGCATGCCCATGTAAGAATAACCACTAAATTGTGACTGACAGGATTGAAGTTTCTAAAGCCAGGAATATTATGGACGCAGACAGAAGAGATGCAATAGCCAAATCCCGTGACTCTTCCAACAAGTAGTTTTCAGACAAAATCAGATACAAGTGGATGGCTGATGTACCTAGCATAGAAGGTGGAAAGGTATTGTTGGGAGGGTCACCCTTACAAAGACATCGTAGGTGATCACTGGAATTCAAAGTCTTTCCCTTCCCCAGGACATCTTCTACAAGTTGCCCTGAACGCTTATAATTCTATCACTGCCCTCCTATTGTTGTCTTTCAAAATGCAGACTTACTGGCTGAATATCTTATCAAGTCATTACCTTCTCCAAATGGGTGAATTGGATAAGATTCCTTTTACTTTTGCCAGGGTCCAATAAAGACAATGGAAAGAATGGAACTAGAAGGAGGCCATGAACAGGGTAAGGATAGCAAGGGATAAGAGAGAAAGAAAATAATAATAATAAGCAACAGGACTGCCAAGTAACAAGTAACACTGTGCAGCTTGTCAGGATGTGAGCAGCACTCACTTCATTGTCAAGGCTCTAAAGACAAACGTCACCTATCTCATTGTTTGTCAAGGGCTGACCCTGAGCATAGGTTTAAACTACAAAGAGTTTCCAGCCAAATCTAGACAAATGTGTGAATGGCGTAATGATCATAGGCTATCAAGACATCCCCAAAGGCCTCACCTTACACAGCTGGCCTGCTGCATGGTATCTTAGGGATGTTGCCCAGCACTTAGTAAACACATAGGAGAATGTTTAGGACAGATGACCACTGGTTCTTGGCTTTGACACTCACCAGCTATTTAACCTTGGCTAAATCAATAATTCTCTCCAACAAAGAACGTAGTCAGAGATTAACTGACCACAAAGAAATCAAAGAGATGAATCTGTACTCCGTTTTTAAAGTGGTCCTCCAATATGATAATCATATTTCCGCTTGTGGGGAAGGCAAGGAAAAATATATTAAATCATTACCAGCCCCCTAAAACAAGATATGATCATCATGAAAACATAGTATCAGTCCCAGGGTAAGTTGGGAAATCAGTTGCCTTAAACCATCTCTTTCAGTGTCCTTACTTCCCTTGAGGACATCTTTTTCCCAGGCACATAGGAGTCTTCGGGCTATCCAAACCCATTTTCAGTTCTCTACTAAGTCTAGGCTTCTTCCTTTTCAGTTTCTGAAAAATTCTCATTTTCCATAAAAAAACTTATTCCCCTGAAGTACTGTTGGTGACCAGTACTGACTTACATCCTTACCTCTCCAGGGCAGGGAGGCTTTGAGTTTTGAGTACCCCCGGAGATGCTGCAACCTCATGCCAAAGGTAGCCTCTGATAGTGGCATTGCAGACTAGGAGGCACATACATGGGGGAACCATATCACCTGGCACAGGGCTGGTTTCTCTCTCCAGTTATTTGAGCTGTATTTACAGACTGGTCTTTCAGGTCTTGGCCAGTTCAGCCTTCTTGATTGAACTGGAACAAATATGAGCCTCTATCCACACTGCCAGGGTCCCAGAAATTCAGAACCAGCTGAGCTTTTCAAGTAAGATTAGAGTCAGAAATCCTCCATGGTCCAGAGCTATTCTCCATGGCACTGACCTGACATAGGATTATTGTATATTGTGAACCTCTATCCCCATGACATTTGTCAGTATGGGCTTATACAAGGGACTTGGCTTTATTAAACTGCACTGCCTCTTAAAATACTGAGCTGTGCTGCATATGTGACTGTTTAACTCAATTGTCTATATGATAAAGTCACTTGGCATTTGAGTAAGAATATCATGTGTGGGTTGATGGTTTATTAGTCTAGATTGGAATATTCTATGACTGGCAGATTGTACCCCAACCACCCGTAGTTGCCTCAGACATCTAGTACAGCTGTAAAGGCCATACTATTTTGGTTAAGCCTCAGGACTAATGAAAAGATACATATTCAACTCTTTGTTTGCCTAGTTCTGGAAACAACTTCTTATAATAAGACTAAGATATAAAACTAAAGGTCAAAACTGTGTAAGTAAAAGAAGTTACTGCCCTTTAAGGGAAAAATAATACATGTTAATTTTTGCAGCAATTTCAATTGAATGGGTTTCCAGGGAAACGGGTATCTGCAATGGGTTCATCCCACTTAATATTTATGACAAGACATAGGGAATTTCTTTCATGTTATCTTTTCCTGGTTACACACGACATGCTCATTCTTAAATTTCCTTTGAAGCGATCATTCTATGCTTGAGTCTTATTTGTTCTCCCAAAAAAAGAAATGAATGCCCATTCTATGATTTTTTAAGAACCTTTGATATCAGGAATATAAGCCTGGTGATCACTACTAAAAAATAAAAGTATGCAAATCAATCTGACTCCCTTTTTTAATGAATCAAAAGCTATTTGTTATTACTTGTTTTATTGAAAATCTGCTTACTTTCTGAGTTGGATTCTGTTTCTAAGAGTTGAAGTGGAAAAATAAAATTGGTGGCAAAGGACCACTAAGTCTTCAAGGTTAAGTAAATTGTATGTTTTCTTGGAAGAGCTCCTAAGGCAGACCTATAAATTTCTTTTTATATTTTGTTTTAATCTCAGGTTTACCAAAAAGTTGTCATAGTGCAAATAATTCCCATACCCTTCACCTGGATTCACCAATCGTTAACATTTTACCATATTTCTTTTCTCATTCTCTGTATGTGTGTGTTTGCTTATATACATATTATTATGCCATTTGCAAACCATTTGAGAGTAAGTTATAAACCTCATGCCCTTTAAACTCTAAATACCTTCTAAAACTAAGGAAATTATCCTAGGAAACCATAGCACAATTATCAGAATTGGGAAGTTTAACATTGATGCATACTATTTTCTAATCCTCAGACTTTCTTTACATTTTACCAGTTATCCTTCCTGCCACTCCCTTGGAGGAGGAGTTGAGGTGAGGACCAGGGCTGGAGAGAGGACTTGTCTCTAAGAGGTTTTCACAGGCTTCGTTCCACTAGACAGGGCTGGGAGAGGCCACCACCAATTGTCCTTTGTACCAATCTTATTTTCTGGTCTGGGATCCAGGCCAGGATCATTCATTTTATTTATTTACTTTTTATCTCTTTAGTCTGCTTCTTCCTCCCACCACCTGTCCAACTTTACTAGAGTATAATGGACAAATAAAAATTGTATGTATTTATCATGTACATAATTATGTTTTGACACATTATACATCTTTAAATGATTAAATCAAGCTAATTAACATATCTATCACCTATATCCTTTTCGCTTTTTGTGGTGAGAACATTTTAGCAATATTAAAGTATACAGTGAGTTATTAAATATAGTCACCATGCTATGCAATAGATCTTCAGAACTTAGACGTCCTGTCTAACTGAAATCATGTACCCTTTGACAAACATCTACCCATTCTACCTACCCTCCCCACTGCAGACCTTAGTTATCACCATTCTACTGTACACTGCTTCGATTTCAGCTTTGTCCATTCCACATACAGGTGAGATCATCCAGTGTTTTTCTTTCTGTGCCTGGCCTGTTTCACTTAGCATAATGTCCTCCAGGTTCATGTTAGTCTGGAACCATTTCACAGTTTTTCTTTGTCATTCATGCCATTGAAGAAATATTTCTTGAAGAAACACAGGCTGATTATTGTGGAAGACAGTGTGGTGATTCCTCAAGGATCTAGATTTGGAAATAGCATTTGACCCAGCCATCCCATTACTGGGGATATACCCAAAGGATTGTAAATCATGCTGCTATAAAGACACATGCACACGTATGTTTATTGTGGCACTATTCACAATAGCAAAGACTTGGAACCACCCCAAGTGCCCATCAATGATAGACTGGATTAAGAAAATGTGGCACATATACACCGTGGAATACTATGCAGCCATAAAAAAGGATGAGTTCATGTCCTTTTCAGGGACATGGATGAAGCTGGAAACCATCATTCTCAGCAAACTGTCACAAGAACAGAAAACCAAACACCGCATGTTCTCACTCATAGGTGGGAACTGAACAATGAGAACACTTGGACACAGGAAGGAGAACATCACACATCGGGGCCTGTCATGGGGTGGGTGGCTGGGGTAGGGATAGCATTAGGAGATATACCTAATGTAAATGACGAGTTAATGGGTGCAGCACACCAACATGGCACATGTATACAGATGTAACAAACCTGCATGTTGTGCACATGTACCCTAGAACTTAAAGTATAATTTAAAAAAAAACAAAATTGTGGAAAAGAGGAAAGAAGGGAAGATAACCAGAAAAAAAAGAAGAAATACAGGCTGATTATTATTTTGGAATGTCCCTTAATTTAAGTTTGACTGATGTTTCCTCATGATTTTTTTTAGACAAGGTCTCACTCTGTTGCCCAGGCTGGAGTGCAGTGGTGACCTCATAGCTCACTGCAGCCCTAAACTCCTGGCCTAAAGCAATTCACCCACTTTGGCCTCCTTTGCTCTGGGTTACAGGCATGAGCCACCACACCTAGCCTTTCCTCATGATTAGAATCAAATTATACATTTTGGACAGAGATATTAAAAAATTGTATGGCATGGCGTTTGTTCCTATATAATTTTAGAGTTAATTATATGATGCAGAAATAGTTTTCAATCTTCCAAACCACTTATATCTTAGTGTGAGCAGGCCTAGATCTTTACTGGTGAGCTCATTATCTCACTGAGTTAGAAGAAAGTATATTTTCTAAAAGTTCTCTAATAAGCATCTATTCAATGCTTTAAAGGTGAATGTCAGAAGAAAAAGTTGTTTCTCTGCCCCCTCTGATATTTTTAAGGTTTTGAAAGACAGAATGATACTTACCTAGGGAACGCCTTTCTCCGTAATACAGGCAAAAAGTACATTGTCCACGGTCTGAAGACTTTTCTGAAGATAAAAAAATAGATATGGCCACTTTATTCTCTTCTCATATTTTAACTAAACATTCTTTTCTTTCCACGATCCAATCATATTAAATTACAAAACAACTAAGATCTTAGGTTAACCTTGATATTTATTATGTATCTTTCTGGAACATTTTGACATTTGAAATAAAATGAAGAATTTCAATCTGCCATTTCTAGATTTGGATCTCAAGGGTACCAACATGAAGTAGATCCTATTTTTGAAAACTTTTACAAATCCTTTTACTCTACTCATCCTTCAAGGCCCAATTCAAACATCACTTCCTCTGTGCATCCCCATGCACCATCAGAATGAATTTGAGTTTTTGTTTTTAATGCTGTGATAAAATTTTGTCCAAGTACTCACTGTGTTCTGCCTTATTTAATTGTGGCTTCTGAACATGCCTGTTTGATTCACTGGAGATTGTGAATTCATCTTGATTTGTACTGACAATGTTTTAAATTGAGTGTGTTCTATGTGTCCAATACCTTACTATATGCTGAGAATAAAAAATTATATGCACACCCCTTTTTTTCATAGGATTTCAAACAGAAAATGTTGGCAGAATTTCGAGTCTAGGCTTGCAATGAGCAGTAACTCTGTTGACAACCAAGCGATGATGAAAATTCTATTGGCTGGCTAGCATTTGTCTTAGGAAAGAATAATGAAGAATGTAACTTACGTTGTTTCAAAAATAATAATTCCATTTTACTCCATGTTCACTTAACGCTTGAAGTATTCAGTGTATGGGATACTGTTTTCTGCTTGCTGATATGTATTTTTAGTTTGGTTGCAAATTTCAGAGTCAGGGCCATGTCTTCCTCCTATGGTGTATCTCCATTCGATCTGGGAGAATAACATACATGGTATTGATACATAAATGATGTAAACTTTATTTTATTTTGAGAATCAGTCTTAGTTAACTCAAGCTATTTGTAGCCCTGCGTCTATTTTTATAAAGCTTCACTGAGATATAATTTACATACCATCAAATTCCCCTGTTTTAAGTGTATAGTTCGATGATTGTTAGTATATTTACAGAGGCGTGCAACCATCATCATGATCTTATTTTAGAATATTTCCATCATCCCTAAAGAAACTTTGACTCATTGACAGTTACTCCCCATTCCTGTGCCCAGCCTCTGGCAATGACTTTCTTTCAGTCCCTTTAGATTTGCCTTTTCTGAAACTTAACAAAAGTGGAATGCTGTAGTATGTGGTCTTATATGACTGGCATCTTTCTCTTAGTATACTATTTTTGAGATTCACCCCAAGGTAGCATGTATCAGTAGTTTGAACTTTTTACCTTTTTTTATAACATTTTCAAGTGTACTGTAGGACTGGAGCCTTTATTGACAAAGAATAAATCTTTTGAAACTACATCAGTTGTGGCATAGTCTAAATTTTGCACTAGTTGTTCTTAAGGGTGAAAAAGCAAAGTAAATGCAGATGATCCAATTGTTCATTCATTATTCCTATTATTAGGGAAATTTGTTTTAAAATTAATCTCTGACATGTTATTCTGGGATAAAGAAAGTATACTGTAGCTGTTAAATGTCAAAATTATTCCACTTAAACAACCAGTCAACTTTTCACATCAAGTCGATCATTGTGAATTACAATGAAATAATTATCTTAACACATAAAGGGGAAACATATCTACTTTCTCTAGGTGATTAAATTTAAAAATACACTAAATGAGCTGCTATGTGATATTCAAGTAAAACATAAATGATATTTATAAAACACATAAAATATTGAAGAGCGTTTTTTTTCTAGAGATACAGGGAAACATGTTGACTATAATAAATATACAATGTGACATTAAATTAAGTACATCTTTGGAAAAACAGATAAATCATTGAAGTGATCTTAGAATTTGTGTCGAAACACATTATTAGTCACCCAGAAATTTCAAAACAACAAAATAATTTTCCACTTAGAAAAGCATAGCGTGGAAGTGGGAAAAGTGATTTCTAGAATAGTAACTCGAGGGCCTAAATTTCAATACTAACCTTTTCCCTTAGTAGTTACGTACAGTAAGAAAAGCACCCCTCAGTTTTCCACTGTGCAAAATGAATGGAAATACCTTCCCAACCGATCTTATTGTTTATAAAGACACCATGCAATAGACCTCATCATTATTATATAGCCAATTGTCTAATTAAAGGTACACCGAAACTGAAATATTTTTGCATTTTTTTCTACACCATGATGTTCAAGCCACATCAGACTATATTAGATTCATTAAGGTTTGCTTTTGAATCAAACGTTCATTTATAAAAAAGAGCAGACATTCCACTGTTGGCTTAGAAAATAGAAGACTTCGATGATGATAACAGTGGTCTGACGTATATTTCAAATTTTTCATTTTTCTTTCAATCTCCAGCCTTAAGAATACTATTCTGTTCACTTTTGTATATGTGCATTTTTCTTTTGGTTTGGATCCTGAGCTCTTTTGAGTGGTATCTCATTCTCTCAAAGCACAAGGAGACTTTATGATTTGCCTTTGGTCTTAGGAAATATCAGTCAGAATAAAACCCTTGAGCTTTATCCCAGAGTTCTTATGTGAAAGACACTATGCTAGGACTCCAGTCTTTAATCAGCACTGTTTCATCCACTGGAAATACTATGCAAGAAAGGCGTTGGAATAGGTCAAACGTGTCTGGGAATTTTGGACCCACAACCCATTACTTGAAAACTTAAATGAAACAAATCTTGAATTTAGGCTAAAATCAAACTATATATTATTTCTCAATATGAAAAAGAGGATTGCATGGACTTAACATCCAGCAAAGATTGTTTAGTAATTTTCTGACATGTGTAAATCATGTCTGACATGATTAAGTTTCTGGACCCATCAAAGAGGACAGATGACAAACCACGAAAAATCACTGCATGTCAGTCACTATAGCCCTACAGTTTCCCAGACTCCAGTGTAAGCTGCTAAATGGCATAAGGGCAGCAAAACAGAGACATACCATTTTGGACATAAATATGGTATTTGCATGCATCGAGAATATCAGCCCACTTATCAGTCGTATGACTGCGGGCAAGTTGTAGAACCTCTCCGAGTCTCAGTTTCCTTATCTCTAAAACAGGAACGGTCATATCTACGAACAGGATTGTTGTGAGGCTTAAATGATATAATCTATAGGAAAGTAGTTAGCACAGTGCATGGGCCATTGTATATAGGAAACAGTGTGTGACCACGACAGAGAAATGCTATTCAACAAAACTGCAAATGGCCAGCATTCAGGTCATATGAGAAAGTGGCAAGAGATAAGAGTAGAAAGTAGTCAGGAGCTACATTACAAAAGACTTCTAAGTCTTTAAGCTTTATCTTAAAAACTAAAGATTATTGCAAGCTAGGATTGGGGTTGTGGGAGGAGCAATAGGTGACATGCTTCAGATTCTCCTTTAAAATCAATTCCCCTAGCTGCAATGTGGAGGATGAATGGAAAGATCAGAGTAAGATCAGAGGCATAGAAACCTCTTGGGTTAGCCATGTTTTCTCTTAAAAATGAAATGATTAGTTTAATTAAAACAGTAACAGCATAGAATAGTTGGCCCTTTGTGACTAGAGGCTGTGGCAAAGCTACAAAGAGATAAATAAGCTGTAATGAAAAGTCCAAGTATGTAATTTCTACTTGAACAGATCTGGATTTGAATCCTCACTCTTCAAATTACCTATTGTGCCACTTCAGACAGATAAATTTTTTTCATCTATTAAAAAAAAAATGTGACTACGTTAGGACAAATACCTAATGCATACCTGACTTAAAACCTAGATGACACATTGATAGGAGCAGCAAACCACCATGGCACATGTATACCTATGTAACAAACCTGCACGTTCTGCACATGTATCCCGGAAATTGAAGTAAAATAAAAATTTTTTTTAAAAATGTGGTCAGCCATAGCTGCTGTAGGACTATTGTGATGTTTAAATAAGATGATGCATATAAACACCTGACACAGAATCTGACACAGAGTTTAGAATCGGTATGTGAGGTACCTTGGCATCCAAGGAAAGGGGTTTGGTAGGTGGCTGGAATGCAGGTCTGGAAGGCACAAGGGAGAGTAAGCACCATCTGCACACAGGGGCAATAGATGAAACTGTAGACATTGATGACTTCACCTGGAAGAATATGTATGGTTAGAAGAGACCTGAGAATAGAACCAAAGGCATGGCCAGTTGTAAAAGACAGACAAGGAGATCATCCCTTGAAGATGACTCAAAAGAACTGTCCAGAGATAGAGGAGACGGTTTCTGGTATACCATCAATAGGTTTGGCTGTGGAGTGAGGTGGAAGCAGAGGGCTTGTGCTGTTGTGATAGTATTATGTCCAAAGACCCAAAAATGTCAGATATCACTGCCCCTGTTGAGAGTCTGGAGTGACAATGATAAAGTTTGTTAAGTATTATGGTACTGGTAGTGCATGATCACCAAAACTCAAAGTGGAGGCCAGGAAAATTGAGCTGCATTGGCCACATGGAGCACACCATTCTTCCTAGCCTAATTAGGCCTAAAACGTTTTAGATCAAGGACAAAGCCAATACACCTGCCAGGACCAGGAGAAAATAGAACCAGAAGAAGACAGAAAGAGGTTTTGAGAATCCAGGGCTCAAGGTAACAGCCAGTGATGCTGGAAAAGTTGACACAGACCAGCTAGAGCAACTTCAGCCTTTACTAAGACAGTGGTTCTCAAACTTCAGCTAGTGTCAGAATCCCCTGAAGGGCTTGCTGTCCCCACCCCTCAGAGTTTCTGATCCAGTTGGTCTGGGGTAGGCTATAGAATTTGCATTTCTAAGAAGTTCCAGGATATGCTAATGCTGCTTGTTCAGAAACCACCATTTGAGAATCACTGACCTAAGGATTTTGGACTCTTAATCTTTGTGGAATCACAAAGGACTGTTCTCTTTAACTTGCTCATCCTAGAAATGGACATATTTCATCCAGTAAAAGGCTGCTGTCACTAAGTTTGTGGTACCTTTTGCACGAATGTGCTGAGGCAATTATTCCACCTTTGTGAAATAAAACATGCAGCTCCAAAATTTAGACCCACAAAGAGGGTGTCCAGGTTGAGGAAGCCACCAGGACTGCCTTGATGAGAGTCTCTTGCCCTTTGGAAATCTCTCAGTTCAATTATTGGGCCTGTTTCCGTCAGCTTGGTCCTAAGAGTGTCTTATTCCTGCTTCAATGTTCTAATCAGGGCCATTTTTTTCCCACTGCACCAGATCAGAATCCATTCGCTTTATACTAGTAAAACACTGTTACTTTTTCAAGCACATGTTTGTAAAAGCATATTCCGCTTGGTGATAGATTATGGTGAACAAAAGTCTCCCCTTGGTGCCCTTTTGTAGAGCTGCAACAGGCTAGAACTATCAAAAGCTTTTATGAAATGCCAAAGGAAAAAATTAGAAACAAATTCAGTGTACAATATATTTTAAAAGAGAAGAGCTTTGAGTTTCTATTCTTACCAAAGAAGACTTAATTCAAGAGCCCAAGAGGCCCTGGGCTTGCCCTGTGCCCACCTGGGGATTTGCATTTCCATGTGTCCAGCCCACCTCCTGGCCGGCAGCTTTCCTCCTTGGTTAAGACCCGAAAAAGGACACTCCCCTTCAGCAGATTCCTTCTCTCTGTTCTTGGTGTGTAATCTGAGAAATACACTGTTATGTATCTGTGCCTTAAGTTCCAGCATACATATCCAACAGAGCAGATGACTAGGTTTTTCAAAGTATGTTTCATGGAACACTTGTAACAAATGTTACACGATACACACAGGGTTCTATGATCAGGAATGTTTAGGAAATGCTGTTACACAAAGTCATTCAAAGTTGTGTGTGTGTGAATCTCCAAGAGAGGAGCATATCATTCGTCATTTCCCAAACTCATTTGATCATAAAATCTCTTTTTATTGTTTTCTCTTTAGATCATCTCTTGGGACTGTATTATGGGACCACTTAGGGGACACCATCTGAATACTAACCCAGTAGCCATGGTGTTCATTTAACAAGAATGACACCATTACAGTACTGGTAGGGGAGGAGGAGTCATGCTAATTAACACTCCCAGGATTGAGGAAGTCAAAGTTTCTAAAATGATTCGAGTGTTGCATGATCTAGTGACTCAAGGCTTTATATAATTTGGCAGAAATCCTGAGAAGGGAGAGTCAATCCCCAGGCCTGAGACAAGCTCCTTTCCTCCCTTTCCTCCACAGCACCTGTTTAACCCAACAACACTAGGCCCAGTTGGGAAAATAAAGGCCCCACCTACAGTAGGAGAAATGATACAGTCAATGCAGGAGTGGGTCATGGCCCCAAAAGCTACAACCTACCATATGACAAGTCACTTCATCTCTTTGGGATTCCATTTTCTCATAATCAGATAAAATACATGTGGAATGCATAGCTCAGAAGTTCCTGCTGTAATATCCTAGGATCCTAAGACAACCTAAAACAGGTCTCAGCCTCCATAAATGTTCCATATGTGTTAGGGTTTGGAGGGAGGGTTGCTTTCAAGTTGAGTGGTCCGGAACTTCCAGGAGCTTGCCCTGCTCCCATCTCTGGAGTTGAACTAATTTGATGTCCTTTTCAAAAGCAATGAGTCCAAAGATTCCAGACCTCAACAATCCAAGAAAACATGGTCGAAAAGTTTTTGTGCACCTCTTTAGTTTCTGCCAAAATGTAGTAGATGTGCTTTCAGCACTTCAGTGGTAAGATCGAGACTCATGCTTCTTTACATTTTTAAAGGGAACTTTCCTGAATTTGAGTAGTTACTTCCTGGGGCAGGAAATGTCTCAATCCTTTTCATAATCTTTTCTGGGGCAGAGGTGATGGGCACTGATGATCTTTATTTGTAATTCCATAACCTCAACTGAGGTGGGTTTAATAAACAGCTCTATCTCTGTTCTCTTGTAACGAAGATATAAAAGAACAAACTGGATCAATTTTAGACAGACAGATATCTCCCAGGAACTTTCAAGCCTAAGATAATCCACTTATTGCAATATGTAACATTTTATCTTTTTTTTTTTAATGCACATGGATTTTGGTGCACAGAGAGTCCTCCATCTTTTTTCTGAGCGAGCAAGTGTTGTTATGTATGTGAAGAGTGTCAGGGCTTTCAGGTCTCCGATGGAATCAAGAGGCTCCTGACACACAAAGTGTCATTTAGGCTCCATCCAAATGAATGAGAAGGGCTCTGTCCTGTGAAGAGCTGAAGGGAGGGATGTATCAGACAGAGGGAAGAACATGTGCAGCGTCCTTGAATTGAGGCAGGCAAAAACTTGGCGTGCTCAAGGAACAGTGAGGATGCTGTTTTGGTTTATGTCAAGGAAGCAGGAGGATTGATGAGAAGTGGGGAAGGACCACCTTTTGGTAGAGGTTTGGATTTTGTTCTAAATACAGTACAAAGCCACTGAAGGTTTTAAACAAGGAAGGAACATTATCTGATTCGCAGCCTGTAAAACATCACTCTTTGGTGGCTCTGTCAAGAAAATATTAAAGTGGCCCAAAGCTAATGAGGAAGCCGGAAAGGAGTCCAGTTAGGAGATGATGATGGTTTGGACTGCGATGATGGCAACGGAGAGAAGGAAGTAGTTGGATTAAACATATATTTTGGAGGAATAACCAATGAACTTACTAATGGATTGGATTTAGGTAGTGAAGGGAAGAAAAGAGTTGGCTTGAAGGTTATTTGCTTAAGCTCCCAGGTGGATGGTGGTGCCAAGATGGGACTACTGTGAGAGGAACAGATTTTAGAAATGAAGTTGGAGATGCCCGTTGGTTGGGCAAATGGAGATGTCAAGTTGATGGTTGGATATAGGATCCTGGTTTCAGAGGAGACATCTGGGATGGAGATATCCACATGGATGTTGCACATAATTAGTATTTAAAACTGAGACAAGATGAGATCGCCTAGAGCAGGGCTTGGCGAACTTTTTCTCCAAAATACCAGGTGGTAAATATTTTCAGCAGGCTATAAGGTCTCTCGCAACTACTCAACTCTGCCATGATAGCACAAAAGCAGCCACAGACAATATGTAACAAATAAAAGCTGTATTCCAGTAAACTTTATTTACAAAACAGGTGGTGGGTCATGTTTGGCCCACAGGCTGAAGATTGCTGACCTCTGACCTAGAGTGTAGACTGAGAAGTAGCCCAAGACAAGACCTAAGAAATATATATACATAGTATATATATATGTATATAATTATTATGTATGTACAATTGTCACTTACTAGGCCAGTCATCATTCCAAGTGCATTACTTATATAAACTCACTTAATCTTCACAATAACCAGTGAAGTGAGTACTGTTATCTCTGTTTTACAAAAAAGAAAACTGTGACCTAAATAAGTTTATTTCTGTCTCTTGAGAAAAAAAGAAGTCCATAAGTTGGCAGTCCAGAGCTAGTATGGCAATTCTGTGTATTTCAGCAACCTAGAATTTTCCAAATCATTCTTCCACAATCCCTAGAGTATAGCCCTCACTCTCATGGACCAACATGATGGCTGGGACACCAGTCATTGCAGGGAGCAGAAAGTCGAAACAAACGAGAGGCAAATGGAATGCACCAGTTGTCTTTTACTGTGTCTTTTAAGTTTCCTGGAAATTGCCTTGCAACACTTCTATTATGTCTCATTGGTCAGAAGTTAGTCCCACAGACACATATTGACAAATGGGAAATGGATTTTTTCTCAGGGGCCATGAGCCCAACTAAAATTTAGAGGTTCAATTACTAAAACAGAAAGTAAGAACAGTCATTAGAGTAGAAGTTAAAAGGCTCTGACTAGTTGCTTTAAGGCGTATCAGTTATCTTTCTTTATGTGCCTTTTTGCAAGTACAGTTAGTTGATAGCACCCTTCCTAAGACATTTCTGCTCAGCCATTTGGTGTCTTAGGCCTCCACTGATGATGTCCTACATACTCTTCCAGCTCACTGGTCACCTCTTCTGTGAAGCCATCCCTGGCACCCTAGGCAGATTACTCCTGTGCCCCATCCCGAGTTTATTACACTTCTCCTTGGATTTCGTTCTTTCCTGGCGTGCCTCCTTTTGTGCTGCCTCCTCTGCTTGACTGGGTAACTCAAAGGCGGGTGAAGCCTGGTTGAAGTGTGGAGGGTAAATGGCTAAGAACTAAGGGAAATATGTAGTGAAGCTGCAAATGAAGAAAAAGGAGCTAGTCCACAGGATTCCCTGCTCCTTGCTGAAGGGACTGGGGTCAGACACCTAGTGGAACAGGTGGCTCTCAAATGTTGCTACTTATACAAATAACCTCAGAACTTCTTTTAACAATCTTGATGCTAAAGTTTCATCCCATAATTATTAAAGCGGACTTTCTATGAGTCACACCTAGGCATATATATATATATATATATATAGAAACACTTCTAATCGGAATTATTAAAGTCCTCCTGAGTTTATTTAAGGCAGTTGGATGCATAATAAGTGAAATAACTCTTAAGCTGCTCTTTAAATAATTAGAGCAGGCAATCAAGAAAATAAGACAATAGCCTCACTGAAGTTTACCCCATTTGTGACACATAATATGTTTAGATGGCTTTATTGACTCTACAAGGAAGCATGCAAGACTGATCACAGGTGACAGATGTGATTGCTTCTATCAGGATGTGAGGGGCCATATTTCAAATTCAATGTGAGTGTTGAGCTCCATTTTCAACTACTAGTAAGGAGAGTTTTGTGCATTCGTTACAAGTAAAGAGTATTCCCATTTGGTGTGGAGTGTGTTTCAGAATGTTTTGTTCTGTTTTCTCCAAACAGTACACATTAGGGAGGAAGTGAGCTCTCTTAAATATGTTTTGAAACTTTTTTTAATGTAAAGATTTCCGAGGGGATTCAAGATTTTTTTAATTCAATAAAAATGCTGTTGACCGTTCAGATGTTTAGTAAAAAGTGAGAGAAAGTGTTTCAGCAGCTATTCTTTCCTTTTTCACTGCAGTGTTTATATCCAGTTTCAGGGGAGAATAACTGTCCAATTTTTCAAGCACATTTAGAGATTTCTGAAAATTATTTTTAAGTGTTCCTTTGGAATAAAAGTTGAGTCTCTGATTTTAGTTGATATTGTTACTGATGAGAAGCAAGAAATTGCTTGGATTTCTGCCTTTAATGAAAAAGAGAGGGAGCCAGGAAATGCACTGGGCAAAACTGCAAAATCGAATGGATTCAACATGCAGCTCTTAACCAGAAAAAGAGACTTTGAAACATGTGCATTTGCCAAAAAAGAAAACTGCTTTATTGAAAGGTTAATTTTCATATTAGGCTTGGGAAATTTGAGATAAATAAATGAGATCAGACAAAAAAAACCATAAGGCCTGGATTCTTTTTCCTGGGGTTTTCAGAAAATAGTTATTGCTTCCAGTGAAATGTTTTGACATTTCCAGTAGGGAGAAAATGTTAATTGTAATATTGTGTATGTGTTCTTAATAACACTGAATAAATCTTTTATTTGTTTTAAGAGTAATAAGAAAGTAAAAACACTATTAAAACGTTAGCTGTCTTCTTTATTCCTTATGGTAACTTTTCATGCTTTCTAGGATATTGTGATTCATTTTACAGGTTCAAATATATACCAACTGAAGAACATGCTTTTGCTTGTTTTATATCAGTTGTAGTTTTTAAAGGAGTCTTATTACTATCTTCCACATAGATCTTCCTGGGTCTCTTTTCTAATTTTGTCGCATCTTTTGCTCATTCGATAATTCCTCACCTTTTTCCGTTGAGTCCATGGCTCCTTTACTACATTTATGAAAAGTCAGCACTTAAAGACAGCACAATGATGGTCCACTTGACTGTATATTTAATTAAGCTACCTTTTGGCAGAGACAGTGATTTTTTTCTGAACAGCCATCTCTGTAGCCACCAACTCCTTGCTTTGTACTTAACAGACACCCCATAATTTGTTGAATGACTGTAATACCCTCCTTACTTCTGCCATATGTCCCTGCCCCAGAATTCCATGTTGCAATTGATGACTGGAGCTACATGTCCAAAGCAAAGGTCTCACTGTTGAAAATTACAATAGTACGTTGTCGATGGTCCTTTAGAGAGAAATACCAACACGGTCACATGCTCATGGACCAGCAGGAAGCCAAAGGTAAACGTCACCACCTGAGGCCCAGCCCTGAAAACAGGCTGCCTAAGAAACAGAAGGACTCGTCAGTGTAGAAGAGCAGCATCTGCCCTTCCTGATGTCATGATCTACAACTATGCATATACGTGACATGCACACACTGGTCACCATCCACAGGGAGAAAATACCATTAGTAATCATCTTAGCAAGCATTTACAATCTAATTTGGTATTTGTTAACTTCTTAGTTAAAAGATATGATGATTCTTACAGAAAATGCTCTTCCCTTTTTGATCACTATCTTTAAGTAACTACATGAATACCACTTAAATCACATTAAATCTTGAAAATAATCTCAAAAGCAGTTTTGAATGGGAATAAAGTGATAAGTGTTTACAGTTTTCCACGCACTACTCATCAGAGTACTATTAAGCACCAACAGAAAAGGAAAGCTGCTATATAATAGGGGTATTCCTCATATAGGGGCATTGGCATACACTCTCCCTCACGCCTTTATAAAGAAAACATAAAATACAGAATTGAACAGTTAACGTAAGCTTTAGGTCTCATGTAGATTAGTGCTTATGAGGTAGAAAATAATCATGTGCAAGGAACAGAATAAAACTCACTTGCAGACATCAGCAGCATTTTCAACTGTATACTTCTTTGGCATGTTTTAAAAACCAGTGGGACCTATGTGTCATGGGAAGATGGTTGGATCC
The DNA here is from genome assembly GCF_049350105.2 of Macaca mulatta. NCBI lineage: Eukaryota > Metazoa > Chordata > Mammalia > Primates > Cercopithecidae > Macaca > Macaca mulatta. The sequence continues at coordinate 24,312,051 of NC_133407.1, forward strand.
TAGTATTAAAAGCCAGTCAGTAACATTCAACAACAGATTCAACCAGTAACATTTGCACAGCTAGATTAATGTTTTGGAGTCAGTCAGTCATCAGGCTCATTACTACTGGATTTTCTCTGGTTCATGCTAATAAACTAGATTATTGATTTTAGGATTTTCTTTGTATCCAAGGATATTCTCTAAGATGTCTTTATAATGTTTCATGCTTAAGCTGTCCAGCAAAATGACATAACAATGAGTAATCGTTTTATAATCACGTTGAAAGGGGTTAAAAACAGCATATAAAATGAATCTTAGCAGCTTCAGAGAAACATTCTCGCTGCCACTTCCCTATCTGGGTGGAGGTCATTCCTACCTGCCTGCCATCTTCCCCAGGAATTAACTAGCTGCATGCACAGCTTAAGACCTTTGATAGTCATAAATCTGCTTTCCAATATGTTTGGATGGCAGAAGAGCTCAAAAGACACCTCGGTCTAAATAGGATTTTAGCACATCAGGTGCTATTACAAAGTAAAGCAGGCTGGGTTGCTGTGTTGGTGGTGGTGTTTATTCATCTTCCCTTCGTGTTTCATGTGTATGTATGTATGCTTCTCTGCGTATATGCCCAGCTCTCAGGGTGTATGGGGCTGGAGAATGCATGCGTAGAGTGTGTGTATATGTAAAGTAGAAACTGAACCAGGGAAACAAAATGAACTACTGTATGCAAGAAATATATGAAGTGCACCCAGCTGCCGGCAGCAATTGCTACATGCAGTCCACTGATTATTACGCGTATTTTGAAGATAGTCCGGGTTACAGTGGTTGCGATGCTCAGGCTGTGCCCAGTAACAACATATATATGGAACAGGCCTGGGCAGTGAATCAGCCTTATACCTGTAGTTACCCTGGAAACATGTTTAAAAGCAAGGACTCTGACTTGGACATGGCCCTGAATCAATACAGCCAACCTGAATATTTCACTGAAGAAAAGCCTACTTTTTCTCAAGTGCAGTCGCCATCGTATTCTCAAAAAAAAGGTAGGGACCATTTTGCTTAAATGTGTTCAAAGTTTCACTGTTTGTTTTCGTTTCGTTTTAAAGTTACAGTTTACATCAGCTTCGTCAAATCTTTGAATGTGAACGCTATTTGAAATTAAAAACGGCAGTAAGAGGGGTTGCTAGGTGATTGAAGGACTCTGTGAACATCAAGATTTCCAAGCACTTTTTTTCTTCATCTGTGAAAGCTGGTGTGAGTTGGCTTTCTAGGCTGTATTTTGCTATGTGTGTGTGTATATATTGCCCAAAGTGACTATTGTTGGCTTCTTGGCGAAAGAAAATATGCGAAAGGTTTCCAGTTGGTGGGTAGGTGTTGTGGTGTCTGAAGTGGGATAATTCTCCCCAGTTCAGGTTCAGATTAAAAACTCATTTGACTTTTTCTTGGCACTTCATTTTGAAAGTTTATTTTCGTTAACTAGTAAAATATGTTAGTGATTTCTTTGACAGTGCTATAATAATGTTGATTTGCTAGGATCTGTAAATGTTCATTTTAATGTATTTACTTATCCATGTAAACAGTAAAGAGTCTATTTGTAACCATGTCAAACTGTAAGAATGTAAAACTCAAACAAAAACTGAGAAACTTTACCTTGCTATTTTGTCCCTAAAGTTGAACATGTCTGCAATCATATCAAGTGAATTCTCTTTATGAAAGGAAGTGAAACACCCTTCAAAATAGCCAATATTAAAACCAGTAAAATATCCATATATCTTAATAGACACCGTGGCTTTATAATGCTGTTTAAATTTCTGTCAATAGAACGTGTCTTGCATTACTGAAAAATAAGATACTGAAAAATAAAATAAGGGAGGCAAACAGGTAGAACTCAGGACATTTAGTAGTAACTGCCAGATAGGAATGCTTTTGAAAATAGTGTAAATTCTAGTGCAGATACGCCAGAATCTCATGTTTTCTGTATATAATCTATAGGATATTGCATAGAGAACCAAATTTACAAGGTTCTGTAATTTACAAAAACATGATGCCCTTTGATCCTCAAAGGTAAATTTCTCTGTTAAATTAATCTTAAAACATAATGTGGTTTATTTAGTTGTGGTTTCTATAAAATTTATCATTTGCTTTTCTTAGTGTGACTCTATAATTGAAAGTAGTCTGTTATGAAAACAAATGAACAAAATTTTATAAAAACAAAAACTAGAATCTGTAATTTTTACTACATATAGTGTTATTCTATAACTTCCAAGTATGAAATATTAAGGAGATTACAGCATAAAATATAGAGTTGCTCATCTTGATTTTTATTTATAAACATGGAGTTTTACGTCCTTTTGAAGGTCGTCAGAATCTCATTTCTTACAAGAGACACACAGAGTAAGTCCCCTAACGGAAACACTTGAGATAGATTGAACATGTGCTATTTCACTTAATAGTGTAAGTAATTTAACTTTGAAAAGAAGAAATTAACATTGCCTCATTAAACATACTTGGATATGCCTTTTGTAGTGTTATAAGAAAATATTGGTGCCTGTCAATCTATGTGGTCATTCTGCTATTCTTAAAAATTCCTGCAGAACTTTTGAGGTTCTTTTCTCTTTTCACTGTATTTTCTTCAACCAACACTGGGGAATATTTGCTTATAAAATGTTAAACCAGGGATTCTTTACTAATTAATTTGATGCATGAACTAGAGGAAAAGACACATTGTATGCATATATTGATGTAATTTCAAAGCCATATGTCATTGAAAGGCCACCGCCACCTGCCAAAGTCACTAAATCAAAGCAGGCAAATATTCTTAAATGCACCATTATTTACTTTTACAAGTCTTCAAGTAAATCCCAGTAAAACTAAACCCAGCTGTTAACTGTCTCTTAGGACAAAAGGTTGTACCCAACATGTTTATCCATATTGATCCACTATTGATTTTTGTTGTGTTGAAGGACATCAGTAGTGTCTCATTAAGGCAAAATTAAGACTATAAACAGGTGTTCAGTGGGGTAGGCCTCATTTTCCAATTGGATTTTTATCTATTCACAATAGATAAAAATTCATAATTGCTTCATCTGTGTTCACTTCTGTCATTACAGCTTTATAAACTCCAATAATGCAGCTGTCTTAACTTTTTCTTTATTTTTTTTTAAGGATGGCTTATTTCCTAGCCTTTATTTTCTAGTATACAGAGAATCTTATAGAAAAATTACAATCTTATAAAAAAATTATAGGTACAAACTGGTGAAATAAAGGAAGGCTACCCTACCCAATGTTAAGAATGGTTATCTTAATTGGTGGACTTTAGAATAACTTTTAGTTTTCTTTGGATTGTTTTTCTACAAAGGTTTTTTGCATTCATAGCCAAAAGAAGAAGTTATCAAGCTCTGGAAGCATTAAGAACATGAACTAAGGAAGAATCAGATGTCAGTTCATTGAATCACATTTAAAATAAAGCTTCAAGAATTGAGGAGGGGAAAACCAATGTAATTTTCACATTGAGGAGGGCTGAAATGCAGAATGTAATGTGTGTCTTATTTTTCATATGGATTATAAAAAACAAATTTGTAATTTTCAAGAACCCTATCATTCACTCAGAAGATATGATATTTACTGTAATTCTAATGACATAGCTGTGCAAAGGTATGCTAAGTCCTCACAGGGCCAGTGCTGGCTGCACACTTCTGGCCCCCACAAATTCAGGGGAAGGAGGGAATAAGTCTAGAATCAGATGGAGGAGAATTGGCAACTAGGTTGTTTGTTGTGCTTTCTCCTCTGTGGCTGAGGTTTCAGCAAAGTAAAAAGTTGACTTTTTTTCTCCTTCTTTTCTTTCTTTTTTTAAAAAAAAAAAAAAATCCTTTTGTGGGTAGAAGTGCTGGCTGTTTCCATCACAAATTCTAATTACATTCTGAAGTTCCCGAACAGCCTGCATCTTCATCTGGTTGCTCTGAAGGCAGCTTTGCAGGTCAACCTCTCAATTTAGTGTGGGCCGGTTGGGTCTGTTGAAACAGAATCCCTCCTAGGAGTTTTCCCTGGGCAACTCTCCTCCACGGGATTCTTTGCTTGACCTTCTACATGCCGTCTTACTTGATAGGAACTGCATGTTCGAAAAGTTGCCTGAGTTTGTTATCATGTCCAAGAGAATAAGAATTTCCTGTTTTTAGGCCAGGACCAAGGAGATGGGGCTGGGGGTGGGGGTGGGGGAGGGTTGTCCTATTCAGTTTTGGTTCTGATTGTATATGTTGTTGCTCTACAACCACATTTTTAGTTGTGCAGAAAGAAAAATTAATAACCGAAGCAGAAACTCCACACAGGACTGTGCTTTCTGAATCTGGTTTCATTGCCCCTCTGACTTGGACACAGAATTCTGTCTTTTTGTACGTGTGTGTGTGTTCTGTAGCTCTGTTGACTCCAGGTGAACAATTAGATAGGCATTTGAAATAAAAATTAAGTGGCAAATTGGGGAATGTTTCTTTCTCAAGCTTTCCTTTCCTTTCCTTCTTCCTCTCCCTCTGTCCCTCTCTCCTACTTTCCCTCCATCTCTTTCCTCCTCTATCTTCTCTTTCTCTCCCTCTCTCTCTCTCATCCTTACTCTTCCCCTCTACTTGAATTTTTTAATTTAAACACAGATGTGATCAGTCCACCCAGTGAGCTGTTGAGTACTAAATAAATAATCTCTTTTAAATGTAATAGTTAAGTGGTTAATGCAATCATAGATTTTTCAACAATGTGTATGTAATTTAAGGATGTGATGGAAAGTTAGGATTTTAAATTAGGTACTGCCACCCATTTACGGTTCAGAGAAAATACCACTCCAGAAAACAATACCACGACTTTTAAAAATACAGAACACATTCACTGTACAAAAGGTTAAATGAAAGTGCCTCTTGGCACCCAGAAATGAAAGCAAAGTAAGGAGCAATAATCATTTCCAAACCAAGTCCAAGTGCAGACAAAAGCATGAGCTGATTCTTTTCTTTCCTTTTCTTTCCTGAGAATTAACTCTCTTGTCAAAGACATGTCCTTCAGAGATTTCACTGAATGCCCTCACCTCATCCAGAGCATGCATTGCTCCTACTCACAATGAAAGCTAACAGTAGGAGTCCAAAGAATTATGAGCAAATGGAGTCAGACGCCTGGCAGGCTTGCAGAGGAATGGTGGCCCTGCTGGCCTTCTGCATATGGAGTTCATATCCACCACCTCACATGCCTCCATGAATACTTCTTCATAGTCAAGCACGCTTTTTTCTCAGCTTTCAGTCTGAAATCAAGCTGCTTCCCTCCCTGCCACCCACTCTGGTCCAGCTTTTATGATCCCATCATCTTATGGGTCCTTGGCTTCACCGGTACCCAGTTGGTTATCTGTATTCTTCCTGTTTCCAGAGCCTTGGGAATACTGAGTTTCCCGTGCGCTGTCCTTGGTACTTCCCTCTCATCCGCTCCCTTGGTACCAGCTGTTGTAAAGAATTTCCTCAGCTCTCTCGGAGACTCCTAGAATGTGCTTTCGAGCAGTCACCCCACACACCTGCTTTCCTTATCTGCAGATACCTGCCGCCATATTTTCCTGCCTTTCTTCCCTCCAGGTTCACCCTCTCTTGCTTAAAGCCTTCTGCTTCCAGCCACTCAGGGGCAGTTCTTCCCCATACTCTGCACCACCACAGGGCTCCTTCTCAAGGTTTTGGGCCCTTTTCTATTACCACAGATTTCACCAACTCTTCCCTGCCCTCAAGAGTTCAATTTTGATTATGGCTTTGTGCTTTTACCCACACCCTCTGTTCCAGAAACCTTGGCCAGTCTCCCCAGGGGTTCCTCTCTCTGTCACCCCAGTCTCCATCCCTGAACCAGTATGCTTTCCTCCAGCTGTCACCCACTGCCAACCACACCCTGGTGGGCCACCTTGCTACTGTCAGCCTGCATCACTTTATGTCACCAACTCAGTTCACAGCCCACCAGCCTCTTCTATTACCCAGCAACACATGCTCTCATCACCCCTGCTCCCAAGCAGCCCTGCCTTCAAAAGCAGATATCCTTTGTTTTATAAAATAGCTCTGAATCATTTGTGTAAATCACCTGTGAAAAATAGTTTATTATATATAAAGTATATTAGACTAGGGTTTCTTAACCTTGGCACTATTGACATTGGGACCACATGATTCTTTGTTGTGATGGTTGTCCTGTGCATTGTATTATGTTTAGCATCATTCCTGGCCCCTCTTCCCACTGGACACCAGTAGCAAACACACACACACACACACACACACACACACACACACACACACAGAGAAATTGTGGCAACTAAAAATGTCTCCAGACTTTGCCAAATGTCCCCTGGGAGGCAAAATCACCTCCACTTGAGGACCACTGCATTAATGGTGAAGAACTTACTACTTGGAGAATATCTGAAGTAAAGGATCTTTCATAAAGGATTTTTTATAATATTAAAATCCCTCCTCCATTTCCAAATATCATATTTAAATGTTCATATATTGACTTCTGTCAAAGTGGAGTACACCTGAACCTACATAACTATATATACATGCAACATAATACTTACATACATGTCATAGCTCATTTCCATTGTTGGGATTTGGGTTCTCCTCATCATGTTTGCTTATTTATGTCAAATCTATCTAGATCATAAGCACCACAAAAGCATCAACCTCTTTTATTTTGCACTCCCTAAAGCGCACATCCACGTGACTACAGGATACACCTGCAGGGAGAGCAGCACAGCTCATAACGACAGTGATGGTGTTCTGATGACAAATGCAACAGCTCCTTCTCTTTTGTGTAACATAAGGCTGAAGGGCTGATAGCCCACATTTTTAGAGCTATAACTTTGAATCCCATTCTGAATGGATTTTCAGGTAAAGAAATGACACTTGTGTTTCTCTAGGATTCAGGGCATGACATAACTGTGGGTGCTTCTGCATGAGCCCAAAGCTATAAATTGCTTCTAACAGCAAAATCAGAGGCAACTATCACCTATCTCTAGTGACTTTCTGCTCCCTCCCCACTCTTCTAACGACTTTGCCTTCCTGCTTTCTAATTCATGCCCTCTTTTAAAACAGGAAATGATCTCATCAATACCAGGGTTCTACAACTCCAATGCCTCCAAGTATGCGAGAGAGAGAGAGCGAGAGAGAGAGAAAGAGAGAAACCTGTCTTACAATAATTTAATTTTTTTCTTTTAATTTAATTTAATTCAATTCAATTTTATTTTAAGTTCCAGGATACATGTGCAGGACATGCAGGTTTATTACATGAGTAAACATTCACCATGGTGGTTTGCTGCACCTGTCAACCCATAACCTAGGTATTAAGTCCCACATGCATTAGCTATTTATCATTGTCATCAGTGCCTGTGCCTTACCTGGCTCACCAAGGAGAGGATACGTGCGTGTGAATTTGCGAACTTTATAACTAGAAATGGGGCCATATTCTGCTTGTGGATACTGATACCAAAATAATTTGGGGTGATTAAATGCTTGATATTAGGGAGCATGGAGGGCCCTTCTTGGTACTTCACCCTCATGCAGAGCTGAGCATTGTTAAGCCAAAGTCCACGGAAGGACCAAGGACTGAACTGCTACCTCTTCTTTATCTACTCCCTGGTATCAGGAGCTGATTTTAGGAACTTCACAGCGCATTAATTTTGGGCCTGACAAATTTACAGTGTGCCTTGGGATATAAATTTAATTGCCTATCATCTCAGGCTTTGTCATTAGAAAGGTCACCAGAGAAATAGACATAGGGAAATCCGAAGTATGAAAATTGTGAATCTGAGCTTTTCATTTAACTGAGATTTTATTCTAAGCTCCAATTTTGCTGTGCTATGCCAAAGGCCATTGTAAAATTTGATGGAGAAATAATTTTCTTCCAAAAATGATATAACATTTCATTGTAATTCTAATTATATTCAATGTAATGGCAATTTTAAGGTATATTTTGAATGGAGGCTAAGAGTCCTTTTTGCTTTACTCCTTGGCAACGGAGGGATTGTGAAACTACCTAAGTTGAATGGCATTTGCAATTACGTATTGACCACTTACTATGCATGGGACAGTAAATCACTGCCCTGGTTGACGTGAAAAAATGCTTAAATATGTGCACTTTAAAGGGTACCTGCATTTCATATCATAGGAAGGAAAGGTATATAATTGGAAATGTGGTTTTCCTGGACCCCCTTATTTATATTGATGTGTTATTTCTATTTAATCTGTAGATGGCATTTTCCTTTGTATTAATTTAAATTTTTCAACAAAGACACATAAGGCTTACACAGTATATGATAAGAATATTTCTCACTTCCATGAAGAAATATGTTCTCGAGCCGGGAGCAGTGGCTCACGCCTGTAATCCCAGCACTGTGGGAGGCTGAAGCGGGTAGACTGCCGGAGGTCAGGATTTCAAGACCAGCGTGACCAACATGATGAAACCCCATCTCTACTAAAAATAACAAAAAATAGCTGGGCGCCGGGTGTGGTGGCAGGCACCTGTAATCCCAGCAACTCTGGAGGCTGAGGCAGGAGAATCACTTGAACCCAGGAGGTGGAGGTTGCAGTGAGCCAAGATCACGCCATTGCACTCCAGCCTGGGCAACAAGAGTGAAACTCATCCTTCTCCCCCTCCCCGCCTCAAAAAAAAAAGTTATCATTTTTCTCAAACTACTTTTGTGTTTCCACTTTTGATAAAGATAAAGAATTCTGTGAAATATTTCTTTATTTATGAAAAGGCATAATGCAAGAACAAAAATAAATAGCAACCGATGCACACAATTGGGAGAGGTTCTGACTGGAGAGCTAAAAAGGACATCTGTTTCTTGGGAGGCAGGGCTACCTTCCCAGTTCAGCTGATCGTTACACTGTGAGAATTTGGGTTCAGTATTGCCATTTCCTCCCGTTTTTCACATGAAGCAAGAATTCTGTATGTTTTAGGAAATCTCCTGGTTTTAAAAATTGGCTAAGATTTTAAAAAACACTCTGCAAGCCAAATGTTGTATGCTGCCAGAATGTGTGCCCTTTTGATGGATATTCTGACTCAAACGCATTATATCAACCTATTTCCTTTTTGAGTGATTTGCATCTTCAAATATTTTCCCTCTAATTGTAGATTGAAAGGTTATGTCAGCTATTAAGGATTTGAATGTACAGGGACGGCGAAAGGAACATTTCACTAGGTACTGCTTATACATTAAACTATACTATGCCCAAACCTGGCCCTAAAAATTAAAAAATAGGCTGGGCACTGCGGCTTACGCCTGTAGTCCCAACACTCTGGGAGGCCAAGATGGGAGGATGATTTGAACCCAGGAGCTCAAGACCAGCCTGGGAAACATAGCAAGACCCCATCTCTGCAAAACAACTTAAAAATTAGCCAGGTGTGGTGGCCGTGCACCTGTAGTCCCAGCTACTCAGGCAGGTGAGGTGGGAGGACTGCTTGAGCCCAGGAGTTCAAGGCTCCAGTGAGCCATGGTCATACCACTGCACTCCAGTCTGGGTGACAGAGTGAGTCCCTGTCTCAAAAAATAAAAGTTAAAAAAGATTGAAATTTTGAAAATATGTTTTAGTTTCAGGAATTCTTGAGTCAGAAGAAATGATCCAAACATCATGTTGTCCCTTTTTCTGCACTAAAGCCTCCAATGAGAATCCAGGGTCCTTTGGGCATCATATCCTCATCCCCTTTTCTAGAGTGACACCTCTACTTGGTCCTCCTTCTGCTCACCCCTCCTCCGCCCACCAGTGCTTCAGAGTTCAAAGCCTGGGGAGCCATTGTCTGCTGTCCCCCAACACCATGGCCCAGCCAGCCAGAGGGCAAAGAGTAAAGAAAGAGACTCCAAGATCCCAAGCAGGGGTAGGGAGGGCAGGAAAACAGTGCATGTTCTGAGGAAATATCATGTGAAATGGGAGCCCCTGGGGCAGCTCTGCTGAGAATTTGCAGACAGCATTGGATGAAGGCCTCCAAAGTTAATGCTGTTTCAAGTTTGTATCAAGTGTCTTCCACACAGTACGCCCGTACATGCCGTTAAATAAACAAATGGATGAACGGATGGTTTAATTTAATACAGTGTCTATCACAGGGTTAAAGATTAACATGATGTACAGCTTGGTACCTACTGCCAAGAATTAAAGATAAAAGGAATCAGGATTCGTATGTTGGGGAAAGGCTAAAGGATAAACCTTTCAAGGTTTTTAAGTATGCAAAGAAATGACGTAGGGAAGGTGCTGGTGGGGGAAAAAAAAGCTTAAATCAGAAGGTCTGAGCTGCAGGATGAACTGAGGAGGTTCAGTATAAAATCAGAAGAGTGACTCAGCATGCTAATGACTTAGCTTTCTGAGGGGTGACAAAATATAGTCTCCTCCTCTATCCCGTCCCAAGATACTTAGGGTCCTTACTGGCTCTGAGTTGATAGTTTCACAAGATGAATCAGCAACATGGAACTTCTTCACTTCTCTGAGCTACCCAAAGTATTTCCCATTACCACAAATCACAGCCCCTCCCTTAAGATGCCAGGACTGGTTCTGCTAGGCAAGTGGTCTTATACAGATGGTAAGATTTGCCAGTTTGGAAAAGATCTCTGAACTCAGCTCTCCTCCCTTGCTGCTACATCTGCTGTCCTACGCAGCACCTTATATTTTAGATCTACCTTCAAGATTAATCTGCTTTATATTCTCTTCCCTAAGGGCCATGTATCTGCTAAGGTGACAAGAGGAACCAGTGTTTCTCCTCCTAGGACCTGAGATTCTGTTATAATTCACTCAAAAGAATTAAACTAGCCAGTCTTCTGATCTTGTCCATAGGGAAGAAAGTATTGAATATGTTTTCAACCAAGAAGCTAAGCTTACTACCTGTTGCATGCTTTGTAGTGCAAATGTACAAAACTTTCCGCTTCTACATGACAAGTCCCTCAGAGAATATTTTTTTAAATAGCATTAACTGCAAGATATGCAAGATAATACTTAGCAATTAAGCAGACATTGCCAAATGTCAACTGAAAAAATCTCAAGTCCTTTGTTGAACAAACAGATGGAGTTTGCTTTTATAAAAATATGCTTAATAAAGTGGCAGCATAATGTATTAATCTGAAAAATAATACATCTGAGCAGACAAGAGCTGGGGGACATATATCATTTTTGAACTATCATATATTGTCATGGACCTTAATTTTTTTCTGGAGGGTTATTGACCAGGCTTCTTTAGCAGTCATCCGGGACAACTAGCAGATGCAGTTCCTCAGATGAACAATTGTAGCTTCCAGGATTGTGTCTGTGGTATTTGTTTCTAGGCAGAACCCAACACTGACATTATGACCCTCATTAGTGTCCACTCTTGGCAACAAAACTAATGATACATGTGAATTTTCCTTGGTTTGGCATATTGACCATTGTGTAACTCATTTGGTGAGTATGACAAAGGAAAATGATGGAGACACTTAAATACAACAGCAAAAGATGGTTAAGTTCTCTAGGAGAATTGGTTAGTATGTAACGTTGTCAATTGTGTTCAGTAACTTTAAGAGAATCCTCACCTACCTAGTCACTATGTGTGGGACGTTATTTCCTGATGGAAGTTATTTAATGAAGAATAATGGACTTAAGCATAATGATTGATGTATCATTGCCTGTGGTGACTGTTTTAGATAAATAAGATGGTTTAAAGTTAATATTTTAAAGAAAAGAAAGCAAGGTGTGGGGCGCACTAGTATGATCATGTAAGCAACTGCAACCAACTTAAGTAGATGTTTCTGTAGAAGGCTTGATGATTTAACTAAAGACATTTAATCACCTCCACCCATGAAGAAGATATCTAGGAGAAATAAGAGAGTAAAGCACACCACCTCTCAGCCTAGCAGTCAGTAAATGAAAGGAGTCCATTCCAGTCACTGATTTAATTATTGTTGGATTCCACAAGAACCTTAAACACCATCTACATAAATTTTTGAATTACAAGTAGGAATAAATCTTCAGTGTCCGGCTGCCAATGCCAAAAGAAAGTCAGCAGGTCTCATGAGACAGGGTGGGGAAATATGAGGTGAGGGGGAACTACCTGCATCTTCCCAACTCTGGTTAATGTTCTTGGACACTTTGTTTTGACCCCTACCAAGTCATGTCCCACAAGTACAACAGTGTTCAACTACATTACAATTGATTCTTATACCTGAGATTAGACAGAAATGACTTGTGCTTTTTCCCTTATCTCTGCATTCTGTGCTTGATACCAAGAACATAAAAGTCTTCATTCTGTTGGATTAGTTGCATATAACCTCGAGGTATAAGAGGTCAAGATGTAGCTTTTTTGACAGTATGGGTCTGTATAGTCCATCTGCCTCTACCAGGAAGGGGCCTGTTTTCCTAATTGAGTTACTTTGTGGTTTAAAAGTTACTTTGTGTTTTATAAGTAGGTCTTTATATGCACACAAAAGCACATGAGCACACGTCCTTACCAACACTTGTGACTGTCATTTTTGTTAAAACCGTACTAGTGAGTATAAAGTGGTATCTCATTGTGGTTTTGATTTGCATTTCCCTGCATTGATGTTGAGCATCTTTTCATGTTCTTCTCTTCATTTTCACCTCTCTTTTTCTCACTGAGGAATGACCAAGGCTAGAGAAACAGAACTCAGCTTATGAATTTCCAAAAGAAGAAACCATGTCTTACTCATTTTTATATTTTCAGCACCTAGAACAATGCTAAGCACATGTAGATGCTAAATAAATGCAGTTCATAGATAAATGACTGAATGAACACACAAAGCATTCTAGTTCCATTTTTTTCTCTGCCCAGATCCTTCCCAGGATTCCCATTTTAAAAATGACTGACGAGAGTTTTGAAACCCTTGCAGTGAACTCAACAGATGCATCATGGTTTGCATGATGCAAAAGTAAACTAAGAAAAGCTGTGATATTTAAAAATACAATCCTGTACATTACTAAACCTCACTTTCAAGTCAATTTTCTGCCTCCCAAGAAGGAACATTTTTCTAAAGTAAAGTTTGAGCAAAATAATTTCTAAGAAATTATGAAAAGGATTTATTTCATTGTTTCCTTAATGGCTTTTTTTCTGAAAAGCAAGACTTCGGCAACTGACCTAATTTAATAAAAGGTCTATGAAATGTCATGGTAAAATACACAGTAAGGCATCAGTCATTTCAACCTAGCTAATCTTTATTGGAATGAAGAGTTTGCTGAGTCAAAAAACTTCGTAAGGGCCATGATCAGGAGAAAGGATTGTTTCTCAGCCTCTTGCTTCTTCACATCCCAACCAATCCTGCCTCATTTTGATTGTTTGGTCTTATGTTAAGCTGTGTGATTCTATGTATCACACAATTTATCGATGGCAAACCATTGATACAGGTGAGAATGAACCTGCCCTCCTGAATCAGCATCTTGTGTCTCGGCATCCTCTCCACAGGAGGGGAAAAGAGCAAAGACAAGAGCGAAACAGGAAGCTTCTGCTTTTGTGCTTTTTAGCTTCCTGGGTCAAGGAATTTAAACTAATAAACTCATTGTCCACTAAAAAAGAGAGTTATCATGTTTAGATTTTCCTTTTTTCTTAATAAACAAAACCTCTGTTATTTCACACTATCCAGTGTTGTTGGATTGCATATCATAATATCACAAGTTTACCTAATTTTTTTAGGGGGCAAAATTCATTCTACTTAAAGTTAACTCTCTATATTTAGAAAAAGACCAGCATATTATACTGGAGGGCTAGAAATTAAGAGACCTGGGTTTTAATCCTGCTGGTAATTTCCAGTGTGACCCTGAGGAAGGCCAAACTTCTGCAGGCCTGTTTCTTCACCTTTCAAGGGCTTCGTCATCTCCTGGGACTCTTCCAGCTATAAAGTTTCCTGAATTTATTGCATGGTACTGTGATTCCAAAGTGGATCAAATCTTTTGAAAACAGGTTTTGAAATAAGCCTTGTTAAAGAGATTGTGTTATCTAGAACTCACAGTGCTCAAATCCTGGCCCCTCTGCTTGAGTCACTGGCTCTGCAGCCTTCCTGCCATTCCTACCTGCACAGCAAGTGACCACAGCTATTTCTTTTCTCTTTTTGTTAGGCAGAATTTTGCTCTTGCTCCCCAGGCTGGAGTGCAATGGTGCAATCTCAGCTCACTGCAACCTCTACTTCCCGGGTTCAAGTGATTCTCTTGCCTCAGCCTCCTGAGTAGCTGGAATTACAGGTGCCTGCCACCATGCCCGGCTAATTATGTGCATTTTTAGTAGAGACAGGGTTTTGCCACTTTGGCCAAGCTGGTCTTGAACTCCTGACCCCAGGTGATCCGCCTGCCTCGGCCTCCCAAAGTGCTGGGATTATAGGTGTGAGTTATTTCCAAGGCATTCTGAAGTCCTGGGCCTATGTTTACACTATGAGTATAAAATTCTTACTGTTTGGTTTCACTAAGTACTGTTGTTGTCTCCTTCTGGCAAGTCAGTTTTGTCTCTGGTCTAGCAATCTTAGCTACAGTGTCTCTTTGACGTTCATATCTTGTTTTTTAATATTCCTTCTTTTATTTCCTTCACAGGGTACATCCCCAGTTACTTAGACAAGGACGAGCTCTGTGTAGTGTGTGGTGACAAAGCCACTGGGTATCACTACCGCTGTATCACGTGTGAAGGCTGCAAGGTAATTGCCCTGGGTCCACGAGCATGGAGCTTAGCCCAGCTCCCGTCCCCCTCCCAGTGCTCCTCCAGAATGCAACATTAAGTTTAAGTTCAAATTAAAACCAAATCCTAACATCCATGGCCTGTGATCATCTAGGTGTCTGGTTGTGCTCTTCATTTTTGACATGTTCAAGAACTGAATTTTTTTCCCAAATCATAAATAACTAAATGAGTGTGAGGTCTGGTTTCTTTACTTCTGCAAGTGTTCTTAAAACAGGAAGAGAATCCATAAAATAAAAAGAAATTAACAAAACTCTTACTTTGGGTTTATGAAGCATAGGTCCTTTTTAACATGTTGTCATCCTGAGAAATAACTGTTTCTCCTCTTGTTTTATCTACAGTGTTGGAAGAGACAGAGTTTACTCTACCACAGGCTGTTTTCTGCTGTTAGTCTGAATGAATATGCTCATTTTCAAGGGTTCCAGTAGGGAATATCTTTGAGGCTACTTAGATTCAGTTATGTTCTGAAATTATCCAGATTGGCTTTTCGCACAGCCTGCAGTGACTAAGTAGATTCTGGTCATCCATCAGCTAATTTTGTGCTGTACAGTCCTATCTGCAGGAAATACTTGACAAGAATATGCCAGTGATCAACAGTCCATTCACTTCCTGAAACTCAGCCTAAATTGGCCTACTTACAAGACTTCATCAACAAAATCGAGATAAGGTTTCTGGAAAATATCTTTTGGTCCAACGATCTAGCCTTGAAAATGAAATCCACCATAAAGGGAAAAGCTTGACCCAATGCTGTATTTAGTGTTTGTTCAGCTAATGTTTCATAAGTAAAGAAGTATTTAAAGTCAGGGAAGGACTTTTTAAATTGTTTACTTGTTAAATACCTTCTCTTTTTTACCTCTTATATTTAAAACTAAATTATCAGAAGATGTAAACCCTAAAGCAAAAATTGTATTAAATGTATAAAACATTTCACCTTCCCTCCTCTCTCATCCACCTTACCTCTTCTCCTCTTCCCCTTCTCCAACTGCCCCCCTTTGTTCCTACCCTTGCTCGTAAAGCCACCAAATTGACATGTTAGCTCAGTTTCAAATTAAGGAGTTTTCTTTTTCCCTAATGGAAGATTTTCCTTGCAAATTCCCTATGTTTTGTACATGAAATTAGGAAACATTTAGGAGAAGGCTGCAAAAAAGTTTGAGATAATACAACAATTGGAAAGGGGCAATTTCTAAGGTTGCAAGACTGTTTTTTGAAATGTGGTCTAACATGTTCTCATTTATCCAGACCCCTTTGATCTGGAATTTGTAGGCCTTTAACAAAGACTGGGCTAAAGGTGGCCATTACATCTGTCTTAGGGAATTTAAGGAATCTAATTACAAGTAAGTCCTGGCTATTTATTAATTAGAGACTTGCAGACAGTCTCATGAAAGTAGTTTTATTGGCTTGATTTGAAAGTAATAAATCTTCATAACTTTAGGTACCTACTGTCATTCCAAAAGTTCGACAATTCAAACTAGACTTTTCTCTAAATTAGTCCCAATTCATAAGGCTTTCCCTACCTTAGATGCAGCACTAAGGTTCTAAATCAGTGCATAATGGGAAATTTAGAATTCTGGGAGAGAGATCCTAATTCCATTTAATATGGAATTCCAGTTAATACTTTCCATTTAATACTTAATTCCCCAAAATGACTCTAAAGAGTGAATGTGCCTTACAGAGGACAATACATTATTAGTGATTGACTTAAACAAAGAGAGAATTGAGCCTATTAACCCATATCCCTGCCTCACATATGTCTTCAGGATGATCAAGAAATCAGCTAGCCTGTTCTCCCTAGATCACAGGATGTCTGGAGCCTGGATCAGCTGAGGTTTTCTTAAAAGAAGAAATAGTGTAGCAAAATCTAGACTTCAGGCTCTGTGCCTTTGTTTCAGGTCAGAATCCTGTATCTAGGTTTGCCTTCATCGTAAAATCAGAAAAGAGCCTTCCCAGGGCACTTGTGCAGATCCCATCATGTAATGACAAAGCATCTTGGAAAAAGACAAATGAGTTTTCCAAATGAGACACACGGTGTTTAAGAGTGGTGAAAGATGAAAGGGTTGTTTCCTATACTGTTTATTCAAACCTGTAATTTAAAAATATTTCTACCCCATACTTGCAATGTGTATGGAGAGAATCCTTTTTGCCAATTTTCACCCTGAGAAGAGTGAAATCTTTTGGATATGTCATGTCTATTGTGATATCCAAGTTTTTACGCACCTTTTGTAGAAAGGATGTTGATACTGTCCCACAGCAAACTATTGTTAGAGGAAGAACCAAAGTTTTTTAACAGCTGCCAGAATAGTGAACTAGAAGAGTGAGTTATCTCCTTTTCACATTGATCAGTGCATCATCTCAAAGTACTAAAAAATGGATGCAGTTCTTCTCAGAATGCAAAGAAACATGTCTGATACTGGTCTATAAAAGCAAGACTTCTTCTTACCAAACAAATCATCAATGAAATATATGTCCTTATTTATTGCCCAGGGCATCTCTTTTGTCAGCTCATCTCTAAAAGGATTTTTTTTTAATAAGTAGACTGTTTAAATGTCTTCAAGTCCACTTCCAAGAGTTACTATCTGTTACTTTTTAAAATGAAGTGGTTCCTTATCATACGTCAAAATGTACTTTAATTACAGCTTAAGAAAGGCCAACATTTCAAGAAGAAAAAAAAAAAGAAAGGCCAACATCTTTAAAAGGATTTGGTCCATGAAGTGCCCAAGAAAAGTCATCAGAGATAGGCCAAAGAAAAGATGGTATAGTGTATAACAGAGCTAGCTATCTCAACTCTTTTGTGGAAATAAGCAAAGTATAAATTATTTCATTCATTCCAATAAAAAGTGAACAGAGTAACTTTTTGGAAAACCCTGGGGTCTGGTGTGTCACACCTCATTCTCTGCTTAGCGTGGTCTTACTGGTCAATGTACTCCTTGCCCTAACCCCACCCCTGAACATGAGTCAGCATCAGAGTATGAGGGAGACAAGGGTCTCCCCAACTTCAGATAGACTAACAATCTTCCTATCCTGGTAAGCAGTCAGCATTCTTACTGGATGTCTTGGACTTTGGTATTTCTACCTCTAGGAAATTGTTGTTTCCTCCAGAAGGAGGCGTGCTACCCTACCCCTCTCCTCCCTGTCTGTTACATACATCTTGCCAGCAATCTCTGGGTTTCTTTAGTTCTCCTTTGCCCTCCTTGGTCAGAGGGTAACAGAAAGAAAAGCGAGGTTTGCAGGGAAACTTGTTTTTCACTCTCATGGCATGCTCTGACATTCACGCTTTGGCAAGATTTGCCCACCCTGCACACCCAGGAAAACATTGCTAACATCTCCAACAGCTGCCCTGTGTGTGACTGAGTGAATCTTATAACAGTGTATCAACATCACTCAGATTAATGGACTCAAGTGCTTATGAACACAAAACCCAAATATAATATGACAGTTTTCTGTTAGAACTTGAACAATGGAAATGATAAGGGATTTGCATATATGCCCCAAAATCAAGTCTGTTCATTTCAGTTATTCCTGATGTTTTCCCATTTTATTCTGCTTTGCCCAATATAACATCCTACCTTGGACATTTTCATAATAAGAAAGAGCTTTTGTGCCTGAGGGAGGAATATGCAATAGGGTATATGTATATAATCAAAGCCAAAGAACATTAACCAGGATAATAAAAATGTGGGTTGAATCTAGGTCAACTGGTATTTCCCACCATTTATCTAACAAAGTTAGAGGCCCCCTTTAGGCCTTAGCAGAGAACATCCATCAAAACTTGTTTTGCCACCAGGCGCAGTGGCTCATGCCTGTAATCCCAGCACTTTGGGAGGGAGGCGGAGGCGAGCAGATCACTTGAGACCGGGTGTTCGAGACCAGCCTGGCCAATATGGCAAAAATGCATCTCTACTAAAAATATAAAAATTAGCTGGGCATGGTGGCTCATGCCTGTAATCCCAGCACTTTCGGAGGCCAAGGAGGACAGAACACTTAAGGCCAGGAGTTCAAGACCAGCGTGGCCAACATGGCAAAACCCCATCTCTACTAAAAATACAAAAATTAGCCAGGCGTGGTGGCTCATGCCTATAATCCTGGCTACTCTGGATGCTAAGATATGAGAACCACTTGCACCCTGGAGGTGGAGGTTGTAATAAGCCAAGATCGCACCACTGCACTCCAGCCTGGGTGACAGAGTGAGACTCTGTCTCAAAAAAACATTTTTTTTTAATTTTTTTACATTTTAAAAAACTCATTTTGCCTTGTTATTCTACCAACAGATAAAATGAACTTTTTAAGTGGGTGGGACAGGACTATTTATAATCTGTTCATCTAAAACATTTAAGTAATACAGTAAAATTTACTTCATTATACATAATAGAAGCAGCTAAGTAATTAAGATGTGGAGTGCCACTCCTGGGTTGCAAGGGAGGTGGGGACCATTGCTGGCTGGTTTCCATCCCACCCAAGTTTCTGCATGTACTTACCATGTGATTTGGTCAAATGGCTTAACCTGTCTGAGGTTTACTTTTTTAATCCCTACCATGGAAATATTTAGAGCACCTCCCTTACATGGTTGTAGGGAAGATAGAAGGATATCAAATGTTTCTACAGCACTTTGCAATGTGCCCTCAAAGTAAGTGCTCACTACTGTTATTAATTCCTACAATACAGATGACAGTTGCCTCAACCTGAGGATCATGTCCAGAAAAATTCTAGTATTGCACATTCTTGAGAATATTACCTAAGTCACCCACACCTAGTGTCCCCAGATGCTACAGAGGTGCTCTCTCATGCCTTAAGGAAGGAAGAATCATTGAACCTGTAGGCGTATATCTACAGATACCAAAGAAAGAGTGTTATAAAAGGAAAACCTCAATGCAATAAGCTATGGGGAAAAACTTGGTAGAAAACCTGGAATGTTCTACTCCCTGAGTCCTATTGTTTGAAAGGCCAAGTGAGCTGATCGTGGCTGTCTCAAGAGTCAAAAACAAGTATTAAACTAAATCCGTGAAGCCAGCTAGTACAACTGTTTAATTACTATTATTAGATTTTTAATTAACAAAGTATTGCAAGTATCCATCTCTTTTCATTTTTTCACTTTCTTCTTGGTCTTGAGCTTTCTTATTACCCAGTATAAAGTAGCAAAACTCCTCATAGCTTCCTTTAGCAACACAATTATGTCACTCTATGAGACAGAACAATATAATTTACTTATACATTCAATATTTAGAAAAAATAAAAACAAGCACTAGATGTTCCTACTAGCCTCTTTTCCTTGAATAAATACCAAAAAAAGGTGTTGACTCTGTAGTCCTATGGCATCATCAGCTCAGATTTAGAACTCACTAGATCCTTCTGGGCCAACTGTCTTATATTTGAATATGTGGAGCTAGAGGCCCAGAAACAGGTTAAGGTCTGAAACAATTCATCTCATAGTTATATGGACACAAAATTCCAGAATCATTGATTTCTAGAAAATATGAAACTGTTGTCTTGGGTCTTTGTTTTTCAAATAGGGTTTCTTTAGAAGAACCATTCAGAAAAATCTCCATCCATCCTATTCCTGTAAATATGAAGGAAAATGTGTCATAGACAAAGTCACGCGAAATCAGTGCCAGGAATGTCGCTTTAAGAAATGCATCTATGTTGGCATGGCAACAGATTGTAAGTAGATCTTCATTTGCTTCATATTCAAGGAACGTTGATTAGGAAAGAGTTTGGTTCAAGGGGATCGACTGGGCAGAAAAGAAAGCAGGAACCCATGGGGACAGAGAAGGGAATACCTTACTTTCGCATATACCCTTCACTCCCCACAACCAGGCTTGCCCTGAAAGGGAGGTGGGAGCCATTGCTGGGTGGGTTCCGTCCTACCCTGTCATATCACCTCCTAACTCTCAAAGTATGGATGATGGAAGAGAAAATGCTGTTAGATTATCCCTATCGCATTTGCAGGCCTAGCTGTTGGCAACACTCTGTTTGAGACAGAGATTACAAATGGGAGGTCTGGTCCATTTACCTTGATAAGGTATCATTCTATACACAGTGTTCACGTGGGGTAGAGCCTCAGGGACTAGTCCTAATATTTTTTCAGGAGCAGAGACAAGGAGTTTATTTAATGGACATTTTTGGAGATGGGGCACTGGCAGAAAACATCGTGTTCAGAAATTTCTGAAGAATGCAAAGTTGAGTGCTATTGCATGAGTCATCCTGCAGTTGGTTGTTTGTTATATTTTTAGCAATCAAGACATTCCGAGCTGAAGTCGTCCTACCCAGTTTTCAAAGTGCTACAGCATATGGTGGCAAGATTAGCCCTTGGGGTCTCTTCTCCCCACACTGGGCGAGGGATTTACACCAGTCACTTTAATTAATCTAATCATAAAAATAAGAATCATGTCATTCAGAATGTGTGGCCTCCCTTTTGCCAGGCATCAGTATTAATGATTTCTACCAGCATAAATTTTTTGCACATCAGTGAGAGATTCCAACTATTGGTTAAAAACTAAAAATAAAAAGAAAGATAAAAAATTAAGAGAGAAAAAAGAAAATACAGTGAGGATTTTTCCTGATGAAAGAAATAATCATGGCTCACATTTATGTGAGAAATAGAGTTCTTTCACTGAGAAAAAAAAAATCTGTGAAATGTTCTGGTTTGCCCATTAAAGAAGAAGGAATGGAGAATCTTTAAAAAGGAAGAGGGTTATGTTAGGGTGTTAGGCTGGAAATCCTGGGTTAATCCCCACCTCTGGCTGAGTATGTTCTTTATCTTTATCTCTTAAAGGCCTTTAGCCCTTGCCAACAATATGCCTGATAAGGATATGTGAATATGATTGACTTAGAGCCAAATACTTAGATATGCTACTATGACAAACTTATTATTGAATATCCACGTCAGTGCTTTATTAAGAAGTTTAAGATATGAGTGTCTATGAGGTTTAAAAACTCAGGGTTAATCTAGACTGTATGGAAATAAATTTTGAGTGCCCCTTACTTGCCTGTGAGGGATTCTAAGAGCTCAGGCTTTCTAATCAGAAAAACTTCTGTTCGAGTCCCAGATCTGTCACTTACTAGCTGTGTGACCTTTGGAATTAAGCCGAGATTTTCCTTCTGTGAAACCATTGCCTACCTTGTAGAGCTGTTTTCAAGATTAAATTAGATAATGTTCATCAAATGCAACAGTCCTGGCACACCTGAAGCATTTGGGAAGGGACTGAGGGTATTATTACCATTCCTCCTTTCCCTTTAGTAACTGAACCAAAATGACTTAACAGGGCTCATTCATATTGTCCTCATTTGTAAGCTCTCACATGACTTTGACAATCCAATCAAATCTAAATGACCTGTAATTTAATATCCTCTTTAAATTAGAATATTTAAATGGTGGACTAGCTAGGCACCTTGGTTCTCCTTCTCTTGCTATGTTTGCTTTTTTTCTTTTCCTACCAGGTCACACCTTCATCAAGAAATGGCCCTAGGACAGTGATGTCGTAGAACTGGAGTCAGGAGTCCTGGGTCTTGCCTTGGCTCTGCCATTAACTTGCTCTGTGACTTTAGGCAAGTCACGACCTCTCTGGATCAATTTCTTCTTCTTTCTTTGAAAAGAGAGAGTAGGACTAGATGACCTCTAAGCTCCCTTCCAGTTCTAAAATACTGTGACTCTGCAATGTAAAACCTGAGTCTTTCCATTCCATTGATAGTTACCAAATCTAGTGAAACGGTTTTGTTTTTGGAAATTAACCATAGAAATATAGGTTTCTTGTTACCTGCCCTTCTGATTTTCCTTTCACCCAAATGATAGAAGTCAGGACTGCATTTACTGAGCACTTATAATGCATTATCACATTGAATACTCTGTGAAGTGGGCATTATTGAGCCCATTTTGTATAGGAAGAAACGAAAGCTCAGAGAACCTTAGGAACTTGCCAGAGGTCACACAGCTAGAATGTGATCATATCAGAATTCAAATCCAAGTCTTTCTAGATTCCAAAGCCTGGGCTCTTTAGCCACCTTTGAGGGTGGACCAGATAGAGAATAATGCACAGTGAGTGCCCTGAGGCCCAGGTGAGGCCCAGCCACATTCCAATTAGCCCTTAAGGGAGCCATGAAGAGTTAGGGTCCTTTTTCCTCTTAAAAAAAAAAGGGGGGGGATCATGAGCCTCCCACTTACTGCTCCATAACGTTTCTTTTTTTCTTCCCATAACTTTTCTTTAACCTGAAGTTCTCCTTACTAAGAACCATTTTAGGGGAAGCAGGGAGGACAGAAACCCAGACAGTGAATTCAGATGACTGGCTAGAGAGATTTCTCTGTGATCTTGTGGGTAGTATGGATTTTACCTCTCTCTGCTTCACTCTGTTTTAGAACCACCTTCTGTGGAGTTGGAGTGCGTAGTGTCTAGGTTCTCTGGGGACTTTGTTTTGAAAAGCTGGCCGGTCATGGGGAGTTTGGCTCTAGAGACCATGTTGGACAAGACTAGTCAATGGCAGTTTGCTAGTGAGGAGAGAAAATGTCCCAGTGTGACCCACCCCAAAGGACCCACTGAGCCATCTGTGCATCAGTGGTCCCACCCCTGAGGCTCCAGGAAGTGCAGCTTGCTGTGTGTCTTGGGACCATCTGTGTGCCTTGTCTCATCTTTCTCTCGCTCCCAGTGGTGCTGGATGACAGCAAGAGGCTGGCCAAGAGGAAGCTGATAGAGGAGAACCGGGAGAAGAGACGGCGGGAAGAGCTGCAGAAATCCATCGGGCACAAGCCAGAGCCCACAGACGAGGAATGGGAGCTCATCAAAACTGTCACCGAAGCCCACGTGGCGACCAACGCCCAAGGCAGCCACTGGAAGCAAAAACGGAAATTCCTGGTAAGGCTTCCTTGCACAGATCAGTTTCAGTTATATGCCAGCGTTTTCTACCTCAATTTGTTCGGTCCTCATCACCTTGGGATACTGGTGTTATTGCCTCATTTTACTGATAGGAAAACTGTAGCTCTGAGAGGTTGAGTAACTTGCAAAGCTAGGATTTGAGTCTAGGTCTGTATGAGTATAAAGTCCATTCCTACCATCTAGTCCATGATTTGCTGAATTCTAAAACAGTTTCTTAGGCCACATTATATCAGTTTGCTTTTACTGTTAGAAAGACCACTCCTGGACCAACTAATTAGTAAAATGTTTTGTCTGCCATCTTTTACTTTGTACACCCATTTCTTTCCTCAGATACCCAGTATATGCATATTTAGTCCCTAAACTCAATCCCAAATATTCCCTTTAGAATAGCCTCTAGACCGCTAGTATATTTTTATGTCAACAGAAGTCAAAATTTTTAGCTTAAATTAAATGAGCTTGAGTCAAGAAGGGCAATGGGAATGAGGGAGTAGGGATAGGGGTTGGTGGGCGTGAGTGTGTAGAGATAAAAGACCTTCCAGACCCTTGCAATATTGGTGTTTAATATTCTTATAAAAAATTACCTGTTGTGAAAGTTCTTCCCATTCATTTCTCATTTGGACTTCACAGTGCTTTGAAGTAAGCTGGAATTACTATCCCCATTTTACAGACGTACAAACCAAGCCCGAGGCCTTAAGCCGCTTGCCCAAGATCACACTGCTAAAAGCCAGGCACCAAAGCCAACTCCGTCTTCTGGTTCCAAGTCCAGGTTCTCCACCCACCTCATTAGAAAGAGTACCTGCCTCACTAGTGCTGGACCATCTGAGACTGACTTTGCTCTTAGCTTATGATGTAAAACCCTTTTTAAGTACCTGCCTGACAACAGATATTCTGTGGTTTCATATGTATCCCTAGGGCACGTTAGAGTACTTCCCCATCTGAACAAGAAGATACAGTGGTATAATTATCCTTGTACTTCAACATTAACATTACAATGAGATAGTGGATCTTTTTCTTAAAACAACATAACAACAACCTTAAAGGAAGTTTTGGAAAGAAAAAGCTTATGCATAATTTACCTGTACTGACACAATTATTTTCATGGTAATGAAACAACAGTGCCAGCACTTTGTTGATGGCTTTCATTAACAGCAGTGTTAGCAAATACCTAGATGGCCTTTACCATATGCCAGGTACTATTCTAAGTGCTTTACATTCATTAACTTCCTATGCCAATCCTGTAGGTAGATGTGGTTAACATCCTCATTTTACAGAAGAGAGAACTAAGGCAGAGAAGTTGAGGAAGCTTGCCTGAGCTCCCACAACTAGTGAATAGTGGTGATGGATGCAGCCAACTCCAGGATCTATGCCTCTACCCACTACCCTATGCACTCTTGGCACCTGAACAAACCCAAAAAACCTCTGAAAGATGCCAGCGTTTTGGAGGAGCAGCTTCTCAGTGCCTTGATCTTGCATCGTCACCCCCACCCTGATATATCTACCAGAAAATTCAAAAGCACTAATTCTGGATTGATAGACCAATTCTAACGCAGTACACTTGGGGCATAGCAAGACAGAGTCCTACCTCATTGCAAACTTAAATCTATCCTTTCCCCAAATGTGTCACCCATAAATGGACATTGTAGAAACCACTTCCAGGCCTGGCACTGTCTCCTGATTTCAAGTAGTGACCAAGCTGAATTCCAAGTAAGGTAGAAGATTTGAAGTTCATCCTGGACTTCTCCTGGGAATTTTATACTTTTATTGTCTTTACTCCCCACAGAGAATGGACACTAGTCCAACTAAACTTGTTTAAGTAGTCATAAGGTGTTTCTTTCCAGACTTTAAAGGTTTGTTCTTTTATTTAAGAAACGTTTATTGAGTGGATACTGTGTGCCAGGAACTAAATAAGTCAGCCACATTCCTCTAGTGGAAGACAGACAATAAGAGGTAAATAAAATAAATGCAGGTAGTGGTAAGTGCAATGAGGGCAATAAACAGTGTGATGGGACAAAGAGTGTGTGAACTGGAAGTGGGGAGAGACTTAATTTCTCTGAACATGGTGGTCAGAAGAAGCATCTCTGGGGAGGTGACGTGCTATGTCTGGAAGCAGAGAACCACCTCTATAAAGCAAAATATAATCAAATATCTTCATGCTGTGTGGTATCTTCAGCAAAGGCAGCACAATATCTAGTTATTAGAACCAGTCTTGAGGTCTGCACTGTTCACTTAAAGGCCCCTAACAGTTCACCAGCCTAACCACCTATGGAAAGAATCTATGGCATAGAATGATTTGCCATTAGGTTTCTGTCAGAACCATGAGATTACCCATGTGCAAGAGAGTTTTCTTCTCCTTGTAGGGCTGACATGAAATGTATCTTTTGCAGATCTTTCATCTGCTCAATAAATTGTCCCTCTTGATGCAAATGTAAATAACTGCTTCTCCAAGCCATTTTTCTCTAGAGGGTTATTGGGAGAGATCAGAACTCCTCCACTGTCCTGTCTGTCTCTACAACGAACTTCATTTCTGTCACCCTATCCCCCTCTGTGCCTGGGATAACCCCTGCATCTCCTCACAGGAGGACAATGTTCCATTCAGCCTCCACACTTGAGTATCTATGCTGTGTGTGATGGAAACTTGTGGTAGCTTTTCTCCAAGATGGCTGCCATCAAATTCTTTCTTCCCCCTGGATACACAGCCCATTCTGTCCCCGAGAGAGGTAGAGTCTGTTCCCCTCTCCCCTTGAATCTAGGCTGGTATGTGATGCCTTTAAACAGTGCATTTCGGCAGAAGTGATACTTACGTTACTTCTAAGGTTGGGTGATAAGAAGCCTTGCAGCTTCCACTTGGGTATCCTGGGGGAGGGAAACCACCTGGTCTCTCATAGCAGTTGGCTATATATTTAAAAATAAGAAGAAGAAGAAGAAAAACATAATAAATGTCCAACTACTCTGAGACCAGCAGGCAGTGAAATCCCAAGCTAGCCATGTGAAAAGGCCACACGGAAGGAGAGACTCCCAAGCAGCCCAGGAACCAGAAATGTGAGTAAAGAAGCCTTCACATAACACTAGCCTCCACTGCCATTTGACGGCAGCCGTATGAGGGCCCCCTAGCTGTGCCCATCAATCCCCAGAACTCTGAAAGAAAATTTAAAATTGTTGTTTTAAACCACAAAGTTTGGGGGTAGTTTGTTATACAGCAATAAATAACCAGAACAGAACTCAATAAATATTTGCTGAACTGAACATACAGTTCCAGTCACTCATCCTTGGAGATAGTACAGTTAAGCCCTGTGTCTTAGCCAGTTTACATATTTACACATACCCCTTGCAGAAAAGTGACTCCAACTGAGTATTTATGCTCAGGACGAAAACTTCACTCTTTTGAGTAGTGAATTAGTCCTGCAAAGACATTAAGAATCTTTACCTAAAGGCAGCTTTGCTAAATGGTATTCATGTACTGGAAGGTATCGTGTGGCAAACAGGCTTTTGCACATTAGGATTTGCCTCCTCTATATGCTAATACCCCTTTTCCTGTGCTTGCAACACTGCCACATGTTATTTATTTTTTATGTGTTGATGTCCCATTTTGTTCCAAAAAAATTTGAGGAGGCCTATCATGTTAACGATAGTATAAAAATATGTCATATGGGATTACATGTCATCATTAAAGCTGAAAGTATTCATTTATCTGGAATGGGTACGTACCTTCTTCCCTCAGAGGAACTACTGACATCGTTTTTTGTCTAAGACCAGGACTCATTTTCACTCTAAGGCCAGCACTCAAGTCAGAAATAGAGACAGGGCTGGGCGCAGTGGCTCATGCCTGCAATCCCAGCATTTTGGGAGGCCGAGGTGGGTGGATTGCTTGAGCCCAGGAGTGTGAGACCAGCCTGGGAAACATAGCAAGATCCCATCTCTACAAAAAATAAACAAATTTAGCCAGACTTGGTGATGCTCACCTGTGGTTCCCCACTACTCAGGAGGCTGAGGTGGATGGATCACTTAAGCCCAGGAGGTCAAGGCTACAGTGAGCTATGATTATGCCAAAAATCTCCACTCCAGACTGGACAACAGAGTAAAACCCTGTCTCAAAAAAAAAAAAAAGAAAGAAAAAAGAAAAAGAAACAGAGACAGTGATTTGATCTGGATTTTAAATCTATATTTGGGTCTGAGAAAATTAGGGTCTTTGGCAAATGAGGAACTTTTGCAAAAGCCATTAAGATTTTCATAATAAATCTAAAGCCAATCTTTAAAGCTTCTCCCAAAAGCATTTAAATCATATAATTTTCTAGTTTTCTCCAATCTACTCAAATCTCTGAGGCTACAGAAATGCCTAATTTCACCACCAACAATTCATGTGTGATGACAGCAAGGATGAAAAGCAGAAGCGGGCTGAGAAGAGAACAAGCAGCATCTGATGCCAAACAAGGGAAAGCAGGTCGCTCCACCAAGGGTAGCTCGCTTCTAGACCTCCAGTAGCAGCCCCTGACAGCAATAATCTTGTCTACTGACATCATTTGTTATTGTCTGCTGACATCGTATCATTATTCTGCTCCCTTAATTTTCATGCAAAGTTGTAGCTTTGGGGGAATGTCTACCCAAGTATAAAATGTGACCTTTAGGATCAGAGGAGACCTTTCCTACTTTTTCCCTGGCAGAGATACTGTCTGATTTCACACACTCAATGGGGGTAGCTTCAGACAAGGGGCATAAGCAGAAGGGTCAGATAGGGTGAGTGATGAGACCGTATGTGGTCTGTGTGTATAGCTCATAGGACACGTGCAATCATGTCAGGAAGGCATCTATCACTCCAAGTTATTAGAATAACATCAGAAGAAGGCAAGATAATCTAGTAGTTACATGAATGGGGATTAGAACCAGACAGCCCAGGTTCCATACTTGCCTCTGTTGCTTTTTTAAGTTTGACTTTGGGCAGGTTATTTCACCTCTCTAAGGCTCAGATGCCTTATGCCCTTGCTGAATGGCATAAAGCAATAGATACAAGTGGCTTAACGCTGCCTGGCATATTGTTAGCAACTACATAAGTAGTTACTACATGCACCATCCTTACCACCACCACACTCTGCACTGCCACCATCTTATTCCTGCTCATCCCAGGAAAAGAGTGAGGCTGTAGTCATATCCCATGGCCCAAGGACCTTGAATTCTTATCTGCCCAGGTCTTCCTGCCTAGCCTAGCAAAGGCACAAGAAGACACCCTATGAACAAGTGCAGAAGTGAGAGTCCCATCTGGCCCCACTCCATTCTGCATGTGCCAGAGAGTTACCTTTTCAAGCCAAGAAGTCCCTGGCTCAGAGCCAAGGACTCAGCAAAGAGGTCAGCTGGCAGCATTTCCTACTCACCTTGAACAATACCAATGAAATAGTCAAAGCAGAAAGCCAGTTGGTCATGATTTGTATAATACCAGCCTCACCCATGCTGAGCAAGGGCTGAGGTCACCCCTGAACACACACCCGAATCTCTCCTTTTACACCCTCCACCACCACTACCCCAAGAAGTCATTCTGGATTCCTTACCCCACGGCCAGTCCACTTTTGGCCCCTGTTTTCAGCTGCCAATATACAACTGGAATTCTCTAGGCCTCTCCATCTCTACTGCCATCCCCATAGTGCACTTCAGCCTGCGCAAACCACAGCTGTTGCCTGCCTGTTTTTTCCTTTGGCTCTTCACATATCTTCTCCATGCAGTAACCATTGTGTCATGTCTATGCCCTGTTTACAGCCCTTCAGTAGATGCCCCATTGCATTTAGAATAAGCCCATCTCCTTTCTATGTTCTACAATGCCTAGCATCACGGGTCCCCCTGCCTACCTCCGCTTCCTCATTTCATGCCATCACTGGGCTCTAACCACATGGGCCTCCTTTCTGGCTTTGGGACTTTGCACTGGCTTTCCTCTCTGCCTTAAGTGTTCTTCCTCTGGCCCTAAGGAAGGCTACCTTCTTGACATTCCTCAAGTCAAAGTCCACACATTGCTTCTCAGAAGTGCCTTGGCTGACCTTCCTTTCTCCTGCCTCCCCATATATTATCATGTTACCTCCAGACTTATCACAAATTCTTCCATGAATACATGTTTCTTATTTATTGTCTATGTCCCCTCATCACAATACAAGTTCCTTGAGGATACACTGTTCATTCCTGTAACCTCAGCATCTAAAACTAGGCCTGGCCCATAGTACCTGCTCAATAAATACTGGTATAAGTATACATTCATTCACTCACTCAACCAATAAGCATTCTATCCTCCACAACTTGGCCTAATGCCTTGTACACGGTAGGCAAAGACAAGTAAGATTTATTCTCTACCCCCTTAAGTTCATATCTTTGGTGTGATAGATTTATATAACTATAATAAAAAGTGATAGTAATAAATGCCTAAATACCATATGACTCATAGCCATGGGCCACCATGTGTGTTCAAATGAGGTAAACATCATTTCAAGCTGAGGTCACCTGGGAAGACATCTAGGGGAAGCTAGAACTTGAGTTGGGTCTTAAAGAGAAAATAGGATTTGGAAAAGACAAAGATGAGAGACAGAAGTAGGGGCTTTGGAGAAAGCAAAAGTCTGGAGAGAAGGCAGCAGTGAAATGGGAAAATGTAAGGCAAGTTGTAGGGGAGACATAGAGAAGACAGCTGGGCTAGCTCAGGAGGTCCATTTAGGGCAAAGAGAGGATATCAGAATGACAGTTGAAAATACCACCATGAGCTAGCTAAGGCAGTTGGATCCACAGAGGCAAAAAGCAGGCTTTCCCCACAGGTCTGCAGTGGTGAATCTACAAGCAAGCTAGAGACTTATCAGTACTGGAGCTTGATCTTGAGCACATAAATACATATGTGTATATGAGCAAATGTATTTCATATAGTAGTTTACAAGGCTATTAGCTGTAATAAGATATCTAATAGGTTCAACTAATGTCAAATATTTATACTCTATTTTTAACATCTTCCAAATATTTTAGAAAATTATGTATCTTTATTATAGGTGAAAAATCTTCAGGGAAGTAACGAACAGGGTTTCACTGCTCAACCTTGATTAACCTGATGTTAACTTGGGTCAATTCATGGATATATACAGACAGATCGATAGATTCTTGTTTGTTCCTCTGGTATCTAAGATCCATTATGGAAAAAAATCTTAATGATAAAATTTGAAGGGTTTTACTTTGTTCATAGTTTTACTTCTAGCAATTTTGTAGTCCATTAAATAGCCAGAGGCTTAGAAGTAAATTTTTTATTCTACCTTGATATGTATTTTCATCAGAAAACTTGTGAGCTTGTTACATTTGGGGGTTTAGTTTTACTTAAAATTGCCATATTTCCTTGCATACTTTCTCTCCTTTTTTTCAAATCTTTACACGTGTCACAAGTGGAATTCAAATAACCTACACACCCACAAATCGAATGAAAAAATTAACATCAATATTAACCCACCAGCATTTCAAAGGACACTGAGTGCCATTTGAATACATCAGGTTAGCTCGATCAGTATTCACTGAGCAATGTTTAGATTCAACCAGGCCAAAATGACGTTATTACACTTTTTAATTTTATTTTTATTTTAAAAAGTTCATCCTACATATATATAATTATATGATATATGTAATTAATATATATTTATATACCATTTATATATATGTATATAAAACTCTACATTTTTGAATGTGTGCCCACATTCCTTTTATCAGTTGATCTTCATAAAAGACTTGTCAAGTAGACAAGGTCAGTGAGACGAGCCTCAGTTTCAGGAATGAGAAGAAATTATAAAGAAGAGCAGGGATGTCTGAAGGCTGCGGGGAGCAGCATTACCCAAAGGAGGAACAGAGATACCTTTTCCTTTAGCTAAATCTAGGTGAGAAAGAGGGAAGGAGGAGGCGGCTGTACACGTGATTATTTCCTCAATTCTGTCGGCACCCAGAGAGCCAGCAGAACAGTAGCCTTCCATGGGCTTGCTATGCCAACAGTTGCCCCAAAACAGTGTCAATCATTATGAAACATGACAGAAACCAGGTTTCATCCACTCACTGCCAGCAACACACACACAAAAATAAAATAAAGTCAAAAATAAACAGAAGACACTGCTGGATGATCAATAAAAAGTTCAATGCTGCCAGCATTTGTTCTGTATTAATAATACGTTTGTAAAACCTTCCCCTGAGGCTGTAACCATGACTCCTGGGCTGCTCCTGTTGACCCCGGTGCTCTGGCAGCAAGGAGAGTAAACGAGTAAAAGAATCATCTTTTGCTTTTCCTTCTGCTAAAAATGGGATGTGAACAGTAATGGGAGATATGTGGGAGGAAGCAAGGGACCTGGATTACTCTAAGCTGAACTTGGTTACTGCTAACTCAGTGGTTCTCAAAGAGTGGGCCCAGAGCAGCTTCATCAGCACGTCCTGGGAACTTGTTAGAAATGCAGATTCCCAGGCTCCATCCCTGACCTGCTGAATCAGATACACTGGGGTTGGAGCCCAGAAATCAAGTGAGACTGATGCACAGTGAAGTTTGGGGGCCACTATGTTAGGCTAGTCTCACCACTGGCAATGTCCTCACTGCTCTGCAAGGGAGGAATTCGATTTTGCTCAGCTCACTCACAGTGTCAGTTCCTTATTCCCATCCCCCTTCCCCACCCCCATCTCCAAGCCCCTGGGTGCAGAAGAGAGAACTGGCCTTGTTCCTATCTATTCACTGTGGCTCTAGGCAAAGGTGGCCATCACCACTGGATAGGGCTTGAGTCTGTGATCTCGTTGGTCACATTCACATCTTCCTGGGAGAAGCTGGAGAGGCTGGCAAGGAGGGTGTTCAGAGGAGTAGAGATTCTGTTCATTAGTGTCAAAAGGTCCACAGGGAGTAAAAGCCTTGCAGTAGGGGTGAGGAAGTGTGGAGCTCTGGGGAGACTGTTGTGTGGAGTCGGGGTCACCCAGATCGCAGGCCTGGCCTCAGCAGCTTGCTCTTAACCTTTCTGATCCCTGGTTTGCTCACCTGCAAATCAGGATTTGAATGAGGACTACTTGAGACAGGGTAGTGTGCGAAGCGGCTGGCTCACTTGTAGGCCACAAATAAATGGTGGTTATGATCATCACAAAGACAAGGAGGAGAAGTGGAGCAGACTCTTCCCGAAGGAAGCACTGGGTGACAGCAGGAGACACATGGACACAGATCGCATCAGGGAGGTCACTGAATGAGAAACTTACGAGTTAGATGGCTACTGTGAACATTGGGAAACACATAAGTCACCTGGAGGTCTTGCTAAAATGCTGATTCTGTACCACCTGGTCTGGGGAGGGGCCTGAGAAGAAGCCCCCCGGTGACACCCAGGCTGCCGCACTACACTTTGAGCAGCAAGGCCATGGATTGTTCTTGAGCAAATAAACAGCAGAGAACTGCCCTAGGGACATTAAATACTAGTAAATTCGCCACTCTGCCCTAAGGTTTGCCAAGTTGCCTGTAGACAGCCTAGCAATCTTCCCCCTCAACCCTCAGCTGAGACCACCTCAAACTGGAATGCGTAGGGCAGAGGGGAACTTCAAGCCCCAGGTGGGTCAGAAGCAAGAATCCACATTTCACTGTTTGCTAGGGCCCACCCATCGCTCTGCTCTATCACTGCCCACAGTGTGCCCACCTCCCCCCTACACACACACCAGCATGTACAGTACTCTGAATATGCCATCCCAGAGCCCCTGGAATTTATGTCACCTTACCTAAGTATACACCCTTTGTGCATTCAGAAGCAGGACCCAAATTCCTGTCCTTTCTCTTATCTCTCTCTCTCTCTTGCTCGCTCACTCTTTGTAGCAACAGTCCTGTAAACATTGTCACTGGGGGCCTATTAAAGCAATGGCCAAGACATGTATCTTTACTCAAAGAAATAAGTGATGTGTAAACTGTACAGTTTGTTAATAAATGATATGAAAACTGGAAACTGTACAGGATATCAGTTCAGAAGAGATTTTCTGCCACATAAGAACTATGATAAACAAAGCTCCCTTCAACTTCTTCATTTAAATCTTTCTTTTTTCTCCTCCTTAGCCAGAAGACATTGGACAAGCACCAATAGTCAATGCCCCAGAAGGTGGAAAGGTTGACTTGGAAGCCTTCAGCCATTTTACAAAAATCATCACACCAGCAATTACCAGAGTGGTGGATTTTGCCAAAAAGTTGCCTATGTTTTGTGAGGTGAGGATGTTGTTTTTCCTTCTGCATTATTTTTAATTATGGTTTCACCAGTTTCCAGGAATACAGGGTATTATTTACAATTTAATGTTAATTAGTAGGGACTTAATCATATGAAAGCAACGTCAGTACAAAATGAAAATGCATTCTATTTCATTGTATTCCCCACTTTCTGTATTTAGTCATCATTCATTAGCTTGTCCGTGTAAGGCCCATCAAGATCCTATTCATCCCCCTGATTCCAGGCATTGAGAAATAATGATAGCAATAGACTCCATTTATTCAGCACCTACGATGTCCTAGTTACCACAGTCAGGTACTCGGGTTTGCCTACATTAAATCTAATCCTTCTAACAGATTTGCAGGGTCGCTTGTATTAACCCCATTTTCGGAGGGGACAATCAAGATCAAAGAGATTAAGTTATACAAATGTGACCTCATGGTTGGAATCTAGGTCTGTATTCTTCCCATTGCATATCCCAGTGAGATGACTGCGTGGTCATTTCTTAATCCTCAAGAATAAGTTAAATGCCCCTCACAGAACCAGGCTCTTAATAATATCCCCACAAATCTTTTCTCTTTTCCTATAAGCTTACTCTTGCTTGTCCCATCTTCCGGGCACCCTGTAGAGCTGTCCCACCAGAGTTCATCGACTTTCCCTTTGGGACACCTGAACTTTATCAGGCCTGCCATGTGGTGGCAGATGCCACAGTCTCTACAGTCAGCTACATGGGCAAGAATCCTAAACAAGTTATCCAATATCTTCAAACTTCACTTATCTCATCTTTAAAATGGGGATTACAATAGTGTCTACCTCTTAGAGCTGTTGAAAGGGTTTTTAAGTGGGATAATATATTTGTAAAGAGATTAGACAGTGCCTGGGTTATAATAAGTATTCCATAAAGTTTAGCTGCTAATACTGCTTTTATTTTATCTGTTACATTTCCATCCTGCCTCTAACCTTCCTTTTGTTTTGTTTAGTTTTTAATCAAATGGGGTTATGTTTTCTGGAGAACTTTAAAAACAAATTTCATAAGGTGCTTGTCTATTGCTCTGTATACCTTCAATGGGGACCAGAAAGATACCAAATAGAGAGGGGCACGGGCAGCTGTGAGCCCCTTAGGTAAGCGGGCTGAGTGATAAGTGATCCTGGTCTCACCTAAAAAGAAGCTAAGTTTCCACACCTGGAATGACTCCCTGCTGCCTTGGCTTCCAGCTCTCCTGTGTCTTTGAGTCTGCAATAATGGGAGCCCAGCTAGAATCAGAGGGACACAGAGACCTCAGACATTATGGGGACACTTCTCACTGCCGATTTCTGAGCCTCCACAGAAGCCATACCCAGAAGGACAGGGAAGTGGGCTTCGGGAAACAGACATCTTGCCCATAGACCTAGCTGAGAGAGCACGTTTGCCACCCTCTTAGCCCCAGCTTCACTGTGGTAGGGGCCAGGTGTCTTAGTTCAGGCCACTACAACAGAATACCATAGACTGGGTGGCTTAAAAACAATAGAAATGTATGTCTTACAGTTCTGGAGGCTGGGATGTTCAAGATCAAGGTACCAGCAGATTGTCTGGTGAGGGCCTGCTTCCTGATTCATAGACAGCTGTCTTCTCATTGTGTCCCCTTCATGATGGACAGGACAAAGGAGCTATTTGGGATCTCTTTTACAAGGCACAAATCCCATTCATGAAGGCCTCACTCTCATGACCTCATCACCTCCCAAAGACCCCGCCTTCAATACCATCACAATGGGGATTAGGTTGCAATATATGGATTTTGAAGGGATACAGACATTCAGCTATAGCACCAGGGTACCAGATATGCTAGTACCCACAACCTTGCAGTAGCAATGACTCAGACCCCACACCTAAAGAAGTCAGTAGGTACTGAGGAAGGGACTTTGACTTATATCTCTGTGTTGGCCATGGAGCTGCCCATGCCTTTGACACTTTTTAAAAGTAGACATCTATTAACATTTTAGAGGATATTACAAAAATTATACATATTCATTGAAGGTTTATTTATACAACATAATAAAGGTAATGGTTTATGGTAACCCTACAAGATTTTGGCACCTATTTTAGTCTTTCTTCAAATATTTATGTGTGTACATACAGACATATACATACATACATATATATGAAGTATAAAATATATTTAATGTATACCACAATGTACTGTGTATGAAATTATTTTTAACTTCTTATTAAGGAATGTATATATGTCATAAGAGTGCAGCTCAATAAATTTTTACAAACTGAACCCACCCACATGATCGGCACCAAGATAAAGAAACAGATCGTTACCAGCACCTGTCACTGAACTAACTTTTTACCCTCAATGGGAGGACATAGCATTTACATATGTTTCACAAAATGATTTTCAATGACCACATAGTATTCCAAAGAATACATCTGCCATAAATTGTGTTATCTGTTTTTACTGGATCTATAGTTCATTTCCAATTTTTCACTAATAAAAATATGCTAATGTGAATTTTCTGGCAACTATATCCTGCTCACATCACTGACTATGTCTGAAGGGTAAAGCCTGGACATGGAATTTAAGGACCAAGATACACAGGCTTTTGATATGTGCTGCCAAATTGTCCTCGAAAGAGAAAGTACGTGCACTCTCACATCCGCACCGACGGGCTTGTTTCCCCTCACTCCTGCCAGTTCTGGCTGTCATCTTTCTGTTTTGTTTGTGGGGATGGTTGTGTTTTCCTGGACCTCTCTTGGTCCTCTATCTGGCTGTGTCCCTTTGCCCCCAGTTTTTGGGTCTGAGGAGGAACTCTACTGAGTCTGTCACCTCTACAGCTCCAGCCAGCCTGCCAGTCACATGGTGCCCTTTGAATGCCCCCCCCCAGAGATTTTTCTTTTTTTTTAATGTAAAGCTCATGTAAACCACTGAAGATATATTTCAGTTGAAGGAAGAAAACAGAAGCAGCAGCCGTCTCCACCACCAGGAGCAAACACACTGTGCGCTTTCGTCTGTGCAAGGGTGAGGGGTCAACACGGAACTTTTCAAGCACAGGTTGTGGCAAGCTGATCTATCCAAGTTTCCCTAAAAGTCCAAGCCTGTTGCATTTTTGATTCCATCTCTCCTTCTACCCTGATATCGTGTGGTCTGCCAATTACAAAAGACGATGGCGGTGGGATGGTGGGAGCACCTTTACAGCAGAGATGCATGCGCCCTCTGTCTTTGAGGCCTCCTGATGACCTTTAGCCTTT
Source organism: Macaca mulatta (assembly GCF_049350105.2). Classification (NCBI taxonomy): domain Eukaryota; kingdom Metazoa; phylum Chordata; class Mammalia; order Primates; family Cercopithecidae; genus Macaca; species Macaca mulatta. The sequence continues at coordinate 24,348,977 of NC_133407.1, forward strand.
GATACTCTCTTGGAAACCCAAAAGAGAGGAATTAACTGTATAGGTTCATGAGCTACCCGTAGAGTGGGCTGGAGATCTCAGGTGGTCTTGAGAGCCAGGGGTCTCTTGCCAGAGGCAGTTTATCACATCTGCTATTCAAACTGTGTTCATGATAATTGTTCTTCTAAGATCCATGCCAACCCACCAAACAAGACTGGCATGACACCAGGGGCTTCACAAGATCTAAAATCATCGCTGGCAGAGCTGCCAAAACAACATGCAAAATCACTCCTAGAGTGCAGGGCCCTGTCGTCTTTGCCAGTCAACCTGAGTGATGCTCTCCTAAGGAGGCAGGAAGAACCTGTGGGAGTATCCCTGCATCTCTGCCTGTCAGGCCCTTGTTGAGTGTTCTCACAATGAAAGCATTTTGGCAGGTGTCTAAGAGATTATTTGCCCACGTGTTGAAACAAATCTCACCAGGATCCTACAAATCCCTCTTAAAGGAAAAGGCATCTGGCCCAGTTTTTAAACCATTGGTGATCCTTTGCAAATACTTATTCAGCTTTTATTTAAATTTGAACTAATCTTCAACAGTTGGTATTTAAACTAGAAATTTGGAAAGGAAAATTTCTACTTCATCTATAATCAGAATTGGTTTCAAAGGTGGGGCCTGCCCAAGTTTGCATACTTTGTGACACATTTTAAAAATAAATGGTTTGATCTGATTAGTAACTTCTTGTTGCTGTTCTATGCTAGTCGTTCTCAAGAGTGGGATCTGTGAACCAGCAACATAAGCATTACCTGGGAACTTGGGGGAAATGCAGAAACTCAGGGGTTGGGGCCAGCAATCTGTGTTTAACAAACAGCACCTAGACAAAAGCAAATCACAGTGCTTTATAAAAAACAAGTGGAAGGAGAGAATTCATATGTATGGATTCCAGATCAAATATGTAATGACTTATTCTGAAGAAAAAGCCAAGGAGTTTGAAATTAACTGGTAAAGTGACTAGGCTGAGCTAGTGAAAAATATAAAATGCCCAGTATTTTAGATATAATTCAGTTGTATTACTTTTATATAATAACCTAAATTGGACTGGTCGAGTATTGCCAAGAGCATTTCCCAAAAGGAATCTGTAACTGCTCTAATGAAGAGATAGATATTAGGTGTTACTCACATCTTTGTTGTTTATGGAAACTCAGTCATATCCATGGTAAAAAGAGTTATGTTTCCTTCTTCTCTTGGCATTGGATTCTGACAGTTCCAGTTTCAAATCCTAGCCTCACCCATGAAACATTCATGTGACCACCCACCCCCACACCCAGCTTGTTACCCTCTCAGTGCCTAGATTTCCACATCTGTAAGTAATATGGAATTCGAATATTTACCTCATTGTACTGCTGTGAAGATTAAATGAGGTGATGCATGGAAATCTGGGCATGATGCCCAGTTCATCAAACACACCCATTTACTAATAGCCTTCCAACTACTTTGATAATGGCATTTAATTAAACAGTCTCCCCTTCCAGAAAATAAGATTCTGGTTTTTATTATGTTGCCTATGAGCAAAGGTATTTTTTTTTATTAATGTTGCCACATTCTCACAAATCCTAATTAACAGGGTAACCAAATGAGCTTAAAAGCAGATTGCAACAGTGGCAGAAAGACCCAGTGTGTTGAGCAATCCTGTATCTAAGGTGCTGAGAAGAACACAACCTTGGGAGCCAGGAGGACTGAATTCTGCTCTCCCCTCTGCCTTTAAGTCCCTGGGTGACTTTAGATGAAGCTTGTATCTCAGGGCCTCATGGGCAACATGTATCTCTGCCAACAACCCTCTAGTTTTGTGCCAAGAGGCTCCAAGAGCAAATGTGCTTCAAAAACCAAAAGGAAGCCCAGTTGCCAGCTAAACAGTAGGGTAAGCTGTTACCTATTCAAGCTACAAGACAAAAAAACAAACAAACAAAAATGGAGAGTTTCACATAAACCCTGCTCTCAACAGTCATCAGTTGAAGTTATAATACAAACCCCCAAACTGAGGGGCTATCAGCACAGTTTCCCACATGACTGTAATAGCGTTTGGAGAACTGGATCTGTCATAAAAGCAATGCAGACTCCTGACGTTAAAGTTGGTGCAGATTACAGCCAACTTTGAGTATGAAAAATGGTTGTTGAAAGCCTGCAGCCAAGTAGGGAAGGGAAAACCATGGGCTCAAACAAGGCAGGACAAATGTTCGTCACAAGGTTATTCCTATTGCTTTTGAGATACTGTATGTTGTTCCTGACTGGCATTTTTCCATTTGTTCTTTGCTGACATGAGCTGGTTCTTTTCAGCTGCCATGTGAAGACCAGATCATCCTCCTCAAAGGCTGCTGCATGGAGATCATGTCCCTTCGCGCTGCTGTGCGCTATGACCCAGAAAGTGAGACTTTAACCTTGAATGGGGAAATGGCAGTGACACGGGGCCAGCTGAAAAATGGGGGTCTTGGGGTGGTGTCGGACGCCATCTTTGACCTGGGCATGTCTCTGTCTTCTTTCAACCTGGATGACACTGAAGTAGCCCTCCTTCAGGCCGTCCTGCTGATGTCTTCAGGTGAGTATGCCTAGACTCGTTCGTGGGCATCCAAAGAGCTTTTGCTTGTCTAGTGCTAATTCCAATCACTTGAGTTTTCAGTCCCCCTTTAGCTTCAGAACATAGCTCATTCTTCTTCAGTGAGAAATTGAAGGCTTGCCACTGGACTGGGAACTTAAAGGGGGGGGTGTCAGATGTCTGATGCTTTTTGCAGTGTCCCAGGATAGAAAGAAGCCAAAGGAGCCATCTTAAAGACTCTATGAAGTGATCCACCTTTGGTGGATACTCTGCAGCCCTCTTCATAGTCTTTGGCCAAACCTGCCTCCTTCTGGTTTGGGGTATGCCAGATATGGATGTGAGTGACCACACGATTATGTGTTAAGTTCTGTGTGTGGAAACCATGGATGCAAGCTAGAATTTGTTCATGGCTTAGCTACAACTGAAGTTTCAGTTATCTACTGCTAAATAGCACACCAACCCAAAATGTAGTGGCTTAAACATCCAGGATGGCTGGAGTTCAGCTGGCACATCAAACACTGGTTCAGGCCTCCCTCTATGCGGCCTTTCCTCCTGCAGGGTAGACTTCTTACTTAGCTGTTGATTTCCAAGAGAAAGAGTCCCAAGCACACGAAAGCAGAAGCTGCAGATCCCACGAGGCCCAGTCTCAAATCACACAGCATCACTTCATCCACATTGGATTGGCCAAAACAAGTCTGAGTGCCAGCCAGGACTCAACAGTCCCCCTGTAGGTGGGAGGAGAGCACAGAATGGGCAGCCGTGTGTAAGCCACTACACATCAAACCCTTTCAGAGAAGATAGTTTTAAATAGAAGTGGTTTCAGAGTCCTCTGCATTTTCAGGGCACCCAAGTATTGCTGTGCTTTGCCACTTGTCACTCTGCACTGTAACTACCTGCTTCACTTGTCCACGTAAGTCCCTGTGGACTTTTTTTTTTTTTGAGGACATAAATGTGTCTAATTGTACATCCAGCACCTAGGCCAATGTTCAGTAGAATTCAAGAAATGCTTATTGGATAAATGGCTGAATATGTGGGTAAAATATACATCGAGAATCCTTTGTAGAGTCGCTGCTTCCTGGTTAACTCAGTAGGTTTTTTTTTTTTTTTTTTTTTTTTTTTTTTTTTTTTTGAGACGGAGTCTAGCTCTGTTGCCCAGGCTGGAGTGCAGTGGCCGGATCTCAGCTCACTGCAAGCCCCGCCTCCCGGGTTCACGCCATTCTCCTGCCTCAGCCTCCCGAGTAGCTGGGAGTACAGGCGCCCGCCACCTCGCCCGGCTAATTTTTTTTGTATTTTAGTAGAGACGGGGTTTCACCGTGTTAGCCAGGATGGTCTCGATCTCCTGAACTCGTGATCCGCCCGTCTCGGCCTCCCAAAGTGCTGGGATTACAGGCTTGAGCCACCGCGCCCGGCCGGATTTTTTTTTTAAACCTGAGACACGGTCTTGCTCTATTGCCCAGGCTGGAGTGCAGTGGTGTAAACACAGCTAATCGCAGACTTCTGCCTCAGCCTCTCCAGGCACACACCACCACGCCTGGCTAATTGTTTGTTGTTTTGTAGAGAGAGACGGGTCTCACTATGTTGCCCAGGCTGGTCTTGAACTCCTGGGCTCAAATGATCTTCTCACCTCAGCCTCCCAAAGTGCTGGGATTATAGGCATGAGCCACCACGCCTGGCCTAGAATTCTTTTTTTAAAGCTGACCTAGAAATGTATTTACTATAGGAAATTTAGATATGGAAGACTTTTCAAAAAGAAATAATTCCTTTTATTATGGAAAATTTCAAGGGTAAGTAGATAGAAGAGCATCATGAACTCCCGTGTACACTGTGGCACACAGACTCCAGACCAACCCCCCACACTCCCCACCTCCTAGTGCTCACACCCTGGATAATCTCCTGTCCTTCAGTGTGTGCAGGACCCGTGCCTTGATTCTAACCAAGAGAATATGGCAAATTTGACATCACCCCCATGTGATTACATGACATAATCTAAGATTCCCTCTTGCTGGCAGACTTGCTCTAGGGACTCTCGGTGCCAGCTTCGTGAGGTAAACCACCACGTGGGGAAAGTTCCCCTGAAAGGAGCTGTAGACAGCATCTAGGGCTGAGGGTGGTCTCCAGCGACAAGCAGCAAGAAATGGGGCCCACAGTCGTTCGGAGAATTATTCTCGGAGAAATAAAATGTATAGCTTATCCAAGCTTCTCTTCACACACTCCCTGTGTGACTTTGGGTGACCCCTAGCTTCTCCGGGCTTCAGTGACCTTTAAAATGAAGAAATTAAGCTACATACACAGGAATTATATTTCTGGAGGGACTCATGGTAATTTTTTTAGCTGAGATTTTAGAGGTACAAAGACAGTTTTAAATAATGTTGAATCACACCATGAGAAAGCTATTTCTTTGACAGTTTTCTCTTCCTGGTTATATCTCCTTCCAAATAAGGGAAGGAGAGAGACTCAGTGTGGTGCTAGTCTGCCTTTAACACCTCTCTAACACTTACTAACCTTCCTTTTTAACAAAGAGAGAGTGGATCTCAGGAGCAATGTGCAGCAGAACCTTCAGCTCCAGAGTAACAAAGGCTTTTGCCATGCATCCATTTTTGTGGTTATCTTCTTATGTACGTCAAATGGATTTTTATTACTGAATAATAAGATGTTTCCTTTTTAGTGGGTCAGTTTCACAGATTATTAAGCAAATCATCTTAGTAAGGTAGATAAAGGGAGAAGTAGGTGGAGATGGCAAAAACTGAATGTGATGCCAGACGCTATCAAACACCAAAGTGAATGATTCTTCCCAGTTCTCTCACGTTGTGAGGCTGACACTGCCTGACAGCTACAGGACAACTTAATAACTTTTCACAACCCACCCTCCCTAGTGATGTGGACCCTCTTCATTAATACTGCCAGGACCAGGAAAATATTACAAGACACTGTGCATTTGGCAAATGATAGCTGCCTGTCGGAGCCCCAAGTCTCCAATTCCTCTGCAGCCTGATGTTCTAAGCCCCCTGTTTTGTGTGCCATTTCAGTTACACAATATCTTAGACTTTTTCTTCAAAGACTTTTCCAAGAGCCACTACTTCTAAGTTCCTTGGTCCTGCAGTGCAAAAAGAAAAAATGAAAATGATCTGAAAGACATTCCTTTGAGAACTTTTGTCTTAAGGAGTTAAAATGGTCTTCAGTCTTTAAAATGTTTCTCTCTTCATAAACCTGTTCAGTGTGATTCAAGCATCATCAAAATGTCAATTCGCACTCGTTATGTCACTTATGTGACCATCTCATCTTTATCTCTTTTGTGGCATTAGCCACAAAACCCACATTGTATTTTCCCTTTGAAACAATACATCCGAAGCAATAATATGTTGATCTTCTATCTGGATTAAAAATTAAAGGATCCTGTGGAAAATTCTTGCACACTCAAAGAGAGAGAGAAGATAGGGGAGAGGGAGAGAGGGAGAACCAGCAAATCCACAGAGCAGCTTCATCAAATATGAAGGAAAACACAAGATAAAAATGTACAAATTTCCATTTGAGCTAAATAGGGGATTCCAAAAGCCCGTATGGTTTGTTAGTTTGTTTAGACTCAGAAGGGCGAATTGAGACATTAGCCCTGATTCTTCCTTTCCAATGAAGCAGAACCCTGTTTAGATTCCTACTGATACAAACACCTCCAGAATTGGACCTTTGAAGTGTGAATTCATTTGAATTGAGAACTGAGCAGGGGCGTGTTGGGCCTCCTGGAGCTATTTGAGGAATTCATCCAGGTTTATAGATTATTTTTGTCACCCAAGTGTCTGCAGCCCAGCTATTCCCCAGTTGTCCAGCCTCCTTGTGTCACCCCTTTGTTTATCACTTTTGGAAACTGACTTGAGCCTCTGCCACATACTGTGGGAAGCCCAGTAGTCTATGCAGGACTTGGGAAGATTTCCTGGGCTTTCCAGGGTCCCGGTGTCCTCTCACTCCAGCTCCCACTGTAGCTGTTCTCTTCTCTGCATGGGGTGACTCTGGCACAGCTCCCCTCCCCTTTTCTTTTCATTTCAATTCCAAAATCATGTGTAAAACAAGGCTGCTATGGTAGCACTTTTACTAAAGGCATAAGGAAAGGGAAAGGCCAGTTCATTGCAGCCTGGAAGACAACACAAAGTTAAACATGGTGTTTCTTGGTCCTCAAGGAAATGTCTTACTATTCCGCATTCCTCCTTTGGCCTCAGGCCTGCTGCAATGTCCCCAGTCCCTTCATATATCTCCCCTTTCTATGCATGTCCATGCTAGTCCTCTCCCCTCTCCCAGGCAGCCAGTGAAAATTCAAAATTGTTCCCCTCATCTTGCAGAATATTTCAGCTGTCAGCCTTCTCCTCCTATACCCTAGGAGGGGGCATCACCTTTCACACCCAAGAAGGTGATCTAAACAGAGATATTTATCTGAACAAAGTACTGCCTCTCTTCATAGAAATGATGCCACTCCCCTGGTACCTGGTCCCTGGAGCACCAGAGTTCACGCTGCATCCCTGCTTATGGCTAAGAGGGAAGACCCTAGATCTGCCCGCCTCCCACTAAAGGCCTGGAATTGGACAAAGCAAGCCTTCCCTCTTCCATCTCTGAATCAATGTCCATCTTGTCTCTTCCCCGCAGATCGCCCGGGGCTCGCCTGTGTTGAGAGAATAGAAAAGTACCAAGATAGTTTCCTGCTGGCCTTTGAACACTATATCAATTACCGAAAACACCACGTGACACACTTTTGGCCAAAACTCCTGATGAAGGTGACAGACCTGCGGATGATAGGAGCCTGCCATGCCAGCCGCTTCCTGCACATGAAGGTGGAATGCCCCACGGAACTCTTCCCCCCTTTGTTCTTGGAAGTGTTCGAGGATTAGACTGACTGGATTCATTCTCATAATTCCTACAGCACTACTGGGTGTCATTTCATTCCATTGCCTAGCTCTTTTTTGTTTGTTTTTTTGTGTCAGGAGGGATTATTTGGGAGGGAAAAGGGAAGTAGTCCTTGGCATAGACATGGATGAAATTGCCCCTTGAATGCGGGTACTTGAAACTATTGCATTTCGTTCTCCGGTCCTTTGATGTGAATGCTCTGAAGGTTTTACGGTTGTGGAGGTGGGGTGGGGGACAATCATTAACTCACCAGCACCAAGCATCACCAGCTCCCACCCATCCCCAGTCCGAGACTCGAGTCAGCAAAATGGCGCTGCAGGACACTAAAGAAGCCTTAAAACCAAGATAATACGACCACCTCCACCCAATCCTGATGTGTGCAGGGCTGAAGTTAGCAGAGTACAGACCACGTTTAGTTAGATGTGGCTTTCAGCCTTTTAGGGAAAGACTTGAACAAATTTGCATCTGTTCAAGAGCATGCTGTTTCCAGCACTCTTTATCGTCTCCTAGGAGCGTAACTTGGAATGCACAGGAATATTTGTGTCCTAAAAAATCAGTTGTCCTTCCAATATCATTTTTATACCCTTATTAGATTTAATTCAAGTTATACAAGGGTGTGACTCAAGGATGTACAGATATTGACTGATTGAGGCCAACAAGGAAAATAATTTTTTTCAGTGAGCCCAGAGAAATTAGAAATCTTCACCAATGTCAGTGATTCCATGGTTTCCAAAAATTCATAGTATTACCTCACAGTAGGAAGGCTTCTTTCCCATTTAGGCTCAGAGAACACTTACAGAAATCAAACCTATTCACAGGGTGGCACCCCTTTTCTGTGGCATCTGATCTGTCATCTCCCAAGCTCCCGAACTTCTTTATCCAGGTTGTATCTTTGCTGAGCTGACAACAGATTTCTCTATGGATCAAATATTCTAATCAAGGAAAGATACGCTAAAATTTCAGTCTTCTTCCAGAGAAATTCTGAGGAGAGATTAGTGCAGCTACATTCTGAGTGGAAGGAAATGCAGTGTTCTGAGGGCCCCTTCGTGTCCTGATGGCTGGAGGATGCTTCCTTCTGGTTAGATCCTCAAGCTCCTTCCCTCGTTGACAAATGTCTCCTAGTCCCCTTTTTCCCTCTGACTCTGAGGCACTGCATAGCTTGACTATCTCTAAACAGAGACTGGCCCTGCTACTGACCCTCCTGTCCCTCTTATAGCACACCCTGACAGATACTCAATAGAAAACACCTGCAGACCATGTGCACACTTACCTTTCCTGCCCAACCTGCCTTCCCAATGGCCCATGCTAGAATAGCTTGTGCCCAGAAAACAAACAGTGACACTTCATCTCTTCAGTTTCAGAAAATGGGCATAGAATGTACCCATGCAATTGAATGTATCTCATTCTCCACTGGCATAGTAGATATAAAGTATTCCTTTGCCTACCTTTTACTGCCTTATCCTGGAAATATTGGGGAAAATAAGCCATATCAGTGAGATTTACCTAAAAACAAAGGAAGGAAAGTCACTGTGAAAACCAAGTAGATGCTTTAAGTTTGGTGGAGCATAACTGGCCCAGAAGTCTGGGTGCCTGAGTTCTACGGCGTGCTCTGTCAGCTGGTAGATTTGTAATTCTAGGTCTTGGTTTTCTCACCTGGTGAATAAGTCATGATCTCTAAAACCCTTCCTGCCCTTAATATCGTACGCATTTCAAGGGGAAAAAATCTGGTTCCTCTGATTTTTTTTTAACACTTAAATTCCTAACTTTATTAGACAAGAAGTATGGCCCACTTAACAATTAAGGAACATAAATTTGGTATTGACTTGAAATAATAATTTGACACAATACTAGTCAATCATTTAGAGTCCTTGGAAAAAGAAGAGGAACAGCACTGAAAATTCCAAGTGTGATTGGAAATTATCTGGGAGCGGGGAATTAAATGTTCAATGCATGAAAGCAATTGTACTGGCTTCTGGGAAAAAGGAAACAAGAACATTGCTATGGAACTTGTTACCCAAAGAAAGGAAGTAAGTGAAAAGATTGACAATTATAAGCACGAAGGTCATTGGCAGATTACCTGCTTTATCTACAGACAGATCGTTTTGGGGTTTGGTTTTGTCTAGGCAGTCTCTGGCCAGGCTCCTTAAGTGCTTGCTCTGCTAATATTTCAGCTTCCTCTCTTGACTCCTTGAGGAGCCACGCTTTGGAAGACAAACACTTAGCCACCTCTGTGCTCCAGGGTAACCCTGAGAAGCTCTGCTGTCTGGGGCAAGCTTTCTTTCCAAAGGGAATGAGAGGAAGGCAAGCAGGCAGGGTCCTGCAGCATCAGGCCTTCTGGGGAAGGGTTCCTCATTTTGTTTGACAGGGTCCTCAGTACATCGGACACCCAGATTTGAATATAAGTTCAGAGCGTGATCTCAAGCTGAATCAGAATGCTTTGGGGACTAACCATGATCGAGAATTGGCCAAATGGTATAGCATATAACAGCCATCCAGCCAGCCCAAGTAAAGGAACACTTGATCCTTGGCACCTTAAATGATTGCCTTCAATAGGCAAAGTGCTGGTCTGGAAATCTTGTTGAAGGCTGAATACTTCATGTGGAGTAGGACAAGCCTTAGCCCACTTCAGGTTGAAAGGAAAGGCCATAGGACTCAAAAGATAATGACTCTGAAACTAAACTCCTTCCTTCTGAAGCTGACAGAGGTACTTAGTGCATCTCAAGACTCCATCTCATAAAACTCATTTGTGAGGGATTTGCTCTAGATTTTTCTAAACATTTTTTCATCTATTGTCCAGACTTGCAAATCCAGTGTGGACCTGACGGAGACACCCTTCACACCTGCGCTCCCACCCCCTCGGCAGGGAGACGTCTCAGTAGAGGAGAACACACCCATTATGCTGGGATTCGGATTTATAAATCACTTCCCTTTTAGGGATGAGCGGTGTGGGGTGTGTGTGCGTGCGTGTGAGCGTGTGCGCGTGCGTGTGCGTGTGTGACCCTCAAGTGTACTTTGCTGTTCAATTTAGACGTGCAGTATTTCCAGAAACAATGAAAAAAGTAAGATGTTTTCTTCTTTATGATTCTGCTCAAAACACCACGTGCCGCCTCAGAGCTTTTTCTAGAGCCTCGGTCCTCAATGACGCGCTTGACGTGTTGATGCCTCAGCCCAGCGAAGCCCCCTCACCTGTGCCCCGGGCGACAGCTCTTCAGTGTGCAGTGCAGGCCTGGGGTGGACTGCCAGGCCTTCGCTCTGTACCAGCAACGCCGTTCTTGTTGCTCCTCCCTGAACAGGGGTACAAGCCCTGGCCCCTCCTCGACACTAAGCCCCCCACAGACTCAGCCTCCAAGGAACCGCTGAGCACCCTCGAAGCATGTCATTGTCGGTGATCCCTTTTTATTCTATGGAACTCTAACCTATTCGTGTCATATTGACCTTTTGCTGCATGAGTCATAAATTATGAAATCAGTCTTACGGTTTTTGAAATGTAGCCAGCATTTGTAAGGCTAAACCTTTTTCATGAACTGAATTTAAGTGAATACCCAAGCCACAGTTCCTCTTCAAATGGAGAGTGATGATCGACGTTTGAATCTCTGTGCCCTTTCCAACGGCTATGGCATCAGGTTCTAAAATAAGCTCGTAATTTTTCCTGTTATTTTAATAATATGGAAATATTAGCATAGTGTTTCTTTTGATAGTGATAGACTATAATCCATATTTAAATTTTATAGAGAAGAAATTTTATTGTACTGTGATGTAGATATTTATTATCCAGGTAAGGATTTGCCCGGTGTGTATTTTTTACAATTGAGACATTTTACTTTAATCTTTAAAAAAAAAAAAATGCGTTAAAAACACACTCAAAAAAAAAAAAGAAAAACAGACTGGGGGAAAAAAGGTTTGGCCTTATCACAGAATTTTTACTGTGCTGTATAAATGTTTGCAAATGCGAAAAGTGTGCATTTATAGTATGTTTCCACATTAATTAATGCCGCCTTCAAGAGCAATATTGTGCAGGTAAAACGCTGTTTGTGGCTTTCTGTTGCACAGTTAAAGCTGACCCGCCCTATGCACAAGACAATCAAATATAAATCTGCCCTCCTCAGGATGCAGATAATACTCATGTAAATTATGGAGCACAATGTAAGACAAAAGAAGACACTTTACATATGTTTTGTTGATACAGAAATTATCAGGGCATGAATGAGCTGATGTGACATTATGCCACTTCTTTCTTTTGGTTCTCCCTTATTAACTTGGCATTTTTCATTTGACCATAGAGCCAAATTGGTTCTCCATGCTTTCCTCATAGAAAATCCTTTTTTTTTTTCCCCCATAATGTTTTCATGCCCTGAGAATCAGAAAAATACTACAGAATAGAAAAAGATTTAGTCATTGGAAGATTTGTGTTTTGCAAACAGTGTTAAGTGATATTGCTAGATGGTGATATTTTTTTCAGCCTAAAACTCTGTTGAAATCTGTGATCAAAATGTTTTAAACTATCCAAAAAAAATTTGTATATTTGGGAAAAATGGATTTTTACATAGCTTTTGTATGCAGATATAAAACTGTAATTATGAATATAGTGGGCGTAGATAAACTCATAAGCTTAAATTCTAAAAAAGAAAAAGCTTATAACAGATATACTTTCCTGTCTCTTTCTTTAAATATTATTATTTTCTACATAGGCAAAGAGTTGCCTTCACTTCTCACTTCAGCTGCTGCCAAAAGAGGGAAACAAGGATGTAAGGACATTCATTTCATAAACAGACATCTATTAGAATAAGCAAATTTACTTGAGAAGAAAGTATGAAGGGAGAGAAGAAACTAAATAAAATGCTGATGGGGGGGGTTACCTCTTTGGAAGGGGCCACAAAGATGAGGGAAGGAGAGAAGTAAAGTTTTGCAGCTCAAGGACAACATTCATCTTCTCATCTCAAATTATTCAGGAATATTACTCATGGAATTATATTAACATCAGCTGCCAACTGTCAATCTCAGTTGCCCTGAACACATGTTAATTGAGATTCTTTCTATGACAAGTAACAAAAAGCTAACTCAAACTGGCTTAAGCATAAAGCTAATTATTGACTTTAATATCTGGGAAATCAAGGGTATTTGCAGACAAAAGCTTCAGACATGGCTGGATCTGGGTGCATTTACTCAGTATTCTCAGGAAGCTCCTTTCTGTATCTTATCATTCATGTAGACTTAACATTCACAAGGTCTTTCACCTTATGGTGGCCTCCAATAGTTCCAGGATTAGCTTTACAGCTCCAAATATAGTGAAAAGAGAATTTCTTTTCTCCAACAATGCTAATGAAAATTCTGGCCTAATTCTCATTGGCCCAGTTTGAGTCATGTGCCCATTCCTGAGCCAATCACTGTGGTGAGGAAGACAGATGCATAATCAACCTTATCCTCAGGAATCCTGGAACTGGGTGAGGGGAAAGAAGAACAGTCAGCCTCATCTAAACTATGGACTGAGAGTTGAGGCAAGATGATTCCTCAAAGAAAATTCTAAGTCTTGCTGCTATAAGTGGAGGAGAATTGTGGGCAAGCAAAAGCAACCAATGCCCACACCAAAGGTAAATCTGAAACCACATCCCATTTCAGTACAGCAAGCAGGTCTCCTTCACACAGAGGAAGCTCAGCTCAAAGTGTTTATTTGGCCAGGACATGAACCAAATAAACACTTTCCGAAAAAGTGTTTGATTGCATTCTTCCTGGTTCATGAAAACACCGGTCCAGGTAAGATGGGGCAAGCATCATTATTTCCCTAGGCCAGATCAGTTCATAGTACTATTTTCTGAGTTTTTCCACTCTTTATTCAAATGACTAAGTATAACCTTTATATATTTATCTCTTTTCTACATTATGTACCTCCCAACTGTATCCTAATGAACATATTTCCCTCCTCTGAGAAATTACTGGATTCATTTATTGTGGAGAGCTGGAACATATATATTCCAGCTAGGTACAATTCTTAACCCCTTTACACGGGCAAAGCCAGGAGCTGTTGTCATGTCACAAACCTGGAAAAGTCTAATAATCTATTAAGAGAAGCAAGAAGACAAAGTTGGTTTGCTTCTCTACCCTCAAAATGACAGCTCACTCTGGTTTTATATTTAGACACTCAGGGCACTGTAGCTTTGTAAGTAAGTGGAAGTAGGTTTGTGTACACAAATTCTGACACATTAAATGTTGTTTAAACCAAAGCAAAGCTTAGTAGAACTACTGAAATGCAGAATGTTACAGATACCATTTGAGCATGTATCTCAAGAGAATTCACTGACTACTTGATGAAAAGTGCCATGTTATACTCTTTATAAGACAATCTACCTACACCATACACTGATGAAATGATAAATGAAGTCTATATCTGTATAGCAATATTGCCTGGAGGCTATATTAAAATGAGAAGAGAATTGCCTTAGCCCAGGTTCCCCAGAAAGCAAAGCTCATGCTGCAATTTTATTAGGCATTATAGCACCCGAGGAAGAAGGAGTGGAGGCAAAAGTGAATGAGGCATAGAAGAAAAGAGAATAAATATAAAGTGCACTGCTAAGTTGGCCACACTTGGTACCCAACACAACTGAGTATTCAATTGTGTAAGACCATCTTCTAAGAGGTCATATGAACTATGCTGATCTGGTACAGTGGCTCATGCCTGTAATCCCAGCACTTTGGGAGGCGAAGGCAGGTGGATCATGAGGTCAGGAGTTTGAGACCAGCCTGACCAATATAGTGAAACCCCGTCTCTACTAAAAATACAAAAAAAAAATTAGCCAGGCATGGTGGTGTGCACCTGTAATCCCAGCTACTCAGGAGGCTGTGGCAGGAGAATCACTTGAACCCAGGAGGTGGAGGTTGCAGTGAGCCGAGATCACACCACTACACTCTAGCCTGGGCGACAGAGCAAGACTCCATCTCAAAAAAAAAAAAAAACAAAACAAAACAAAAAACGAAAGAATTTATCTACTGGCTCTCCCATTATCAAAAATAGGGCTAACTTCCTCCACATCTAGGTTGTATATACCTGGCCACAGAGCAGGTCCCGTGGTGCTTCATGCTTCAGGAGAGAAAGCAATCCTCATGTGGGGAAACTTGGTCTCTACTTCCACAGATGGGCATACCCCACCTACACTGGTTGGCAGATCAGGTGGCAGGTGGGGTGAAGCAAGTTGCCCTGGGCCCTGAGGAGATAAGTGGAACTTGGAGGCTCTGCAATTTTCTGATACAAGGGCTCCTTCAGCCAACAAGTTCTTCTAATTGTCTGGACATGGGCCGTCAAGTTCCAAAGAGAATCATGAAGCTCAATAGACAATCAAATTTAAATTTCACTGTACCATGGACCTGCCTGTATAGGGGCTTTTAATGTAATATAAACTGGTCATGTAAATTAATTGTCCTCTAAGTTACATTTTCTTGCAGTAAAAAATTAAATACATGTAAACTAATCTTTTAATTACACTACCTTAGTTTTTCTTGTAGCTGTTTCATTTCAAGGGCAATTTTTTCTATATAAATATCTATCTGAAAGTTTTATAGAAGCCAATAAAATTTTTTTATTTTTCTATATATAACTTCACTTGGTATAGACATTTTTGGAAACAATGCGTATAAAGAGTAAAGTCAGAGGAAGTTGAAATAAACACTCCTTTTCTTTCAGGACAGACTGATAATGTCCTGTATATTTTGTTTTAAGTTTCTTGTACATGACACCAACAGCAATGAGGAAGATGTGTATAGAGTAAGACATCTTCAATTTACAAATCAGAAAATTCTTATGCCCACAAATCCCAATGGATACAGAGATACGAAAAACACTCCTTAGTTTTACCCTAAGTCCTAGAAAGAGGCTGTAGTCTTATTTGTTGCAGATATTCAGGTGGGTTTGCATTCCAAGGATTTTATGATTTCTCCAATGTGAGTTTTTAGCCCTAAAGAGATCTTTTAGGATATCTTTCCACTACATAAAGTCAAGGCCAAGTAGACTCTGTGTAATAAGTTACATCAAAAGATGAATAACCTGCCAGGTGCAATGGCTCGTGTAACCCCAACACTTTGGGAGGCTGAGATGGGAACATCGCTTGAGACCAGGAATTTGAGACCAGCCTGGACAACATAGTAAGACCCCTGTCTCTACAAAAAAATCTAAGAAAAAAATTCAACAGTCATGGTAGCATGCATCTGTAGTTAGCTACTTAGGAGGTTGAGTCAAGAGAATCCTTTGTGCCCAGGTCAGGGCTTCAGGGAGCTGTGATCATACCACTGCACTCCAGCCTGTGTGACAGAATGAGACTCTGTCTCTTAACAAATGAAAAATAAATAACAAAATAAGATGTGAGATCACCAAAGATTTTTCATTCGTGAGAATCCAGTTGAACATTTCAGAAAATTCACCTCCATTTTCCCCAGCATTTTGACAAACATTCCATTCATTGTTACTTTCCACTCAAGAGTCCCAGCAACCACCCCAAAGGATGTGCGAGGTGTTGGTGCTGCCTCCCAGAGTTCTTCACTATCATGTTGGAGCATGTAATAATTGCCCACCACGTAATGAACACCTACTCTATATCAGGAATCATACTAGACCCTTTATATTACCTCTAATCCTCCAAACAAATATGGAAGTAGGTGTTAGTATTCTCATTTGACAATAGGGACATGGGACTCAGTGTGAATAAGCAACTTATCTAAGATGACACCATTGGCAATTGTCAGAGATTGTGGGGTTCCAAGATCCATGTTCTTTTTACAACCTGCACTGAGACCAGGGTAAAGCCTTAGCCCCTTAAAAAAACAAAAAAGCAAGTCTGCTCTGGAAATGTTTGTCATTTCGCTTCCTAAAAGGTTCACCTACTCTAATGTCAAAAAAAAAAAAAGTATACATTATAAAGGAAGGTTACCTGACCTCTCATTAGATTGTGTCCATTGCAAAACCACTCATTGGTGTTGCAACATAAAATGTAATTTCTCTTTGTAGGACCTATGTATAACCCAGCTAGATTCTAGATATGTCAGTCTGACAAGAGGACATTTAGTTTGCTAAGCATTTGAGGGTCTGAGTCATCAAGTTTTTGGAGAGCCAAATTGCTCTGCATAATTGAAAAAGAATTTACAGTAATGGAGGTTGGAGGTGGGGACGGCAAGCAAACAAGATGACAGAAACACTTATGTTTCAAGATGTGACACCATGCTGTAGCTCTCTCAACTTTAGATAATCAACTTATTGGCAAATGCATGATGCAGATGAATTTCTTGTGGAAACAAATGAAAAGAGGCATTCAGGTATCGTATTTATATAGAACTGGTGAGCACTAAAACAAAGGGGATCTTAATAATATAATTATCCCAGAATGCATAGGATTCTGGGCGTTACTTCGTATTAATGAAGTTTTAAAGAATTGAGATAAGAGCTTTTCAAAGCAGTTTCGTGTAGCTCTGAAGAGAGGAGTCTCGCTGACATCTGGTAGATATGTTTACTTAAGACTGTACTTAGATGTGGGAATAAATTAGTAAATTGAAGGTTCTTGTGGAATTTTCCACAGGAAAGCAATAATAAAAGCCCAACTTTCCCGCACAACTGCAATTAAAGGAAAACAACAAGTCTTAAACAAAATATAGCAAACCAAACTCAGATACATTAGAAAGAGAACTTTTTTTATGATAAGATATTTACAATATCTGAAATGTCACAGAGTTAACATCAGGAATATGCAGGTAGATTTTGCAAATCAACAAGAAAAATTACATAAAATGCCATAGTAAAACAGAATATTCACAGAAGGAGAGGCCCAAATGGCTAACAAGTATATGAAGAGATCCCCCACCTCATGAGTAATCAGAAATATGAAAACTGACATCACTCTATACCCACAGATTAGGTAGACAGAAAATATCAAGCATTAACAGGAATGTAAAAAGATAAGAACCCCATCTCCTTCTAGTGAGAGTGTAAGTTGGTTCAGCCCATTTTTCCTAGAGCCAGGATTCCCATTCTGGGAAAATACCCCAAGCTCTTACAGAGACCTATAGGTATAGGAATCCTAGCATCACATACTTTGCAATATTAGGGAGCTGAGTTCAGAGGAGGCAAGAGGAGACAAATACTGGGTGGAGGGATACCTACCATGGAAATCACTGCAACATAGAAAGCATTGAAATAGACCTGCATATTGGAACTTGTAAAAAGAACAAAACAAAAAGATCTATAACACAATACTATTTATATAAACTGCAGACACAAAGGAATACCATACATTTTGCATAGAATCATATATAACCAAGGACATACATCAAGCACATTACACTGGGTGCCTGTATAGAAGAGATGAAGGGGAAAAAATGAAATGAATTGTAGCCATCATAAAATACAGAGTATGATTATCTCAAATCCCCACATCTAAGGCCATTCCCCCACAAAAATCCCAGGTTTTAACCATCTCTTTACTATCTCTTCCCTGAGTCACCCATGTTGTAGCAGTTACTGCAAGAAAATGGACATTAAATGACTGGATAACAGAATCCTGGGTGAGAAGCACAATCTATGGCCTTGGAGCCAGGAAGATGACATTAAAAATGGCCTGAAGATGACATGGGAAGAAAAGAGAGAAAAAAAATAGAAAGCAGTAGACAGTCCTGGTTGATAGATGGTCTTCTAGCAGCAGAATCTATTTTTCCAATCAACAATATTGAATGTGAAACTCCAATACGCAAGAGAGAAAAGGCTATTCAGCCACACCAAAGTCCCCAAAGTAAAGCTGTCTTTAGGGATCCCTAAATCTCCAGTAGACTTCTGGAAACCTCTGATCTAGGAATTCTTATATGTTTGAGCCAAGTCTAGGTGCTGAGTGTGTGAGTCAACTTTATTTTAAGGGCCAGAGTAGAGCCACTAAATCTCCTTTGCATCATCACCAGTCTACAGAGACACTGGCCCTAAGGCTATGCTGCCTGGGACAAGGATGGGGAAACCTGAGAGACAGTCTTTGCTGCCACTACTCCTACTTTATCCTCTGAAATCAAATTGACAAATGTATTTCATTTTTACAGGCCTGGTATTGAATGTTCAATTTGTTTATGTCATGTATGTGGGTTAAGCAAGTTTAAACTAAACTATCTCTATCTCTTCCCAGTTTCCCCCAGTTCAGAGGCTTATGAACCAGTACCCAACCCATTTCATATGGGGAATGACCCAAGGAATTGGGAACAGTTAGTCTGTAGAAGACTTGAAATGGCATTCTAGCTCACACCCAAGCTAGCTGCCAGGTGGAACAGAAAATCAATTTGTTCCGTGCTGCTTCCAAAGAGTATAGCCAGGATTAATGAATGAATAAATGGATACTACTCAGAAGTCAATATCAGCTCAAAAGAAGGAAGAATTATATCACACTTAACTGCCTACAAATGGACATAATGAGTTCCCCCATCACTCAAGGTGTTCAAGCAAAGACTGAAATATCATGACAACGAGGTTGTAAGAAGGCTGGAGCCTCAAATAAATGACCTCTCAGATCTGCTTCAGCCCCAGGTTGTAGCATGACCATGACTGTGTCCTCAGGGATCAGCTTTTAGGCTGTCCCTGCTGCTGTATTTTAGGTTCTCTACAAGGAAACTTGTGAGATTAACCTCAGTTAGATTTGACTTCTGGTGCCACTTACTTTGAATGCATAATCATTCCCTGCAAAAGCAGATGAGCCAGTAAAATAGTCTCCCATCTGCCTCTCCATGTTTTTTTTAAATAACCATTCCACTAGCTCCTGAGACAACCTTCTCTGTGCAGCCATGAATCAGCCAAGCTGATTTGAAACCATTATCAGAGAGAATGGTGTGCCAGAGTCAAAGAGCAACTCTACAGTGAGAAAAAATATAGAAAATAAATCCTAGGATAGTCTGATACACTGGGGACATTTCTTCGCCATTGGTTCATTAGAATGATGTCAAAAACCACAGTAGTTATTGAGTTTCCACCATAAAATGAATCTCAATTTAATTGCCTCTGGTTGAGAATCTGCACATGGATTGTTTGCTCAGGCACGAATTTATTTTGACCAAAATTAGTTTTAATCAGCTTGGCTGACTAATGATATAGCCCAAAAGCACAGCCAGTGGGCAGTTTGAGAGGCTTCGCTGACAATTCATAGATCAGAAACAAATAGAACTTTTAAAACGTGTTCTGCAAGGAGTTAATTCTTCTTCCACATTTCAGACCACGTTCATTCAGTGCCATGGTCATTCACCATGGAAAGGTATCTGGGGAATGAAAAGTGCACTTTGACAAAGTCCTGCCTTAAAATAGTCAGGGTAAGGGGGTTGTATTTTGCTGTTCTTGTTATAAGATCTCGGCTACTCCTGCGTGGGCACCTCATGAAGCTTTAGAGCTAAGAAACTGGCTTATTTTGAATGTCTATCAGAAATGGGCATAATTAGATTCTGACCACTTTAAATTACTGTGGATTAGAAGCAAAACTAAAAATCTGCTGGTGCAACTTCTTCCTCCAAAATAGTGATTACGAGTCACATATTTACAAGGATTGATGACATCCAGCTTGTCATAAAAACATTGCAAATGCAATCAGTTTCATCATCTCCAGGAATCCTTTCATTCCACATCCAAGTGCAGCTTCTTTCTCTCCAAAAATAAGACCATATTTCTCCCTGAAAAAACAAAATGCACAAATACATCTGATACAGACAGGGATATTGGGGCAAGAGTGGTAAGGCGAAGGAAGTGCCATGATTCCAGAAGGCATGGTGCCCGTGGCATACAAAAATAAAACCACTGACTCCAGAGATTCAAAGTCAGTATATCTTTAACTTGAACCCAAGTATCCCTGGGTTTCTGAGAACTTATTCCCAGATGTTAACAAAATGTTTATTAAAAATTTTTTTAATCTCCAGTTTCATTCCAAAGTAATTTTTTAAACTTACATATATTTTTGCTATTGTGAACAGTGCTGCAATAAACATACGTGTGCATGTGTCTTTATAGTAGAATGATTTATAATCCTTTGGGTCTATACCCAGTAATGGGATGGCTGGGTCAAATGGTATTTCTGGTTCTAGATCCTTGAGGAATTGCCACACTGTCTTCCACAAGGGTTGAACTAATTTACACTCCCGCCAATTGTGTAAAAGCATTCCTATTTCACATCCTCTCCAGCATCTGTTGTCTCCTAACTTTTTAATGATCGCCATTCTAGCTGGCGTGAAATGATATCTCATTGCGGTTTTGATTTGCATTTCTCTAATGACCAGTGATGATGAGACAGGGATGAAACTGGAAACCATCATTCTCAGCAAACTAAGACAGAAACAGAAAAGCAAACACCGCAACTTCTCACTCACAAGTTGGGTTGAACAATGAGAATGCATGGACACAGGGAGGGGAACATCACACACCAGGACCTTTCAGGGGGTGGGGAGGTAGGGGAGGGATAGCATTAGGAGAAATACCTAATGTAGATGACGGGTTGATGGGTGCAGCAAACCACCGTGGCATGTGTATGCGTATGTAACAAACCTGCACGTTCTGTACATGTATTCCAGCACTTAAAGTATAATTTTTTAAAACTTACATATATTTTTAATCATCTAGATCAACTCAAAACCAAATAAAATTTCAATCATTCATTTGTATTCAGGTTTACAGTGCCTAAAATAATAATAATTACCTGCCTCTAATTGTTGCAAGCTAGTGAGGACAAAAGAAAAGCAGACAATATATAAATGATACAGTTCACATCCAAACCCACAGAATCTGGCTCACTGGTTCCATGAAAGGTTAGTAATCAATAAGAGAAAAGAGGTGGGCAGTTTCAGTTATCACAACTGAGGATACTGTTCAGGAGTTCCCAAATTTGAGGCATCTAACAACCACCTGAGAGGCATTTGGCACATATACAAGCACATTTTTAAAACGAGATATATTACACTTACAATAATGTTTTTCAATTTATAAATTAAAACAGCATAATTGTTTTGTCAATGAGAGAAGCTATTGTTTGAGATCTTTCCCCAGGTGTCTTTATCTACCTCGATGATGGATAGCTTGTGCTGTAGGTGAGAATATTCTAGAACAAGGCAAATTTTCTTGCCTGAGACTAGAAAACATTATCTTGACTATTTTGGGGAGAAGGAAAACATTCTCTTGACTACTGAGGGGAGAAGGAAAGTGAAAGAAACTTCAGTTCAGTATGAGGCAATTTGAGAGTGAAGAGGACTTGGACTCCCATTCTGGGGCTGAGGCTATGAAGACAGCAAGACCCCATAAAAGAAATGGACGTGTGATGTGTGAGTTCTCCAAGCCTCAGAGTAACAAGGACATGGCAGGATAATTTCATGATGTTGAGGCCCAAAGTAGCCTGAGTTTAGATAACAACCATAAAATTTCCCAAAGCTCAATTTGATAGAGAAATAATAGAATCATCATATGCACAGGGCCATAAGAATGGCCCAAAAATTAGCTGAGAGAAAGAGAAAACTTGACATGAAAGAGCTTGCAGTCAGGAATGAGGAACAAAGCTGGACCCTGCGTGGATCAACAGGGGAAGACAACGTCTCAGCTGATGCCAATGTGGACTGTGGACTGACGACATTACAGACTACCTGTCCTCACCCTTGACTTGACACCATAAGGAAATTATTCCCAGATTTTAACGTGCATCAAAACTATCTAGAAAGCTTGTTATCACAGATTCCTGGGCCCCAGCCACACAGTTCCTGATTCAGCAGGCCTGGGGTGGAGAGTGAGAATCTGCATTTCTAAGAAGTTCTCAGGTGATGCTGATGTTGCAGCTCTGGGAACCACACTTGGAGAATCGCTGTTCTGTTGCATCCTAACCCCCTGACTTACATGAAACTCAGATAGAAGAAGGAAATCCAAGAATAATGGAGCTCATACTGGGAGTATATTGATGGGAAGATAAAGATTTACATTTCTCATACACCTGTGCATGGGGACTAAGGTTTGTGTCCATTCTGGAGATATGAGCAAATGGCTTTGTAAATCTCTATTTGATTATTTTCTCTTCTGGAAAGCATCACTTCCCTATTTCACTACAACATTGAATGTGATTATTAAATATACCCAATAACATAGTGATGTATTTCTTCAACATTTAATGAAAAAAGGTCATTAAGTGTTAAAACCCACTGTCCAGTATAAAATATTTTAAATAAATTATAGACAAGATAACAATGCTTCTAAAATACATTCTAGCAAGTCACTTATCCGCTCAATATTCCCCTGTTGCCTCCTGCTTACCTAACTAAGATCTTCAGGCCCTCAAGCTGTGGCCTGCAAGGCTGTACAGGGCCTGGGGCACAGCTAACCCCCTGTCCTCTTTCCCTATGCTCCCAGCTCACTCACTCTGCCCTGGCTACACTGAACTATCTTCTGTTCCTTGAAAAGCCCAAGGACGTTCACACTTCAGAATTATGTGTACTGTTCCCTCTGCCTGAAATAGCAGCCCCTGAGCCCCTTCCATACTTTCCATCAGGCCTCCACTCAAATAGCACCTTATCAGGAAGGATTTTCCTCTCCACCTGCAAAAAATAGCTCCCTCACCTTCATCTTCCTTCACTCTCCATCTGCTCTACCCAGGTCTGTTATTCTTCCCATCACTTATCATGGCCTGATAGATTTCATATTTTAGTTGTTTTTATCTTTTGTCTGCTAGAATGTAAACTCCATGAAAGAGGAAATTTGCTTTGTTTACTGCTATATCCCCTGGAAGTATCTGGCACATACCCTCACTCAGTAAATAACTGTGAAATGAACGAACAGAAAGAAAGGTCCAGCAGGCCCAAGGTACCAACAACCCTATGCCTACCAACACCCAAAGAGGCCTGTGGGAAAACAGCCTGACCAGCACGGCAGCCCCAATGGTTTCTGCATGCCCACCTTCCCCTTTCTCTTTCACCACCAAACACCCACCCACCTGCACTAAGGAAGAACTACTCATGTGCTGTTTGCAAGAAAGAAAGGAGGCAACAACCCAGGGTGAAGTGAACCGCAAATTGGAAAGCCAGGGACAAGAAGAGAATTCTTGCTCCACCTGAAGTAACCCACCTTCAGGTGAGAATGCAAGAGAACCGCCTGTAAGTCCATGGCCCCAGGATAGCCATGGCGACATGTGAGTGGATAGACATCCCTCCCGACATTTTTATATGAATAATACACAGGCATATTAATCCGTGTTTCAACTTTCAAAGTAGACCTGGTTCCAGACAAAGATCTCTAGGAGTTCATCCATAAGGAATATAAAATCTCAAAATTAGATCAATAGAAGAGACAGGAATGGGGCGAGTGAAAGGGGTTACACTTAAATATTTTCCATAGGCTTTCTGGAAGCTGAGAATTTCCCTGCTCCAAAGCCCACAACCATAATTGCTTTTGGTAAGTAATGTGTTAAGTAATGTCAAAGGGGTCACGTTTTTTTTCATTCTCAGCTTTTATCAGAAACACGGAAGTGCCACAATTGAACCCTCCATTATCACCATCTTCCTTGGAGACGTTTGAGAACTTAGTGAGTTTATCCTTTTGTATGAGCAGAGAGTTCAAATTGAAAGAATTTTTCCAATGAATCACATTAACATTTATTCCAAGTGTCTTTTTACATTTGCACCTTTAAAAAGAGACTGAGTTTTCCAGAATCAAAATGTATCTTCTTCCTTAATACAGTGATAAATTCCCACTGAAGCTACCCAGATTATACTTCAATGAAACCAAAGATCCAGAGAAGCTGCAGAAAAGAGATTGAAGTGGCTTTCAATTTAAAGTGATTAGGAGTTCAAAAAAGGCAACCTTTCTGAATGTCAAAGTTCCACAGACTCTCAAGTTTTGAATTTGGAAATTTAGAACACTGTTGTGTTAAGTGGCACAGAGATTCCACATATGAACATATTCTTAACTTTTCTACTCCTTTCTCTCTGTGTTCTCCATCCACTCCTACCACAGAGGCAGATTCATAGATGGTTTTCAGCAATATATGTAAATGAATAGATGAATACATATCTTTGCATACCCATCAGAAATCTCAGCACCTTCTGGAAGTTTTTTAATATTAAGTTTGCATTTGTTATCTTGTGAATCATAATAAAAGACCGATGTGATATAATTATTTTTCCAAGAGCCCTCCCAGTGCACAGCAACATATGGTAAAAAGATCATGGGCTTCAGAGTATAGATACGGATTTGAACCCTGGTCTCACTACCCCTTGTTTCCTTACATTAGCTGTTTAACTTTCTTTTACCTCAACTTTCCTGTTTGTGAAATAGGAATAATAGTACCTATTTTGTGTTGGGAGAGACAGTTCTCTCCATGGATCTCTCAAGCCCATATGCAGTGCATAGGGTATGCCAAGAATGCAAGGCCCTGTGTACTCTTGACCCTGGCTATTTGTCAGGGTTGTGCTTGCAGTGAGCAACTTGGGAGACAAAGTAATGTCTCCCGCCCTGGAACAAAGAACACAACTACTTACTACTTGCTATAAAAGTAGTAGATTCTCCAAGTTCAATGTTCCTTGGCTATGACACAAACCCACTGTGGGTATAGGGTACCTCTGGACCTGTGTCAGCCTGCCCTTTGAATCTTAGCAGCAAAGGGAGCTGATGCTGATGCTGTTTGCTGTGATGGTGAGTGATAAAGTTCTTTGTCTCTGACCTAGGAGTCCCAGGTCTTTGGCTAGCATCAGAAACAAGAAACTAATAATTGCTGGAAAATACATTTTAAACATTAATAGGTTAATTTATTAGCTTGTAAGTAGGGTAAAAGAAAACCCCTCACCTGACATTTTACAGAGCTGTTGAAAGGCTAGATGCAGTAGCCTAAATAAAATACCTGGCACTGAATAGGCATTAAACACACACACACACACACACACACACACACACACACACACACACAATTTTCCTTTAGCATCTCATTTAAATTTCCTTAACTATCTTAGATAAATAGTTCTTGACAAAATCATGATGGCGGCCAGGCACAGTGGTTCACGCCTGTAATCCCAGTACTTTGGGAGTCAGAGGTGGGCGGATCACCTGAGGTCAGGAGTTTGAGACCAGCCTGACCAATATGGTGAAACCCCATCTCTACTAAAACTACAAAAATTAGCCTGGCATGGTGGTGTGCACCTGTAGTCCCGGCTACTCGGGAGGCTGAAGCAGGAGAATCGCTTGAACCCAGAAGGCGGAGGTTGCAGTGAGCCAAGATCGCACCACTGCACTCCAGCCTGGGTGACAGAGCAAGACTCTGTCTCAAAAAACAAAACAAAAAAAATTATGATGGCAGGAAGGTTGTTCCTTCCTTTACCTTTCCCATATAACGTCTCCAATCTGTCCCACAGGGAGTGGTAAAGTAACCGAATTCTCCACAAGGGCTTATATCAGTTACCTCTCTGGAGGTATAAGTGCCTGTAATAGGGGAAAACTGAAGAAGATGCAAGCCATGGGTCTCTAATAATGAAATTTCAAACACTGGGTGAGAGTATATTTGGGGGCAGGAGACCACATCTATACTCTTCAAACTCCAATACAACTTGCCATATTCATTACCCTTCCATCCCAACACTGGATCCTCTGAAGTTTACTTCGCATCAGGGAAGGGGAAGGAAGGAAATTTTAGAAACAGGGTTTATGCCAAAATACAAAATCATTTTCTGACAACTGAGAAGATCTATGTGATGCAAAAGAACGTACCAAAACAGACTCTTCACCAGATGCTTGTAACCTGGTCTTTACCTCCAAACATACCTAGAAACAAAAAAGCTGCCTTGCTCTCTGCATTAGTTTTCTATTTCTGCTATAACAAATCACCACAAACTTGGTGGTTCAACAACACAAATTTGTTGTCTGACAGTTCTGTAGATCAAAAGTCCAACACAGGTCTCACTAGGCTAAAATCAAAGTGTCAGCAGGGCTGGTGCCTCTGTGGAAGCCCTAGGACAGAATCTGTCTCCTTGCCTTTTCTAGCTTCTAGAGACTGTGCTCATTTCTTAGCTCCTGGTCCCTTTTCCCCATTCCTGGCAGGTCAAGCTCTTCTCACACTACTGTCTCTCTGGTTTGCCATAGCCAGAAAAGATTCTCAGCTTTTAAGGACTCCTTTGATGACACTGGGCCCACTGGGATAATCTAGGATAAGCTCCCAATCTCAACGTCCTTAACCTTAATCACATCTGCAAAGACCCTTTTGCTAGATAAGGTAACATATTCACATGTTGGGGAAGGGGGATGCTTAAGATGTAGAATAATTAGGACTAATTGGGACTTGGAGGGGCATTCTTCTGCCGACCACACTTGGCTTCTAGAAGCCTACTGAGATTGAGTCATTCCCAAAGATGTTTCAACTTGACCATTTCTCAAGAGCATCGAAATGGTTCTAAAGGTAAAACATTTCTACCATGGTGAGGCAAACGAACAGTGCCCAGTGATAGGGCATCTTTAATTTTTGTTTTAATTTCTACACATTACCAGAAAAAAAATAATTACAGGAATGTTTTTGAGATTCTAAGGGAAGCCACTCAGTGCCAGTAACCATGGTGATGGAAATTCTGAGAAGAATGTTAACTTCCATTATGTGAGAACAGATGAAACCAAAGCCTTGGCCCACACAGCAAACCTTTGGGTAGCAACGTGTTCTAGAAAAATGGAGCCTGAAGAGTCCAGATTGTTTTTTCTTGAAATAGCAAGCAAGTCTGAAATGATTACTACCCATGAGATTTTTTTTTAATGGTGTTAGGTTTGGGGGTGTGTTAGATTGTTTTGCATTGCTATAAATGAATACCTGAGGCTGAGGAATTGGTAAAGAAAAGAGGTTTATTTGGCTCACATTTCTGCCTGGCGCTGGCATAGTTGGCTTCTAGTGAGGCTTCATGAAGCTTTTACTCATTGTAGAAGGCAAGGGGGGAGTAGGCATGTCACATGGCAAAAGAGGGGGGCAAGAGAGAGGGAAGGAGGTGCTAGGCTCCTTTAAATTCTAAACTAACAGCAAGAACTCACTCATTCCCATGAGGAAGGCACCAGGCCATTCACGAGGGATCCTCCCTCATGACCCAAACAGCCACCACTAGGCCCTACCTCCAATTCTGGGGATCACATTCCCACATAAGATTCAGAGGGTGAAAACATTCAAA
This sequence comes from Macaca mulatta, assembly GCF_049350105.2. NCBI lineage: Eukaryota > Metazoa > Chordata > Mammalia > Primates > Cercopithecidae > Macaca > Macaca mulatta. Next base: position 24,376,567 of record NC_133407.1, read on the forward strand.
GTCTACCAGGAGGTGATGAAAGTGATATGACAATGTGAGGTCTATGTTTGTTACCTGGAAGGTAGCGGGAGGCACAGCAGATGGTGGGAAGAAGAAACGTGTGTATGTACCTTGGAGATAATGCTCACAGGAAAATCTGTTCATTCAAAAATATTTATTGAGCACCTCTGCATGAAAAAAGGCACTGTGTTAGGTGCTCTGGACTTGAGGATGAATTCATCAAGAAGCCTCTCCTGAGGGACGTTGCACTCTAATATTGAAGATAAGAAACAAAGCATTCTTTGAGCACAGGAGATGAACAGAGCTCTCTAGATCTGTGCTTCTCAAACTGTGTTGCCTACATGTCTTGTTAAAATGCAGATTCAGTACGTCCAGGGTAAGGCCTGAGATTCTACGTCTTTAACAAGCTCCCAAACAATGATAGTGCCAGTGCTGCCAGTCACAGGACCATGCTTTCAGTAGCAAAGATCTAGAGCAGCATTTCTTATACCTCATTGTGCTTCAGAATCACATGGGGAAATTTCACAAACGAAAGATGCCCAAGGCTCCTCCCACATATTTTGGTTATAATTAGCTACAGTGTGACTCTGGCAACAGTATGTTGTGAAAGCTTCCATTACGATTTTAATATGCAGCTAAAGACTGAGTACTGTTAACACAAAGCATTATAGCTGTTGAAAAATCTTGGGTGTTGGTTCTAAAAATGTGGGTCCCAGACCCACAACATCAGTAATCGCGGGGAAACTGGTCAGAAATGTAAATTCCTGGGCCCTGCCCCAGGCCTATGAATCAGAAACTCTGGGGTGGGGCAAAAAAAAACTCTTTTAACACACTTTCCACATGATTCCAATGTGCAATCAAGTTTAAGACCCACCAATCTACGGCAGCTGTTCCACACAGAGATGCACATTCGAATCAGCTGGAGTGTTTCAAACACACAGCTGTCCTCGCCTCACTGTGGTGGAGTCCTGACTGGGATATTATTGAAAACATCCACAGGTAGCTCAGATGTGGCCGCAGACCAAGAACCACTGATGGAGGGTGTTGCCCAGAAAAATCATCCCCTTCTCTTCTCACTCATTTATTCATTTCTTCAACACATTTCACAGAGCAACTACCTAGTCCTCGGCATCAAAGAGCCCTCACTCATTTATAGAAGAAGACTAAAGAGCTTGGAAGTGGGGAGCAACACAAAATGGGGAGTAGACAAGGTAGTAGGTATCAGCACAGAGATAAGAGACTCTGAACAGAGAGGATGGATCCAATGGGGACAGCCTGGAAGCTGGGGACCCAGCTGGAGGCCAGCACAATCGCCTGGGTGAGAGGTGAGCCCTCCCTCCTCAAGAGGTGAGCCCTTCAGAGGAAGAGATGAGAAAAGGAGACCTATGACTCATTACCGGCGGCTCTGGCTTGCTGTTCCATGGGCAGCCCTTTCTACCTGTGATCAATACATGCCTATTTAGCAGCATACTCACTCTGTCTCTCATTCTAGAGCGTACTTCCGCCCAGAGTTAATCAGTTTTTGAATGTCGGCATCCTGTCATTTCATCATCTGCAGATTCAGTGACCAGAGAGGAGGAAACACAGGGAAGCTTTATATTAATAAAGGTCTCGCGTTGAATATTCCTAAGGAACAGTCAAAAGTAAGCGGTTCGTGTGCTTCTTTTCTGGTGACAATAACAGATTGGGCCCCATGCCTTCCCAGAGCTCCCGATAAGCAATTGGATCCAGTCTCCACTCCAGAACCTGAATGGACTGTTTGCTCAATACAACTACTGCCAGCCAGTCAGCTTCGTGGGACATGTGCCAAGAGGCCTTCCATTCCATTCCATCTTCAGTAAACAAATTAGAGTCCCAACAAAAACTCTTCCAAGGAGCCCTTTACTGAGCTAAATTCAACATACGTCATCATCTAGGAGGAAGCACCAGAATGGAAAACTACTTTAAGTCACAGAAGCTAAAGGAGCAATTGTAAGTGTTTTCTACAAAGTATATATGCAGGATCAGCAGGCATGGGAAATGCACACCAGCCCCTGCAGGGATTCTGGGCTACGAGTGCACGAAGGCAGAGTCAAGACTGTGGATTCTGGAAGAGGAATCCCCTTGCGAGAGCATCTAATTCAAAATGCATCCATATATGGCTTAAAAGTCACCCAGGTTGTCGTATCATCTGTAATGATTATTCACTAGAGCCAAGAGCGTTTATATGTTGAAGATCAGAACAAGATTCCCAGCAAAACAGTAAGGGAGCATTTCAGGGAGCAGTGGGAATATGTGTGGGATGACGCCAAATTTTAAAGTCATTATTAGGGTGGCTCACACCTGTGATCCCAACACTTTGGAAGGCCAAGGCAGGAAGAGCACATGAGCCCATAAGCCCAGGAGTTCAAGTTCAGCCAGAGCAACCATCAGGCTGAGGCAGAAGGGTCACTTGACCCAGGCAGGTCGATGCTGCAGTGAGCTGTCGTAGCACCACTGCACTTCAGCCTGGACAACAGAGTGAGACCCTCTCTCAAAAAAAAAAGAAAAAGAAAAAAAGTCATTACTTTAAAGGGCTTCCAAAGTCTATATAGAATGAACTGCAGCAGCCCAAGGAATTATAAATGGAGCTCCATATATTTATGCAAATGTTGAGGGCATATATTCATTTCAAAGAGTGTTTGGTTCCTGCTGTATTATCAATGCCTGTCAGTATAATATAATGTTTAACACTATCTGGGTTTGAGTCCTGATTGCTACTAATTGACATCAGACCCTATGCAAGGTCCTCACTCTTCTCATCTGTAAAATGGGAATAATAATAATAGTAACATCTACATCCTAAAGATTATTGAGGCCGGGCATGGTGGCTCACTCCTGTAATTCCAGCACTTTGGGAGGTTGAGGCGGGTGAATCACCTGAGGTCAGGAGTTCAAGATCAGCCTGGCCGTTGAGGCGGGTGAATCACCTGAGGTCAGGAGTTCAAGATCAGCCTGGCCAACATGGCAAAACTCCATCTCTACTAAAAATACAAAAGTTAGCTGGGCGTGGATTACAGGCAGGTACTTGTAATCCCAGTTACTCAGAAGACTGAGACAGGAGAATCGCTTGAACCTAGGAGACGTAGATTGCAGTGAGCTGAGACCGCACCACTGCAGTCCAGCCTGGGTGACAGCGAGACTCGGTCTCACAAAAAAAAAAAAAAAAAAAAAAGATTATTGAAACAATAATATATAAGGTTATTAATACTGTATTGGACATACTATAAATACTCAATAAACTTTGTCTATTATTATTGTCCTTTCCAGGAAACTAGGGTTCTCAGCATGTTCATGGAGGAGGATTACATGGATCGGGGTAACACTAAAGACAATTTGTCAAGACATGGTAAACACAGTAAATTCTTCACTTAAGCTATACTAGTATTCAGTGCCTGAACTCAATCAATTCCTTACTGTTTGAATAATGGAAAATAGCTGAGGGACTGCATTTTGATGATGTTGATCATGGAATCAGAAGAGACTAAATTCATTGGAAGATTTTCAGAAATTCCAATTGTTGATGAAATTGTATAGCTGAGTAAAAAATTAGAAATATAACATTGAGATTTGCAACAGAACCTGGTTAGACTTCCATATCAATTCTACTTCATCTTCCAAAAAAAGGCTTTCAGAGTCATTTTCAATAAAAATTAAATTTACTGAAGAAAATAATTTAAGCAGTTATATGAATTAACGAATGTTAAAGCCATAAGATTGTACAATTACCTTAATGCTGTCTACACTGGCCAAATAATTACAAAAAAAAAAAAAAAACAACTTTCCTTTTATTTATTCCATTGGCCTAGCTCATTTGTTAGGATATCCATGATAATCTCCTATAGCCTTCATACCTACAGATTTTATGAACCTAGGAAACATAGATTCCATCTAAAAAGGTTGAACTCACAGAGGCAGAAAGTAGAATGGAGATTACCAGAGGCTAGTAGGTAGGGACAGTGGGGACAGGATGGGGAGATGTTGGTCAAATGGTAAGAAGTTTTAATCAGACAAGAGGAATACGTTCTGGAGTTCTATTGCACAACGTAGTGACTATAGTTAATCCTGTATTACATACTCAAAAACTGCTAAGACAGTAGATTTTAAATGTTCTCACCACAGAAAGTAAGTATATGAGGTGATGAAAATGTTAATTAGCTTGATTTAATCATTTCACAATGTATATATGTATTCAAACATCATGTTGTATACCATAAATGTAAACAATTTGTATTTGTCAATTACAAAATAAAAACATAAACCTAATTTTATTTTTATATGCAAAAATTAAACAACTGGGAATTTCAGAAGCAACGTAATTTATATCTATCTAATAGGAGTTGCAGATAGGAAAAAAGATTGAATTACAATGAGGAATAACGCCAATAAATAAACAGAAAAAGTTTTTCAAAATACATGTTTTCAAATTGAAAGAGCAGGTGAAGTATCAAGAAAGATGAAAAAAAAAAAAGAAGACCAACATCTAGAATGCTGAGGGGACATTTCAGAAAACCAAAGATAAAAACAAAATCCTAAAACTTCCAAAGAAAATAAATAAACATATAGATAGATAAGCAAATAAACACATGTCAATCAGATGGTATTGCATTTCTCACTAGTAATATTAGGAGCAGAAAGACAAGAAAACAATATCTTGAAATTATTTAAAACTTATTAATTGATCTTTCAAGAATGAGAGAAAAATAAATATTTTCCAATATTCAAAGACTCAGAAAGTCTGTGATTCATGAGCCCTTTCTGCAACAAATATATAGACAGCATGCCTAGAGGAAAACAAAACAGGAACAAAAAATGAACCTAAAAGATGATGCAGAATAATAGCAATCCGGAATCCCTCACCGCCTGAGGAGTAATGAGGAAAGCATCAGAGGAAAGAATGTAAAGAAAGGCACATGGCAGGGGTTTTTTTAATTGTTTGAGAGACAGAAACAGATATTCAATCAGAGAAATGTATAATTTAATGTGTGTGTTAGCAGGTTTTACTGGTTTTTTTTACACAACAGTAAATAGAAAGGTAGGCGTATATAACCTTAGGAAACCTTTCTGAAGCAATACACTAACAACGGAAGCCATAAAAAAAAAAACCAGACTGACAAATTTGTATATGTAAGAATTTAAAACTCTTACGGGGCAACAAAACTTCTAACAATGTTAATTTGGCAAGGAAGAGATAAGCTTCAGACTTGGAAAAAATATTTGCAAATCACGTATCTGACAATTTGTATCCAGAATACATAAAGAACTCTTAAAAATCAATAGTAAGAAATAAAACAACCCTATTTTTTAATGACCAAATTACTTAACAAATACTTCACCGAAGAGGGTATGCAGATGGCAAATAGGCACATGAAAAAATGTTCCACATCATTAAACATTAGAGAAATGCACATTAAAATCACAGGAAGATGCCACTGCACCCTTGATTAGAGGAACAAAATACAAAATACACCACCAGATGTTGAGTAGATGTAGTGCAACTGGAACCCATTCAGTGAAGAAGGGAGTGAAAAAATGGTAAAGATACTTTGGAAAACAGTTTGACAGTTTCTTATAAAGTTAAATGCACACTTAACAAATGACCTAGTAATTTCACTCCAAAGTACCCATAAGAAACAAAAATTTACTTTACCCAAAAACCTATACATTGTGGTTCATAGCAACAGTAGTCATAATAGCCAAAACCTAGACACAACATAAATGTCCATCAACACTAGAATAGATAAGGAAATGGCTGGGTGCAGTGGTTCATGCCTGTAATCCCAGTGCTTTGGGAGGCCAGGGTGGGAGGATCACTTGAGGCCAGTAGTTCAAGGCCAGCCTGGGCAACATAGTGAAACCCCCCCCCTCTACAAAAGAGAAAAAGAATAGATAAGGAAATTATGATATATTTACACGTAGAATACTAGACGGCAATGAGCAGAAATTGCCCTACAACTACATGAAATGACATGGAGGAATATCTCAAACATAATGTTAAGAAAAAGAAGCCATATTATATAATTTTATTTATATAAAATACAAAAAAAGCAATGCTTGAAAGGGATGATGGCTGGGAGGGTGCACAAGCCGGATGCTACTAATATTTAGTTTCTTCATCTGGGTGATGGTTAGAGGGGTGTGTTCAGTTGTAAAAATGTACTAAGGTAGACACTTAAGATCAATGCTCTGTCCTATTGTAAATTATACTTGAAAATGTTTAAAGAAAAACTATATAATGTAAGCCCCAGGAAAACCGTTAAACATGCAAAATGATCAAACTACTAATATTTAGGGGAAGACTAAGGCAAACTAAATCATTTAGTTTACCATTTTTTACCCATATGATATTGGCAAAATCATAAAGATCAAAAAGATTAATGTTTTAGGAGTGCATGAGAAATATATACTCTCACATGCTGTTGGTGGCTACCCCAAATGGCTCAGCCTTCTTGAAGAACAATCTGGCAGTATTTATCAGTGGGCTTAAGTATGTGCCACGTGACTAAACATTTCCACTTACAGGTACCTGTTCCTCCTATATAAAGAGGCATGCACAAGACTGGCTATTGCATCATTTGTAATACCAGAAAATTGGGGACCACGTAAATTCCCATACAAGCAAAATAAATTTTGGAACATTTATATTGTGAAATACTGCACATCTTCTATAGAGGATGAGTTGTATACAACATAAGACATAATTTTAGGCATTTTTAAAAAGTGTATCATAGAACAGTACATAGAATATATCATTTATTTGTTAAAGATATCTATACATGTAGATACAGTTTTACATATATAAATGTACTTGGAATGTATAGAAGAGAGAAGCAGAAATATACTCTAGGTTGTTGACAGTGATTTTTTTCCCTTTGGAAGGAAGTGAGAATGGGTGGAGGACAGGAAATAAGAGAGGTGCTTTCATGATTCATGCTCTTGGCTCTGCACAGTTTCTGTACTGAATCTCTTACAATCATAACACATTCTCATATTATTAGTGCAATTTAAAAATGTTAAAGGGTATATTGATAATTTTAAAGAAAATACACTACAGAAAACACATAAGGTAGAAGTAAAACTAAACACTAACAACAGTTAAGCTAAATTTAGTGACAGTTGGTAGATAGTACAAACTGGTTAATTATAACAATAAGCAATCATATTCCCACATAAAATGTGGGCTGTATGATATAATAAACTCAACAATTGGCTGGTGAAAACAGATACAACCAAAGTACAATTTTTTTTTTAATTTACAGACAAAAAATTAGGGGGAAATCTATGGCAGGTGCAGAGATTGGCATGTCGTGGCAAATGCAGCCAGCCTGTGGACAACAGTCATGATGCTTTACAAGGCAATGCAGTGAGTCCAGAGCTGCACTGGGAACTGGGCCCATCAGCCATTCATTGACTACCTTTTCCTCAGCCTACTGCTCACATATGTACTGTCTGTGTGGCCCACGTGGGCATTTGACTTAGGAGGCCCCAAAACTGTAAGAACATTATAAAAGTAGAGTTATAAAAGCATATTGGTAACAACCATAAAAATAATAATCATAATCCTAAAAAGTACCTAATGGTTAACACCAGTATCATAGTAGAAAGCATTGAGATGCCGGGACCGGTGGCTCATGCCTGTGATCCCTGCACTTTGGGAAGCTGAGGTGAAAGGATCACTTGAGCCCAGAAGTTCAAGACCAGTCTGGGCAACATAGGGAGACCCCATCTCTACAAAAAAAAAAAATTAATTACCCAGATGTGGTAGTATATGCCTATAATCCCAGCTACTTGGGGGGCTGAGGCAGGAGGTTTGCTTGAGCCCAGGAGCTGGAGGCTGCAGTGAGCCATGATTGTGCCACTGCACTCCAGCCTGGGCAACAGAAAGAGACACTGTCTGAAAAAAAAAAAAAAAAAAAAAGGCCAGGCACAGTGGCTCATGCCTGTAATCCCAGCACTTTGGGAGGCCGAGGCGGATGGATCACGAGGTCAGGAGATCGAGACCATCCTGACTAACACGGTGAAATCCCGTCTCTACTAAAAATACAAAACATTAGTTGGGTGTGGTGGTGGGCGCCTGTGGTCCCAGCTACTTGGGAGGCTGAGGCAGGAGACTGGCATGAACTTGGGAGGCAGAGCTTGCAGTAAGCTGAGATGACATCATTGCACCCAGCCTGGCAACAGAGTGAGACTCCATCTCAAAAAAAAAAAGAAAGAAGAAGGAAGGAAGGAAGGAAGGAAGGAAGGAAGGAAGGAAGGAAGGAAGGGAGGGAGGGAGGGAGGGAGGGAGGGAGGGAGGAAGGGAGGGAGGGGGAGAGAGAAAGAAGCATTGACAGATGAAATCATCATTAAATAAGCATAGTAAACTGTAAATTAAAGAAAAAAATTCAACAATTCTAAATTATATGCCCCAAATAACAGATGAACATAACATATACAATTAAATGAATATCTGAAATTCAAGAAAAACAGGAAGAAATAGATTGAAATTATAGACCTAACTATTCCAATATAAAAATAGCCAAATGTACCAGTTTTTGAGATTGTTCCATCTGCCTGGTACCACTCTGAGCACTTTACATACATAGTCTCATTTAATCCTCACAACTCCATGTGGTAGGTACTGTTATTATCGTTCTCCCCATTTCACAGATAGGAAACTAAGACCTTAAAAAGTTAAGTGACTTTGCCAAGAAAACTCAGCTAGTAATAGGTGAAGCTACGACTGAGACTCAAGTCTGTCTAACTCCACAGTGCATTCTCATAACCACAGTTGCCTCTCAATATGAAATAATCAGAAAGTTAATAATCAATAAATAATAAAATAATAGAAGACATTGCAGAGTTTATCAAGAGAATCAATCAGTTAGACAATGGAGAGAGGCAAAAGGTAGAATAGAATATACTTCATTTTTAAGAATATAAGGATGTATACAAATTTACCATATTATGAAGGTAGACAAAAAGAAGTCAGAAAGTCTAATATTTCACAATATTAAAACAATAAAATTAAAAACTAAAATTTCAATCAGATTTATGTCAGCTTTATTTATAATAGCCAAAAACTGAAAAGAACCCAAATGTTCACTAACTGAATGGATAAGCAACTGTGGTGTGTCCACACAATGGCATACTATGCAACAATTAAAAAAAAAAAAAAAAAGAGCATTGTGGGATACATGCAACACATGGATGGATCTAAAAAATCTGATTTTGAGTAAAAGAAGCCAGATGCAAATGACTACATGCTGTACGATTGCATTTATATGACATTCCATAAATGGTAAAAACTATAGGGACAGAAATCAGACCAGTGATGCCAGGAACCAGGTGTAGGAGAGGAGGTTGACTGCCAAGGGGCATGAGGAACTTCATATAGAGATGTAAACGTTCTATATCTTGATGGTGGTGGTTGCCACAAATTTTTTTTTTTTTTTTTTTTGAGACGGAGTCTCACTCTGTCACCCAGACTAGAATGCAGTGGCGTGTCTTGGCTCACTGCAGCCTCTACTTCCTGGGTTCAAGCAATTCTCCTGCCTCAGCCTCCCGAGTAGCTGGGACTACAGGCCTGCGCTGCCATGCCCGGCTAATTTTTGTCTTTTTTTTTTTTTTCTTTGAGATAGTCTTGCTCTGTCACCCAAGCTGGAGTACAGTGGCATCATCTCAGCTCACTACAACCTCTGCCTTCCAGGTTCAAGCGATTCTCATGCCTCAGTCTCCTGAGTAGCTGGGATTACAGGGGCGCACCACCACGCCTGGCTAATTTTTGTCTTTTCAGTAGAGACGGGGTTTCACCATGTTGGCTAGGATGGTGTTGATCTCCCAACCTTGTGATTCGCCCACCTCGGCCTCCCTAAGTGCTGGGATTACAGACGTGAACCACCACGCCTAGCCGGTTGCCACACAATTTTACACATTTGTAAAACCACATTAAACTCTTTGGTTAGAAGAGGTAAATTTTTATTGTATATAAATCATATCTCAGTGAACTAGAGTTTTTCAGTGCACACAGAATATAAACTCTCCACATCATGTAAAAAAATGTTAAGTGCCTGAATACTTCCTACATCAAGAAAATAATTCTGTGCCTGGCGTGACTCCGTCCTGCGCAGCTGTTCTCTGGAGCAGTAGTTGTTTATCTCCGTCTGCCTTCTCTCTCACCGAAGTGTACGTCACCACCCCATGGAAGATTCAATGGACATGGAGACAAGTCCCCTATGGCTCCAGAACCATCCTTTGGTTGTGAACTAAAGGCCGACAAAGATGACTGGTTTAGGGTGGATAACGATGAAAATGAGCTCCAGTTATCTTTAAGAACGGTCAGTTTAGGGGCTGTGTAAAAGATGAATTGCACATTGTTGAAGCTGAGGCAATGAATTATGAAGGCAGTCCTACTGAAGTAACACTGGCAACTTTGAAAATGTCAGTACAGCCAACGGTTTCCGTTGGGGGCTTTGAAATCCCATCAGCCATGGGATTACAGTTGGAGTGTGGATCAAGGCCAGTGCATATTAGTGGGCAGCACTTAGCAGCTGTGGAGGAAGAGGCAGAGTGAGAAGACGAAGAGGAGGGGGATGTGAAACTCAGGTATTTAATGTGTCTGGAAGGTAATCCTCCCCTGGAGATAGAGGCAAGTTTCCACAGAAAAATGTAAAACTTGCTGCTGATGAAGATGATGATGATGATAATTTTGATGATGAGAAAATTGAAGAAAAATCTCCAGTGAAGAAATCTATATAAGACACTCCAGCCAAAAATGCACCAAAATCAAACCGAAATGGAAAAGACTCAAAACTATCAAGACAAAGATCAAAAGGTCATGAATACTTCAAAAAACAGGAAAAAACTCCTAAAAATCCAAAAAGGACCGAGTTCTACAGAAGACATTAAAGCTAAAATGCAAGCAAGTATAGAAAAAG